>NC_140279.1:11207120-11385576 GCF_964030765.1 Micromesistius poutassou | reverse complement strand
TGTATTTGTTTTGATTGTATTGCATTGTACCGGTGAATGTCACAGAGCATGTTTTTAACCATGAAGAGTGATTAATATACACACAAAGAACGGATCACAACATCAATGAGCTGATTCAGCCATCAGAAATTGCTTATTTATTATTATAATGGCAAGACCACACGTCCCAGAGTTCAAAGGATGAACACATGGAACACACTTTTAAAATTCAATGCCATCACCTCCGTCAAAACAATCATGTACATCAAATCCAGTGTGGGAGCCGACATTGCAGAAGATGTTTGATGGCTAACGCTAACTGGGCTAGCTCTTAGATTGAAGCGGCTGTACGATATGTAAGGGTTCACAGTTAGTGCAGTGCAGGGGTTTTCAAAGGGCTGGTTGTTCCAAATAGACTAGCAGGGGAGGGGGAGCCAGAGGGGTGAATAACCGTGGTGCGAGAGAGATTGTGTGTGTGTGTGTGTGTGTGTGTGTGCAAGAGTGTGTTTGTGTGTGCAAGAGTGTGTTTGTGCAACAGTGTGTGTGTGTGCAAGAGTGTTTGTGCAACTGTGTGCGTGTGTGTGTGTAAGAGAGTGAGTGTGTTGGTGCGAGTGTGTGTGTGTGCAAGAGAGTGTGCGTGTGTGCGCCTGTGCGCATGTGTGTGTCCTCCCGCAGCCCTCTCCCCATGTGACACCCTTTATCTCTGCTGTCTGTGGGAACACGGTGGACATGTTGAATATACTACGGGCCTTCAGAGCCGGTTGTTTATGCGCCGCTGTAGGAGTCTACTTTCTACCCAAGGTTGTGCGGGAGGTCGGGGACGCGTTGCAGTGCTTGTGTGAGCGGAGGGATCCTGGCGCCGAGCGAGACAAGAGGAAACACGACGTTATGAAGAGTGCATTCAAGTGAGAGGTTAAGGAGTGAAACCCAAAACAAAACCAGTGTAAACCAGTGTTACTTACTAAGGTCAAGACATTTCCGCACCAACACACACACTCTTTCTCACACACACACACACACACACACACACACACACACACACACACACACACACACACACACACACACACACACACACACACACACACACACACACACACACACACACACACACACACACACTAGGTTGATTGTGGATGAGTTTGAACATTATTCTACTTTTTGTTGTTTGTTGTTATTTTGGCAAAATAAACGTTAAAAACACAAAAAAACAAACGCAAGTGTCTGCGAGTGGTCTGGGCGAGGGGAGGGGATGAGCAGGTCTCATCCATCCTTCATTATAAAAATATCCAGATACCAGCTGTGCATGTTCAAGTCCCATAGAATCAGCTCCTTTATTAAGTACAGCAACTTGAGGCATTTGCACAGGGAAAAAATCCACATCTTTTGAACCACAGAATACAGTGTGGCTGAAATATGCATAAAAGTACCAGGAATATATATATATGCATATATATATTCATGATAGTCCCTCCTCCTTAATGTTCTTCATCGGATGAAAGAGCTCTTAAGACAGAGCCAGATACAGTGTACAGTCTACAAGTTAAGTCAGACCCAAGGAACCATTGCATCCATTGTCCCACGCGGCACAGGAACGACTGGGAGGGGGGGGGGGGGGGGGGGTGATGCATCCACCTGTAAGTGTTGGGAGCAGAGGAGTAAACAGGGCTGCTCCTCGGAATGTTTGTTGGGTGAACCTTCACCCCGACCCCCCCCGGCCTCCGACCTCTTAGCTCCTCGTCCCTGACCGCCTCCAGGCCCCGCCCACCTCCAGACCCCAGCTTCATATCGCCGCCTCCCGCGCTCCACCTGGGGAAGTGTCATCGCCCTCCGAGTCGAACCGGGGGGGGGTGGGGGGGGGGGGTTCAAAGGGCAAGGGGTGCTGCTGTACAACCGGGGAGACAGGGAGGGGAGGGGTCGGGCCGGGGGAGAGGAATGTCCCCAGCAGGTAGGGTGGGAGGGGGGGGGGGGTCTTCTATATAGACCCCAGAGGATTAAGACACAGAGAGGCTGCTTACAGCAGGTGGAGCTCATACTATTCACGGTTTCGTCGCGGGGGAGGGGGAGGGGGAGTGGGGGGGGGGGCGGTGGGAAGTGAGGGGGCAAGCAGGGCAGAGCAACGATCACCGAGCACGGAGCGCGGAGCCCAGAGCGGCGCTCAGTTGTAGCGCGGCATCTCGCACTCCTCGCAGCGGTTCAGGGCGGGGTGGTTCAGGAAGGTGCAGCTTTCACAGTTCCACTGGGCGCCCTCGAAGTCTTCGTCCCTCTGGGGCCCCGGCGTCGCCTTGGGAGCCTTTTCGCCTGCTGGAGAACGAAGAAGAAGAATAAGAAAAAGAAGAAGAAGAGAACAGAACAGGAGGAATAGGAGGAGGAGGAACAAAAGACAAAAGGCATTGAAGTGATTTTTTTCTCTGTGGCTTCATGCAGCTCAAACAAACAGCCACTCTAATGTCCGCCTCCACGTTTAGATTGAGCGCGAGGTATGCATTCAGGCATCAAGCAGTCGGGCGAGAACGCCGACGGACACACGCGACCTTCAAATAGCTCCGGTGGTCGGCCGTCGTCCATGCCAACGCCTTTTGTATAGGCTACAGGGTTTCCCCTGCGTGGGTCCAGCAGGGGTACAGCACTGCCGCTGGACAACTAGCGCCACTGCACTCAGCGACGCTAAAGACAACTAGACATCCTACCCAGTTGATGTACGGTCTCTAGGCGGGGGGAGCCACGTTTTTCGGGTTGTCGATAAATAAGTAAAGAGTAAATGTCTTGTGAATGAGCTGCGGCCTCCGCTGTCACAGCGGTCCACATCCAGCAACCCCGGTGGCCCACATCACTGGTCTCAGAGACATTAAAACGAGGTGCATAAAAGACAAGGCAGAACCAACCTTTCTTCCCTGGCTTGGGTGGCACCGCTGGGCCCGGCTGAATGCTGTCGTAGAAGTTGGTGATGACCTTCGGGTCAAACTTCCCTGCATGGAGAAAAGGGGAGGAAAGCAGATGAGCCTCGTGGGTCATGTTGTGCAAAATGAGGCCTGCTCTGATCAAAACAGGAGCGAGACTGTGTGTGTGTGTGTGTGTGTGTGTGTGTGTGTGTGTGTGTGTGTGTGTGTGTGTGTGTGTGTGTGTGTGTGTGTGTGTGTGTGTGTGTGTGTGTGTGTGTGTGTGTGTGTGTACCTAAAGTCCGAAGTTGATCAGTCTCCTTCAAGGTGCAGTCGATATCAATCTTCAGCTTTCGGTTTACATTCAGCAGTCGCTTCATCTCGTCAGGCTGCAGGCGCAACAAACACGCAATCCACTTCATAAAGACACAGCCCTGTTCTGATATGCAACCTTAATATCATTAATATGATGCTCATTAAAAAAAAAAGATGTATATCATCATTTGAAGTATATGAAACATATCATTATCAATGAAGTATATCATTTTTCACTTAAAATAACATTTGCCAATAAACCGATTATTTTAAAAACCTGAACAAATACATGACTTATTCATGGTGAATGTGCATGTCTCTGTATCAAACGCTGACAGGTAGGCACTAACACAGCGGCCGCGGGTGGACGGCTGACACTAATGTTTTCCTGCACCATTCCCCCGCCGGGCCGACTCCTCCCACCGTCATGCTCCCAAGCTGAGGAACCCAACGCAGACAGTGGTCCAGGAAAAAGTGATGGACTGGGAGGGTGTTTGTGTACTGAGTGTGTGTACTGAGAGAGAGAGAGAGAGAGAGAGAGAGAGAGAGAGAGAGAGAGAGAGAGAGAGAGAGAGAGAGAGAGAGAGAGAGAGAGAGAGAGAGAGAGAGAGAGAGAGAGAGAGAGAGAGAGAGAGAGAGAGAGAGAGAGAGAGAGAGAGAGAGAGAGACTGGTGCGTGTGTGTGCACATATGCATGTGTGGTGTACGTGTGTGTGTCAGTCTGGTGTGTGTGCATGTCTAGTGTACATGTGTGTGTTAGACTGGTGTGTGTGTGCCAGTCTGGTGTGTCTACATGTGTGTCAGTCTGGTGTGTGTGTGTGTGTGTCTGCATGTGTGTGTTAGACTGGTGTGTGTGTGCCAGTCTGGTGTGTCTACATGTGTGTCAGTCTGGTGTGTGCGTGTGTGTCTGCATGTGTGTGTTAGACTGGTGTGTGTGTGCCAGTCTGGTGTGTCTACATGTGTGTCAGTCTGGTGTGTGTGTCTGCATGTGTGCAGGGCTCCAGACTAACTTTTTTTCACTAGGAGCACTGTAGCCCCTAACTGAAATTTTTAGGGGCGCAACCAGAAATTTTAGGGGCACACACCGTAAATCAACATGCTAACCAAATATTCACATTTCTAGCCTACTAGGAGGACTAATACCCCTCCTTTATGCCCGAGATTGACAGCTGCACCATCAGCTTCAATGGCGACTGTCTTCTCTAACCACCCTGTTTCTGTCCCCAGATGCTGGAATGCCTCTTTGGTGGCATCATATACACCTTAAAATGAAAAAAGGGGTTTGAAAAAAAAAAAAGGGTTAGTTAATAAAAGATAAACAGTTCTCATCTATCCCAACGGTATCCATGTGTGCGCGCATGCGTTCGACGAGCACGGAAGCGACAGTTCCACGGGAGTGCGCCCGCTTGTTGTGCAGTGCAGCTTGACAGGACGCTGCACCTCCTCGCATGCCCGCTCGCCTCTCCATTGAGAATACATCGCGACAAACGCATCCCGTGTGAAAATGGCACCTGAAGTGATTATTTAAACTACAAACATATTCACAGTAGGGCTTTGACTCCGAACTTCGTTATTCGAATATTAAAAAATATATAATATTCGAACGAATATTAGGCAGCCCTTAATATTCAAACAGTTTATGGGCATTATTTTTTGTAAACGGGACGTAGACCGACTCATTTCACGTTTTCCTGTGAGACTAGGTTGCCTTAATTACATCTGTCGCATATTGACAGGTGAAAACTAAATGTATTTTGATCGCTTATTAAGTTCACTTGTTGCTCATAATGGTTTATTTGTTTCCCGGTATCATTTCCTTAATTTAGAAGACAGTTTTGTTAATTTTTTTAATTGTAAAATAAATAAAATATTTTTTTCAAGTTGCAGGTTTTTGAAATTATTGGAAGCGAGTCGAGCTGACCTTGCCTGCCGTACCCACGGCCCAAAATAAAGAACAGCCGAGACAATATCCTTAATTCAAACATGCCATTTAATTTGGCCTCAATTGGTATACGGATGCGAACTTGGAATGAACATGCACAACTGGGATTTCTAAAGGTTACTGTACAGTGGCGGAGACTGCAGGAGCTGAAACATCACTACGGTAGACCTAAGAAGGTTCTACGAGTGCCAGTCTTCCCGAAAATGGTGGGTTCGGCCCTTTTTAGCCACACAATGCTCTGAATCATCATCCTCCGACTCTGTAGACTGTGGCACTTGCCGCAAGTGCCGCAGGTCGGAAGAATGGATCAATTGTTCACTTGCTCATTGTTTGAACGGCAGGTTGAGATCTTTTTCCTTCTCACAGACCCGCGCCGGTTTCCCGCGCTCGATAATCTCTATGACCCTCCCCCTCCACACATGAGCCACTTACAGTGGCCATTCCCTATCCTTCTCACACTCATTGGCCTGCTACAGATTCCGGATTCATTGTCGCACCCCTTCCACGTTTAACGTGTAAAAATAAAAAATAAAAAAGGGCAAATTTACTGGTTGCACATGTGCGACCAGATGTAAAATTCAGTCGCACACTCTCAAATTTTGGTCGCAAAATGTCTTTCGCGATGTCTGGAGCCCTGGCGTGTGTTAGACTGCTGTGTGTGTGCCAGTCTGGTGTGTCTACATGTGTGTCAGTCTGGTGTGTGTCAGTCTGGTGTGTGTGTGTGTCAGTCTGGTGTGTCTGCATGTGTGTGTGTCCCACCCCGGGGGTGAGGCTGGAGGAGTTGACGCGTCGGAACCGTCGCTGCAGCGCGTCGTACTCCATGTTGTTGACGTCGCTCTTCAGCTGGTCCAGCTTCCCGCGCTCCAGCAGCAGCTCCTTCAGCAGCCGCTCCATGCGGGCGCGCTGGTGCAGCAGCAGGGCTACACACACACACACACACACACACACACACACACACACACACACACACACACACACACACACACACACACACACACACACACACACACACACTCACACACACGTTAAACCGATAGCTCCCCAATGTAACAGCTTGCAGTACTAGTAGTTTTTACCAACTATGAAAATAAAATGAAAGAGAGGGGGGGCTATTTTGTTCCTTCATAATTGCCAAAAAAATCAAAACTTGATTTAAGACTATATGGCCGTTCAAATGTGTTGCAAAGTGCTTTGCTTGCGCAATAAAGACAGACCCAGTATTATCAGTCACAGTACCAATGTACAATATGATATGACACAAAGACACACTGCTCTAAACAAACACACACCCCAAAGGAAAATCTGTTCTCCACTCTAATTGTAAATGCGTACGCAATCCTGTAATTATCACAACATTATCAACATGGCTGCAATTACATTTCCAAACCGCCATCCCTCTGTCAACACCACGAGATCCACGCCCAGGCTGAACCTGCGTGACTCACAGAGCAGGAAGCCAGGATCTCTGCCTCCGCAGAGCCATCAACCAACCAGGGGAAACAAAATGGGCACTCAAACACCCCAACACCAGCTGACTGCGACCAGGACTGCTGTGCTAGCAGATATACAAGAAGTAAGGAACAACTAGAGTTGTTCCGATACCAATATCGGAAATTCCTCAGATACCACCTAAATTGCAGTAGCGGGTATTGCAGAGTATGCGCCGACCCGATACCATCACATGACGCTCATTAACTACACAGGCAAAGAACATCACAAACACTGCGGTGTTCTGCTGCGTTCGTTAACAATCTGAGGTGGAAAGTCGGAATGGGAAACGCGTCATCTCCGACCCACGTGCGTTTGAGCTACCGAGTCGGAAAACATGGAGGCTCATGCTTAACTAGTAGAATACAAATGTTTTATTATAATTATAGATTATAAATGTAAATGATCCAGTTCAGACTAACCAACTACACATTGACGTCATCGTAAGAGAACCCTTCAATAAGAACAACACTATTAGTGGTTACAATGCTAGATGCTGTATCGGCAATACTCGGTATTTGCCGATAATCAAGTTCAGAAAACGGTATCGAGAAGGGAAAAAAAATGTTATCGGAACCTCTCTAGAAACAACACCCGCTCCCTCATAATAAAGACAAAGCCTCCACCTTGCGTGTAGGCGTAGTCGTCGGAGCCCGAGCTGGAGCGGCGGGGCATGTGCTGCGACTGGCTGGCCACGTTCCCGGGCAGGGCGGAGATGGGCAGGATTGGCTCGGGGGCGCTGCTGTGCCCACCCTGGTCCACTAGGTTCAGCAGAGACTCCGCCTCCCCCACGGGCGGGGAGCTGGTCTGGGGCCGGTGGCCCCCGGGGGACACCTTGATCTTGAAGGTGTACCCGGCCTGGGCGGGCTGGGGCGAGGAGGCGGGCCGGGGCCGCGGGGGCCCCTGGTGCTGCAGGTACATCCCCGGGTGGAAGGAGGCGGCCCCGGGCGGGCCCCCCATGCCGATGCCCCTGGACGGCGAGCTGGGCGAGGGGCTGGACGCCATGTACATGGAGCCCTGGGGGTGGGCGCCGCCGGCGTGCACCGGGGAGTTGCTGCGGGGCCGCGGCCCCTCCAGGGTGATCTCGATCTGGTTCTTCAGCGAGCTCTTGGGGAGGGTGGGCCGGTAGATGGGGGGCTGCTGCTGCTGCTGGTGGTGGTAGGGCATGTTGGGCGAGCTGATGGGCAGGAACACGTACTGCTGGGGGGGCTGCTGCTGCTGCTGCTGCTGCTGCTGCTGCTGCGGGGGGGGGGGCTGGGGCTGGTGCTGGGGCGAGCTGTAGGGGGAGCCGTACGTGGGCGTGCCGTACGGAGACTGCTGGTGGCGGTAGACCTGCTGCTGGCCGGACGAGGGCCAGGGCGCGGGCTGTGGGCTCTGGGACGGGGAGGGCCGGATGTACAGCGTGTTGCTGTTGTTGGGGTAGTGGCCCGGGGGGATGTGCAGGGCCTGGGGGGCGTTGGGCAAGTTCTGCGACAGGGTGACCGTCAGCGGGTTGATGGTGTAGCGCTGGACGGGGGAGAAGGTGGGCGACATGCTCTGCACGGCGGGCGGCGGCGTGGGCGTGTTGGCCGGGCGGCCCGGGTCGCTCATCATGAAGGGGTTGTAGGCCTGGGAGGGCGCCATGGCCGCCGGCGCCGAGAGGGGCTCGGGGAAGTTGGGGCGCTGGGGCTCGATGTGGCCATCGCTGGAGCTGTGCACCAGCGAGCGGCCCACCCCCGCGCCCCCCCCACCGTTGGCCTTGCCCCCCGGCTCGGGGTAGCCCAGGCTGATGTGCAGCATGTGGTTCCGGTTCATGCGCGCCTCCTCTGGGCTGTGGTGGAACTCGCCATAGAGGTATCTGTTACTCTCCTGAGCCAGCAGGTGGTAGCAGAGGTCCGGGTTGTTGTTGTTCTGGAAAAGACGGCGGCAGAGGACATGGCTCAGTCGGTGTTGACCCAGGACAGGGAGATACACAAACGCAGATTGTGCTAATGTATATCGACAGTATTAACTGTCTAGGGAATGCGTGGCAAGTGCTTTGATATGCTGCAGTACACGTATAGCCACATTTATACACTGCTCAGAAGCATATGCATGTTTATCCCTACAACCCATGGGTTTAGCCACAGTGCTACACTTTAGTTGACCTCATCACTCTCACACAAACACTAATTAATTAATTAGTTAACAGCATCTTAAACATCCAGTGGGCATTGACTCAACAGTAGTTCATCCCCTCCACATTTGCGTCACCGCAGGGAGGGTGGGCGGCGTACCTGCAGAAGGCACTGGGAGACGACTCCCTCTGGGATCTCGGGGAAGCGCTGCTTGAGGTCCTGCAGGACGTGGTAGTCGAGCTGAGCGCCTCCCTGCGCCATCCTGGGCCAGCACGGAGAGTCAACGAGCCCACCGCTGCAAATGCTCCAACAACCGTCCTCCTCTCATCCCCTACAAACACAGACACACACACACACACACACACACACACACACACACACACACACACACACACACACACACACACACTTCAAAATTTGTCCCCAAACGAGTATAACGCACGATGTCGTGTACCATCGGGGAGATAACAGCAGTCACCCACTTAGTCGTGGCTCTACTGAGCTTTGGATAAACGTGTGTGTTTATCACACCAACGTTCACACAGATCAACAACACAACCAAGAGGAGGCCGAAAGCAATCAGAGAGCAGACGCACGTCCTCCGCCTGGACACGGAGGAGGAGGACGTTTCCGGTCTAGCTCAAACAAACAGACGTGGCCCCCTGCGGACTGGTCACTGTCACGTCTGTCGCTCTGCACCAGACCTCCGCACCGTCCTCCGTGATCCGTCCTGCGGCTCCAGCCGCGTCTCCCACCGGGCAGCGTCCTCCTCCTCTCACCGCCGCTCACAGGCCACCGGGGAGCCGCGTTCCTGTCAGGCTCCGCCGCTCCCGGGGGAGAGAGAGAGAGGAGGAAGGACGGGACTCACCGGGCCGACGGTCCTCCCTCTCTGCGGGGGATCTCGCTATAAACGAGGCCGATTAAACTGAAGGTGTACTTAATCCTGCCTCTGATTCCCTGTTATCTCTGCTAATGCTAAGGCACGCTAGCCCCCACTGGCTGCTCAGTGCTCAGCTGTCATAGCTCTGGGGTGATGGATTAGCCGAGCTGGGCTTTTAGCCTCAGATAGACCTCAGCATCAACTCACCATAGGAACAGCCTCCGCCGGATGTCTTCCACCATGCCAGTTCGGAGGACCACTGCGCTTGTGTGTGTGGTTGGACGGCCTTAATGGTGCTATTCTTGATCAATAACAATGGTCGTTTCGCATTCCTGGAGCAGGCCCGTGAGCTGAGCTGCAGCGCGTCGGTAGTATCGCGAGAGTTGTCACGTTTGGTTTCCGCTCAAGGAAGTAGGAGCTGGACGCGGGAGTGTTGCGCATGCGTACACGTCATGAGCCCACATCCATTCGGGATAATACATATTAATCATTATTAAAACAATAATTTACCACGGAAATGCTTAACATTGGTCTTACTATACAAAAAAAGAGGTCAAAAGCCACAAAGACTTCAATCGGACTTTAAGAAACCATTACATTTGTGTAAATCAATTACATTTAATTGCAAAAATAAAAGGTAATAGGCCTATGTATGTATATAATATATAATGTGTTTTATTCATACATTTATAATCCATATAAAATAAATGTATATTAGACCACGAAATTATATCCCGCAGCAAGAGAGTAGCAATTAACACATAATGATCACATAGGGGGCGGTAAGATAAATTCGCTCAAACAGAGACACAAATTTGCAAATTTGCTACCTTTGGTCGTTATGACACAATGCAAAACAGGTAAATCTCAATACCCTTCAGAAACCCAGGGGTATTTTAAGGTATAAAACTAGCTATTTTTGATAGCCTCTTGGCTATCAATAGCTGAAGATGCTTATTAGTGTTTCAGTTCAACGCAGTTTACTCCGGATGCTTTGATACCGTGACTGTAGCAGAAAGGGGATGTAACAGGATGGGCTGGCCCAAAAGCTGCTGTGATTAGCGGTCTGGGAGGCTGTCAGGTGTGGCACGGCGCCCCCTGCTGGGTGAGTAGGGTATATATAGTATAAACAGTTATTTACAGTTCTTTATTTGTTCTACAAAGAGATAATTACTCATGAAAGTATCCAAAACACTTGTTTATCAAACAAGAGAGATGAAAGCACAACCAGAGACTGAAATTGACTCACTATAGTGAGAGGGAGGGAGCAGGAGAGACTAGCTATAGTGTGAGAGAGAGAGAGAGAGAGAGAGAGAGAGAGAGAGAGAGAGAGAGAGAGAGAGAGAGAGAGAGGGGGGGGGGGGGGGGGCAGGAGACAGTGAGAGAGAGAGTGTGTGAGGAGGAGAGGGAGTGGTTGTGGTGGTGGGGGGGGGAGGCGTTAAGCGAGGCAGATAAAGGGAGATGTATTTGAGGTATTGGAGTAGTGTACGCTTGGCACAACAAAGGCTGCACCCCCCCTCCCACCCCCACTCCATAGACATGCAGTGTCGGGGGCCGCAGAGCAGCAGCTGAGTCCTGGGGGGGGGGGGGGGGGGGGTCTGAGTCAGGCTGGATGTCCCCCCAGCCCTGATTGGTCTCCACAGCTGTGGGGGCTATTTAAGGCAGTCCTGTTGTTGTTCCTCAAGGGTGTGTGTGGGATCCTGGACACAGCACCCATGGGGGCACCCTGCTGTTGTGTGGTTCATCTCCCTGGACCCCCCCCCCCCCCCACACACACACACACACACACACACACAGATTCATCTGGGAAAGTGGGAACCAAGAAAGTCACGCAAAGTTGTTGTTTTTTTGGATCACACTAACGTATGTCATGCACAAGTCCTGGGGGGATGTTATGCCAACAGGGGTGAGTGTGGTTAGAGCCATTACAAGCCGTTTGAAAATCTGCCTCCTGTGTTTTAGTGACATCACAAGTGGGCCTGTCCACCTAGACGTATGCTGGATAGATCAGTCTACCAGCCTACCTTGTCGACTGATCTGAATTCCAGTGAATTCCAGTGAATTTTGTCTGTTGCCATCAGGGCGTCATTATGCTTTACCTGCTTGTAGAACTAACCGCCATTCGAAGTCGTTCATCCCCTCTGCAATTCGACTACTAAATGCTCCGTAGTTGTGTATGTGTATTTGTTGTTTGTGTTACTGTATGTACAACAAGCTGCTCAAACAAATTGCCCCTAGTGGGATTAATAAAATTGTATTGTATTGTACCCAGTGGACTGTAACAAATGTTGCCTGTCTATCCATTATACAGTACATCTAGGTGTATTTGCGAACAGCTTGTAATGGCTAATTACACTCACACCTGGTGGCATAATATCACCTCTTTAACGGTGCCCTTCTTAGATGTTGCATGATCAACCCCCCCCCATGAGTCCAAACAGTCCACAACACTAAGCAGTGTTTGGAAGCAGGTTCACATTACAGCTCCAGAGTATTGGAGCACGGCCTGGCCTGCTGGGGTGAGTTCCAATATCTGCCCTGTTCCTCTGCTTCCTACAGCTCAACCGTCACCCTAAGATGTCTGGATTCTTCACAGGGTGAAGACAGGGTCAAAGTGGATGTTAAGGCACACTAATGAATATGGTTTAATGACGTTACATTTAATCATTGAGCAGACGCCTTTAGCCAAAGCTCCTTACTGATTCGGAGGAATAAAAGCAAGAGTGAAGCTCCACACACACTTTGGTGCTGTCTCACCAGGAAGTCAGGCCAACAGCTGTGCCGAGAGTGATCACAGCAGACAAACGCTTCTGATCGGGGTGTCTATTTACATCCGTCACTTAGAGCCACCACTTCCTCATCTGAAGAAGCGTTCATGTGGGATGTGTGGGTTAAGACCTGCATGGTTATTTGTTTATGGATATATGAATGTAGAACCATTATCCTATCATAGGGTAACAATTAGGGCTTTTGTTTTCAATAACATACCAGCCATGTTGGTTGAATTGTTCATCAGGTTGCTCTAGATATGAGACATGAATGCTTTTGATATAATTTTGCATTCATATGCTATTAATAGTAACGTTGATTTAACAAAGAGAAAAGTGATTTCCATTGGCCTGATTTAAAATTAATCCTCATTTGATTCAAATCAATTTTACACCCCTAAACAATGGCTACGCAGAGTGGCTTCATAATCATCTCAACGCTCAACTTCACATTTGCGCCTGGTCTGTGGGCTGTGAGCCGGAAAACGCTGGAAGCTGCAGTCAGACGTGTGATGGGGAAACGTCCAGAAACGGCGACAGCTGAACCTGCGTCTGGCGCGCGCGGAATGCGGCAGACGGCCGGACGAGCGGAACTTTAATAGGACCCCTGCGCGAGGACGTAACCTCACCCACTCCGCCCCGGACCGCCGCACCAGAGGGGACACGCTGCCCAGACTTTCGAGGACCCTGGATTGTTTTATTTCGTGCGTTTCAGTGTCGAAAAGGATTTAATGAGAATAAGGAGATCACCTTCCTACTAAAGAGGTAGGCTGATTTGCTTGACAGGTATATCAGAAAAACTTAATGGTAAACAGTCGCAGCCATAAGAAAATTAAGTCTACTGCTTTGATCCGGGATTATTTGACTTTTTTTATCCCCATAAATGGATTTTCTCTGTCAGTCTCCCTCATTGGTCAACATAAATAGCTAAATGTGGTTACGTCTTCTTAAACACTGGAGTTATTTCATTCAACTTTAAATGTGTGTTTTCAAAAGGGATATTTCGATTTTGTTATTCTGATTTCCATAGCATAGTTTTTGCCCTTTTAAAATCTGATTTTGTCCCAATGCAGATAAACCATAACTTTCTAAAGGATGATAACCTTATACATAGGCCTCTACCAGTTAATGAACTAGATGGTGATAGATTAATACTGATAATTATGTACCATTAATACATCTCAACCAGACACTGGGCTGGTTTGAATCGAGGTCTGTCACAGTTCAACACCATGAGTAAACCAGTACTCCCATTGTACCCAGTGGTGACGGGCCTTTCCCTGCTCATTCTCCCCAGCCTGACATTGAAAGCAGTCGTCCGCTGCATTGTAAGACTCTGACAATTAGTTCATTGAAAATCACGCCTGAGTCTTAGTCCCATAATGAACACAGTGATGAACAGTGTACTGTGTATCGCTGAGTGACCAGGCCGCCCCAGCAGCCTAATCTAGGGGGTCTGGGTTCTGGCTCTCTGGGCGATACGGGGGTGCCAGCTACAGCCCAGGCCCATGGCGTATCACCTATCAGAAATAGCCGTGATCACATGTCCGGCCCACAGAAGTGGGCTATATTTAGAGAGCAACAGACCCCCTCGGCCATGCCTTGGAACACCAGTTGAAGCACTGCTTTTCAGCCTCTAATGCTGTTGAGGGGTTAGGATTTGACCATTGCTAGACATGTAGAGAGTTTACCAAAGTAATAAAAGTAGTGTGTGCCTCTGATACAAAATAAGATTGATGTGAGTTATGTCTTCATTACTTTTCTTCATTTAACACAACATTTTTTTTCTTCTAATCCATGCTGCCCATTGGTCAATCTATTAATATCGTCCTAATGACTTAGTAACAGTGAGATCATACACAGTATGACAGGGGATTAAGAATGGCGGTTTTGTTTCACTCAGCAGGTTGACATTTGAGCATCAATCTTCAACACTTTGGCGCCGTGGCAACGAGATGACGGAGGTGGTCACACAGGTCATGGCAGAGGTTGCCCATGACAACCTGGCGGACAAGTACCAAGAGGAGGATGTGAAGGACGCAGCCAATGAGGAGGAGGACGGCGTGACCCACGACGACAACGAAGACGAGGCAGCCAATCAGGAAGAGGCAGAAGAAGAGATGGACAAGGATGAGAAGGCACTTCAGGACAAAGATGAGGCGACGGGGGAGGAGCTGGAGACTCCGGACGTTAACGGAGTAGAACAACATGGGGCTGAAGATAGGGAAGAGGAGGGTGAGACGAAGGTCAACGGCGAGGACCAGAAGAAGACCCAGGAGGAGAAGGAGGAGGAGGGGGATGAAGATCACACAGCGAACACAAACACCTCTGACGTGGTGCTGAGACAAGAGGTGAGAACGATATCTCAGATCGGGACAGCGGTGTGTAGTGATGCACTGTGGGATGGTGACTTTTTATGCAAGCTGCTTATCAATATTCATATGTAGTAAGGGAAAGCTGGGAGCATCATGGACTAGCTGTAGAAATCAGATTATATAATTAATGTAAAACATAAAATTAACATGTAATGTTAACTATATGTGTCATATTTATTGTGGACTAGTTGTAGAAAGCCTGTAATAAATTAAACACCAAACATAAATAAACAATAATAATAGTCAAATGTTATCGAAGGAGTCTAGGTTATAAATTGGGCAGATTATGTCAGAAGGCCTCCACGGTCCTCATGAGCAGGAGCCATCATCCAACCGGTACTTCATTCCACTGCTCTCCCCCCATCTCCCCCATCAGCCCAGTGCCCCAAACCCCCGCCGACCTTTGACCCCTCTGTCCCCCACTCTCTCCCCACAGAAGCTGCTGCGGTCCCGTAAGCCCGTGGCCCGCAGCTACGTGCCCAAGGACACGGACAAGGGCGACGTGAAGAACAAGTTTGAGGCCATGCAGAAGGCCCGTGAGGAGAGGAGCCGGCAGAGGAACACGGAGGAGCAGAAGAAGAGGAAGGAGCAGTACATCAAGGAGCGGGAGTACGGCCGCCGGAAGCAGCAGGTCAAAGAGTGATAACCCCACTAACCCCGCCCCCGGGCTGATGGCCGCATGGCATGACCAATCAGGAGTCAGGTGACGACATGAGGCTTTGCCCTCATTTAGTGTTGTTGTTTTATTGGTAGTCGATTATTATTAATGATGTTATTACTAGGATTATTAATCTCAGTATTAATCTCTAGTGTTGTTGTTTTTTGGTTATGACTATTATTATTAATATTATTATTAGGATTATTAATCTCAATATTAATCTCTAGTGTTTTTTTTTTATTGGTTGTCGATTATTATTATTAATATTATTTGTAATATTATTTTTGCACAGGTTTGTCCATGAAATGTAAAAAACATAACAAATCCTCAAAACCAATAACATTGTTGTCAAGCCTTCACATCGTCGACCCAGCCTCCTTACACATACTCCTTGCGTACTACCATAACAATAAGGTCCCTCCCTCCACATTAACAGGCGTGTGGCGCCCCACTAACCCGAGTGATACGCTGTGTTGTGACTTGTGAGTGCATAACCCTGTGTCGCTCCTCCCTCCCTGCCCGGGCCAAGCGTGCGTCGTGCCAGGGCCAGGAACACCTCCGACTGATCTCCCCCCCCCTGTGCCACGCACCGCCCACCAATCACAGTCCTACCTGCCGGTCACGTGACGCGTCTATTAGCAGCAGGGATTAGTCCTGTCCCCGCTGCGTCCAGCATGGCCCTCTAACGTGTAATAGCAGATGATCCCGGCTCAACCGTAGCCTCACCGCACACTCTGCTGTCCCGTCCACCGCCGCAGATAAAGGAGCTGCTGGCGTCCAGCGATGAGGAGGAGGAGGTGAAGCCCGCCAAAGTAGAAAAGTCCTACGTGCCGAAGATCACAGGTGAGACGCGTGTTGAGGGAGACAGGAGCACACACGCCACCTTAGATGGTGACTCACATGTGAGCCGCCCAGGGAGAGGACAGGATTAGCCCACAGCACACTGACCTCCTCTGCTCTGCCATGCCCCTCCACGACACGGCCACCGCCTCAGGTAGCGTCAAGGGGAAGTTCGCCGAGATGGAGAACAAGAGACAGGAGGGGGGGAGGAAGAAGATGGAGGAGGAGAGAAAGCGGAGAGCGACCCAGGACATCATGGAGAAAGCCAAGATTCAGAAGGAGCTGGCCAAGAAGGCGGCAGAGGTTCGTACCCCCCTGCTGGGGTCTGCATGCTATGGGGGGGGGGTGGATCAGAGCGAACGGGGGAGGGGGTAGTGTATATCATGATGGCTAAGCCACGGCCCTCCTGGCTGCGTCCATGTATCGGTAATCATTAAGGTAATCCTCAGCTGCCACTTGAAAGAGTTATTTTGAGTGCTGGTCTTTTAGAGCCAAAGTGAGGGCTGCAATGTTTTACCTTTGGTTTGGAAACACGGACATAATAGTCACTTGTTGCATTCAGTAGATCCAGGAACGGGGAGACGTTTGTTTCCAGATGCTTATACCAGATGGCGGATTGTGAGAAATGATCTGCTACTTCCTTCGCTTTTATTCTGCTTCCAGTCATTATGTTGTTTTCTTCAAATAATACACATGATGAATGTGAGGATTTACCCGTCACCTCAAACTACCGAATGTGTGCTGCTTGGTTCCATCCCTTCTGTGTTTAAATCGTTGTTTATAGTCGCTTGAAGGTTTTGTGAATGAAGACATGTAGTGTCCATTATGAGTTATACTATCATTCCCTATTGCTCCATGTCTGAGCTTTAAACCTGAACACATCTTAAAGTTGGCTGAGAGGAAACGCTGTTGTAAAATACCGTCTGTGAGGAAGCACAGATGAGGTGATCAAGAAACGACTGGGTCAACCCCAGTACAGTAGACTTCTGCCTGAACCACAAGGCCTCTGCCAGGTGTAGACAGCCATGTGACTGGCAACTGTTTCCCACACCAGTCAGGGACTGAATTAGCTGCTGCTCTCCTCCACACTGGGACCGAATTAGCCCTCTGCTATCTGGAGTGACGCTGGCAGACATACCTACTGCAGTTGGTCACCTTCGTGTTGTTGGAGGTCCTTTCTCCCCTCAGTGCTACACCTTTATCTCCTGTGCTGTGAGTCGGAGGGATCTACTTTTGTTTTGGTTCCCCCTCTCTGCCTCTCTGAACAGAACGTATCGTCACAGGTTGCCAATTCAAACCACAACAAACATTACATTTGTAGATGTTCTTTCGTAAACATATTGTACCGATATCTTTCAAACTTTGCTTGATTCTCACTTTATATATGATTAATCAGAAACACTTGGAAAACGGTCGCAGCCTCTAAGAAAATGAACTCTACTGCTATTATGCAGGATTATTATTATACTTTTTTTCATCCCCATTAATGTAATTTCTCTGTCAATCTCCCTCATTGGTACCATAACGAGCTAAATGTGGGCCACATCTTCTTCATCAGTCGATTTATTTAATTGATTTACTGAATGATTAAATGATTCACTGCATATACGTATCTTAATTATTTGTATTCCCTTTGTCCTCCAGGACGGAGACGACAGCATCCTGGTGCATGTGGTCCCGGCCAAGGCCTGCCGCCCCCCCGGCCGGATCAAGATGAACTTTGAGGACATCGAGAAGAACCGCGAGGAGGACCTGAAGAAGAAGGCGGAGGAGGAGAAGAAGAGGCTGTACGACGAGAACCGCCGCTCCTTCAGGGAGGCCAAGAGGAGCTCGGTCGCTCCGGCGGTGGGTTGAACTAGGACGCTCTTATTGTGTAGGATTCACAGTGTTCTTATCACAAACAGACATATGAAGGCAAAAATACAATAGCATAAGATGGTCCATCAGGAGGATCTAGGATAGGCGGGATACCAGTTTCATATTTGGAGAAGAAAAAAATATATTATATAAAATATATATATTTTAAATTAAGTATAAAATCTGGACAAAAATGGGACCATGGATCCTAATAAAAAAAAAAAACTTATTTATCATACTGTAAGCTTTTAAAAATAGTCTTCTAATATTGTTAGCCTCATAGCATAATTGCCTATACATATCCATCCCCTTTGTCAAAGATGTGTTTCTTAATATTCATTATCTGACCCCGTGGAACCCATTCATCACCCATTCACCCTGTTTCTAGTCCCCCTCATGCGTCCCTGATGAGAGAGACGCTGAGTCTCACCTCCAGGACTCAGTGCCTCTCCTCTCCCTGCCCCCCTCAGGAGGACGAGCTCAAGCCTGCGGAGCGGGAGGCGGTGACCCCAGGGAAGCTGAAGCTGTCCTTCGAGGAGCTGGAGAAGGAGCGGCAGGAGCAGAGGAAGAGGCAGGCCGAGGAGGGGGCCAAGCGCCGCCTGCTGGACGAGAAGAAGGCGTTCGAGGAGGCCAAGCTGGAAATGGTAAAGTCGATTGTTCAAAGTCCCCACGGTAAAGTCCCACCATTAGAAGGCCCATCTTTTAAAAGTTGGATTGTTACAAGGCCCATCGTTTAAAAGTCCCCTCATTAAAAGTCCCATCGTTAGAAGGCCCCTTGTTAAAAGTCCCATTGTTTAAAGTCCCAGTTGTTTAAATTCCCCTTGCAAAAAAGTCCAATTGTAAAAAGTCCAATTGTTAAAAGTCCAATCGTTAAAAGTCCCCCGTTAAAAGTCCTCTAATTAAAAGTCTGATTGTTTAAAGTCTGATTGTAAAAAGTCTCAAAAACATAGCAACAATATTCACACACAGGGCTGAAGCAGATGAGTCACATCTTGTGAAAGCTGAATCGAAACCCGATACAAAATCACCTTATTTGTCATAGAGTCACAGAGCATTAAGAGTCTTGGAAAAGTGCTTGTCTAACCCTCATCCGTTATCGTTATTATCCCAACGGGACCCAGCCCTGACTATCACTGAACCGACCAGTGATAGTCTCCGTGGGTTCAGCTCGCTGAGAGATCTCATCTGCTCTCGTCTCTCCCCTCAGGGCGAGGAGGAGGAGGAGGACACTCCCGGGGCGCCGGGGGATAAGGAGGAGTTACGACCGGGGCGGCTGAGGCTGAGCTTCGAGGAGCTGGAGAGGCACCGGGTGGAGGGGGAGAGGAAGAAGGCGGAGGGCGAGGCCAAGAGGAGGATGGAACAGGAGAGGAGAGCCTTCGCCGAGGCCAGGAAAAGCATGGTAAACACGGCCGTCCACCATGTGAAGGATTAGCACTGCAAACATACGCTCACGGCCTCAAAACAGATCCATTAGCAGCAGCGGTCTGCGGCACGACCCGGCTCTGTGTAAGATAATATTCATAAATCAGCAACAAAAGATAAAGCTAATTCAAACATATATCATCAACTTGTATATATTTTCATAAATCCTCCAAAAAGGAAAACGGGAATCTATCCCAGAGATCCAATCATAACCACATGTGTTAACATGAATCCAAACAAGGAGGCAGTCGTCATGCCAACCTGCTCCATGAGCGCTGGTCCTCCAGGTTGAGGTTTCACTGCGACGTTCTTCCGAGAGCGTCTGTTGCTGCTCCGTATCTGTGTGTGTGTGTGTGCGTGTGTGTGTGAGAATGAGAGAAAATGTTTTGAAGATGTGCAGCTTCTGACATCACATGTGGGCGTGTCCACCTAGATGTGTGCTGGATAGATCAGTCTACCAGCCTACCCAGTGGACTGTAGCAAACGTCGCTCATCTATCCGTCACACATCTAGGTGGACACTCCCACTTGTGATGTCCGAAGAGCCCGATTTTCAAAACGGCTTGTAACGGCTAATCACACTCACACCTGGTGGCATGTCATGGGACCTTTAAAGTGCAATCAATCAATCAATCAATCAATCAATCGATCCCCAGCTGGTGGACGATGACGACGAGGTGCTGATGGCGCTGCTGAACCTGGAGGGCAGCGAGCCCGGGAAGATCTGTGTGAGCTTCGAGGAGAAGGAGCGCCAGAGACGGGAGGAGGAGCAGAGGAAGGCAGAGGAGGAGGCCAAGAGGAGGCTGGAGGAGGAGAAGAGGCTCTTCGCTGAGGCCCGCAAGAACATGGTAGGGTTCCGTGGCCCAGAATGATTAGTGGCTCGTTAATTCATATAGGGGCGTGGCACTGGCATGGCGGTAACACCACTCTGGCTGTCCTCATTCTGTCACCTCACCTGCTTTACCAGATTTTTATCATATTTCAGAAAAGGAAAAGAGAATTTGGAAATACGCTTTTATTTTGTAGGACTTTTGATATTCAATTGTGGGTAACACTTCACAATAAGGGCACATTGATTAAACTGAAAGGAACGTTAGATAATGCAGTAATAAGCTTTATATTATAGCATTGATGTAAGGGTTAAACATGAAATCATCCAATAATATTGATCAATCTGATTGTGATCATTGTCTGAGCACACAGAACACAGCATTTATCTAATATTCTGCTGACTCAGATCACATTCTAATTGGAATTAATTATGTTTTTTAATGCATTTTATATTCTTATGATGGCTCAAATTGCTATGCCCTCTTCTAAATTATTTCTTCAAGAGCACTGGGCTGGATCAGGATATGTCTGCCTATGGAGATGACAATGTAAGATACTCTCAAGATAAAGTAACTAACTCCCTGGTAATAACAATCTTCCATATGCTGCTTTTATGTGCATAATTCACAAAGATTCATCCACTAAACACATTGTCCATTTTGCTTGCATTTCACCCTTTGCATGCTCAGCAATAGCTGCTTCTACTAGTTTTTTAAAACAAAGGTTGTTAATGTATTAAGGTGGTTATGTGATGAATCAATGTGGGTCAATCTTCAACAGATTTGCTTCAAATTAACTTTTAGTTAACAAATCGATAAAATAACTGTCACAATTGGGAAATTCAATCGATTCAGTTGCTATAACTATAAGGCCTGTTAAGCCCTTTGAGACTGCAACTGTGATTAAGGGCTATAACAATTTAATTGTATTAAATTAAATTAAATTAAATTAAATTAAATTTTATTACATTACATTTTATTACATTTTATTAAAATGTTAAACTATGGGAATGAAATGCAATATTAGAATAACAGTAGCATAAATAAGTGCTGTAATAAGTAGGATGTTCTAGGTTGTTAAAGTAGGTTGTTAGGTTGTTCAACTGCTATCACACCCCGGGTTGATTGACACCTCGTGTCCGTGTGCCACGTCAGGACGAGGGTGAGCCGGACGGCCTGGTCCGGAGCGAGTCTCAGGAGGCGCTGCAGCCGGGCAAACTAGAGATCAACTTTGAGGCGCGGCTCAAGCTGAAGCAGGAGGCAGAGCGGAAACGCAAGGTGGAGGAGCGCAAGAAGAAGATGGAGCAGGAGAAGCAGGAGTACGAGCTGCTCAGACAAGAGATGGGCGTGGTGAGTTACAAGAATGACGAGTTAGATCTTCTAAAGTGGTTCAGTGGTTCTCAAACCTTTGCTACTGGTGCAGTGGTTCTCAAATGGGGTTACGCATACACCTAGGGGTACTTTGGAGTACTGCAGGGGCTACTCAAAAAAAATAAGTTCATTCAGAATTGAAACTTGCTCAGGGTGAAAAATAAATGATGGTCAGATTTTTTTTTAAATGATGAAACTTTCCGAATTCCCCGTGCATTACTCAAAAGTACCCTTAGAGGTACGCGTACCCCCATTTGAGAATCACTGTTCTAAACGGTATGTCTAAACGGTATGTGTTCATAAGTAACCTGAACCGTGTAGAAACACATCAGGTATCCCCTGCTACCGTCTCCTCAGTGTGAGGGCCACGGAGCTCCTTTCTAACGAGACCTTCTCACTCACTCTTCCCCAGGACGAGGTGAACGAGAGCTCCGACGCATTGAGCAAGGAGTACGAGGAGCTGGTCAAACTCAAGAGGACCGGCTCCATCCAGGCCAAGAACCTCAAGTCCAAGTTTGAGAAGATCAAGCAGCACACCGACGAGGAGATCCAGAAGAAGATTGAGGAGGAGCGGGCTCGGAGGAAGGCGGTGGACGAGGAGATCAAAGAGAGGGAAACCGAAAGGTTCCAGGAGGTAAGGAGGGATCTATTGGAAATATGATTTGTGGCACAGACTGAAACACATGTGTATATCTAGGGCTGCACATGATTTATCCTTTTCATTTGGTTTTGGAAGATTACGTGTCTGAAAGAACATCATGCACAATCTTTTCACAATCTTGTCATGCAGAAACCGCGGGCCTTAAGAGCTTACATGCCGTCAGGCGAATTCAAATTCCAAATTCTGATGATCAATAAATCAGCATCGGTGGATCATGACCTGACGTTTATTTTCTCCAAGGGAGAAGAGGAGGTCGACGTGAACGCAGCGAAGGCCGACGAGTCCCCGTTCAAGCAGAAGGTGGACATGCGCGCCCGCTTCCAGCAGATGGCTAAGGCCCGGGAGGAAGAGGAGAAGAGGAGGGTGGAGGAGCAGAAGCTGCAGAGGATGCAGTTTGAGCAGCAGGAGATCGACGCTGCGCTGCAGAAGGTAAATCCCTCGCTAAATCCCTCGCTGCATCTCTTGAGCCCCGTCATTCTTGGGTAAAAGCGTAGAAGAAAAAGAAAATTGGCCAGAAAATAATATAAAACCCCCGAAACGTATTTCTCATAACCTTGTAAAATTGTCTTCTATTATGCTAATCTAACCGACAAGACCAATATATTTACCCCATTTTTCTACGGGGGGGGGGTGCTTGGCTCGGCTCGTGCATTTACTCATCTCGGAGAAGTTCTCCACCGCTGATTTAGTATACCGGTGACCTCAACGCTAGCTCAGGGCGTGGTGCTGTCTCGGTTCCATCATGCCCCCCTTTCTGTTTCTGCAGAAGAAGGACGACGAGACGGAGGCGGAGGACGGCAGCATCATCAACGGCTCGGCGGCGTATGAGGACGAGGAGGACCAGGAGCGGTCCGGGGCGCCGTGGTTCAAGAAGCCCCTGAAGAACCAGTCGGTGGTGGACTCGGAGCCGGTGCGCTTCGCCGTCAAGATCACGGGCGAGCCAAAGCCGGAGGTGACCTGGTGGTTCGAGGGCGAGCCGCTGCAGGACTGCGAGGACTATCAGTACATCGAGCGGGGGGAGACCTTCTGCCTCTACCTGCCCGAGACCTTCCCGGAGGACGAGGGGGAGTACATGTGCAAGGCAGTGAACAGCCGGGGCACGGCGGCCAGCACCTGCATCCTCACAATAGAAAGTAAGAGCACACTGGTGTGAGCACACGCTGGTGTGACAGACGCTGGTGTAAGCACACGCTGGTGTGACAGACACTGGTGTGAGCGCACGCTGGTGTGAGCGCACGCTGGTGTGAGCACACGCTGGTGTGATAGATGCTGGTGTGAGCGCACGCTGGTGTGAGCTGGTGTGAACGCACGCTGGTGTGACAGACGCTGGTGTGAGCGCACGCCCGCATGCCCGTCTGCATTGACCTCGACATTCTGTCTTCATGACATCCATGTCCTGTTTGCATGAACTCCACTTCCTGTCTACATTGCCTCCACTTCATGTCTGCATGACCTTCACTTCCTGCCTGCATGACCAACAGTTCAGGTCTGCATGACCAACACTTCCTGTCTGCACAACCTCCACTTCCTGTCTGTATTAATTCCACTTCCTGTCTGCACAACCTCCACTTCCTGTCTGCATTCATTCCGCTTCCTGTCTGCACAACTTCCACTTCCTGTCTGCACGACCTCCACTTCCTGTCTGCACGACCTTCACTTCCTGTCTGCATGGCCCCAACATGGCGTCCGGTGTGGCCGTATGGGGTGGCTCTTCGCTGCTCCTTCCGTTGTGGACGAGGCGCAGGAGGATAACCAAAGCTCTTCTCTCTCTCTCCTGCAGCCGATGACTACTGATCCCCTCCCCACCCTCCCCCCTCCACCAGTCGTCTGGAGAACTCTCCCCCCTTATCTCTCACCCCTCTCCCTGACATTTCAATCCCTCGCCGAAGGGCCAAACAGTGGCGGGAAGACATGCACCAATCAGCTTGGCGTTCCTACGGGACGGCCGCAGGACCCACACACAGTGCGAGATGTGTTGTTTACATTATAGTTAGTCTGTGAGAAACTGCCCTAGAGTAGAACGACGCAAGTGCCAAAAGAAATATTGAGACGGTAGCGTGTTTTAAATGTGACCTATCATACCACCAGGTGTGAGTGTGGTTAGCCGTTAAAGACGTTTTGAAAAGCTGCCTCTTCTGACATCACAAGTGGGCGTGTCCACCTAGATGTGTACCAACCTTCCCAGTGGACTGTAGCAAACGTTGCTCATCTAGCCGTCATATAGGTGGACACGCCCACTTGTGATGTCAGTAGAGGCTGATTTTCAAAACGGCTTGTAACGGCTGATCACACTCACACCTGGTGGTATAATTTGTCCCCTTTAAATGCGTACTTTGGTGTTTCTTGATCCACAACATGACAGCGAACTGATGGAGAACGATTGCACTCTGCAGTCTCGTTTGAATCATGCTGATTGTCATGCTGATTGTTTTTCGTGTGGAGAAACCCAAAGAAGTTTGGTTTTGGAACGTGTTTTAATATGTCCCAGTTTTAAAAGTATTAAAAATGTAAGTGCTACGTTTAATTAAATTTGGAGTACCCGAGGCCTAAGGTGTCCTGTATTCCTACTATGTTTTACATGTATGTGCACGTTATATCGGCATACTTGTTATAACAGTATAGAAGAATGTTTGTTACCATGACATCCTGTAGGCTGGCTAGTTCTCCTCTAAGAAGAAGAACTGGCTATACAATTATTGTGAATAGATATGTTTATTAGAATTTTGGTTACTTCAGAAACTAAACAATTCAAAATCTGTTATGACAGTACAACCTTGAAGCAAAGCAAATTTAACAGAAATCGTATCTGTTTAAAAATATGGCCGTCCATTTTCACCAAATCTTTATCTTGAATATTTAAATCGTAACCCTTTTTTTTTCTATTGTTGAATATAATGCAAGACTCTGACAGATCCTAATACAACTGTTTTTGGACTCTATGTTATTACTTTATCGTTGATTTATGGAGAAATATAAGCCTAGATTGAATATTTGTCAAATGTTATAAAAAATGTTTTAATAAAATATACAAAAAAAATAACAATGACTTGATGTTTCCAAAAAAACCGCTGAAATCGATTACAGTTACTATCTTAACAAACTTCCAGTGAATAATAAAATAATGAAGGGACGAATGGACCTTAAAATGTTAATTTCGAAACTATTTGACATTAATTCACACATCTTGAAGTGACCCACCAGCGCCCCAGGGTGGCAGAAAGATGTCACGTCGCGCCGTAACCATGGCAGCACAGTCACAGGCGCGCCACGAGACATGCGCAGTCTCGTCTTTTCCACAGGAAGACAACCCTTTCCGAAACACTATGTATGAATGGAAACACTGTTCACACATCCATCTCCTTCGCACCCACAAACACACAACATCACAGCCGAGAGGTTTGAAGGTGCTTCTCCGGTAGCTAAACACACCCTGACCCCCGCTGTCCAAATATGGTCGTGTCGGTGGAAGAAGTCGCCTCGTCCCTGGTGCGAGAATTTCTAAGTCGCAAGGTAAGTGGTCGACCTGCTAGCGGTAGCCTCCTGTGTGACACAGCATCAAAACTGTGGGGGGTTGTGTCTTCTTCTTCCAGGGGTTGAGGAGGACCATCGCCTGCATGGACGAGGAGTCCCCCCGCACGACAGCCAGCATCAGCAACAGGTCCGACCTGAGACGGGTCCTCCAGGTGGAGGGTCTCTACACACACAACAAGGTGGGTCCCTCAATCAGAGAGGGGCTAGCCACAACGAGTGCTTCTTGACTACATAACGTATCTATCTATCTATATCTACATCAAAATATCTCTATATCTATATATCTATCTATCTATCTATGCTCCCAGAATGGGGTGTCTAGAGACACACAGTCAACCTCTCTCTCTCTCTCTCTCTCTCTCTCTCTCTCTCTCTCTCTCTCTCTCTCTCTGGAAAGAAATCTGAAAATAAAAATGGTGCTTTTAATTAAAAGTTAAAATCATAACAAATCAAAACATTCCATTTTCTTTGCTCTTATGCCAGTTTGTCAGAGCTTGATGCTTGGCATCTTTTCTTGGCAACAAGTTTATTTATGTTTGGGGTTAGGTTCTGTGTTGTGGAGATTCTCAGGATGGATTGCAGGTGTTCATCTGTGAGACGACTCCTGTGTGACGTTTTGTTCATTTTCACCACAGAGAACATCTGCTCACACATATTTGTGCTGCCAAACATACACAGGGTTTGAGCCGCGTGTTGACGGAGCTGGGGCATTGCTTCAGGAATGAAGCGAATGAACTGTGCGGCCCCCACAGTGTCATACTTTGCCTTTAGTATCCCGCTACATTGCAGCTCTATCAGCTCCATCTGCATCTGTACAGGTGCAGTTTCCACGTCGACGGCGAATGGGTTGCGTAACAGCTCAAAATTACTTTTCTGTGCTTCAAAGTCGCCAAAGAGCCGGGCGAACTCAGTGCTCACTGCGCTCAGTTTATCAGCAAAGTGGGCATTTGGGAACACCGTAGCACTAACTTGGTTCAACATTACTTGGCAACAGGGGAAAGTGAGACAAGTTGCATTGGTGCATTTGTGTCTCCCATAAGCGCAGCTTCACTTGAAATGCCTTCACTGCATCATACATATCAGTGATCATGCGCTCCCGTCCCTGGAGCTGAAGGTTTAAGACGCTGAGATGCATAGTTATGTCAGCCAGAAACGTCAACTCACATTTCCACTTTTCATCCTGCAGAACTGTGGAGTCTTTTCCCTTACTGTCCATGAACTGACAGATTTCCTTGCCCAGCTCAAAAAGTCTATTGAGAACTTTTCCCAGCCACTGCACCTCCGTATGATAAGGCATGTCGCCAAACTCTGAATCTATTTCCCGCAGAAAAGACTGAAATTGGCGGTGATTTAAACCTTGGGCTCTGATGACGTTTACGGTTTGTGTTACAGTGTTCATCACATGATCCATTTTTAGGACTTTACCGCACAGCGCTTCTTGGTGTATGATGCAGTGATATGCTGTCAACTCACCAGCACAGTTCTCCTCCCGCATCTTTAAGCGCATTCCTTCCCACTAGTCCACTTTTTTCACCGCACATCGCCGGTGCTCCATCTGTTGAAAGCCCAACAAGTTTGTCCCACGGGAGTTTCATGTCAGTTACACTTTGACATACATTTTCAAAGATGTCTTTTCCTTTCGTTGTCCCGTGCATTTACATTTACATTTAGGGCATTTAGCAGACGCTAAATGTCATAATACCGTGCATTGATGTAATGTCCAATATTTCCTCTGTAACGCACAAACTGGTCAGATGGCCAGCTGTGCAGTGTCAGTACTTTCATCCATAGCAAGGGAGTAGGAAACAAAGTTTTTCCCTCTTTAAATCAGCTGTGTTTTCAAATTAGTGGCCATCTCACAAACCCGATCAGCAACCGTATTTCTGCCAAAGCTTACATTTGCAAACGCCTGCTTTTTATCTGGACACATGACGTCGCACACTTTCATCATGCAGTTCTTCAGAAACTCGCCCTCGGTAAATGGCCGGGCTGATTTGGCAATCTCCTCCGCCACAATAAAACGCCACAATAAATCACTTTGTGTTCGCTTTGGTGAAAAACATCTGCTGTGATGTCAGATTCCTCTTCAACTCCTCTACCTTCTATAGCAGGGGTCAGCAACCTTTTCAACATGTAGTGCCAGTTGGACATTTTCTCGTTAATGAGTGTGCCTTAAGGAACAATATATTAAATATTAAGCTTAATTATGACACAGCGACCAAAAACATTTCCAGAAGATCTGGAATTGTATTATTTTCATATAGTCCATCAATCAACATTTTTAAGTTTTTTTTGTTGTTATATTTGCAACATGGGCTTACAAATTATAATTACATATATCCCATCGTAAAATACTGCTTTCAGAAACTCAAAAACATATTTGCACTGTGACAAATGTAAAAACAGACATTATATGAGAATGATGGAAACATCCACATCAATATCTTTAAGACATGTACAGCTTTGCAAAAAAACATGTGAAGGCCATGCATTACTCACAACACAAAACGATTAATTGATCCCAATTCAGAACACTGCTTTCAGTAACTCATTTAAACATATTTGCACTGGGAGGAAATGCCCAAAACTGAATAAAGTGCAAAACAAATCGGTAGTAATGATTACGCTGCCGCATTGTAGCGGTAAAAAAAAAAAAAAAAATATATATATATATATATAGATTTTTTTTTTGCAAGTGTGCCAATGATTATGCGTTCACGTGCCAGTGGTGGCACGTGTGCCTAGGGTTGCCGACCCCTGTTCTATAGCTTCTGCTCTGCATCCAGGTGTTTTAACTTGTCCTGATGTTTTGTCTCGTAGTGCTGTCTTAGATTATACTCCTTAATTACAGCCACATTACCTCCGCAAATGAGACACACGGGTTTACCGGCAATGTCAGTAAACATATACTCATTCATATACTCATTAGAGTTGTATACATCATACATTGTATACAGACGTTTGATCTGACGTAGTTGACATGGGAATGATCACAGCTAGCTCATTCAATAAGATAGCTATTGCACTGCATTATTGGATTTGTAGTTTGTGTATTATTGGCACTTCATATCGCTGGGCCATTAAAAAAAGATATATAAAATGATCTTGCGGGCCGGATGTGGCCCGTGGGCCTTGAGTTTGACACATATGCTCTAGATGATATAGATATATAACTTTTCAATTAAATCCCAACAGGCTCTGAATAGCCCCCTGAAAACCCTGCTGGAGATGATAGTAAAGTCTCACATCGAGGGACACACAGACGACCACGTCTCCTCCCACGACAACCTGCTCCGCATGTCCCCGAGAACCAACCTGAACACGCTCACTCATGCGGACAGAAGCATCCTGCAGTATGACACAGGTGTTAATCACAGCACCAGAGAGGTTCCCAAGACACACCCAAACCAACGGTATTCATCTCTGCTATTTACTCATTCTTCAACTGGCTATTACTGTATATTATACTTTAATATGCTAATCCTGGTTTATTAAATTCATTTAAAACGTATCGATTGCACAGATCAATAAGACGGGACAACGGTTCTCTGAGAGACATGTCGGTGGCTGAGAGCCCCTCTGCACGTCAGCGTTCCCCCCCAGACGAGGACCCAGAGCCCCCTAAAGAGCAGCAGTCCATGGCCTTCCTCCAGGAAAACCTCTCTTTTCCCAGGAGGGAGACAGCAGCCAATGAGAGTGCGTTAAAGAACAGAGCCAATCGCAGCCGACGCGGCGTGCTGGGAGGACCAATAGCGAACACACCACAGGTAGACGGGAAGTGACGTGGGCCTGACCTTCCCAAGTAAACGTAATGGACACAACCACACTCAGAACCCCCAGGACCCCAGGATCAAGCTCCAGATCTGGGGTGACAGGGCCTTCTCAGTGGCCGCAGTACCCTCCCTCTGGAACTCACTCCCCAACCACAACCCCACCGACAGACTAACAAACTCCCTTCATTTAAACAGGCCCTCAAAAACCACCTTGTTAAGGGCGCACTCACACTAGGCAAAGTTGCCCTGTACCATACTCAAGTACGATTGCCCCCCCCCCCCCCCCCCCCACTGTGCTGCTGGCCTGTGCTCACACTAGGCAATCTCAACTGGGCCTGAGTACGGATGCCTCTTGTACATATAGGTTGCGTATCCGTGCGTGTGCGCGTGCCGGCTCATTAGCATCTGTACCGTGGCCTGAGCACACCTCTCCGAAGTGTACTGGGGCCACGGAATTTAACTGTACTTGAGTACGGATGGTGTGCTCACACTAGCCACGATCTAGACTTTAGGGGGCAAACATACTCGGGCATGGTACAGATGGCCTAGTGTGAGTGCGCCCTAAGACTGCTTTCACCACATAATCTCCTTCCCTTCTCTCCCCTTCCTTCCTTTTTTATCTTTTTATTAACATACGTTCACATTAAATTATTTTATTTTGTGTTAACTCTGTAAACCGTCTTTGTATAGATTGAATGTATTATATTATTTTTATTAATAAATAGGAAGTTGTGAAACTGTTTTTTGCCATGGTGCAATGACCCTCAAGGACCCTCAGAAGAAGAGACAATCCAAGAGGGCGGGGCTGGCTGCGCGGGGGCAGGGACATGAGTCAGGGCCGTCAGAGCATCCTGCGCTCTCTAAGGGGTCGGGTTCACGGACCATAGCGGACCAGGAGGCCCGACCCGAGTGTGGGTCCCCACCAGACCCAGGGGAGTCCAGTGCGGCAGGGCTCCTCAGAGACCGACAGCAGACATGGAGCCCCGCCGAGGGCAGGAGGAGCCCTGGTAGACAGGACGTCACGAAGAGCAGAAGGTAAGGAGCCTGGGTGGTGTAAAGTCAGCCGTTTAGCGGACAGTTTGATCAAAAGCCTCTTACAGGTGAGGCTGAGAACCATTCAATCAAAGCATGCAATTCATGGTTAAGACCCATTGCAGAGCTTTCCTACATAACCTATTGTTGTATCTTTTGGGTTTATTATTTTGTCGTTTCTTTCAGACCAAAGTTGTCCACTGATCCAACTATGGATAGTTCACCATCATCAGAGATGGTCTTGGGTAATTTTCCTAAACTGTTTCTTGTAAGCCTTTACGTGGTGTGTGTTGAAAGTCAAGACTCTTTCTTGAACAAACAGATTGTATTCACGTCGGCTCCTCCTGTTCACCTCCCTGTCTCCTAGATGACTTTGACTACGATGAAGACTTCCAGGACCTGTCCCAGATGTCCTTGCAGCAGGTTTCCCTGCAGCCCAGCCTCCCTCAGCACAGCCACAGCAGCAGCCTCATGGACATCCACACCGCTACGGTACCACGACCACCACCTCAGCCCCTCGCACGCGGCTCATCTCCAAGCATTTACATTAACATTCAGGGCATTTAGCAGACGCTTGTATCCGAAGCGAAGTACAGTTGCCAGAAGAAAGAATAATATATTGCTGTCGGTACAGTAAGGATGTTCATAGAACCAAGTGCCAAGCACTAACAATCACTAGGTTAACCCATTCCCCGTATACAACAAAGATAGCTAGGATAAGATGCTACACAATGCTAAGCACTATTTTTACGTGCCAGGACGTACAACATACAATAAGTGCTTACCAGTACATTAAGTGTCAGGACGTACAACATACAATAAGTGCTTACATTAAGTGCCAGAAGCACATCCAACATCAAGCACATACAACATGGGAAGATGATGTCAAACGATTGAAATCCAATGTATTTATAGCAGACTATAGAGCCACTGTTCTCTCCTCTGCTGCTGACCCGTGACTGCTTCTCTCTGGGTGAACGCAGCACTATCTACTTAACGGATGTTGTTGTCCTTGTGTTGCTTCCAGGCGCTGAAAGAGGTTCTTCTTGGCTCAGCCTCGCGGTGTTTCAGCTCCGAGTGGAGGAACCAGGGCTTCGGCTTCTCTGAAAGCCATGAGCTCAGATACGGGATAGTTCAGAAAAAGGTGAGCCGAGGACATCCATGACCACCGAGGTGTTGGTGGAGTGATGCCGACGATAATTCATCCCACATGCTGTGCTGGTAATGATTACACGTACGCCTCAGTGGCACACGTGCGATTCCTCGAATTCCCCGTTCCTGCAGGTGCCGGCCGGTGGGTGACTGTGTTTGTTGGGTGTGCTTTTTGGGTGTGTTTAGGGCGGGCCGTGTGGGGTGCTGGCCTCCGTCCAGGCCTGCGTCCTGCAGAAGCTGCTGTTTGATGATCCGAACCCTGCTGGTGAAGACCTGGGGTACGTAGTTTGATGCAGACACCCCCCCCCCCCCCCCCCCCCCCTCTGAAAACACTTTCACTCTCTAGATTTGAACCCCTCTGCTACGTAGTTTACTTTGTATTGCAGTGCCTCTTATCCTAGCTCTATATGTTGCATACGGGGAATGGGTTAACCTAGCGATTGTTAGTGCTTGGCACTTGGTTCTATGAACATCCTTACTGTACCGACAGCGATATATTGTTGTTTCTCTTTCTTCTGACAAATGTACTTATTGTACATCTTCCGATTAGCCTCTGCTAAATGCCCTAAATGTAAATGTAATGCCTATGTGTAGGATGAACTGTATTCACAGTTATTCACAGCATTTATCCTTTCGAACCTTTGAGCCAATGAAAAGGAACTGTTGTGCGTTACGGTCAATGTTGTGTTGTGTGTGTTGTGTGTTTCCCAGCCGGCTGAGGCCCTCCGACACCGTGCGACGGCGCTGCCTGGTGTTAGCCGCTGCCGAGCTGCTGTGGAGGGCAGGGGAACATAAGACCGCCACCCTGGCCATGTGAGTCATCTCCAGCGCTCAGAGGCCCTCTCTGTGACCTTTGACCAGACACTAACACTTTAAACACTTTCACTGAGGGGTGAGTAACTGGAAGTTTCTGAAAGCCCAGCTGGTAATGGTTTGAGTTCTGGGTCGAGGTGACCTCAACTATGCAATAGGGCTGCAACGATTCGTTCGAAACGGAGTCTGACTCGCCTCGGTAAGATTCAATACATTTTGTTTTTCAAATAAAATTATTATCTTGTGGATAACCGCGTCCGCGGTGTGGAAACCGTGTGCTTAAATCCTTCCCAGCGCTTCATCCGAGCAGTGTTTGTAATAACGCTGTTTAAAATAATAGCGTTAGGTAATGCCGTTCATTTTTCAGTAACTGGGTAATCTAACAAATTAATTTTTCCGTCGTTACAATGCCATTACTGTTACTGACAGTTAAATGCAGTGCGTTACTATGAATTGATTGAATAAACTGTAATCCGAACACCCGAGCACCCCTGGCTGCACACACAAACTGCTAGTGAGGAGACCGGCTGGTTTAACAAAGAGATAAGCAATTATGATTGGCTAAGGCAGAGTCATGTTTCATGGTAGCCAATCGGAGCCAGTGTTTTTACACACAATCCAGGATACGCGTGCCACATGCACACACAAACACCAAACAGATTTGATGAAGCAGTAGAAATGGCGAGTCCGGAGCAATCCGATGAAAAGTTGGCATTTTCAAGGTGGAGATATAAGCACTACTTCAAATTCATTGAGGTCAAAGGCAAGAATGTGCATGTAAAGTGAACATTATGTCCAGGAGCAAAGACTTTGTCGACATCCGTTGTAAGCAATTTAATCTAATTTAATGAAGCATCCCACAACGACACACGCATCTACAAAGCTACTTTTTTTTTTTTTTTTTACAGTAACGCAGATAATTACTTTCCCTGGTAACTAGTTACTTTTATTATAGAGTAATTCAGTTACTAACTCCGTTATATATATATATATTGAATAAAAGATGCATTTTTCATTGAAGTACCCATCTTTCTTGTGTTTATTATCATTTGCCACATAATTAAAGCAATCTAAATATAAGAAAAAATGAATAATTATCAGATTAGTCGACTAATCGTTTCAATAGTCGGTGACTAGTCGACTATTAAAATAGTCGTTAGTTGCAGCCCTACTATGCAATGGCCTCATAAGCCCTTTTTATTAAAGAAAAAATATTAATACGAAAAATACTTCCTTCATTGCTTGGTATTCATGTGAAAAGGCAAATCTTTAATATAGCTTGGTGATAGGGATCATTTTTTCAACACTTAGAGTTTGTTTAGGTTTTATCAAAGCGCATTGTTCTGTGCCGCAAATGTTCTGCATTAACATTATTCAACATTATTCATGCGTCAACAATATTCAAATGTTGGTGTGGCGCATCTCTCCCTAACAGAACCTCAGGAAGAAGTCACTTTGTTCCATCGGGCCACTACAAATCCGAAGGATTACTTGAAAAGGTGACGGCAGACTCATGTAATGCACGCACGTGTTTATATATTTGGACGCCAAATGTAAATGTTTACAGTGAGATAACATATCTATAGAGTGGTGTCCGTCGTCATAGTAGAACATGAAACGTTGCTGTGAGAATAAATGATGTCTGAGTCTGTAATGTTCTTGTTCTTATGTCCTTATCCGAGCTATCCTTGTTGTATACGGTGAACGGGTTAACCTAACAACAGTTAGTGCTTGGCACTTGGTTCTATGAACATACAACTTACTGTACCGACAGCGATATATTGTTGTTTCGGTGGCATGTGGCTCAGGATGTGGAACAGGTTGGCTGGTAACCGGAAGGTTGCTATTTCGATCCCCGGCTCCTGTGTGTCGAGGTGTCCCTGAGCAAGACACCTTACCCTTACTGACGAGCTGGCTGTCGCCTTCTGTAGTCGTCACCGCCGTCAGTGTGTGAATGTGTGCATGAAGGGTGAATGTTATGCAATATTGTAAAGCGCTTTGAGTGGCCACTGGTTAGAGAAGTGCTGTATAAACACAGTCTATTTACCATTTAGTTTCTCTTTCTTAATTTAATAATTCACTTGTAAGTAGCTTTGGATAAAAGCGTCTACTAAATGCCCTAAATGTGTAAATGTGAATGTAATGTACGTCACCTCTCTTCTCCAGGTCACCTGCTTCACTGCTGATAAGCTCAGCACCCTGCAGTGGCTGCTCGAGCAGCACATCCAGCAGGTCTCCCTCCTCTCCGTACCTCCACTCTAACCCATCGCCGCCATCTCCTCTTTCAGCCTTGACCAATAACAGATGCTCCCTTATCTCTCAGTTCGAGTCCGGTTCCTTCGGGTGCCTGCTGCTCTGCATCTCCGCAGTGCTCTCTCGATCGATCGCAAAGTACGTTTCCTAAAAGATCAGTTTGTCATCACATTGGCTGCACAACATCGTGGGAAAGTCTTAAGAAGTATGCAACCCACAAAGTGTTTATTTATGCGTATTCGTGTTTGTCCTCAGGGTACGAAATGATATGGACGTGTCCAGCAACACGCTGATAGGAGCCCATGGTTACTGCACACAGGTGGGATAATGTTACACACGTTACACATGTTACAACAGGCACCTAATCAAGATAAACAACAAACATCTGAATTAAATTAAATTAAATTAGCCCTTAATCACGGTACACTCTCAAAGGGCTTAGATGTGTGCAAAGATGTGTTTATGACACCCCCCGGACTGTAGCCCCCCAGAGGGCAAGAAACTCCCTTCAGTAGCAAAGAAGAAATCTTGAGAAGGAACGCAGAGTGGGGGATCCCTCCTTCCAGGGATGACCTGGAGTGCAATGGGGGCCATAATAACTGACATACAGACAGACAGACAGACAGACAGACAGACAAAGGCAAAACATTTTCAATCAGTGATGGTTTGCTGAATACATGACACATGACGAACAGCTCGGTGGAAGCAGACGAATCAGGACGCAGAGCAGGCCCCCCTCTGTCTCCCCATGGTGCTGATGTTGCGTCTCTGAACCCCTGCGGGCAGGAGCTGGTGAACCTGTTGCTCTGCGGCCAGGCCGTGTCCAACGTGTTTGACGGCCAGGTGCAGCTGGACTCCACCCTGCTGAAGGGGGTCAGCCGGCGCGGCCACATCGGCCTGCTGTCCCTGTTCGAGCACCACAACATCTGTCAGGTGAGCGGAGCAGAGCTGCGCCGGCTCAGCGTTTTCTCCTGGCCTTGCTTCAGACGAAACCCTCCCTCGTTTGGGTTGTTCTTTCACAATGTTTCCTCATCGCCTGTTTCCTAAGCCCAGTGTGTCATCATCGCCTTCTTCTTCATCACTTTCTTCATCATCATCACAGTATTTCTTCATCACCTGTTTCTTAACACAGTTTGTCTTCATCACCTCCTACTTCATTATTTTTGTCATCATCACAGTGTCTTCGGACGGTTTCACTTTCGTTTTAATCTCTTTTCTGACATCAGACGTAAGAAAAAAAGGGTTACGTTAACCGTCACGTCACAGACATTGTAATTGTAAAATAAACAACATTAAATCTAACCTCTAACGAGCGTCTCTCCCTCGACCCCCGCAGGTGGGCAGCCACCTGAAGACCCCTCTGTTCCCCATCTGGGTGGTGTGCAGTGAGAGCCACTTCAGCACCCTGTTCGGCCTGCAGAGGGAGCTAGCCACCAATCAGGACGCACGCCGGGAGTTTGACCTCTACTATTACGACGGGCTGGCCAATCAGCAGCAGGAGATCCGCCTCTCCGTGTGTGAGTGTCAGTGGCGATCACGTTCGCGCTGCAGCCCGCTCTTTTTCGGTGTTGACTTTGGTATTTGGGGGTGATTCTTACCCAACACTTCACCAGGGCTTGCTCTCTGCCGGGGCCCCGGAGGACGGCCGGTCTGTGTTCTGTCAGCCGGGGCAGGGCGGGGCTTTATGGCGCTGGTATCTTGGCGTCCGTCCTTCTGATTAAGTGCCTTCACTTTCTAGCGGTGGGCTTGGCAGCGGCATTCCAGGAGGATAATGACCCTGAGCTCACTCCTCCTCTGGAGCAGTGCATCCGAACCAAGTGAGTTGTTTTCTCTGGCCAACAACCGCAAGTTCACACACACACACACACACACACACACACACACACACACACACACACACACACACACACACACAAATGCACACACACAAACGGACACACACACACGGACACACACACACATGCACACGGACACAATCAGACACACGCACGCATGCACACATGCCAAGAGAACACAAACACAGCACTGACAGTCACGCGCCCCGGGCCTTGTCGCTCTCTCTCTCGCTCGCCCATCTGGGTTCTGGTTCCCGTCTTGTTTTTGCATGTCGGTGTCTGGTGGAACCTCATGAACCTTTGAGGGATGAGTGAATGGGATGCAAGGATTCCTTGTCATGTCGATGCTGCATACGGGGCTGGTGTAATGGTTGCTGCTCTTTAGTGGGTATTGGATCATCGCTTTATCTCGGACCACTCACCGGGGATTTGTGCGGTTGCTCATCGCGTAGAGTCCATGAGAACCAGCAATAAACAAACGCAGTGACAGCAGGAGGATGGATGGGCTCCGATAGATCACGGCCCTGGCTTGCGCTGCTTGACACTCCATAAAATAATTTGTGAGTGTACAGAGAGTTTTGTCAGGAGAGCGAGGATAACGGAACGTACTTCTCAGACACAAATATGTGTTTTACATCCAATGAGCACAAACGCCATCTGGATCCACCGGCCCAAGCCAAGGATCACTCGGAGATAAGAGGAGAAAACATTCAGGGTTTTTTTTGACGTGTTGAACTCGCGGTTGTGGGTAGTCAAGGAATCAAGGGATCAATGCCCAGAGTGACATGACAACCACTCCAACTGCAGAACTGTGTTTTGTGTTTTCCAGGTGGAAGGACGCCATTGTGCGTTGGAATGACACGGAGCCCATTCTTTAGGAGGACACAGGCGAAGGGCGGGAAAAGATTACGCAAACAGCGTTTTTTTTGTTTTTTTTGTTTTTCCAGAGACAAGCCCCATTTTAACATTATATTCTGCCAATCAAAGTTCAATTTTACGATACAATAAAATAGTATTGATAGATGTTCCGCTAAAGCAACAACTAAAAGGACTCCAGCTGTGACTCGTGATGCACAATATATTTTATGACCATGATGGAGAAATCTTACAACATAATTACTGTCTATAAAATATTATAAAGTATAATCAAAAGTATGATATATCAAATATAAGACTATGATGAGGTAATTTTTTTGACTGTGTTGGCTGATGGGACTAAAAGAGACACTACGTGTGTGTTTAGACTGCATTTGTTTCCACTGCCTTTGAGCCTTTTATTTCTAACCAATCATTTGATCTCGATCTGATTAATCATAAAGAATTAAGAACATCCAACTCCAATAAAGATGAAAACATGGATTCTCTTGTCTGCTTCAACAGTGAATTATATTTTGGGATTTCTTTGATAGTTGAGCAGGATGACGTTAGTCCATTAAGATATGATAATGTTAATCTTAATTCTTCATCAAGATATGATAAAGTTAGGGTAGGCCATGTGGAGAAACCAGCCCCCATACACCCTCCAGGCGACTGGAAACACGTGTCTAGCTGGCTAGCTTTAGCATCAGGTGCTAGCCTTGTGGAAGGCCCAACGCATGCGCAGTCACTGCATGGGGCAGAGTTCCTGAAAGTAGCCGGTAAGTAGACACGCACACACAAACACACAGGTAAACTGTCCGATAATTGCATTCGTGCCGAATAAAAGGCTTATTTCATTTATTTATCAGGGTATTTCCTTATTGATTGATGTCGGAATGTCCCGATAATTTCAATAAATATGACCTCGAAAATAAATTGCCATCCTAAGCTTTGAATATCCACTGTTTCATCCCATATATCTTCATTATGTTTTCCTTTGTCAATAAACCTTCAACAAAATCCCATCCGAACTCGAATGATCTTACTTTGAGTCATAAAAAGTAAACAAATCCAACATAGTTTTTTTTATTGGTTTCTGAAACGGCACATTTTTATCTCATTCTTATTTGATTACCTCTGCGTAAACGTACATACGCATTTAGCACCATTATTATTAAAACCAACAAGTCACGGCTCCTAATAGTTTAAACGTGTACGGCTCCACCTCCATGCAACACGGGGTGAAAGCTAAACGTAAGACTGCCTTGCGGTGATCGCCACAGTGACGTTTCTGTGACGTCAGAGTAGACCTCGGGGGATGAGACACGCAGACCGGGTGGGCGGCAAGGGGCCATGCCAAGCCCCCCAGAACCGCGGGGATCAAAGGCACTAATGCTGGCACCATGAGAAACTGGAGGATGGGGGAGCCAGCGACTGGAGATGTTTGACGTTGGGTACCATAGCTTCCGTGTCTGATGTCCTCAGTCTTAACCTACCTGTAGACCTCCATGAACATTGGCCCTGACATCTCACCTGGTTCTTAATGGCGTGTGTCTGACTCTGTGCGAGCAGCTTTTCGGTGGGAGCATCTGCTCAAGATGCAGGTAGTAAATATGAGACCCATGAAGGAAGCACAGTCTCATATTTACTACAGTCTACTTCTACTACTACTACTACTACTACTACTTCAGTCCACTACTCGCTTCCTTCATGGGTCATAGCGGAAGTATTGAGTCACACCTGGCCTCCGCCAGCTGTCACCGGCGCTTACATCAATGTCTTCCTCATTTTGCTCCACTTTGCTTTGGATTCGTTTCCGAACCAAGAGCAAGAGGATAGATTCCACAACATCTGTCGAAAGTCTCAGAGGAAATCATACTAATGTGTCTGTCAACGGTGACTCACGGCCGGCGTTCTGTAATAAATCTGAATTAATCACACGAGGAATGATATGCGGTAATTCTGCAGCCATCAAAGTGCCACCACTGCCATTGCCTATAAATAAAGATGGACGCGCTTACAGGAGGCTGAAGGCAACAGCGTCAAATCCGATTGGCTTAGCAGGTGAAGGCTACGTCACAACGCCCATCATTAGCTCCCGGGCCTCACTGTGTGCGGAATCCGAGGAAAATTGTGTGACATTTATTTGTCGTGTTATTATTTTGTATTTCGAGACGTTTTCTCGCGGGCCGATCTGATAGCATCCAGAACATCAACCGGAATGCCGGAGCCTGCAATGCCTCAGGTCTGCTGCCCCCGTCACAAGCCGGGGAGACGCGTCTGATGCTGAAATTGTCCTAATATTAGAAGAAACATATTTTATTATACCCTCTGGGGCCATTTTCCAAATCCTCAGCTATTTGGGCAAACTACCATATGGAGGGCTGGCTGTGTTTAGGGAAGGCCGCTGAGATGCCTCAGTGTCTCTGTGGCCTCTGCCTCTCTCTGGCCTCTGCCTCTGTGGCCTCTGCCTCTCTGTGGCCTCTGCCTCTGTGGCCTCTGCCTCTCTGTGGCCTCTGCCTCTCTCTGGCCTCTGCCTCTCTGTGGCCTCTGCCTCTCTGTGGCCTCTGCCTCTCTGTGGCCTCTGCCTCTCTGAGTGGCCTCAGCCTCTCTGTGGCCTCAGCCTCTCTGTGGCCTCAGCCTCTCTGTGGCCTCAGCCTCTCTGTGGCCTCTGCCTCACTGCAGCCTCTGCCTCAGCCTCTGGACCGGCTGGATGCAACCTGTCACGGAGGAAATGGCCGGGCTTTGTCTTAATTCCTCTCCCTGGCCTCTCCCCCCCGCGGTGCCTCTCCCCGCGGGGCCCGAGGCGCGTGGCCCGAGGCCGGGGATCCGGCAGTGTTGTGTAATTGCGTTAGACCCCGCCCCCACACTTGGTCCAGGGTGTGGCTGCTGTCTCTTTCGCTGATCTGCGCGGTTTGTCTTCAGAGGAGTGATATCCTCCTCAGATTAGGGGGTGGTTTCCCCGGTGTCGGCCAGCCGGTGAGGGGCACAGGACCCCCCCGGTCCCCTGTGTGACGCTCTTCATATTTTTAGCCCTCTAATCCCTTTACAGCGCCGCCCTGAAACGTGCCAGCCTCGTTGATTCCTAATGATGCGCGGTTGTTATCAGACCATCGTGCCAGGCACCAGCGCTCCCAATCACCCTGTTTATAATTTATTTTGTTATAAAGATATACACCAGTGCATCTTCATCTATTTATAAATATATATAAATATAGAGATTCATTTTTTCTTTGTACTTCTCGTTCCGTGGTAACCGAGGGATTCCTGGGAGCAGGAAGTTGAACTTGCAGTAATCTGAACCATATATTCCCATGCAGGCCGAGACTTTTTGATTTTGTTTTTTCCGGGCTTTTCTGCTCCTAGGTCTAATTTATGGAGAGGGAGCGCCCAGAATGAGTCCTGGAGGAGTCTCGGCTCTGGAGCGTGCACGAACACACACGCGCATGTACACACACGCACGTGCATGTACACACACGCATGCACATGCACACACACACACGCTCACGCACACACACACTCAGACAGATGATATATATATACACATGATACAACCTGGAAGACTGTGGTACATTTAGAAAAGTAACATTTACAATTTTGTTGAAATGTGCCAATTCTTGACTTATACTAGATATCTAAATATGCACTTAACAGAGCTGTTAAAAGTATTCTCCAAAGCCCATTTAGTGTGTGTGTGTGTGTGTGTGTGTGTGTGTGTGTGTGTGTGTGTGTGTGTGTTATTTCTGCAGTGTGCTAGGATGGGGAACTCACTGATGTGTTCCTTGGCTTGCTTCCTACCACAGCTCTGCTTGTATCAGCCTCCATATTTGTTTAGCCTTCCGCAACATAGACATAGTCAATTAAAGTAACTAATGTCTCGGCTGTATGTGTTAGTGTAAGCCAATATGAGATAATACACAACATAATCACAATGTGGATTAAGGCTTCGCTTCCTCTTAGAAGTCCTCTCATTGTCTCTCAGCAAATATAATCTGGCACAATAAATAGACACTGACCAAGCACATTCCAAGTTGATAAGAAAAACTTGTTTCTGATATTAGCGAAAGAATCCAAGAAAACAAAAACATGATTAATTTAGGAAACTCGCGGAGGGCTCCGTCTGACGGGAAGTGAGCTGTTTGTGTACATTGTCCGTGATTCAGATCTCAGTTAATTGCGTCGTATGGTGTGTATGAAGTCTCTGGAAACTACCTGCATTACAACAATCCTTCAAAAGCAGCCTCATAACAAACTGTTTCAAAAGTATTCTGTTCAACCATTCCACAGGCCAGCTGGAAGAGGAAAAAAAAGAACTGCCGCGCATTTAAATAGTAATAATCATTAGTTGGATGAGTAAATAAATAGAGCAGTGGGTCTAATCATCATAAGAATATTTATTGTCCGGGGCTTTGAACAACTCAGAACAACGGAGCCATCCAAAGTCCAGCTCTTTGAGGCCTGCGTTGCCTGAGAAGCTGTTGCCCAAGAGCCTGCTAGCGTTCTGAACTCAGTGCATGGTCGTCCTCCGGGGACCTGCACCAGAACGTCTTGGACGGCGCTGCTGGACCAAAGGCTGGACTTATTTCCAGACCGGATCTGCTGCCTGCTCTCCACCAGACAGGGAGCCCCCCTCACTATGGAGGGAGTCAGAGCACCTGGCGTGGTGGCAGATCATCATTCCAGTTTGAAATGGCACCGTGTGTTATTTTGTTTTTGATTAACTTTAAATTCAAGGGCAATTATTCTCATTATCAGGGCCGCTGCTAAGCTTTTGGGGGCCCTATGCGCAGATTGTTGGCGGGGGGGGGTTGTACGTCCGCTGGCTGTTGACGGGGGGACACACTGATAAAGGGTGCTCCGCCTCTGATGCGAAATAACAACGGTGGCCCTGTTCGTAATTCATTTATATATTTAGAAAATTGGAATGTAATAATTATCAACCTTAATTTTGGGGGCCCCCTCAGGTACTTGGGGCCCTACGCGCTCTGTGTACCCTGCGTATGGGGAGCGGCGGCACTGCTCATTATGTACAGTTTTGTTTCTGTCACTTGCTGTGTTTATGAATTGTATTTGCAGCCATCATGACCCATCCATCTTCCAGAATCTTCTATCTCGCCCGGCATCAAACCCAGCGGCCTCACGTCACATTACAATAATTGCCAAAAAATTCGGTGCTTCTGTGCTTCAATATTCTTTATTTTTCGGCGGCATTGCCGCCATTTTAACTCATTCAATATGTTGTCATTGTCAGGAATCATTCAAGTGCCAAGTCAAACGGCCGATGGCGACCTCACAGAGCAGGGTGGGGGCGTGTCACACATGGGGGGGGGGGGGGTTAACACCGCAGGAGGATTTACAAGTACGAAAAAAAAACAGAATAACACATTGGAACAAATTCATTACATTTCGGAATGATTGTAAATAATTATATACATACCGTATAAATAAATAGGTATATTTTATAATATATTGTCTCTTGAGAATTACATGGTTCATATACAAGATACATAAAAAAAAACGAATCTATCCAAAAATGAACAAGGTCATCATTCATTCATTATCCACAAGAACAAAAATAGAAATACTATAAAATAAAACGTAGTTCATATGACCCTGCTATGAAATAAAACATAGTTCATATGACGCTGTATGAAATAAAACATATTTCATATGACTGGTGGATTCGAAGGCACTTCCTCGGCAACCCAGTATCCCTCTTTCATAAACGATGAACCTGTATCAGAAACAAAAGAATACCTCACTTTAGTAGGGCTTGGTTCAAATGATGTCCTAAAAAGAAGTGTGTGTGTGTTTTGATCGGTGTGTGTGTATGTGTGTGTGTGTGTGTGTTTTGATCGGTGTGTGTGTGTGTGTGTGTGTGTGTGACTAGAGCAACTCTGAATCACTGGCTGCGTCACATGACAATCCCTCGCTATAACATGGTGGACTTCAACGTAGAGCTCTGTCTTCTATGGCGGACTAGTGGCCTTGGTTGAAATGAAGTCCTGAAAAGAAGAGATTTCTACATCGGGGACCACCATGGCTCTGGGTTTAGCTTCTGAGACACACACAGAAGAGATGGACGTGGTCGGACTTTACTAGCCCTTCTTACCATTAACAATGGTTCATTTAGTAATAATCAGCATGACTCAAATAATGAATCACATAATTCCTTCCTGCGCCCACTATGGCCCGTAATTCCGAGAATATCGCCGAAATGATCGCATTATCTTATTCACTTGCGCCACTGAATAACTGCGTCGGCCCTTTCCAAATAAAGGAATATTCCTCCAGCACATAAGCGGTCGTTTTCTCTGCCACATCCTCTCTCTGTGACAATCCATCAGCTGCTAATGGAGTCCATTCACTGGCCGCCGCACCCCTCTTAGGGAGGGGGTCTCTGACACCAGACGCGCCCCGGCCGTGGTGGGCTGCGTCATCCAGGGTCACGTGAACAAAGAGCGATTAACCTGGTCCACCGACTCCTCTTCACACTCTTCCTGTCTCCGAGCTCTGAGTAGGCCAATCACAGGCTCTCTCTCCCCCCTGGTGGCCCCTGAATTGTTGGAGGCTCTGAGCTCAGCGTACGCAAGTGTTTCCATCGCTCTGGACTTTGTGTCCGTAAGGACACGGATAATCTGGAGGCTACGCCTGAGTTCTAATTGTTGGTGTTCCCAATATCTGAGACTTGTGTATTATTTTAGGTCTGTAGCCCTTCATGAAGAGGGTTGTTCCTGTTGTTTCAGCCATGTGACGAGTGATGACGTGGCTCTCTGCCGTGCTCACTTCAGACTAAAGTGTAGATAAAAGAACCTGATATAATGGGCCCATCAATGTGTTAGCACCTTCTGTACTCGAAGAACCGGTCACGGGAAGATTACAATCTGGCAGTGTCCGGCCTGGTTTCCACTGCTGTGTGTGTGTGTGTGTGTGTGTGTGTGTGTGTGTGTGTGTGTGTGTGTGTGTGTGTGTGTGTGTGTGTGTGTGTGTGTGTGTGTGTGGCGTGTTTTGATGGGCGTGTTTTGATTGGTGTGTTATGATGTGTGTGTGTGTAGAGCAGCGTTGAATCACTGGCTGCATCACATGACCATTCCTCGCAATAACACGGGGGATTTCAATGTAGAAATGTAGAACACGGTCTTCTATGACGAACACGTTCAACTAACCTATGAACTTCAGAGAACTGTATAATCCTTGGGCCGGTTCGTTGATTCATTTGGTTAGTTTGTACACAAAGACTATTTATTCAGTACACCAGTTAAAAAGTTTACTTTAGGCTGATACGTGAACACATGTTTCATATTATGAGTATAATTATTATGGGATGTTTTTTTTTTTCCTCTATCGTATTTGTCGGCATCGGACTTGGCACAGCTTTGATGCCAAACCCAGATCCCTATGCAATATGTTGCAACAAAGATTAAATGCCTTGAAATGTAAGTGTGAAGCTATGAACAAGTTAGGCGGGGGCCAGCAGGGGTATGAGTGCCACGTCTGTCTGTCCAACGCCGTACTCACATGCTATGTCTATGATTGCGTGCACAGTGGGCTCATTGCTAATCGTGTTAGCAATCTTGCACATCTTTTGTAGTCTGAAAGATAAGACAAAAACACTATTATTGGCACTGGGTTATGGTATGTTATTGCATCACAATATAAAGCAAAACGGATCATTTTTTTACGAAACAGCTGGATGTTTAGAATGAGGCCTTAATGCATGAGGCCTTTTTGTGTGAACTAGAAAGTAAACAATCGTAAAGTGATCGCGTGCACAACCGTGAAATCCAAAGGGGTTGGGGTCTTGACCCAAGGAAAAATGATTGTTCCTCAAAATTACCCCTCCGCCCTCATTCCGTTCCAACAAAAGGCAGAGCACGAATCGGATGTTAATTTGGACTCCTCATCTCGCCCTGGCAAGCAGTGTGACAGTCAGGCCCCGGAGACCGCTGGAGGAGATAAAGGACTAGGGGTCGGCACACGTTCCTCTCTGATCTCTCTGCTGGCGCTGCACCCAGAAGAAGGGCCTCCCAGGGATGCACTGAGATGAGGTGTGACTTAACGTAGCCTCTCGGCTGCAGACATATTTGTCTTTGCCTGATTTCACAGCAGAGAGAAGCCTGGTATGATTCCCCGTGTGCACAACAGCTTTCCCTGATCTCTTCAATGTGCACAACATTGGCAAAATAACTTTGTTTGAAATCATATTTTTCACACTACCTCCCTCCATCGATGAATGGGGGCTTTTTGACGTTTCCATGTGTTTTCCCGGGTTGAATTACAAAGGCGATTTAATTGGACAGTGTATGTGCGTATATTTGCATAACGCGATCTGATTGGCTAACAGATTTGTCGCTGCCTGAAAAGTTGAACATTTCTCAACTTTTTGATGCAGGCAACAGAGCCGACAGAACGGACGGAGCCACAGTGCATTTCGAGAGCGCCCCATTCTAAGTCAATGAGATCCGTCAACGGACGGATGTAGTGTGAATGCGGCGTTAGGGGTGCCTTGTTAAAAAAGGCACTATTTATGTGTAGGAATAAAAAGCTATACGGTTAAGTTGTTCACGTCGGTGTGATCTGGTGCATTTTATTTTTACCCCACACAGTCTCTGTGTCATAAGCTCTTTGACTGAACAGATTTTTAATCGGACAATAGAAGAAAGTCGGTACATGTGCATGTGTTAAGTTCAACAGGTTGTTGTGTGAACCTCGGTTTGTGAAACCATGTCTGAGACACTGAGAGGTGAGGGTCAGACAGATCTTGGACTGTCCTTTATCATTCAGGGTAAGGCACCCTAAACTGTGGGGTACCCTAACCTGTGAGGGGCAAATTAAGGTCTAACCCTGATTTGACACGGTCCCTAGGAAGGAACTCAAACTCCTTGTCTTTTGCTCTGCCTGAAGCGAGTGAAGAAATGGACCCAGTCCAGTAGTTCTGGTCCATTACTCATTGCCTCTAATCCTGTTCATGGAAGCGTTTTGTAGTGTACTGCTCTTTTGTGACATCCCCTACCCGGGGGGTCGTAAATATATGCGGCTTGTAAATCCCTTTGAGACTTAAGGGCTGTAAGATCAAATTAGCTAGGCTTTTGAGTTGACATTTCTTGATCATTGAATATCGTTATTCGATCAATAAAAACATTGGAAAAGCAAACCAATTTAGTATTGACCGTGTTTTTAAATGTACACGTGCAAAATACGTTACGGTTTGGAATTTCGAACACCAAAATCATATCGAAACCCAAATAACATGGAGTGAAGAATGTAAGGTGGAGGCAGGTTGAACTACAACAGTGTCATTTCACCCCTGGATGAGCCGGGTAGGGCCAGCATATACACTCGAGGGCCAAGAGGGCCGTTACGACACACACTCATATCAAACCCCCTCCCATCCTCAAGGGCTGATTACGGTCCCACGTTCACGCAACGTAAGGGGGTTACGGACCTCTTACATCCTCTTACAAGGGCCTGACGTGCGCCTCCCAAAAATTGTAACCTTCCGTCGAGGCGACGCAGCCGCAAGAGCTGTGATTGGTCCGCTTACTAAAACCCTACGCAGAACCATACTTCCCAACTGCGTCGAAGAGTCTGCGTGGTCATTGCGTTGCGTGAACGTGGGAACATAATCAGCCCTTCAGTCACACAGACAGCTCTCCACAGACAAACACACAACACTCTGCACAGACGAACACACAACACTTTGCACAGACGAACACACAACACTCTGCACAGACTAACACACAACATTCTGCACAGACGAACACACACACACACACACACACACAACACTCTCCACAGACTAACACACAACACTCTCCACAGACAAACACACAACAGAGCTCAGTGCGTAGGACAGGACAGTAGGAAGGTGTACATACATGCTGGTCTTGAACAGTCCCGCGTATTGTGATAAAGTCTGTGAAAATTTGTTCTGCATTCCGATGAGAACTTGACCGGTCCTGCTTAAAAGAAAAGTTCTCATCAGGTAACACAACAGATGAATGATATTTATTTTATGAACAGGCTGCAATTGTTTTCCTATGAAACCCCCCACCCCTGGTTGACCCCTGGGCGTACCGGCCCTAGCGGGGTCAAGTGGCCGGGGTCAGCCGGCCAGCATAAGCCCCGCTGGCCTCACTGCTGGAGCACATGCAAAGAGGGATTGGGCGCTATGGCGATCGCCTCTTAAACAGTGCGACCCTAAAGTGCCAGCTTCTAGATTTTAACACCCATAGTGTAGTCTGCTCGCGCTGGGTCCTGAGACGAATAATCAGCTTAGCCTGCGGGGCCAGCCTCTCCGCCAGGCCAGACCATGTGCCCCACTCCCCTGCTAGCTAAAGCCCATGTGTCAGGACATGGGAACTCAGGGGCACTGCAGCCATCGTGGGCGTCTGCTTCTCTCTTTATAGTTTAAGCCCTGCCTTAACATCTGACTCACAGTAGAGAACTTTCCAAAAAGGGGTGAATACTTTGTGGGGGGGGGGGGGGGGGGTTAGGGGAAATTAAGGGATTATTACAGCAAGCTCTCCTTGCTACACTACATTAACATGTTTAATGAACTAAGCTTGGGTTCTGGGTTAATATTGCAATAAGATGAAACGACAGTGGCACTCATGATGGTTGTTTTTTGCGTTTTTCTTACCTGTGAAATGCTGAATGAATTTGTCCTTCAGATTTAACTCTCTAGGTGCTATTTCTGCAAGACAAAACAAAAGCATGGTGGCTTTTTAAATCGATTCGCACTTTCAGCTAAATATAAAACCACATCACAAACTATTATACAAGGAAAACATCACAGCAGCGTGCACCACTTCACAATGGCAGAAGCTACGTTCTAAATCATTCCTTGCGATGGGCTAACATGTAGCCACAACACGCTAACAGTTTAAATGACACCAATCACACGTTCATCGTCTGAATGGAGGGAACGTGAAGGTATGTGAACTGTCTGGGGGAGGCTAACAGGCTAAAGAGATTATGGTTTGGCGGTTGTAATGCCCATCAATGTCATCAAAATAAGTCCATGGCATCAGTTAACAAGCTAGCATGACACAGGCCCTCAGACATAGGTGGAGGAATCTCCGCCAACACACACATGCATTTTCTCACCGCCATGGTAAGAATGTTCCAGTCCAGACGTACGGTTATTGCATGTTTTAAGACGATTACCACAGAGATTTACAAGAATATTGCGTCTGCAAAACCTTGTGCTAGTCACGACCATTGCTGGTGAGGTCTGAGAACGATGCGATTGAAGGGGTAATTTATTCCCGCCACATGTTTTGCTGCCGGACATGAATCTCTCGATGCGATTGGTCAAGATCAGTGAGTGTAATCGTTCCAACGTGAAACACAACAAAATAACACAACACAACACATCTCAAAGAGTTCCATTTGCTAATGATCAGGCGAGGCGAACATTACACAACAATTTTGGAGTGGCTGGCTGGCAGGGCACATCAGAGGGAGACACACACATAGAGGCCCAGGAAAATGTGTGTCTTGTGTTGAGGGAGTGTGTCTTGTGTTGCATACGGACCATCTCCCCATCGCTACATGAAGCGTGCCATCGGGGAGAGGAGAGCGCACCGCATGCCAAGACCGCTGCATTTCATGCCCTCAAAAGGGGAATTCCCTTCAGCCACTGGTGTGAGATGGAGGCTGATTCCAGCTGCCTGACCGACACCCTGAGGCCAAAGGTGGTGGTCACTTGAAGTAGGAGGTCAGATGAGGATGTGTACAATAATGGGATGTGTTACTGATATAGCAACCTGAACCGTCCAACAAGGTGCCATTTCCACCATTTCGGTGGTTCCACCCTACATTACAGTGAAGGTGGTGGTGACTTGACGTAGGATGTCAGAGATGAGAATGTGTACAATAATTAGATATGTTACTAATATAGCATCGTCCAAAAAGGTGCCATTTCCACCGTTTTGGGGTTCCACCCTACATTACAGGGCCCTGTTACAGTGAACTTAGAAGTACGTACTGTGATATAACTACCTGTGCCAGCCTGTAATGCCAAGCTAATGAATACGTGGCCCTGACCACATGGTAGTACAGGCGGTTTGTTAACCTTACTCCACAAGAAGTAACAATGTTACACGTAGGCCTGGGCGATATTGATAACTATTGATAATTTTAATTAGTAGTTACACATATTTCTAACAGGTCGTGGTTATATTGAGTACTGAATTGCATGTAATTAGGCTTATCCTATTATGTTATTATTCAAAATGGACCCACACAAGGCCTTCAGAAAGAATGAAAACATCATTATTTGTTCCTTAACCTCATGCCAATTGGACATGCCGACAACTAATATGAAGGATGAGAGATGATTAGGCTCCAGCAGGGTGCTGTGTTTCATGCAAGGCATTTAAGACACAGCTACATTAAGCCCGCTCTCTACGGGCGGAGACTTCAAACGCACACCAAGGCAATAGTAACCTTCACGGGAAACCAGCAGAGCTCCACGTCTGGACTGGAGAGATTCTTCCCTAATCTCTGCTTAAGTTAAATAGGCTCCAATAAATTGGTCCAAATTGGAATCACCTCTGATTCATTAAATGAATACAGAGGGTTTGTGGCATAACCTCACCCCCTCTGGTTCATAAACACGAAATACACTGTTTATAGTGTTGCAGTTGAAACGGCAGCAAAAGCAACAGAAGAGAATATAATTTTTCAAACGTGACGACCACTTTCCCGATGTCCCGATCTCCACGGTGTCTCTGTGAATAGCCCCGGTGAGTAGCCCCCCATGACAGATGTCTCCTCGCTGTAAAAATTAGGATTACGCTTTCATCATCATGTGTTCCTGATAATAAATCTCATCAGCTTACCTACGGGTCTGCTGTGATCCAGTCTAGAGACATACAAAGGCTTTTCGCGAGAGGAGGGCAACTTTAAGTCCTGCGTTGCTGCGGTGAACAGTCCGCTGTTGTGCCGCCGGGAGACCTGCTTGTCCCGCTGTTGGCTGTCCCCCATGACCTGAAGGATAAGGTCCAACAGTGTGCCCCGGTCGCCGGAGCGGGCCTCCCGGCTGTCCGTGCACTGGTCCGAGGTGATGAGGAGAACGACGATGGCCAGCAGGATGTGGCATTTCTTCTCCACCTGCATGGCTCCACTCTCTCTGTGGACAACCGAGAGGCGAGAAGTTCAATCACACGGTTTCCCACTCAACGAGCGTCAATAAAAAAAACTTTTCTTATTAAAGTAGTCCGATGTGTTTGTTGAGTGTGAGGTCAATTGAGAGAATAATTGCTGTTAGTGGAGCCAAACTCTGTTGGTTAAGAATATTTTTTGCTGCGGGTGAATGTTTTAGTTCCATGTCCGAACAGGTGTGTGTGTGTGTGTGTGTGTGTGTGTGTGTGTGTGTGTGTGTGTGTGTGTGTGTGTGTGTGCGCGCGCGCGCGTGTGTCTGTGTGTGTGCGTGCGTGTGTGTCAGTGCGTGTAAGTGTGTGCGTGCGTGTGTGTGTGTGCGTGCGTGTGTGTGTGCGTGCGTGTGCATCATATGTGGGATCTAAAGAGAAGTGTAGCCTCAGTAGAATTTGCATGGCAGCAAATGCTTGACAATGAAAATAAAACGAATACTTTATCCACGGTCTACACTTACAAGTTAAGGAGCGAACGACACTTTCTTCTTTTAAAGGATTTCGTCTTGTTTTTCCTGTTGCTAAAATATCCCCAAGGCTTTCCTATTTCCTCCGGTTCCAGACTATAAAAAGAACAGACAGCAGTTCTCGATCACGACCGTCCTAAAGTCATGCGTCCCGCTTTATACGATGAGAGAGCTTCTTGAATGGAATATAATCGATTTTGAGTGGGTGGTATGGCAATGTTGACATCTTGGGTTCAATCCTGTGGCGGTCGCTCACGGTGCCATGCGCCCCTCCTCGACGCGACCCCGACCTGGTCCGACGCACTCCAACTCCCAGGGTGAATTAGGCTGAAATATTAAAACTAAGGAACCGAAATAAGACATAGGCTAATGGGTGTAAAAAAAACACAAAAAAACACGAAAAGAAAAGTAGGTAGATTCCAAAGTTGCGGCTGCTTGAGGTGACTGGATGGAGGTGCACGCACGCCTGGGAGAGGTGTTCCTCCCTGACCCTACACCGGCTTATGGTGGACCTGTCAGCCGGGCCTATTTACAACGTCAATGCTTGGCTGGAGCACAGAGAGAGACCGCCTTGCTCCATCGCACTTCCACCAGAATCGGACTGTGAAATTTATGAGCGGAATACTCATGCAGATTAACACCGACGGCGCAACACGTCAAAGTTAGTCTGCTCGGATTGTTTCCTGCCAAAAAGTTACTGCCCCGGGCCTGCCGGTCTTTTCCTTGAGTGCATTGCTATGATCATCATTTTGTTAAAGATGATAACCGTCTACGTTTTATATAGGCTACACGCTGTGATTTTGAACAACTCTCGCAGTGGATTAACGGTTGCGCACTGGAGGTTCGGCGTCACCTAGTGGCGGACCAGGGCACTGCATTTGAAAACAATTTAGTTTTAGATTTCCTGTTTTTATGCGTTTCACGAAATCCTTAGAATACACTTGTATTATTACTATTTCATATTTACTATTTTATCAGCTTAATAGCAACAACTCAGCCAAATGTATAGGCATATGCATATAAGTAGCGACGTCAGCTATATCCGGTTGTAGGTTGCCATAGAGACAGACCAAGCGAAGGCGTCCCACTCGGACCGTGGACCGAACTGAGATCCGATGTGAAACCGTGGTGAAAACACACTGAAACGCTGTTACCGCAGAGACATGTCACACAGGTAACGTTACTTACGGCACACTTTGTCATAATACCAAACTAATAGCTCAATGCTAGCGGCTAACTGCATGAAACCAACACAACTTTGACTAATAGGCCAACTTTCCGCCCATTCAGCCTCATCCATGCATTGCACACTTATTGAGTTTAAGTTCACTATTTCACTATGAAAAGTAAAAAGTGGTGCTTTTACACATGTTTTTACTAAATGACTATTGTTTTAACGACAGTGATGCAGACTACTACTATGTTTAAGATCACAGAAGACATAAAGACGTTTAAAACACAGATTCACTGGCCTTAAAGAGACGGAAAAAAGGGAGATAACATTCAGTTAATTAGTGATTCTGTTAACTATAATAATTTAGTCATCTCCCCCTCCCCCCCACATGTCATAATCGTATCAACGCTGGACCATCTGTCCTACTGTATGTTGCACTAAGGAGATTTGAACCCGAGACACTAACCACAGCCTCCCCCCGCCCCGCCTGTCCTGCCCCGCCCACAGTACCTACAACAAGCTGTGGGCCGACGCCCAGATGGAGCTCAGCAGCCTGCTGGCGGAGGAGCTCCCGCCGCAGCCCCCCCGCCCGGAGAAGGACCGGGTGGTGTTCTTCCAGCGGCTCATCACCCTGTACGTGCGCTACGTGCGCGTGCTCCGGCACCTGGAGGAGGCCTACGACCAGGTGCTGCAGCCCCAGAAAAGGAGGCTGATCCGGGGGGTGCTGGACGGGGTGATGGGCCGTGTGATGGAGCTGAAGAACGAGATGGTGGAGAAGGAGTTCTCAGAGTACCACTACATGGACGACGTGCTACAGGACCTCAAGCTCACGCCGGTGAGCGGAGACGCTTGATTGGCCGGCACATCGGGCGATGGTTTATTTGACTAGAATGTATTTGATTCTATGACTCAGTCCTATTAGCCAGCTGTATGTCCACATGTTCATAATAAGGGGTTTACGTGTAAAGATATTGTTATCTTATCGTGAGTTAATTTGTCCTGAATCTTGGCTTGCATCGTTAAGTTTCTGGCGATTTCCATGCGGTAACGATTTGGCTTCTGGGGTTAATTAAGTGTTATCCTATCCTTCATAGGATAACATAGGATGTGGTTGTCCTCAGTGCTGATAGTGGGCTCTGAGTGGGAGAGCAGGCATCTCGTTCCTCATGCGTGTGTGTGTGTGTGTGTCCGTGTGCGTGTGCATGTGCGTGTGTGCGCGTGTGTGTGTGTGTGTGTGTGTGTGTGTGTGTGTGTGTGTGTGGAGCCCCGCAGGCCAAAAGAGGAGATCTGTCCTTTGATGATGCTCATGATGATGACTCCTCTGCAGGCTGACATTGAGATCCCCATCCCGAGGTTCTTCATCAGCGAGCGCGCCAGGGAACTGCAGGAGCGACGCAAGATGCTGTCAGACATCACGAGCACCATGGAGGTCCCGGAGAAAAACAAAGTGAGGGAGTGAGTCAGCAAGGGGGCCGCTCAGGAATGCATGCGCTTTATCTTTCATTCAATTTGTCATTCATTCGTTTCCTCACACTCATCCAATTCTGTTTTATTAGTGGACTGAACTTTCCCTGAGAAGTTTTTAGGGAGAATGTTACTTCTTGAAGTGTTGTAAATTATCTTTGTATATTAATATGTATATCTATCTATGTAGAGAGAGAGAGAGAGAGAGAGAGAGAGAGAGAGAGAGAGAGAGAGAGAGAAATTTATATAGTACGTTAATATAACATATATACATGAATCATCATCTCCTCCTCCTCTCCTTCACTACCACCACCCTCATCACCACCACCACCCTCATCACCATCAACACCACCTCCACCACCACCATCACCACCACCAATACTATCTCCACCACAACCACCACCACACTCACACCCCCCCCCCCCCTCCCCCCCAGCCACCCCTCTCCCAGGCGATGAGCGTGGAGGAGGCTATCAGGACCCTGCAGGTGGCGGAGCGGGCACGGCAGGGCCGCCTTCGGGCCCGCTTCATGAGGGACATCCAGAGGGACATCCAGAGGGACAAGAGGAGGCAGAGCGTGGCCCCGGACCAACAGGCCGATGACCCCCACGCTGCGGCCCTCTGCATCCAGAAGGTGCTTACACTGTACGATACAGCCATCCATTCATCCATTCATTAGATTGTAGGCCTCCGGGCCGGATGGTACGCATATGGCGGCATGTGGCTCAGTAGGTGAAGCGGGTTGGCTGGTAACCGGAAGGTTGCTAGTTTGATCCCCGTCTCCTCCTAGCTGAGAGTCGAGGTGTGCCAGATCAAGACACCTCACCCTCACTGCTCCCGACCAGCTGGCTGTCGCCTTGCATGATTGACTCTGCCGTCGGTGTGTGAATGGGTGAATGCAATATTGTAAAGCACTTTGAGTGGCCACTGGTTAGAAAAGCGCTATATAAATGCAGTCTATTTACCATTTACTGGGTCCCTCTTGATTCTAACCTCGACCTGCTCCATGTGGATCTGAAAACCTTTGGATAAGAGCGTGTGAATGATTAGCAATGCAGATTCCACTTCTCTCGCTCTGGATGGTGTAACTCTACGTTGAATGGAATATTCCTGAGATTCCTGCCGACAGTTATAGTGTAATGATGATGATGCCTGTGTGATGTTTCAACTTGTTACAGATGTGGAGGGGGCACAGACAGAGAGAGAGGACAAAGATAATGCGGGAGCAGGAGCTAATCTTTCTCGGAATGGTAAGTCAACAAGTCAGGGAGCGTTTAGGATCAGCAATACTTAACACTGAAGCAGAGCTCCAAATCAAACAATCAGGGAATACAACACCCGTCTGTGAATCCCTTGTCTGGTGTCTGCAGTCCAACCGACATCTCCTCAACTTAGCATGTCCACACAGCTTCTATCCAACCCTTTCCAAAGTCTTCCTGAGGAGTGTTGTTTGAGCCATGCTCTGACGTTCAGCGAAGGCTCAGTCAGAACACAATGTCACCTAATATACGCACTCAATGTATGTTGTACCTTTTTGCATCTAAAAATAGTACTTAGCATCGTAAGCTATCTTTGTTGTATACGGGGAATGGGTTAACCTTGTGATTGTTAGTGCTTGGCACTTGGTTCTATGAACATCCTGACTGTACCAACATAAATATATTGTTGTTTCTCTTTCTTCTGACAAATGTATACTTATTGTAAGACGCTTTTGATAAAAGTGCTGCTAAATGTCCTAAATGTGATGTAAATGTAATGTGATTCTCATTCCCTGTGCCCCTGAAGGTTATGGAGCCAGGGCAGTGGAGGCCGGGTGCCGCAGCAGCCGCTGCCCAGAAGAACGAGGCCAGCAGGCGGGGAAAGCAGGAGGAGCACGAGAGGGACTACCAGGACTCCATCGTCACGGTCACCAACGAACTGCGAGAGGCCGAGGGGCCTGACATGAAGGAGAAGAACAAGACACAGATCCGCCAGTGGTTCTTCGAGTGCCGGTACAATCAGTCAGTGAACTGCAGGCTCATTGGAGACACTGCTGAGGAGATTGATGTCAATGTTTTGTTTTGACCTTGTCCAACTGCAGCGACGCCACCGGGTCTTTCCCTGACTACCCCGACGAGGAGGACGGAGGCTCCACTCTGATCTTCGCTGAGAAGACGCCTCAACAGGTGAGATCTTCCATCCACTCGGTCCATAGAGAGATAACACATAGGATAATGTCTTTATTCAGGGGAGATGATTCACCTTTTGTTTCAGCTACTGGAGGAGATTGCTGCCAAGGAAGAGGAGGAGGTCAACAAGAAGCCAAAGGAAAAGGATGAGAGCAAGGAGAAGACGAAGAAGGACAAGGGCAAGGCGGAAGAGGAGGTACAGTCGTGCTGTTTCCAAATGTGTTTAACGTGGAGCCATCACTTACTAAACAACCACTCCATTAACCATAGGTTAAGTGTGGGTAGCAATGCACTCAGTGTAGGGACCTTACCTCCCAGAGGCATTTCATCATTTCACAGGGTGAAGAGTTGAGAGGAATGGTCTCACACCAAGGCCTTATGGGAAAGGCAGAAGAAGAATCAACTTTGCAGTGTATTTTGTAATGAAACACAAATAGCGTATGGGCAGATTGAGTTCTTCTATAGCTCTGAGGAACTGTGCCAACTGGGCACTTAATTAATGTAATTACATGAATTACCTTAATTTGTAATGCATGTTTTTCTTTATTCCAAGATGCTAACAGGTACATGACTTCATCTTGTGCCTCTATTGGAACCCTCACACACAGTTGGGCTTGGCCTTGAGCATGTATTAGGCAAAGTTGTTTTCCTAGACATGACAGCCATTCCTGGCATTATTTCTGCAGCTAATTTCCTGAACACACATGAGACATTTTAGGCATGTCCTCATTGGGGTTGGAAATCAGCATGTACATTAAATTACATGAATTCTGTGCAAAATCAACTAAAGGTTTGTTAAATTGGTGCATACTTAATGTAAATAAATCATATATTTGCCTTTACATATAATATGAGTTGATGTGAAAGTGGCACTGAGATTAGTTTGTGATAAACTGAGACATTATTGAGGTAGTGCATCCCATGGTTGGTATCGTATTGAGGCTCATATGAGAGCTTGCACTACTCTTCATTCTTCTTATAGCTGAGACTCTAGAAACAGACACCTTTAAGAACATGCAGAGAACTCACTGAGTGATCACTGTGAGACTGAACCTTGGTTAATTCTCAGGAGTGACAACTGAGATGAAGGAGAAAAGGCAGAGATGTTAACGGTCCCATGGCATGAAAATTTCACTTTGAGGTTTTCTAAAATTTTAGGTTTTCTAACATTAAGTTGAGTTCCCCTAGCCTCCCTATGGTCCCCCAGTAGCAAAAAAATCCTTACCTCCCCTTTCTCTGCTTGGCCCACCCAGAGAATTTGGCCCGCCATTGAGACAATGAGCTACGACCGTGCGAGCGCCACGTGTGTGTGCGTGAATACACACTGTAACGCAAGTGTTCTTTGTTATTTGGATAACCGTTCTGCGGGCGGACAGCGTTCAGCGGGGCTGGGCGGGCAGCGGGGCTCCGGCGGGAGACAACCCCGGGCAACAATCGTGGCAAACAATCCCTTTCTCCTCCATTTCGCGGTTCAGTCTGTACTTAATATTGACGTGGAAGTGGAAGAACCAGAGGCGTCTGAGAACCCGACGCAGTCGTTTCAGATTCATAATATCATCCAGAGGTGCAAACAGCTTTTGACCATGATAATATATATTATATTATATATTATATATAATATGATGCCAGATATCTACATTCAATTACCTCTCCCCTCACTCCTCCCTGCCGTCTGCCACAAGTGTTCCAATGTAAACACTAGCGCATGGTACCGTGGCCACAAGCTGCTCAGGGCCACACCCCCACCCTCCACCTTGACCCGCCTCTAAAAACTGCACGTTTGTGGAGAGCTCATTGTGGGACTGGCTCGTAGTGGCTGTAACTCTGCACCATGGCCCACTAACACCTATATTAAAGCATCCATAAAATAGCATGCCTTTAATATGACATAAAAGAGATCTCATCTTCCCCCAGGAGGAAGAGGCCGGTCTAAAGATGTTACCCTCTGCGTTCCTCAGCGACCTAGCAGTGAGCACCAAGATCTACGGCGGTATGGCCTTCTTCTGCCTTCAACCAAACCTAATGATGTTACACTGCGCTGACGTCAAGCTAGACGCCACAAACCAAACTGGATTGATGAATCACAAGCATAACAAAACAAATGGCATCATGATAGAATCACATTACATTCAGGGCATTTTGCAGATGCTTTTAACCGAAGCAAATTACAAATAAGTACATTAGTTAGAAGAAAGAGAAACAATAACTTGTCACTGTCGGTACAGTAAGGATGTTCATAGAACAAGTGCCAAGCACTAACAATCGCTAGGTTAACCCATTCCTTGTATGCAACAAAGATAGCTAAGATAAGATGCTACACAATGCACTATTTTTTTTTTAAGTACTATTTTTAAGTGCTAGAACGTACAACATACATTAAGTGTGTAGATTAAGTGCCAGGATGTACAACATACCAGAAGTGCATAGATTAAGTGCCAGGACGTACAACATACAATAAGTGCATACATTAAGTGCCAGGACGTACAACATACCATAAGTGCGTAGATTAAGTGCCAGACGTACAACGTACAATAAGTGCATAAGAGGGTGTTCTAGTGTTCTAGCTGTAAATAAACCCAGCTTTTCACTAAAAGTGTCGCTACATGGTATAGCTATTCACAACACGTTGCATGTAATCAGAAGGCGACCCGACGGCAATATCTGTTGTATGGCAGACGTCTGGCGGAACCGCAGGGAGTCCGAGAACTTCACACAGAGACACGAGGTGGAGCTGATCAAAGAGGACAAGAGGACCCTGATCGAGTCGGAGATCCGCCTGCAGGTCACAGTACACACCAGACGGACCGGTAGTAACGCTGTTGAGGGTATGGAATCGTACATGGACGTAACCTCCCTCTCTGGTGCTCTCAGGTGGACGAGCTGATGAGGCAGGAGCTCGCTAGCTGGAAGCTAACGGTCGACAAAGACAAGGGGGGCAAGACCAAGGCTAGCGGCAAAGTAAGGAGGGTTAGGGTTACTGGTGAACAACACGCTGGTGGGCACCAGTCAGAGTTGTATTCTATCCTGCTTCATGGGGGTTTGTTGATGATGTGCGGTTGCGATTAGACACTACATCAAATATAATTTGGTCTCCAGAAAAAGAAAGCATCAAAGAGCGGGAAGAAGAAAAAGAAGGAGAAAGATCTGACGTCCGACAGGTGAGGCGTAGGGACCCCCCTGGGTGCTGGACTCTTCTTTGTTTGTGGTCAGCCGTTTGCAGGTACAAGCAGTCCAAAGGCGCTCTAAAACCTCTTCCTCACATGTGTTAGGACGTTTGAGTCTCTGCATCGGGAGCTGGTGGAACAAGGCTTGCTGAAGCAGGCGGATGACGTGAAGCTGCTGGATTTCCAAGGTAACACCCATTGTTGTTGACTTGTGACCGGAAGTTTGCTAGTTCGATCCCCTCCTAGGGCTCCTCGAGTGTAGCGGTGTCCCTGAGCAAGACCCCTCACCCTAACTGCTACCGACAAGCTGGCTGTCGCCTAGCATGGTTTACTCCGCCGTCGGTGTTTGAATGGTTGTAAGTCACTTTAGATTGAAGTGTCTGCTAAATGCCCTGAATGTTAATGTAAATGTAAAATGTTTCTATTCAGTTCAGTGTTTTCATTCGTTTTCAAGCTGCTTCAGCTAATTGTCTGCCAGGTAGAAACCCATCATCTGCCACCTGCATCGGTGCGGACCGAAAAGCTGTAGACATTGGAGGAACCTGTGTTAATTAATTTGTGGAGAAATGCTACCCTTGTCTGGCCTCGGCATGAAATCTGGCTATTACTGCCACCATTCATTCTAGTCAATTTCACTTTGATTGAAATGCTCTCTGAGTTATGGACGGGAGCAAGTGTTGTGCTTGTTTGCCCCCCCCGCCCCACCCCCACAGGCGACTACAGCTACCTCGGGACCACTCTACGGCAGAATGACATCGAGCCTATGCCTTCGCTGTCGGATGTGCGTCAAGTCCTGGCACTGTATGGGGTGCTGCCTCTAGGTGAGGGGACGGCCGTGGGCCCAGGGCTTCTCCGAGCAAGCATCTTATGTCACCGTCGCTCTTAATAAACAAAGCCATGGCGTGTATCGCTGTTGCGATGTTTAGCCCGTATGCTAAAAAAACAAACACTGGCATCCCTTCGTAGCTGCCTAGCAAACGAGGAAGTTCTGCACAATGTGCTCTCCTAATTCAAAGCCTCTGTGTCTAAACGGTTTGCCTTCAATATAAAAGACTCCTTGTTCTTAAAATGTGTCAGAAAGGGCTGGGGGGCGACTGTAATCATGGTCCTGATCTGAGCTGTGTGCCAGTCAGCCTCCTGATGCCCTCTGAGTCTGGGACTGGGAGGGCCTCAGCACTGTGTTTTCTGAAAACAATACTGCCGCCTGCATACTTCACGATTTTCCTTCACGAACCGAACTACCTTACTCTTGGGTTTTGCGAGTAAAAAGATCCCCTTGTGAAGAAGTAAACATCGGCATCACTTCCTCATGGACTCCAAAAAAAATGGAGACCTTTTTTCCACAATGTGCTCTCAGTACATGAGCTATAATTCAAAACCTCTGTGTCTAAATTAATTGCTTGCAAAATAAAAGATGCCTTGTTTTCTATATCTGTCAAAAAGTTTGGGGTTTTACAAATGCTTTACCTCGATTACTCACGGACTGTTACTCGACCATCACATGACCGCAGCCCTAAGAAATATTGTACTATTTAAAACCTTTTCCTTACGGTTTCACACCAGCATCGAGCGGTACATTCAAGTATTTGGGCTGTGGGCAAAGAGGCATGATAAGATGCGGCTTATATCACAGAACGTCTTATTTGTGGTATTTTGAAACATACAGTCCCATTTGACTGCTCCTGGGGCGTATAGAAAATGCAGCTTTATTTTTGAAAAAAAATAATCAACACAGCTGACTTGAATTGACATGTCCTCTTCGTCATTTTTAAGTCGGCTAGCATCGACCGTAACCCAGGGCTAAGAAGTGAACGTTCTGAAAGCCCTAGATTTATGTGCTATGTCGGGGCGGCATGTGGCCCAGGAGGTAGAGCGGGTTGACTGGTGACCAGAAGGTTGCTAGTTTGATCCCCGGCTCCTCCTAGCTGAGTGTCGAGGTGTCCCTGACCAAGATGCCTCACCCTAACTGCTCCCGACGAGCTGGCTGTCGCCTTGCGTGGTTGACTCTGCCGTCGGTGTGTGAATGTGTGCATGAATGGGTGAATGTCAGGCAATATTGTAAAGTGCTTTGAGTGGCCACTGGGTAGAAAAGCTCTGTTTAAAGACACAGTCCATCCATGTTCTGCATTCTGTGGACAGGGTCTCAGGTGGTCCACGAGAAGTCCCCGCTGATAAAGACCATCCTGCTGGTGGGTCCGGCGGGCGTAGGGAAGAAGATGTTGGTCCACGCCATCTGCCAGGAGGCCGGGGCCACGCTGTTTGACCTGTCCCCACTCAACACCGCCGGGAAGTACCCGGGCAAGAGCGGCCTGGCCTTGATGCTCCACATGGTCTTCAAGGTAATGCACCAGGTTCAACCCTAAAGAGCCATGATGCTCCATGTGGTCTTCAAGGTAATGCACCAGGTTCAACCCTAAAGAGCCATGATGCTCCATGTGGTCTTCAAGGTAATGCACCAGGTTCAACCCTAAAGAGCCATGATGCTCCATGTGGTCTTCAAGGTAATGCACCAGGTTCCACCCTAAAGAGCCTTGATGCTCCATGTGGTCTTCAAGGTAATGCACCAGGTTCCACCCTAAAGAGCCTTGATGCTCCATGTGGTCTTCAAGGTAATGCACCAGGTTCCACCGAAAAGACGTCAACTGAGATGTAAACATGAGCTACACACTAAACCGCTGCCAAATATTGTACAGCCCTGTTGGAGAAGTACAAAGAAAGACACTGAATCACTTTATCCGCTTTGAAAACAGTAGAAAAGTTGAGCTCTTTCAACATTACCTTTATTCACTACAGGTGGCCAGATTGATGCAGCCTTCAGTTATATGGGTCGGAGATGCAGAGAAGATGTTCTACAAGAAAGTCCCAAAGGAGGAGAAGGAGGTATCCAGGAGCCATTTTATGGCAGAGCACCGTGCCATGCCCTGCTTTTTTACCAATTCAATTGAGGTCATTCTTACCACCTTCTCTCTCTCTGGTGCTCCTAGTCAGATCCGAAGCGCTTGAAGAAAGATCTCCCGAAGGCCCTGAAATCCATCAGAGGAGAAGACCGCGTCTTGGTCATCGGAACAACGAGGGATCCTGTGAGCGCAGACATCAAGCTGCTGTGCAAAGTGTACAACAAAATCATCCTGATTCCCCGGCCGGACTACAGCGCAAGATACGGTACGAAGACACACCAGCGTCAACCGCTTTCCCGGGCGACGACTCTTTGTCGGCACGTGGCCCAGGAGGTAGAGCGGGTTGGCTATCAACCGGAAGGTTGCTAGTTCGATCCCCGGCTCCTCCTAGCCGAGTATCGAGGTGTCCCTGAGCGAGACGCCTCACCCTAACTGCTCCCGACAAGCTGGCTGTCGCCCTGCGTGGTTGACTCCGTCGTCGGTGTGTGAATGTGTGAATGTTAGGCAGTATTTTAAAACGCTTTGAGTGGACACTGGTTTGAAAAGCGCTGTATAAATGCAGTCTATTAACCATTTACCATTTGTCGACATGACTTGTGACCCCTTGACTCCTTGGCAGTGCTGTGGAAGCAGCTGATCAGGAAGCAGGGCGGGGAGGTGACCCCGGCGCTGGACCTCAGCTCCCTGGCTAAGATCTCGGACGGCTACACCCCGGGTCACATGGTGCAGGTGATCGGCGGCGTGCTGTCGGAGCGCCGCCTCCTCCAGCAGGCCGCTCGCCCCTTGACCGCCGCCGAGTTCGTTCCGCCGCTGGCCAAGTTCGACCCGGTGTTCCAGGACGAGGAGGAGGCCCTCAAAGTAGGGTCCAGACTCTAGGACTTTACGTTTTGGTCCCGCTGCTAAATCATTTTGTTCCTGTGTTTGGATTGCAGTCATGTCTTTGGGTTGGTGGTTTAATGAAAATGAACCTGTAGGTTCCTAGAACCGATGTTGTGTTGGTTCTTAGAACTGGTGTGAAGCTGTTTCTGATGTTGTGTTGGTTCCTAGAACTGGATTCTAAGCTGTTTCTGATGTTGTGATGGGTTTTAGAACTGGTGTGAAGCTGTTTCTGATGTTGTGTTTGTTCCTAGAACTGGTATGCGAAGACCCCACTGGGGAAACAGCGTCTGAAGGCCGCGACAGGAAAGGAGGAAGAGGAGGTGCCTGCGAAGAAGGACGGCAAGAAGAAGGCAAAGAAATAAGTAGAACCCATTCGCTGTGGCACCGCGCCAAGAAATGAAATGTCAAGTACATGCTTTTGATTTCTGGAAGAACCCATAAAATCAATTAGTAAAATATCCTTTTTTTTGTTGTTTTTGTTGTTGATGTTAAACCACAGTAAATGAGGTTGGCAGTGAGCTTTGATGTGGGGCTTTCAGACCACCAGAGAGCGTGACTTTCAAGGAGATTAAATCAACACCAGGTTAAACAACAGAGCTACTAAACCTCTTGCTAGGACAATGTGCTTCGGGTGAAAACATTCCCAGCCTCGCAATTAAAGATCCACTGTAGGAGTCTGAATGCCACCACACTCACGCCTCAGATGGGAGTTTCTATAAATAATACCATCGAGTGAATTGAGTGTGAATTACGATCGAGTAAATGAACGATTCTGAAACATGACATAATTGACATAACTGAATTTCACCGATTGGATAATCGGTGTGGCAGATTGGTTTGACATAGAGTTGTCGTAACAACTCTGATCTGAGTTTAGGTTTTGGCGAGGTGTTGGGAACCTCTGCCAAAAACGTGCGGTGCTCCTCAGTGCAAAGGCAGGGAGTAAAATGCCTCGCTCCCACTGAAAACCATTACAAAGAGCCGCCCCACCCAGCTGCTGAGACACGCTCTGTCCGATGGGGGCCCAATGTGGTATTTGGAGCATTCTCAATACAGATCACAACACTGTCGATACTCAGTGGATGGATACTCCCAACACCGCCTCACAAAAAAGTACCACGACTCAACAAGTGTTTTTCATCCTTTAGCATTTCTTGGTGTGTAATCTCCGTAACGAGCGCTGAAGTCTAAAGTGGAGATCAAACTGTTGTTAATCGCGTCTGCTCCCTCTACCCTAGCCAAACCCAGGGTAGACGCCCTGTGTTTGGCAGGCGGGCGGGCTGTGCTGGCTGGGCGCCATTGGCCCGGTGGTGAACCCCTTTGTCCCTGTAATCCGTCAACCAAACACATTGTGAAGAAGTCACAAAGGTGTGACTGTAGTGCACCAGTGTGTCGAGCTGGAGCTTCTAAGGTGCACGGCTCCTGGGCCCGGAGGAAACATGACCCCCCGACGCGGCCTCCAGGAGAGAGACTCCAGAAGGCTTAGAGCCGGAGAGAGTTCAGCTGTCGAATGGGACGTTCTGAGGTCTCATCACATACTCACTTTGCCACTGTTTCATTTAGCGCTGGGCTAATTATAGCCTCCTTACACCGCTGAGAGTACACACCATCACCTCTCTCCCCCAACGTCTCGTACCACTGGATCTTAAGATCTCCCTTTGATCTGCTGGTCGTTCGTCTTCTGGAGTTCTGCTGAATTAACTCCTTGAACACACGGCTTCCAATGAGAAGGAATGAAACAATTTAAAAGTCATTTGATTCTGCTTCTTCAGATGAATTATACATTTCCCGTGGAGTGCGTGCATTCCAAAAAACAGACCTTGAGACGATCTTACATATCTGTGGAGTGATTCAATCAAAATAGTGGAATGAAGGGAAAACACAACACACAACACTTCTTCTTCAAAGAAACACGTGAGTCCTCCTTGCGAAACAGAGAGCGCTTTGGTTCTGGACCACAGAACTATTCCGGTCTCAGATGTTATGAGTTATTTTCCCGCGAGGGTGACATGGCATTGAGATTATCTGGTTGCTAGAGTTTCACCGGGCTTAGCAGGGCTCGGCGGCACATGGGCCTGTCCGTCAAGCCCCGAGCCAGACAATACTGTCGGGGCGGTGGATGGTGTTGCGGGGGGGGGGGGGGGGGCATCCATCTCCTGGACCGGACTAGGGGAAACCCCTACAAAACAACATCAAACATCTGAACAATCTCAACAAGGGAAAATGTTTATGCAGATTCAACACAAACCACAGCTCATCTCCCAGTGTTTGTGCTGGTTGTTTTCATCGTGTGAAACCACTGAACCCCCATTTCAAGTCTGATATATAATGTGTTCAGAGAGCCATCCCGGGGGGGCCAGACTTCATGTGCTGCTGCCCCAGAGAGAGGCTGTATCAGCAGCACCACCGCTGTGAGCTCCAGCCCCACACCAAGCCGTCCAGATGGAGCCCTGTTCTCCGCAGGAAACCATGTGTGTGAGTGTTGCTGAAGTGGAATAAAGTGCAATTTGCATTTAGTTATGCATGTAAAAGGGGCTCCGGGGTGATTGGTCCCACATGCTTAATCTCTGATGACCTTTCCGCCGTAGCGTTGGTGGGGAATTCTCTGAGGAGAATTGTGGTGTTTTATGGTTCTGATCCAACACAGATGAGGAGCCGAGTACACAGCCAGCGCTGAAACATGGCGCGCTTCTGAAGAGGCTGCGCCATGCCAGCTTTGAGCACCATCTTATTTCAACAGTTTATTAATGGTAGTCAATGTTTATTACTGCAATAACAAATGTTAAACAATGGTTCATTAATGTACCCATATTGTAAAGTGTCACTGTTAAAAGGATCTCACAATGGGTAGCACATGTGTGGTCCATCTTTCTGCAAAATATATTCACCATCAACACCATCTGCTGAAGATGAATGTTGAATGATTATTTTTTATTACAACATTTTAAGGTAATTGACCGTCGGACAAAACACTAGCCAAATACAACGCAACCAAATCCATCAGTTAAACAATCCAACATGTTGGTAGACAGACCAGTTTACTCCTTAACCTGCTAGATCAACTTTTCAGTATTAACTCAGAATCCAGCAGACGGTTGGTCACATGACTGCTGTCCATCAGCAGCCAGTGCAACAACACAAAGCCAACATTAGGATAGGGACTCAGAAGGGACTCTACACTATATATATGTATATATACATATATATATATATATATATATATATATATATATATATATATATATATATATATATGTATGTGTGTGCCATTTGGTGGATACTATGATCCGATGTGACTTGCAGTACTGTTTGGTGCATATATAGTTAGCAGGGGTGCGAAGTTAAGCCCTTAATGCTGGCTGTTGATATCCTGCTCTGAGGAGCTTCACAGGACGGACCCAGTAACCTTTAATGAAGTAGAAACCCTGATCAAACCCTAAGTATTATATGCCTTTGTGTGGACGGCGATGGCTGACCGGACGATGGGAGACGTCTGTGGCTGGCCGGGCTGGGGCTATCTTGGAGAGCATCATGACAGTAGGCTATTTTGGAGGCTCGGCTTTGAGGACAGATATGTCAGCTGTTTGCCAGCGGGCTCCACAAACGCAAAGGGGGGAAACAAAAAATAAAAAAATAGAAAGCGCAAACAGGCTGCATCGGCGTTGGGGGGACTGGAACACCAAAAGACCAGGCGAGGCATGGTCTTTTATTTAGGAGGAACTTGAAACTTTTTGACAAATCGGCGCAGGATACAAGGTGATGCATGGATAGGGGTTTTGAGATGGGGTCAGGCTGGAGGGATTACTGATTCATTTCTTACTGCCGGTATTACCTCGTCTGTCTGAGAGTGAGTTTATTGAAGACCGCACAAGGGAATACCAGGAGACTTTGACTCCCTGAAGACAACATCTGCTTCAGGTCAAGGTTGGTTCATTACTGCAGTGTGTGCTGAGGATTAAGACTCCATGAAAATAGTATTTGAATTATTGTATTTCCCTTTTTTTGAAATCCCTAAAATAGTATTAATATTCATTTAGTATTTATTTTTTCATAAAGATTTTCAGGTCCAATTTATAATAGGCTAGTTATCAAGATAAAGATCTGATTCAAGCCGTTAAGATTTGTTATAGGTCTTAAATGTTTTGCAGTATTTTTTTTTTTTGCAAAGATATTTGATAAGAAAAAATAAATATGTATAAATAAAAAACCTGTATATGTCCACTGACATATTTGAAAATCCAACTCTGGATCTCCCTTGTTAGGCTACTTGTGTGTGAATAAAGTGTTTGCTGAAAGACGCAAGGTGAAAGGTCACATTGCGGATGACGTTACAATCACTGTTGCCGCCGTAAGCTCCTGGGACCCATGAAGTCCGCTCAGAGCCAGGAGCCATCCTCTCTGGCCCGGCCCCCATTAAATATCCAATACAATCCGATCCCAACAGTCAATAACACCTTCATCATCATCATCCTCGGCCTGCCCTACTGTCTCAGTGGTGGTGCAGTTCAGAAGAGGTGGAGGTGTGAACACAGCTGACTCTGTGTGCTATTTATAGATTGCATAAAGGGTTGCTGAGATCAGCTCTTCATTACGAATAACACACGTGACAGAACTTCTGTCATATCTGAGTCGTGCCACGTGTTCTCCATCTTGATGGGCCCAAATATTCCTGGTGTCCGAGTCGCCATTTTGAGATGGCAGGGAGATATTGAAGAAGGCTGCAACCCCCCCCCCCCCCCCCCCCCACACACACACACACACACACACACATGCACATGCAAGTACAACCCTACAACGAGCTCCCCCCTCCCCCCCACATTCAAGTCTCAATTTGATTTGATTGATTTGAACAGGATATAATTAACAGCTAACGGCTAAGAGTTAGCATTACAGAAACATCTTCTAAAGACCATTACTACACCGCAGCAGACGCTTCTATCTGTAGCAACTTAGAAAGTTTAAGCATTTGTGTAGAATGAAACTAATTCAGATACACAACTTGGTATTTTTCATACTATATCTACAGGCCTACGTTCAAACCTAATTTATTTTCAGCCGGTAGAAGAAGAAAGAGCATCTGGCATCTGCTCACCTTCAACATGGCCGACAACATACCAGGAGGGATAGTAGCTGCGGCCAGTGAGTTCACAACATTAACATCTGTCTACAGGAATTATCTATGATGAACTGCTACATAGGATTAGCATAAGACTGTGGTTACCATTAGGCTGTGGTAAGAATTAGACTGTGGTTAGCATGAGGCTTCTGTTAGCATTGTACAGTGGTTAGCATTAGGCAGTGTTTAGCATTGGACATTGATTAGCATTAGTGTGTGGTTAGCATTTGACAGTGATTAGCATTAGGCTGTAGTAAGAATTAGCCTGTGGTCAGCATTAGACAGTGACTAGCATTAGGCTGGGATTGTAGCATTGTACGGTGAACAGCACTGGACTGACGTTCCCTTGTGGATGGCCCGTCAGAGAACCGTCTGCAGGTGGTGAAGGCCCTGGAGGACACGGCGGTGTGCGAGTGCGAGAGCCTCACCCTGGAGGTGGTGCTGAACCTGGCCTACGTCCAGGGCGCCTGGGCCCGCGACGGCCTGCGCCTCAAGTCCAAGCCCACCTGCCGCATCAGCACCCAGGGGAAGAAGCACGCGCTCACCCTGACCCGTGTGGGGCTGGCCGACGCAGGGGCCGTCTCCTTCAGCGCCCACGACGTGGAGACCAGCTGCAGGCTCACCGTCACAGGTGTGGGGGGGGTCAAAGGTCAACAGGTTAGGGGGGCGGGGGGGTCAAAGGTCAACAGGTGGGGGGGGTCAAAGGTCAACAGGTGGGGGTTAGATGGTCAATGGGTGGTGTGGATGATTGTCAAAGGTCAGCAGGTGGGGGGGGCTCGATGTTCAACAGTTGGGGCTGGTTAGATGGGTCAAAGGTCAACAGGTGGGGGGTTAGATGGTCAACAGTTGGGGCTGGTTTGGTGGGTCAAAGATCAACAGGTGAGGGGGTTAAGGGTCAACAGAAGGGGTTATGATGGGTCAAAGGTCAACAGTTGTGGACTAATGGGAGGGCCGAGCTGTAAAGCCCTGAGGTTCCTCTAGAGTAGGGTTAACCTCCCCTAAACTGGGGAGGAGTTAGAGATGCATACGGAACGTATGTTTCATGATTCAGAGTGACAGGCAGATGGAACCATGGAAGATTATAATAATACATCATATTCATTTAGTTTCCTCACCAACCACTTTACAAACCCAGATTCACAGAGGACATCACAAGCTGCCTCTCTCTACCCTCTCTTCATTTGCATTTCATTTTTGCAATCATCAATCATCCGATTGTGTGCCATTGTGTATTGCCTGTTCCTGCTCCTCGTATGTGTTTCTATTAAGCTGTGTGTGTCTCTGAATAATCCCCACCCTTGATAAACCCGTAAAATGTTTTGAATCATGTTGTTTGTATCAACGTGACTAACACAGCTTCAGTACAGTCTGAATAGTAACATGTGTTATTATTTTGTTTGTGTGACTTACAAAGCTTTAGTAGATGATGTATGTTTGCATCATGTTGTGAGTATCTGAATAACTATGCTAAGCTTCAGTACATTAATGTGTGTTTGTGTTAAGGTGTTAGTGTATCTGAATCACCACACAAAGCTTCAGTACAGTAATGTGTGTCTGTATCATGTTGTGTGTCCCTGTATGATGATCCTAAGCTCCACTCCAGTAATGTGTGTCTGTATCATGTTGTGTGTCTGTATCATGTTGTGTCAGAGCCGTTTCTTGCTATATGCAGACTTTGCGGCTGCATAGGGCCCCGCAGCCACCAGGGGGCCCCCCCAAAAAAAACGTTGTTTTTTTTTCATCTATTGTTTCTAAGGCTTATGATAAATATCAAAGAAATAGCTGAAAATTAACATAAAAGATTAACTTAGTTTCTGCCAAGTTCAAAGCACATTTGCACAATGATCTGGTCTCAGCAGATTCCTTGACTCTGTTGGTTGTTATGTCATATTTGGAAGCTCAATCTGTAAATTTTTCCCCAAAAAATCTCACCAGGAGTAACCATTTAAAGGGTTATTTTTCTCCCAGGGGGGCATGCCCCTGGACCCCCCTAGCGTTGCTAGGTTATCAACTCACAGCACCACTGCTACAAAAAAATCTAGGGGAAACACTGAAGTAAGTTTAGTTATTTATTTTTTACTGTTTTGGAATGGTGGGTTAAAGTTTTTTTTTATGTTATGCCACCTTGTTATGCCACCTCAAAGTTTACATTAAACATTTTTCAAGAACATACTGTATCTGTTGCATTTATTAATGTACTCTAGCCTGCTTTCCTCTTAAAATGTAACAGACTTCTGCATCGTCACAGAATATATGAAAAAGATAGGAATCTCTACCTCAGAATTGGAAAAAATAGGGGCCCCCAAATAGTATCTCGCATAGGGCCCCCAAACAGCTAGAAACGGCCCTGTGTTGTGTGTATGTGTTGAGGTGTTTGTGTCCCTGTATGATGATCCTAAGCTCCACCCCCTCCTGCAGCCAGGGACATCTTCATCGTGACAGAGCTGCAGGACGTGCGCACCACGGAGCGGCAGGCGGTCAGCTTCCTGTGTGAGGTGAACCAGGAGGACCTGGAGGGCCGCTGGTACCGTGATGACGCCCGGGTCCGACCGGGAGACCACGTCAGGATCAGGCACCAGGGTGGGCAGGCGCTGGCTGGCTGGGGGTCTGAGACTCACCTGGTCTGCTCGTTCCTCATGATGAAGTCCTAGTGGAGATCGATGATCGTTCCTAGTTAAACACCAGCTGATATTTAACCATTATTCAACTGAATTATCGACTATTATTCGACTTCTATTATTTAACTGAATTATTGACTGGTAGATAGTGATTATGGCATGTAAAAAGCACTCTCATTGGTTTAGGATATAGCCAATGAGGCACAGTGAATCAGCAGCATTAGGAGAGTATAGTAAGGTTAGATAATAATTTGGCCTAAATATGACTTAGCTAATTTTGCTGTGAGGCTAACGATATGCGTATCTGGTGCTTGTTCAGGTCACCATAATCAGCAATCTGACCTCCAGAAATGGTGTCTTTGTAGGTAAAACTCACATCCTCAGCTTCAAGTCCGTCAGGCCGGAACATGCCGGAGAGATCAGATTCACCGCCGAGCGAGTGTCCTCCTATGCAACTCTTGCAGTTAAAGGTGAGAGAACTGACCTTCTTATGATTCAATCACCAGGAATGTCAAACACCATCGCAATATGGTGGGAACCTCATCAGACATGAGGCAAAAACACATAATACACCATTTTAGATCATCCATCAAGTTGGTTTAAAGGTTAATCACACATTAGTAAGCAATTTGATAGAGATAAGCCTTTCCTTAAATCCTTTCCTTCAATAGACCAAACGCATTTTTGGAATCCAGCAAATAATTGAAGCAAACTGGAATGAAATGATCTCAAGAACCGAGTGACGGTCGACCAAAACACTTCCACCCCCCCCCCCCCCCCCATTAAGGCGTGATCTCCCCACCCCCCTCCCTGCAGAGCTGCCGGTCCAGATAGCCCGGCCTCTGAGGGTGAAGGTGGCGATGTACCGGCATCGGGGCCTGCTGGAGTGCCAGGTGTCCCGGCCCAACGCCCTGGTCCGCTGGTTCAAGAACGGCCGCGAGCTGACCACAGGTCAGAAGTACCAGCTGGTCAGCCAGGACGTCTACCGCCAGCTGACCATCGACGACATCTGCTCCTCGGACGAGGACACCTACACCTGCGACGCCGGCGATGACAAGACCTCCTGCCAGCTGCTGGTAGAGGGTGAGATGTTCCCCTCATGTTTTGTTCAATGTTCTCTCCCGCGAAAGTCTCAAGACTCACATAGCCCCCTCTTACACCCTTATTGTATGTTGTTCGTCCTGGCTCTTAAAAATAGTACTTAGCATTGTTTAGCGTCTTATCCTCGCTATCTTTGTTGTATATATAATGGGTTAACCTAGTGATTGTTAGTGCGTGACACTTGGTTCTATGAACATCCTTACTGTACTGACAGTGATATATGGTTGTTTCTCCTTCTTCAGACAAATGTACTTATTATAAGTCACTTTGGATTAAAGCGTCTGCTAAATGCCCTAAATTTAAACATAAACGCTCTTGTTACTTTGAGGAGTGGAACATTTGTGGTTTTGGTCTTTGACTCCCAGCCTGGTTCTAGGTTCGAACCACAATGTCTGCAGTTTAGTTTTAGACTTAAATTCATCCCCAAAAAGTTCAGGGAAAGCTTCTCCGCAGCCCTGTTCCCCGGTGGTGACGTGCCTCTTGGCTGTGTGTGTGCAGAGCAGGCCATCAAGATCGTGCGTGGGATGTCCTCCGCTGAGGTGATGGAGCCGGAGCCGGCTCTGTTCCAGGTGGAGACCAGCCTGAGGTCGGGGAGGCCCCCACGCTGGACCCTGAATGGGGAGGTCCTGGCCCCCAGCCCGGGGGTGAGGATGGACCGGGACGGCACCGTCCACAGCCTCTGCTTCACCGCCACCGACAGCTCCATGTCCGGCCCGGTGGTGTTCGCCACGGGCAAGAGCCACTGCAGCGGCAAGCTCACGGTCAAAGGTGGGGACGCACTGATGGATGGATGGATGGAGGGAGGGAGAGAGGGAGGGAGAGATGGTTGGAGGGAGGGAGAGAGGGAGGGAGAGATGGATGGATGGATGGATGGAGGGAGGGAGAGAGGGAGGGAGCGATGGATGGAGGGAGGGAGGGAGAGATGAATGATGGATGGATGGATGGATGCATGTACACATTGTGGTCCTGTCCTGGTAGAGCATGGCATAACCACTGCCAGTGTTAAGGGTTTGAAGTACCCCCCATGCTACGAATGTATTGAATCGGGTAAAAGCATCCACCAAATTGAATTGAATATCTATGAACATTTAATAAAAAATCATTAATAACAAAAAATAATTTATAACAAATAATATGAATACTTTTTATTTAAATAATATATTAATTTCTGAATGATATATAATTTAGATTATTAAATGTAAATAATACAAATAATTGTCATACAATATCCTTAGATATCCATTCTAACCGATGTTTCCTCTGCACGCGGCCCCCTTTAGAGCGGCCCCTGCAGGTGGTCCGCCACATGGAGGACGTGGAGGTGAAGGAGAACGCGGCGGTGACACTGAGCTGCGCCTTCGCCCCCTCGCCACGCGCCGTCCGCTGGTTCCGGGGCCGCACGGCCCTGAAGAGCTCCACCAAGTACAGCATGAGGCGGGAGGGGGCCCGGGTGGAGCTCACCATCCACGGCCTGCTGGGGATGGACGGCGGGCCGTACCACTGTATGGCGGGGGGGTCCCAGAGCACGGCACAGGTCAAGGTCGAAGGTGAGACAGAGAGATGCTCCAATACCGTTTTTTTCCTTCCTGATACCGATTGCGATTTCTGAACTTGAGTATCAGCCGTATACAGCCGAGTGTATACTGATACAGCATCTAGCATTGTAACTACGAATAGCACTTGTTCTTATTGAAAGGTTCTCTTACGGTGACAGCAATGTATAGTCTGTTCACTTACTGTCTACAATTTACAATAATATATAATTACAATAATATTTTTTTTCTGAGCATCCATGTTTTTCGGACTTGGTAGCTCGAACACACGACGGTCAGAGATGACATTTCCCATTCCGACTTTCCACCTCCGACCATTAACAAACGCAGCAGAACACCGCACGTGTTTCTGATGTTCTCAGCCTGTGTAATAAATGAGATAGTCACATGAAGTCATTGGATCGGCGCATAGACTACTCGCCGATACCCGATTTTAGGCAGTATCGGAGGAATTTCCGATATTGGTATCGGTATCGGAACTCTAGTGAGCCAGTAAGTGGAGAGACATGGTATTGACCACGGGTATTTAAGATAAGATAATACTTTAGTAAGTAGAGGGGATGTTTTAGATGTCATTAACGATTGACTGATTCAGGATCTCAGTTGTAGTGGATTGATTCCGTTATTCGTCCACAGTATTCGTCCTCTTGTCGTTATCCGTCGCCTATCTTCCTGTCTTTAGTGCGCCGGCTGCAGCTGGTGAAGAGCCTGGAGCCGGTGGAGGTGGAGGAAGATGACAATGCCATCTTCTCCTGCGAGCTGAACTACGTGATGGCCAACGTGGAGTGGCTCCTGAACAGCTGCCGGCTGTACTCCAACGCCGCCTACCGGATCCAGAACATGGGCACCATGCACAGCCTCACCGTCCGGAAGCTCCGTCCCCAGGAGAGCAGGGTCACCTTCAAGGCCGGGCCCATCTCCGAGACCACCACGCTGAGAGTCAAAGGTCGGCGATGAGCACGAAAAAAATAAATTATAATTATAATAATGTTGATTTGATTTGTTGATTCGTACCATATCATAGTGTGTAGTATTTGTCACTGTTTGTTGCTTCAAAATGTATTAGCACCTGCTATAAACAATCTAGCCTCCCTGTAGCTCCCCCGATCATAATTCTTCGGCGTCACTACTGCGGGAAGTCCCAAAAAACTGGACGACGATGTCCGTTGTGCTCCGCTGTCCCCCCCAGAGAGACCCGCTGTGTTCCTCCGGTCCCTGGAGGACGTGGTGGGGGAGGAGCAGGGCCAGGTGTGTCTGCAGTGCGAGGCGTCCAAGGAGACGGTGAGTCCAGTGTGGATGAAGGACGGCGTGGTGTTGACCCCCAGCGACAGGCAGGAGCTGCTGCACGTCGGCCGCTCCATGAGCCTCACCCTCCTCAGCCTCTGTAAGGACGACGCCGGCCACTACACGTGTGACCTGGGAACCAGCCAGACCAGGGCTAAGGTAACTGTGCATGGTGAGTATGAACACATAGTGACGATACATCCTTCAACGTTTCGCGAATGTATTCTGATTCCACCAAAGGTGGAAGTGTTGCTGAGAGTCCTGATGGAATTTAAAGCAATAAACAAAAAGATTAAAGATTAATTAAGAATTAAACTAAATTAAAGCATCTCCACTATCTCTAAGTGTTGCTTTAATGCATATCATTCAGTAGTTAATTTTATTAAAAAAGAATACCTTGTAATTAGTTTCCCTCTTACTGTGAATTGAGACACTGGAGAGGCAGTCATTAGCTGTTTTACTGATTTCCCAGACCTGCTCATTACCATTGTCCAACGGTTGAAGACAGCCTCTGTCCTGGAAGGGGAAAACTGCACTTTTGAGTGTCTTCTGTCCCACGACCTCATGGAAGAGCCCATCTGGACTATCAACGGCCAGCTGGTTGTCAGTGACACCCGGCTTCAGGTGGTCCAGAACGGCCACATGTACAAACTTGCCATCAAAGAGGCCAACCTGCTCGATGCTGGAGACGTGGTCTTCACCGTCAAAGACCTCAGCTGTCGGACCATGCTCTTTGTCAGAGGTAAGCATCCAGGTCGAAGAGGTGTTTGAAGTGATTATTGTGATTATTTCCTGATATGATGAATGGACTGCATTTATACAGCGTTTTGCTAACCAGTGGCCACTCAAAGCATTTTACAACATTCACCCATTCATTCATGCATACATTCACACACAGACGGTGTCAACCATGCAAGGCGACAGCCAGCTCTTCAGGAGCAGTTAAGGTGAGGTGTCTCGCTCAGGGACACCTCGACACTCAGCTAGGAGGAGCCGGGGATCGAACTAACAACCTTCCGGTTACCAGCCAACGCACTGTACCTCCTAAGCCACATGCTGCCCCCATATGTTCCTGATATGTTCTTAACTCTGATCGCCGTGAACACTCATCAACGTGACGGGGGTGTCCCTTTGCAGAGAAGGCGGTGCACGTGTTCCGGGAGATGCTGAACGTGAAGGTGGTGCCGGGTGACGACGCAGAGCTGAGCTGTGAGATCACCAAGCCTGAGGCCACCATTCGCTGGCTGAAGAACGGCCACCCCATCCGCCCCGGCCCCAAGTACCTGGTCAGCGTGGAGAAGACCCTGGTGCGCCTGGTGATCCGGAGCGCCACCGTCAGGGACTCTGGGGAGTACTGCTGCGAGGCGGACGGCATCGCCACACGCGCCAAGCTGGAGGTCCGAGGTGAGCGACGAGGGACCTCCTCACCTTCTGAAGTTAACTCTTTGGGTTTTTTTCAGAAGATCATTGGAAGACTGCGGAAGAGTGTCTCTGTTTTATATCGATTGTCTGATTTTCAAGGTTAACTTACGGCCGGATAGTGAACGGTTATGGAGGTTGACTGATATCCCGAGAGGTTCTGGGTTCCAGCCTCAATCTCCTCAGCCTACCCTGACCTGCTCTTTAATGACATGTATCTATGTTCCCTGTCAGCTGCTTCGGATAAAGTGTCCGCTAAATTACTCTATTCATTCTATTCAATTTTCTTCAATTCAATTTTCTTCAATTCAATTTTATTTGTATTGCCCTTCACTGGTGCAGTCTCAAAGGGCTTAACAGGCCATATTTGTATGATAATTTCACTCAAAAGTGAAAGTATTTTGTTTACAGTCCCTCATACATCATCATGGTATCTAAACCCCCATGAACCCCAGACTGAACCCCCTTCCTCTCCTCCCCCGTCCAGAGCTGCAGCACACCTTCTCCCGGGAGCTGCGGGAGGCGCGGGGGGAGGAGAAGGGCAAGGTGACCCTGGAGTGCGAGACCCGGCGCCCGGCCCAGCGGGTGGCCTGGCTGAAGGGGCTGACGGAGCTGCGCTCGGGCAGGAAGTACGTCATGAGGCAGAGCGGCGTGCTGCTGTCGCTCACCATCTGCTGCCTGGAGACCGCCGACGCGGACCACTACACCTGTGACGTGGGCACCATGAAGAGCCACGCCCAGCTCACCGTGATCAGTGAGGCCCGCCCACCGTTGCTCTGTCGTTGTTTATTTAATGAGCCTCAAAAATAGTGGAGGCATGGTGGGGGGATTTGAAGGTCAACAGGTGGTATGGTTTGAGGGTCAAAGGTCAACAGGTGGGTGTGTTTGACGGTCAACAGTGGGGCTGGTGTTATGGGTCAAAGGTCAACACGTGGGGTGGTCTGATGGTTAAGATAATAATTAATTATTCAATCTTTAGACTTAACATCAAACATTTTAACATTTTAAACTAATACTAAAAATCTGAAGTTAAACCTCACTTTGAGTTATAGTAAGGTATTTGATCCAACTCCCAGCTGAAAAGGTCTAGGTTTTAACCCTGATCCACGACCGAGACACATGTCTGGAACCCAATGCACTGACATTAATCATTCTCAGACGCCTTGGATGAAAGCATCCTCTGAAAACGACTCAACGGTTCTTCCCCTTGACCCGGTGTTCATCCCGTACTGTCAAAGGTCAGAGGGTGCTGATCCTCGACGAGCTGGAGGACGTGGAGTGTCTGGAGGGCGACACCGTCACCTTCCGCTGCCGGATCTGCCCCAGCGACCTGGTCTCGGTGAAGTGGTACCTGGACGAGACCCTGCTGTACACCAACGACCTGAACGAGATCCAGGCGGCCCAGGGGGGGCTCCACATGCTCACCTTCAGACAGCTTGCCCGCAAGGACAGCGGCACCATCTCCTTCGAGGCCGGGGACAAGAGGTCCTACGCCTCGCTGCTCGTCAGAGGTAAGTGGGCCGAGACCCAGCCGGAACGTACCGGGTTTGATTCCCCGATGTCCACAGCTTACCTGTAGGCATCCAATAGCAAGAGCAAGAGGCCTAACCCTTACCTGCTCCAGAATGACCTGCTGGATCAAAGTGTCTGATAAATAAATGGTGTTATTAATGTTAGTATAAGCTGCTATTTGATTTGAGCTGTCGCCAATACATGAGCTTCCCTTGTTTATTTGTAGCATCATATGCTGTAGCACCTTATCCTAGCTGTCTTTGTTGTATACGGGAATGGGTTAACCTAGCGCTTGTTAATGTTTAGCACCTGGTTCTATGAACATCCTTACAGTACCAACAGAGATATATTGTTGTTTCTCTTTCTTCTGACAAATGTACTACTACTACTTGTAAGTCGCTTTGGATAAAAGCGTCTGCTAAATGCCCTTAATGTAAATGTAAATGTACTTGCTTGACTCAGTTTTCCTCTTGTCTTCACCAGAGCGACGCCCGACCATCATCAAGTCTCTGGAGGACTGCGAGGCGGTGGAAGGCGGCGGTCTGACGCTGTGCTGCGTCACCTCCAAGCCGTGTCACATCCTGTGGTACAAAGACGGCTGCCAGATGTGGAACTCCTCGCGGTACTGTGCGGTGCGCTCGGGCTGCGAGGCGCGGATGACCATCAGGGAGGTGTGCAGCAGCGACAGCGGCGTCTACGAGTGCAGCGCCGGATCCGTCACTACCCGGGCGGTCGTCAGGGTCAAAGGTGAATGATCATTGAAATTAATATTGATTATTGATTGTTGAAGCCCAATTATTGGCTTCCATTAACCATGCAACGTGTAGATTGGGATTACTGTGCTATGTGACGTGAGCTACCGTAGCTTGGCTGGCTGGGTGATCTGAGTGGGAGGGGTTATGGGAGAGTGGGAGGGTTAATGGGAGAGTTGGAGGGGTTATGAGAGAGTGGGAGGGGTTATGGGCGAGTGGGAGGGGTTATGGGAGAGTGGGAGGGGTTAATGGGAGAGTTGGAGGGGTTATGAGAGAGTGGGAGGGGTTATGGGCGAGTGGGAGGGGTTATGAGAGAGTGGGAGGGGTTAATGGGAGAGTTGGAGGGGTTATGAGAGAGTGGGAGGGGTTATGGGAGAGTTGGAGGGGTTATGGGAGAGTGGGAGGGGTTAATGGGAGAGTGGGAGGGGTTATGGGAGAGTGGGAGGGGTTATGAGCGAGTGGGAGGGGTTATGGGAGAGTGGGAGGGGTTATGAGAGAGTGGGAGGGGTTATGGGAGAGTGGGAGGGTTTTTGGGTGAATGGGAGGGGTTTTGGGAGGGTCGTTATTAAGAATCTTGTAAAAAGAGAGAGAGGTAAGGGCTGGCCAGCATTTTCTTCTTTCATCAGTAGAATATATCAGTTATAGCATGTGATATTATAGAAATGACAAAATCAGCATTGACCACAGATATGTCCGGGTTATCTTAAGCTAGGAGCTTGTTAAAATGTACATTTTCTTTTTTAATCTAACAGAAGCGAAACAATGAAAGAAAGAAAAAAACTAAAGTTAAAGTTAAAGTTAAATGGTGACATGATTAACATTTAACATGTATCTCTAAATCGAGAGTCAAAGATCCAAAATGGCTGATGTCCTTCTGAAGTTCCTCCTTACTTCCTGTCGTCCTCCAGCCATCCCTGCAGAGTTCACCCAGCGGCTCCAGGACCTGGAGGCCCGGGAGGGGGAGGCCGTGACCCTGAGCTGTGAGTACTCCCTGCCCGGGGTCCTGTACCACTGGAGGCGGGGCCAGGAGAACCTCCGTGCCGGAGACAAGTACGTGATGAGGCACAAGAAGACGACCATCTTCCTGACCATTGCGGCCCTCCGGCCCCAGGACTCGGGGAGCTACAGCTGCCTCTGCAGAGAGCACCTCACCACCGCCAGCCTCAGGGTCATCGGTAAAGCTTGATGTTCAGAGAGTTCAGTCACTAGGCTGGGAGAGAATCATCATGTCAATCCACACTGAACATCCTAAATAGATCTGGATCATGATGATTCGGTCATGACGTTTTAAATGTTGATCAGATATTTCAAGTTAATGATTTAATGGATAGTGGAAGAGTCTTTGAGAGTTAACATGTCTACTAAATAACTTTAGTGGTAAATAGTATAATATAGTTAGGATGTCACAAAGAGCACCCTTATCTGCTCCCCAATGCATCCATATGAGTTCACTGTCACTCAGAGCTTCAGTTAACAGCCGTCTGCAGCTAAACGACTGAAATGGTACATCGTCAACGGGTTCTGAGCCGATTCTTAACGTGTTCTGAAGCAGTTCTGAACCTGTTCTGAACGGGTTCTGAACCGTTTCTGAACGGCTCCTGAACGTCTCTGTTCCCCTCTGCCTCCCCCCCCCCCCCCCCCCAGCCATCCCCATCACGTTCACACAGCCCCTGAAGCCTGTGCAGGCGGACGAGGGCATCAGCGTCACCCTGCGCTGCGAGCTGTCCAAGCCCGGCGTCGCGGTGGAGTGGATGAAAGGAGATGATCTGCTGAGGAATGGGATTAGGCACCAGATCAGGCGCAGGGAGACGGGCCAGGAGCTGCTGCTCTGGAGGCCACTGCCCCGGGATAGCGGCGTGTACAGCTGTGTGTGCGCCGATCAGAAGACGTCCGCTACGGTGACCATCATCGGTGAGGAGGAGGAGCAGGAGAAGTGATGCTGATTGGTCTTAATGGGGGACGGTTGGGTCGTAATGCATGAAAGCTGATGCACAGTTCAAATGCATGCCTTACGGTGATACAGTATAATGCATACCTTACTATCACATGCATAGTACTATACTATTGCATGTATCTGAAGGTTGTTTATCTGCACTGATCTGAACTATCTCAATAAGGGGCAGGGTGGACTAGTGGGTAGGATGAGCGACTCCCAGCTAAAACATTCTGGGTTTGTAGAATACTTGAGCAGGATGTCATTACTTACCGGCTCATTCATGAAATATTAACTACAGTAGACTGTAACTTTTTGTCGATTTTGGATAAAAGAGTTGCAGACTACTGTATTTATTATTTCATGTGTCATAATATTATAGCGCAATGCTAATTGAGGCAAAATGTTTCCGCACAACTTCCACTGAGAAGAAACGGTGCCAAATTACGGTGCTAACTAATCCCAATTTTGGAAAATAGAGTCAAATGCCAAATGATTATACATAATATGTGAAAAAAATGTAATCCAATTTTTGTGCTTAAAGTGCTTAAACTCGTGGTGGTGATTTTGGCCGCGTGGTTCCCCAGCGCTGCCCTTGACCTTCAAGCAGAAGCTGAGGAACGTTCTGATGGAGGAGGGCGGCAGCGCCACCTTCCGCTGCGAGCTCTCCAAGGCCGGCCCCGCCGTGGAGTGGCGGCGGGGGGGCGACGAGGAGGTCATCGAGCACGGGGACAAGTTCCACCTGAGGCACCGGGACGTGCACGCCGAGCTGAAGGTCCTGGACATCACGCCGGAGGACAGCAACATCTACACCTGCGTCTGTGGGAACATCGAGACCACCGCCACGCTCACCGTCAACGGTAGGAGGCTGCTGCTGCTGGGTTGCTGGAGTTCAGTGGTGTATAAACTGAACAGTGCGACGCTATATTGTAGAGAATTCTTAATGGGAATGATGTTCTGTATATGATCTACATGTCATCAATATTAAGACTCAAAGGGACAAACTCACAGTCCAAACAGGGAAATCGTAAGAAAATAAAAAAAAATAAACAGTTTAAAATAATAAACAACTACTTTTCTTGATCAGGTGAAATGGGCTCTACATATTCATGCTTACATTAAGAACACTTTGTACATAAAATGCTATATGCTAAAGGAATAAGGATACTGTTGTTTTTTAATAGAAGGAGTTCATTTTGTCGACAAATCGATGTTCCAGTCTCAGTATTTCACTCCTCTCAATAAACCGATCAGCTGACCCCCTCCCCTGTCCTCCAGCCCTGCCCGTGTCCTTCAGACAGAAGCTGCAGAGTGTGCGGGTGGAGGAGGGGCAGAACGCCACCCTGCAGTGCGAGACCTCCAGGCCCGGGGTGCCGGTGGAGTGGAGTCAGGGCGGGTTCCTCCTGCAGCACGGGGACAAGTTCCTGATCAAGCAGAGGGGCGCGCTGCAGGAGCTGATCCTGAGGGACGCGGTCCCCGAGGACAGCGGCGTCTACATGTGCGTGTGCAGGGAGCTGAGGACCAAGGCCACGGTGAAGGTCGTCGGTAGGTCGCCGGCTGATGAGGAGCACCTGTTGCTCCCTCAAACTCTTTGTTTTGTTCATTGGCATGGGAATAGTTCTTATATAAATGGATGAAAAATATATGTTTAATATGCAAAGATTAATATGCAAAGCGTGGGATAGCGCTGGGGGGTGTTTGACTTCCAGGTCTTAAAGGTTCTGGGTTTGAACCCCAGAGTCCAAAGTCTGCCCGTAGGCATCATGGAACAAGATGGCAGCCGAACCCCGATCAGCTCCTTAACATGTGTGCATTCATTTGTTTATATATATTTTTCTTTTGGTTGATTTTTTTTTTTATTGGTTTGTGATCCGTCTCGTCCCAGCGGTCGCGGCGACGTTCCGGGCGCGCCTGCGGAGCCAGGAAGGGGAGGAGGGCGGCAGCGTCACGCTCCGCTGCGAGCTGTCCAAGAAGGGCGTGGCCGTGGAGTGGTGGAGGGGCGACCAGGTGCTCACCGAGGAGATGTCCCGGGGCAAGTACCGGATGAGCCAGGAGGGGCGCGTGGCCCAGCTGACCGTCCTGCAGCTCCACCTCAGGGACACGGGGCCCTACAGCTGCTCCATCGGAGAGGAGAGGACAAGCGCGCAGCTCACCGTCAAACGTAGGCTTCGTCTTACGTCACTGGGGGATGTTTGTATTGCTCTCTTTGTTTTACTTAGACTGTAGAGGAGAGATCCTCTCAGATTAGATGCACGTCACTTACTGTTTGATCTCTGGTGATATTAGAAAATGATATTAGATCCACGGTGAAGTTGAGAAGAAGCCTGTTCACCCTAATCACACACAAAACAAACCTTAACCAAACCCAAATCAAACCCTAACCAAACCCAAATCAAACCCAAACCAAACCCAAACCAAACCCAAATCAAACCCAAACCAAACCCAAACCAAACCCAAATCAAACCCAAACCAAACCCAAACCAAACCCAAATCAAACCCAAATCAAACCCAAACCAAACCCAAACCAAACCCAAATCAAACCCAAACCAAGCCCAAACCAAACCCAAATCAAACCCAAATCAAACCCATACCCAACCACCCAACCCCTCCCATTCCCTCCACAGCTCTTCCTGTGACCTTCAAGCGAGAGCTCCAGCCGGTGGCGGTGAGGGAGGGGGGCCGGGCCGTGTTCTGCTGTGAGCTGTCCAGGCCCGGGGCCCCGGTGGACTGGACGAAGGACCGAACGGTCCTCAAACCAGGAGACAAGTACGAGATGAGGCAGGAGGGGCCCTACACCAAGCTGGTCATCTGCAGCGCAGAGGAGAGCGACGCGGGCAAGTACACCTGTAAGACCCAGGACGCCCAGTCCACCGCCCAGCTCACCGTCACAGGTAAGGGCCATGGCAGGAGAGGGACGACATGGGTGGTGGAAGTGCCTTCTAACTGTATTGACAACGTAACCCAGAATAAACCTAAAGAGCTTATTGTAATAAATATACGGCCTGTTAAGCCCTTTGAGACTGTACCTGTGATTAAGGACTATTCAAATAAAATCTAATTGAATTGAAAATTGTAAAAAAGGTAAAAATGGTATAAATTTATTAGGGATCATCATTCATCATTCATTAGGGATACCACCACTCTTCTCGGTGTCTCAGGATGCAGCTCGTGGTATTGCTGTGAGTCAGCCAAGGCAGTTTCAGTCAGCCCTGTCTCAGTCAGCAGAGGCTGTCTCGCAGTCTCAGTCGTCCCCCCCCCAAGGGCGATTAGCGCGGTACAAGCAGTGAAATGGTTACCATAGATAATGAGGTCACGGTAACAAGACACAGTGTCTCAGTGTCTTGAGAACACACTTAAATTTGTAATGATCGTGTCACTGACGCATAAGATAAACGAATGAGTTGTACTTTATTCATTCCAGACAGGACATTGGGGATAAACGTTACACCATAAATGTAACATTTAAAAGGTTGTGCAATAGTGGATGTGAAAATGTGATGTGTGTTGGACTTTGTTATGGAATTGTTTTTTTTCCTGGATTTTCTGATTTCAACAGAGTCAGCGCAACGCAGACGCAGGAGAGGTCAGCTCAAACAGAGTAAACAGTAAAAACTATTTTAAACAGTAGACCCTAACAGAGGATCATTCTGGTTCATACTGGTTCATACTGGTTCATGCCTTCCTCACTAAACCATGCCATGGAGATGTGGTTGATCATTCCCTTCACACCCGCTAGTGGAATAAATGTCACAATACATTTGTTTTCCGTTCCCATTACATTCCAGTCAATGAAGAATTCCCCTTCATCGCAACTCTTCTCCAGCTCATGGTCTCTGTCATTATCATTGTAGACATCTTGATTCGGGTCAAATGAGTTCCACATATTCATGTTCGCATTAAGGTCACTCATTAGTGCATTTATGTGTTTTCACCCCTTGTTTACAGGTCTAGCAGGTGTAAATAAATATTATATGTAAACACTAATGCCTTATGTAAACTGAAGCTGTAATGTTGTTCATCTGATGATACTTTATTTAGAACAACTGCAGTGTTTATTTATTTAACTAACCCCAACAGACCTTAACCATAACTCTATCATTCGATCAAAGTCTCTTTTGTATATGTTATAAAAACGTGTCGCCATTTTGTTTGTGGTCCCAAATGTGTTTGTTTTCCCTCATATTACCACGATCATTAGAGTGCTCCTCCCCCCCTCCCCCCCTCCCCCCCACACCCCTGTTGTCCTACTGAGGGACCAGAATACACTCTTACGTATTTCATATGTTCACTCTGGTCACGTCCTTAACCCTCTCCCTGTGGGCTTCCTGGCCAGGTCTTCCCCCGTGTTTCCGGCGGCCCCTGGTGGACGTGGAGGGAACTGAGGGCTCCAGCGTGGTGCTGCACTGTGAGCTCACCAAACCGTCCGCCTCGGTGGAGTGGCGGAGGGAGGAGGAGCCGCTGTGGGAGGGAGGGAAGTACCAGATGAGGATGAAGGAGCTGCAGGTGGAGCTGAGGATCGTGGAGCTGGCCGCAGAGGACGGGGGGGAGTACTCGTGTGTCTGCGGGGAGCACAGGACCACGGCCAGGCTGGGGGTGAACGGTGAGTGGAACAGCAGGTCCTTTACGAAGCTACGGTTAAAGGTCAATGATGGAGTTGTACTCGAGTCAATGAAGCATAGGATTAAGAAAGGCATTTCAGGACAGAGTGTAAGGATTAGCAAGTCCACATAATTATTTAGTAAAGACTTAAAGAAATAAAGATAAAGAAAATATAACATTTATACAATTCCTAAGTAGATACAAAAAATGGATACCAAAAGGGTATAAAAGATTTATTCTCTTCCTAAAAACAAACACTCTCCTTACAAACAAATAACGGAACAACTAATAAATAAAAACAATTTTCTACCTCACCCCGAATCAACACCCCACCCTCACCCATCATCTCCCCCCCCCCGTCCATCTCCAGAGCCCCCCCTAACCTTCGTCCAGGAGCTGCGGGGGGTCCACGCGGAGGAGGGGGGCCCCCTGACCCTGCAGTGTGAGCTGTCCCGGCCCCCCGGCCCCCCGGTGCAGTGGTGGCGGGGGGACGGCGCTCTGAGCAGCGGGGACCGCTACCAGCTGAAGAGCGGCGGGCCGCGCCAGGAGCTCCTCATCAGGAAGAGCCGGCCGGAGGACAGCGGCGACTACGCGTGTGTGTGTGGCGGGCTGAGGACCACCGCCACCCTCGTCGTCACAGGTGAGCGCTGGGCCGGGCCCCCTGCGTTTACTGGGTCAATGCCTTTACAATTTCTTTAACTTTTAATTCTGTTTTATTTAATCAAATTAATTATTCAATTCAATTCCGATTTTAAGAATTTGGTTTAATGTTCAAAGTGCATTCAGTGTGTCAATATTCGTGCAAACATTCAAAAGTTCTGCCTTCCGTGAAACATTTTGAACATTCTCAAATGTATTGATGGAAATTAAAATGTGTTATTATATTCAAGTTTAGTTTTTGTATAAAAAGTAAAAATACAAATTAAAATATTTAAAATATGTAACAAAACAATAATGATAAAATAATAATTGAAACAGACACGTTGCCATGTGTGTTTCCTGACGTTAACGAGTGTGGTCGCATGAGTCAACCCGGCGTAGTCATGGTAATAATTGGTCCCCCCGCCCTCTGGTCCCCCCCTAGCCGTCCCGGTGAGCTTCCGGCTGAAGCTGAAGAGCCAGGAGGCGGTGGAGGAGGGCAGCGTGAGCCTGCGCTGCGAGCTGTCCAAGGCGGGGGTCCCGGTGGAGTGGCGGAGGAACGCCAAGCTGCTGAAGGAAGGCCGGCGCTACCAGCTGAGGACCGAGGGCCGGCAGGCCGAGCTGGTGGTCCGGAAGGTGGTCCTGGAGGACGCCGGGGAGTACAGCTGCACCGCCGGGGCCGCCGTGACCTCAGCCGACCTCACCGTCAGAGGTAGGGGTCCTGGTGGGGTTTAGTACGGTCTGGTTGGGTTTAGTACTGTCTGGTGGGGTTTAGTACGGTCTGGTGGGGTTTAGTACGGTCTGGTAGGGTTTAGTACGGTCTGGTTGGGTTTAGTACTGTCTGGTGGGGTTTAGTACGGTAGGGTTTAGTACGGTCTGGTGGGGCTCAGTACGGTCTGGTGGGGTTTAGTACGGTCTGGTTGGGTTTAGTACGGTCTGGTGGGGTTTAGTACGGTCTGGTGGGGTTTAGTACTGTCTGGTGGGGTTTAGTACGGTCTGGTTGGGTTTAGTACGGTCTGGTTGGGTTTAGTACTGTCTGGTGGGGTTTAGTACGGTCTGGTGGGGTTTAGTACTGTTTGGTGGGGTTTAGTACAGTCTGGTGGGGTTTAGTACTGTCTGGTGGGGTTTAGTACGGTCTGGTGGGGTTTAGTACGGTCTGGTGGGGTTTAGTACTGTCTGGTGGGGTTTAGTACGGTAGGGTTTAGTACGGTCTGGTGGGGTTTAGTACGGTCTGGTAGGGTTTAGTGCGGTCTGGTGGGGTTTAGTACGGTCTGGTGGGGTTTAGTACGGTCTGGTGGGGTTTAGTATGGTCTGGTGGGGTTTAGTACGGTCTGGTAGGGTTTAGTGCGGTCTGGTGGGGTTTAGTACGGTCTGGTGGGGTTTAGTATGGTCTGGTGGGGTTTAGAATTTGCTGCTTCACTAGTTAGCTTGTTGTTTCACTTGTTGGTTCACTTGTTCACTTGTTAGTTCACTTGTTTACTTGTTGGTTCACTTGTTGTTTCACTTGTTAGAGCACTTGTTTACTTGTTGGTTCACTTGTAGGCAGTGGTGTAGTCTAGTTTTTTGTAGTGGGTATACTGTGATTCCCTCCTAGCCTCTTCCACACCCGTCCTACCACCACCACACTCACTGTCGCATACAGTAGCCTACAACCACCATAAGTCATTGAGATTATTCAACACTCAATATTGTCAAATTAAGTCAAATTAAAATCACCATTAGGCACTAGCATCAAATAAACTATAAAGAATCAATAAATAAATACTTGTTGGCTATATAAACACTGTATTATTGTATATGTCACCAGCCTGGCGCGATACTAATGTGCGAAGGAGACGACTACGGGATACTTGAGTCTGTCCTGTGCAATAAAGTTTTAGAGTTTTAGAGACAAGAAAAAGAGTTGGTAATTTGTCAAACAATTACAACTCAATAAAATAAAATACCCTATATAAGAAACAATAAATGCGAAAATACTAAATAAGAACATGTAGGCTATGTTTCCCATACAAAAATACTTAAATAATAAATTAAGATAAATAAAACATATCAGCAACTGTTCTAAGACGTATTATTGTTATTGTTATTATCAATGACACTCTATGACACTTGGAATCCGCCACAAGCGTGGCTATCACAAAGCTAACCATTGCGGACGTCGCAGAGCACAACGTCAATATTTAAACTAGAAACACAATGTCAAGCTTAAACGTTTATTTCTTGTTCCACGTGCGCTAAAATGATTGATTGGAAATATGATTGTTCTATATATTGGGCGTTTGTCTGTGGGGACCACCATTTATATGCCTAGAAGCTAGGTGCTTGCTAATGCTACATATCTGGGTGTACTCCCGGTAGAAGCTAAATGCTAAAAACAATAGTATATAGTAAAAACAATAGCCTGTCCAATAGTAATTAGGGGCGAGGGAGGGCCATCAGACGTGTCACTCAAACCTGCACGCCAGTAGTAAGGAGAGTTGATTCATGATATATTAGTCGAGCTGAGGTTGACAGCGCACAGGTTGAATTTATGAATGAAAGTATGTACGTTCTGTGACAGAACTGTCATACTTTCATTCATAAAATTAACAGAATTTCCGGCACTATCGAAATTGATACGTGTCATTGCGCATTTCTAAGTGGGCATACGGAAATGCTGGAGCTTTCTTAATGGGTATACGGCGTATACCTGCATATCACGTAGACTAAACCACTGCTTGTAGGTTCACTTGTTAGTTCACTTGTTTACTTGTTGGTTCACTTGTCAGTCCACTTGTTAGACTGCAAATATATCCATGTTCCAAACACAAAGGTTTTACAGCTGTAGCCAAAATGCACAGAGACGGACAGATCTGACCTGTATTCCCGGGACGTCCCGCAGCCCTTCCTGTCACCTTCACCAAGGAGGTGGAGAGCGTGGCGGTGAGGGAGGGGGGCCGGGCCGTGTTCTGCTGTGAGCTGTCCAGGCCCGGGGCCCCGGTGGACTGGAGGAAGGGCAGAGAGGTCCTCAAAGCAGGGGACAAGTACGAGATGAGGCAGGAGGGGCCCTACACCAAGCTGGTCATCTGCAGCGCAGAGGAGAGCGACGCGGGCAAGTACACCTGTAAGACCCAGGACGCCCAGTCCACCGCCCAGCTCACCGTCACAGGTAGGCTTCTGCTGGGGGTGAGGGGATGGGATGTGGTCTGTCCATTTTTTCATATTTTGATTTAAAAAAAAAAGTAAAAATGAAAGCTTCTGTAAGTCACAGGTACATCAGAATCGAACATTTCTCTTTTTATTTTATTTTAAATGAACCCCAAAAATATTATTTTCAATTAAAGCAAAAAGTACTTAGGCGTAAAAAAAATAAATATATATATATATATATATATTGAACATCAAATATAATACACATATAATAAATAAACTAAACATAAATTATTTGGATAAATTCATTGAAGATGTCAAATTTATTCACATATTCATATATTCATATCCACATCACCTTATAATGTGTATCAGGTCTGTAATGCATTATAACATCTAAAACAGGGATGTCAAACTCAAATATATAACAGGGTCCGCGGCCGGAATTGTTGACGGGGGGGGGGGGGGGGGGGGGCTACAGGATTACGGGTTCTGATAGACTAGATATTGGCGGGCTGGATTAAATTACCCTGCAGGCCGGATTAGGCCCGCGGGCCGTACGTTGACACCCCTGCATTAGATATTATCTGGCGGGCCGGATTAAATTACCCTGCGGGCCGGATTAGGCCTGTGGGCCGTACGTTTGACACCCCTGATCTAAAAGGTCTAACCTTATGTCATCATAACATCTTAAGTCATCGTCCTCATCATCTACACCCTAACGTGACCCAGTATGGTGCTCCATCTCATTGCGATGTTCCTCAGCGTACGTCTCACTCTGCTCTCCTCCCCAGCTCCACCCATCACCTTCAAGGTGAAGCTGAGGAACCAGCAGGTGGAGGAGGAGAGCAGCGTCACCCTGAGCTGTGAGCTCTCCAAGCCGGGACTTGCTGCCGAGTGGAGGAGAGGGCTGGAGGTCCTGAAGAGCGGTGTGAGGCACCAGATCAGGAGGAGGGAGGCGGTGATGGAGCTGACGGTCCGGAACGCTCTGCTGGAGGACAGCGGGGTGTACTGCTGCGTCTACGGCGACGCCCTGACCACCGCCAACCTCACCGTCACCCGTAAGGATAGCTCAGTTTAGAGACACCTCTGTGATTCACTGGGTATCTAGTGGTAAATGGTAAATGGACTGCATTTATACTGCGCTTTTCTAACCAGTTGCCCCTCAAAGCGCTTTACAATTATTGCCAGACATTCACATTGCACACATTCACACACCGTCGGCGGAGTCAACCATGCAAGGCGACAGAAAACTCGTCGGAAGCAGCCAGGGAGAGCTGTCAGGGAGAGCCACTGCCGCTCATCTAATCCATATGCATATGCATGAATGATTTCATAACCTTGGTTCACCTGAAATATTCCACTGCTGTTTTTTTCCTCAGACAGGACACTGTTATATCTGTATATTTAGGAAATGATGAAGAAAAGCAATCCAATAATCCTTTAATTAAGGGAGTTTTTTTCTGAAATCTAAGCTCTTTGAGACTGTACCTGTGATTAAGGGCTATACAAATCAAATTTAATTTAATTGAATATAATCCACTAACATAATTGAATGAATAAATGAATGCTGAAGTCATCCTCCCTCCCCCTCCCCCCCAGCGATCCCCATCACGTTCAAGACGGGGCTGAAGAACCAGGAGGCGCGTGAGGGCGGTGACGTGGCCCTGCGCTGCGAGCTGTCCAAGGCGGGGGTCCCGGTGGAGTGGTGGAAGGGGGAGGACCGGCTGGAGCCCGGCGGCCGCTACCAGACACTGCTCAGTGGCACCTCGGCAGAGCTGCACATCAGGAACATCCAGCCGGAGGACGTGGGCGAGTACAGCTGCATGCTGGGAGAGCAGAGGACCACGGCCGAGGTCAACGTCAGAGGTAGGTGGTCTTGGCGCTGGTTGTTGTCACATACGTCTAGTGGGGTAGTTTTCTCATCCTCAAAGCCCTGTGAAAAATACCCCGTCCTCAATCCTACCTTTGCTATGCACACATGATCAAATTCATTACGAAAAGTATTTAATCTCAGAATTCCGATTTTAATCTCAGAATTCTGACTTTGATCTCAAAATTCAGATTTGAAACTCAGAACAAATAATTGTTTTACATGTGACCCTAATCCTCTTCCATATAAGTCTGACCCTTGTATCACGCGCAATAGTACAAAACTTTATTCAAAGTCAATTATGTCCCAAATTCAATATGCCACAGATTTGTAATGTGCCTGTGTCTTCCGATGTGTAAAAATCCCAAAATGGCGGCCGAAACATCTTGCCTCCTTCCTCCCTCCAGCCGCGGCGTCGGTGTACATCGAGAAAGAGCTGGAGAGCCGGGTGGAGGTGACGGAGGGAAAGACGGCCGTGCTCTGCTGCGAGATCTCCAGTGCCAACGTCCCGGTCACCTGGAAGAAGAACGACACCGCGGTGGAGCCGGGGGGCCGCTGTGTCATCAGGAAGGAGGGCTTCACCCACACCCTGGAGATCCACCAGCTCAGCCGGGAGGACGCCGGGGAGTACTGCTGCATCACCCGCGGCAAGAAGACCACCGCCCGGCTCATCGTGAGGGGTAGGTGGACCCGTAGCCAGCTATGAGGTCACTGAGGTCCGGACCTCACTCATTTTTGAAGAGATAAAAGAAAATTCTGACCTAAATACAGCTGAAAAATAAGCGGTTGATAACTTCGGGTGGGTGGGTCTCCGAGAGGCTGAGAGGAGTCAATGCTTGATTCAGTTAAGACTTGTTACTTTGTGTCCGCCGTGTGTGACATTTGTTGGTGCGTGCGCAAGCTGAGCACGCTTATTTCTCCCCACAAAAGAAGCACAATGCCAGGGTCAGAGCATGTAGAGGTGAATCCTATTAAAATATATTCTTCCGGAATCTGACGACATTTTGGGGATTCTGGCGATTTCTTTTTCACAGAATCTCCTTTCTCTCGTTGTCAGATTTACATTTCAACCACAATTTCCTTTTGTCTAGCTTTCGATATTTACTTTTCATTATAATTTTTGTTAATATATTTTCAGGTGTACCCCCTGCAATACTCCAAAGTACCCCTAGGGGTACGCGTACCCCCATTTGAGACCCACTGATCTGGACATGTTCTTCCTCCACAGAGCGCGTGCGGATCGTCTCAGAGCTGCAAGACCGGACGGTGACGGCAGGTGAGGACGCGGCCTTCGTGTGCGAGCTGAGCCACATGGACATGAGCGAGGGCGAGTGGTGGCTGTGCTCCAGCCCGCTGCAGCGGAACGAGATGAACCAGATGACCGTCCGCGGGCGGCAGCAGCGCCTGGTGCTCACCATGACCACGCCAGACGAGACCGGGGAGGTGGCCTTTGTGATCGGCGAGGAGAGAACCTCAGCGAAGCTCCTGGTGGTGCCCAGGGTCAAAGGTAGAGATGTTTCAATACCATTTTTTCCTTCCCGATACCGATTCCGATTATCAGCCGATACCGAGTATATACCGATACAACATCTAGCATTGTAACTACTAATAGCACCCTAGCAAAAAAAATTATGTCATGTGATGGTATCAGATCGGCGCATAAACTTGCGTACTCACCGATACCCGATACTGCATTTTAGTCAGTATCGGAACAACTCTAGTCAAAGGTAAACAAAGAGATGTGTGTATGAAAAGGGATGTCAACTTTATGATTGGACGACCTAACTGATCTCACAACACCTCACACGATTCAAACAACAATTGTCTTTGCATATAGTTTTGTTGAAGGAGAGGCCCAAGGACGTTGTGATCATGGAGGGTCAAATAGCCACCCTCTCCTGCACCACCTCTGATGTCACCACCCCGGTCACCTGGAGAAGAAACAGCGCTCCCCTACACCATGGCGCTAAATACGAGATCCGTAAAGAGGGCCATCTGAACCTGCTGCTCATCCGTGACGTGGAGCTGCTGGACACAGGCACCTATACCTGTGACACTGGAGACGTACAGGGCAATGCCGTGCTAACTGTATTAGGTAAAACCTATCCAAATGAGGATATATTCCCTGTTTTCTCGCTGTTTGCAGAAACTGTTTTGTACCATGTTAACCTTTACCCTGCATGATAAATCAATGATTTGGTATGTTTGGAAAAGTTAGTGAGTTTGAGTTTATAGAGGTTTATATTCTGTTACCCAAACAGGTCATATTACAATTCTTGAATGGGCATTGACGACTCTCCAACTCTCCCCTCCAGAACTGCCTCCGTTCTTCCAGGAAGGGCTACATGATGTGGAGGCTGAGGAGGAAGGAACTACCTCTCTGTCCTGTGAGCTTTCTAAGCCTCCTCAGCCTGGAGTGTTGGTGCAGTGGAGGAAGAACAGGATGCCAATGAGAGCCAACAGGAAGTATGAGATGAAACAAGATGGCTGCCTGCTCAAGCTCCTCATCAAAGACCTCAAACCAGAGGACAGTGGCAGCTACTCCTGTCAAGTTGGAGAAGTCGAGAGCTCTGCTAGTCTGGCTGTCAGAGGTGTGAATACATTGTCCTGGTTTATACGTAATCACCCCAATCTAACATGGTGCATTTGTATATTATAGTAGTGACATTTCAAACTGATGAAACTGTGAAATGGTGTACACAATCATTCATCCTAGTATGTGGTCACATGTTTGGAAAAGGCTGGATATTCTCTGAAGGCATCAAGTTTTGTGGCATGTACTGTCTTTCCAGTACCCCAACATATCTAACCTCTGCCCTATCCTGTTCACTGTTTATATTCATCCCTGCTGTTGTAATTAGCCGGAGAGGAACATCATTAATTTGCTATGCTGATGACACCCTGGTTTTTACTAAGGTGTTCAAATTGTTGGCAAACTTCTTGGACCTTGTCAATGGCGGCATCCTAGACATAGAAATACAGAAAAGACAACACAATGATTTTGCCTAAAAACTGATTAGCATAACATATCTCAATGCCCCACATCCATCCCTCCTCTAGAACTCCCTCCGACTATCAAGAAGGAGCTACAGAGTGTGGAGGCTGAGGAGGGAGAGGCTGCCTCTCTGTCCTGTGAGCTTTCTAAGCCTCCTCAGCCTGGAGTGTTGGTGCAGTGGAGGAAGAACAGGCTGCCACTGAGAGCCAACAGGAAGTATGAGATGAAACAAGATGGCTGCCTGCTCCAGCTCCTCATCAAGGACCTCAAACCAGAGGACAGTGGCAGCTACTCCTGTCTAGTAGGAGGAGCAGAGAGCTCTGCTAGTCTGGCTGTGAAAGGTGCGTTCATATTGCAGTGATGCAAATGTAATCTTAAAGGCCATTACTCGAATTCAAAATGGTGAATGTGTACATGCCATGACATAATTCCATTCCTTAGTGCATTGGTTAAGGGGATTTGAATCAAGTTTTGGTTGAATAAGCTTCTTGGTCCCAAGGATATAGTGATACCTAACATCATTAGGAGCCGAGCCATCTACATTTTCCAGCTGAGTGTGCCGCGAGTCCCAATTTAATTGTGACACATCATTGGAATGACTTCAATCCATTGGCCGCAAGAAACAGGAATCTCGATTTGTGTCATCAGTCGGCAAGGAATATCATTCAATCACTATGCTGACGACACCCAGTTGTACAATGATGTCAAATGTGTGGGCTAACACCTTGTCGATGAGCCAGCAGTATGATTGTATCGAGAAAAGGTTCTTCCAAACATAAATAAGAAACCAATGTTCTGTATCTTCTCTCCTCAAGAACTACCTCCCTACTTTGAGGAGGAGCTACAGGAGGTAGAGGCTGAGGAGGGAGAGGCTGCCTCTCTGTCCTGTGAGCTTTCCAAGCCTCCTCAGCCTGGAGTGTTGGTGCAGTGGAGGAAAAACAGGCTGCAACTGAGAGCCAACAGGAAGTATGAGATGAAACAAGATGGCTGCCTGCTCCAGCTCCTCATCAAGGACCTCAAACCAGAGGACAGTGGCAGCTACTCCTGTCTAGTAGGAGGAGCAGAGAGCTCTGCTAGTCTGGCTGTGACAGGTGAGTTCATATTCTACTGGTCGATATGTCATGTTAAAGGCTATTACTCCAATCTCAGATGGTAGTTACCCTATACAAAAAGTCCAGTATTTTAGTACAAAGTTTAACCATACTGAATACAGAGTCAGTCTCTTCTGAATTTCCCCCTCATGCTTTATGGTCACATGTTGGACCCAAACAGCTTGACATATTCTGGAGCATCATGTTCTCAGACATGAACTGCCTCCGCAGCACCCAAGAATAATCTGTTCTCCGCCTCCTCTTGTTCTCTTTGTAATGTTCTCTTGGTTGGTCATCAGTTGAGATTGAATGTCATAAATTGGTTATGCTGATGACACTCAACTGAACCAAATCATTTGTTGGCTGAAGAATTGTAAATGAGCTGCAACCAGTCAAAAAATTCTGCAACATGGAAAAGTGTCCTGCCAATGATTTTGCCCAAAATATATTTTGTCCTAAAATCAAACATATCTCAATACCCCATACCCATCTCTTCTCCAGAACTCCTTCCATCTTTCAAGGAGGAGGTACAGAGTGTGGAGGCTGAGGAGGGAGAGGCTGCCTCTCTGTCCTGTGAGCTTTCTAAGCCTCCTCAGCCTGGAGTGTTGGTACAGTGGAGGAAGAACAGGCTGCCACTGAGAGCCAACAGGAAGTATGAGATGAAACAAGACGGCTGCCTGCTCCAGCTCCTCATCAAGGACCTCAAACCAGAGGACAGTGGCAGCTACTCCTGTCTAGTAGGAGGAGCAGAAAGCTCTGCTAGTCTAGCTGTGACAGGTGAGTTCATATACTGTACTGGTTGATTTCTAATGTTAAAGGCTATTACTCCAATGTCAGACGGTAGTTACATTATTGGAAAAGTTCAGTATTTTAATACAAAGTTGAACAATGCTAAATGCAATGAGTCTTTTCTGAAATACTCCCTACTGCTTCATGGTCACATATTGGACCCAAACAGCTTGACATATTCTGCAGCATCATGTTCTCAGACATGAACTGCCTCCTCAGCACCCAAGGAGAATATGTTCTCCGCCTCCTCTTGTTCTCTTTGTAATGTTCTCCTGGTTGGTCATCAGTTGAGATCGAATGTCATTTATTTGTTATGCTGATGACACTTAACTGAACCAAATCATTTGTTGGCTGAAGAATTGTAAATGGGCTGCAACCAGTCAGAAAATTACCACATATGCAAATAGTGGCCAGCCAATGATTTTGGCAAAAAATATTTAGTCCTAAAACCCATCATATCTAAATTCTACATATTCATCCCTTCTCCAGAACTCCCTCCAACTATCAAGAAGGAGCTACAGGATCTAGAGACTGAGGAGGGAGAGGCTGCCTCTCTGTCCTGTGAGCTTTCTAAGCCTCCTCAGCCTGGAGTGTTGGTGCAGTGGAGGAAGAACAGGCTGCCACTGAGAGCCAACAGGAAGTATGAGATGAAACAAGATGGCTGCCTGCTCGAGCTCCTCATCAAGGACCTCAAACCAGAGGACAGTGGCAGCTACTCCTGTCTAGTAGGAGGAGCAGAGAGCTCTGCTAGTCTGGTTGTGACAGGTGAGTTCATTATGCAGGATTAAATGAATGCAACATGCAAATATCTTATTGCAAAGTAATGTTGAATGCACAATTCCTTACAAGAACATTGTTATCCTGATACATGGCCACATATTTGACCTTAAGCTGGACATTATTTTGGGTCATCAAGCTTTTCAAACATGTGCTCTCTCCTCGGTTTCCCAAAAGTAACTTCTCTCTGCTCCATCCCGTTCAACCTGAATTTGAGTTCCCTTCATTGTTTCATCAGCGAGCAGGAAATATATTTCAGCAGCTACACTGATGACATCACGCTTTACCAAGATGTTGCAAATTATCTAGCAACTTATCAATGTTTGTCCTGAAGGACAGAACATTAAACCAGCAGAGATATGTAAATGCTTCATAACAATTTCCCCTCCAGAACTCCTTCCATCTTTCAACAAGGAGCTACAAGATGCAGAGGCTGAGGAGGGAGAGGCTGCCTCTCTGTCCTGTGAGCTTTCTAAGCCTCCTCAGCCTGGAGTGTTGGTGCAGTGGAGGAAGAACAGGCTGCCACTGAGAGCCAACAGGAAGTACGAGATGAAACAAGATGGCTGCCTGCTCCAGCTCCTCATCAAGGACCTCAAACCAGAGGACAGTGGCAGCTACTCCTGTCTAGTAGGAGGAGCAGAGAGCTCTGCTAGTCTGGCTGTGACAGGTGAGTAAATATACTGTACTTGACAGTAATATCTAATGCTATTACTACAATGTCAGATGGTAGTTACATTATTGGAAAAGTATTTTAGTACAAAGTTAAACTTTTAGTACAACTTCCCCTACTGCTTAATGGTCACATATTGGACCCAAACACTTTGACTTTTTCTAGAGCATCATGTTCTCAGACATGAACTTCCTCCTCTGTAATAGATGATAATCCGATCTCTCCGCCTCATATTGTTCTCTCTGTAATGCTCTCTTGCTTGGTCATAATTTGGAATAGAATGACATTCATTTGTTACACTGATCACACTCAGATATACCATGTCAATTATCTGCTAAATAATAGTCAATGGGCTGCAACAAGTCACAAAAATAGATATATGCAACAAATAGGCCAGCTCTATGATTTTGCCCAAAATATATATTTTCTTAAAATCCAACATATCTCAATGCTCCATATTCATCCCTTCTCCAGAACTCCTTCCATCTTTCAAGAAGGAGCTACAGAGTGTGGAGGCTGAGGAGGGAGAGGCTGCCTCTCTGTCCTGTGAGCTTTCTAAGCCTCCTCAGCCTGGCGTGTTGGTGCAGTGGAGGAAGAACAGGCTGCCACTGAGAGCCAACAGGAAGTATGAGATGAAACAAGATGGCTGCCTGCTCCAGCTCCTCATCAAGGACCTCAAACCAGAGGACAGTGGCAGCTACTCCTGTCTAGTAGGAGGAGCAGAGAGCTCTGCTAGTCTAGCTGTCACAGGTGAGTTCATATAGTGTACTGGTTGATATGAAATGTTACAGTATTACTCCAATGTCAAATGGTAGTTACATTATTGGAAAAGTCCAGTATTGTAATACAACGTTGAACTATGGTAATGCAGTGAGTCTCTTCTGAATGACTCCCCACTGCTTCATGGTCACATATTGGACCCAAACAGCTAGACATATTCTGGAGCATCATGTTCTCAGACATGAACTGCCTCCTCAGCACTCAAGGAGAATATGTTCTCCGCCTCCTCTTGTTCTCTTTGTAATGTTCTCCTGGTTGGTCATCAGTTGAGATCGAATGTCATTTATTTGTTATGCTGATGACACTTAACTGAACCAAATCATTTGTTGGCTGAAGAATTGTAAATAGGCTGCAACCAGTCAGAAAATTACCACATATGCAAAAAGTGGCCAGCCAATGATTTTGGCAAAAAATATTTTGTCCTGAAACCCAACATATCTAAATTCTACATATTCATCCCTTCTCCAGAACTTCCCCCAACTATCAAGAAGGAGCTACAGGATCTAGAGACTGAGGAGGGAGAGGCTGCCTCTCTGTCCTGTGAGCTTTCTAAGCCTCCTCAGCCTGGAGTGTTGGTGCAGTGGAGGAAGAACAGGCTGCCACTGAGAGCCAACAGGAAGTATGAGATGAAACAAGATGGCTGCCTGCTCCAGCTCCTCATGAAGGACCTCAAACCAGAGGACAGTGGCAGCTACTCCTGTCTAGTAGGAGGAGCAGAGAGCTCTGCTAGTCTGGCTGTGACAGGTGAGTTCATTATGCAGGATTAAATGAATGCAACATGCAAATATCTTATTGAAAAGTAATGTTGAATGCACAATTCCTTACAAGAACATTGTTATCCTGATACATGGCCACATATTTTACCTTAAGCTGGACATTATTTTGGGTCATCAAGCTTTTCAAACATGTGCTCTCTCCTCGGTTTCCCAAAAGTATCTTCTCTCTGCTCGATCCCGTTCAATCTGAATTTGAGTTCCCTTTGTTGTTTCATCAGCGAGCAGGAAATATATTTCAGCAGCTACACTGATGACATCAGGCTTTACCAAGATGTTGCAAATTATTTAGCAACTTATCAATGTTTGTCCTGAATGACAGAACAATAAACCAGCAGAGATATGTAAATGCTTCATAACAATTTCCCCTCCAGAACTCCTTCCATCTTTCAACAAGGAGCTACAAGATGCAGAGGCTGAGGAAGGAGAGGCTGCCTCTCTGTCCTGTGAGCTTTCTAAGCCTCCTCAGCCTGGAGTGTTGGTGCAGTGGAGGAAGAACAGGCTGCCACTGAGAGCCAACAGGAAGTATGAGATGAAACAAGATGGCTGCCTGCTCCAGCTCCTCATCAAGGACCTCAAACCAGAGGACAGTGGCAGCTACTCCTGTCTAGTAGGAGGAGCAGAAAGCTCTGCTAGTCTAGCTGTCACAGGTGAGTTCATATAGTGTACTGGTTGATATGAAATGTTACAGTATTACTCCAATGTCAAATGGTAGTTACATTATTGGAAAAGTCCAGTATTGTAATACAACGTTGAACTATGGTAATGCAGTGAGTCTCTTCTGAATGACTCCCCACTGCTTCATGGTCACATATTGGACCCAAACAGCTAGACATATTCTGGAGCATCATGTTCTCAGACATGAACTGCCTCCTCAGCACTCAAGGAGAATATGTTCTCCGCCTCCTCTTGTTCTCTTTGTAATGTTCTCCTGGTTGGTCATCAGTTGAGATCGAATGTCATTTATTTGTTATGCTGATGACACTTAACTGAACCAAATCATTTGTTGGCTGAAGAATTGTAAATGGGCTGCAACCAGTCAGAAAATTACCACATATGCAAAAAGTGGCCAGCCAATGATTTTGGCAAAAAATATTTTGTCCTGAAACCCAACATATCTAAATTCTACATATTCATCCCTTCTCCAGAACTCCCTCCAACTATCAAGAAGGAGCTACAGGATCTAGAGACTGAGGAGGGAGAGGCTGCCTCTCTGTCCTGTGAGCTTTCTAAGCCTCCTCAGCCTGGAGTGTTGGTGCAGTGGAGGAAGAACAGGCTGCCACTGAGAGCCAACAGGAAGTACGAGATGAAACAAGATGGCTGCCTGCTCGAGCTCCTCATCAAGGACCTCAAACCAGAGGACAGTGGCAGCTACTCCTGTCTAGTAGGAGAAGCAGAGAGCTCTGCTAGTCTAGCTGTGACAGGTGAGTTCATATACTGTACTGGTTGATTTCTAATGTTAAAGGCTATTACTCCAATGTCAGACGGTAGTTACATTATTGGAAAAGTTCAGTATTTTAATACAAAGTTGAACAATGCTAAATGCAATGAGTCTTTTCTGAAATACTCCCTACTGCTTCATGGTCACATATTGGACCCAAACAGCTTGACATATTCTGCAGCATCATGTTCTCAGACATGAACTGCCTCCTCAGCACTCAAGGAGAATATGTTCTCCGCCTCCTCTTGTTCTCTTTGTAATGTTCTCCTGGTTGGTCATCAGTTGAGATCGAATGTCATTTATTTGTTATGCTGATGACACTTAACTGAACCAAATCATTTGTTGGCTGAAGAATTGTAAATGGGCTGCAACCAGTCAGAAAATTACCACATATGCAAAAAGTGGCCAGCCAATGATTTTGGCAAAAAATATTTAGTCCTAAAACCCATCATATCTAAATTCTACATATTCATCCCTTCTCCAGAACTCCCTCCAACTATCAAGAAGGAGCTACAGGATCTAGAGACTGAGGAGGGAGAGGCTGCCTCTCTGTCCTGTGAGCTTTCTAAGCCTCCTCAGCCTGGAGTGTTGGTGCAGTGGAGGAAGAACAGGCTGCCACTGAGAGCCAACAGGAAGTACGAGATGAAACAAGATGGCTGCCTGCTCGAGCTCCTCATCAAGGACCTCAAACCAGAGGACAGTGGCAGCTACTCCTGTCTAGTAGGAGGAGCAGAGAGCTCTGCTAGTCTGGTTGTGACAGGTGAGTTCATTATGCAGGATTAAATGAATGCAACATGCAAATATCTTATTGCAAAGTAATGTTGAATGCACAATTCCTTACAAGAACATTGTTATCCTGATACATGGCCACATATTTGACCTTAAGCTGGACATTATTTTGGGTCATCAAGCTTTTCAAACATGTGCTCTCTCCTCGGTTTCCCAAAAGTAACTTCTCTCTGCTCCATCCCGTTCAACCTGAATTTGAGTTCCCTTCATTGTTTCATCAGCGAGCAGGAAATATATTTCAGCAGCTACACTGATGACATCACGCCTTACCAAGATGTTGCAAATATCAAGCACTTATCAATGTCTGTCCTGAAGGAAAGAACATTAAACCAGCAGAGATATGTAAATGCTTCATAACAATTTCCCCTCCAGAACTCCTTCCATCTTTCAACAAGGAGCTACAAGATGCAGAGACTGAGGAGGGAGAGGCTGCCTCTCTGTCCTGTGAGCTTTCTAAGCCTCCTCAGCCTGGAGTGTTGGTGCAGTGGAGGAAGAACAGGCTGCCACTGAGAGCCAACAGGAAGTATGAGATGAAACAAGATGGCTGCCTGCTCCAGCTCCTCATCAAGGACCTCAAACCAGAGGACAGTGGCAGCTACTCCTGTCTAGTAGGAGGAGCAGAGAGCTCTGCTAGTCTGGCTGTCACAGGTCTGTTCATTATGTGTAATTAAATTAATGCAACATGCAAATATCTTAATGCAAAGTTATGTTGAATGCACAATTCCTTCCAAGAACAAATTGTTATCCTGATACATTGCCCCATATTTGACCTTAAACTGGACATTATTTTGGGTCATCAAGCTTTTCAAACATGTGCTCTCTCCTCAGTTTCCCCAAAGTATCCTCTCTCTGCTCCATCCCGTTTAATCAGAATTTGAGTTCCCTTTGTTGTTTCATCAGCGAGCGGGAAATATATTTCAGCAGCTACACTGATGACATCACGCTTTACCAAGATGTTGCCAAATACCAAGCACTTATCAATGTTTGTCCTGAAGGAAATAACATTAAACCAGCAGAGATATGTAAATGCTTCATAACAATTTCTCCTCCAGAACTCCTTCCATCTTTCAACAAGGAGCTACAAGATGCAGAGGCTGAGGAAGGAGAGGCTGCCTCTCTGTCCTGTGAGCTTTCTAAGCCTCCTCAGCCTGGAGTGTTGGTGCAGTGGAGGAAGAACAGGCTGCCACTGAGAGCCAACAGGAAGTATGAGATGAAACAAGATGGCTGCCTGCTCGAGCTCCTCATCAAGGACCTCAAACCAGAGGACAGTGGCAGCTACTCCTGTCTAGTAGGAGGAGCAGAGAGCTCTGCTAGTCTGGCTGTGACAGGTGAGTTCATATACTGTACTTGACAGTAATATCTAATGCTATTACTACAATGTCAGATGGTAGTTACATTATTGGAAAAGTATTTTTGTACAAAATTGAACTTTTAGTACAACTTTCCCTACTGCTTAATGGTTACATATTGGACCCAAACACTTTGACTTTTTCTAGAGCATCATGTTCTCAGACATGAACTTCCTCCTCTGTAATCAATGATAATTCGATCTCTCTGCCTCATATTGTTCTCTCTGTGATGCTCTCTTGCTTGGTCATAATTTGGAATAGAATGACATTCATTTGTTACACTGATCACACTCAGATGTACCATGTCAATTCTCTGCTAAATAATAGTCAATGGGCTGCAACAAGTCACAAAAAATGATTGTATGCAACAAATAGGCCAGTTCTGATTTTGCCCAAAATATATATTTTCCTAAAATCCAACATATCTTCATGCTCCATATTCATCCCTCCTCCAGAACTCCCTCCAACCATCAAGAAGGAGCTACAGAGTGTGGAGGCTGAGGAGGGAGAGGCTGCCTCTCTGTCCTGTGAGCTTTCTAAGCCTCCTCAGCCTGGAGTGTTGGTGCAGTGGAGGAAGAACAGGCTGCCACTGAGAGCCAACAGGAAGTATGAGATGAAACAAGATGGCTGCCTGCTCCAGCTCCTCATCAAGGACCTCAAACCAGAGGACAGTGGCAGCTACTCCTGTCTAGTAGGAGGAGCAGAGAGCTCTGCTAGTCTGGCTGTGACAGGTGAGTTCATATACTGTACTGGTTGATACGTTAAAGGCTATTACTCCATTGTCGGATGGTAGTTACATTATTGGAAAAGTTAAGTGTTTCAATACGAGGTTGAACTATGCTAAATGCAATGAGTCTTTCCTGAAATACTCCCTACTGCTTCATGGTCACATATTGGACCCAAACAGCTTGACATATTCTGGAGCATCATGTTCTCAGGCATGAACTGCATCCTCAGTAAGCTAGAGGATATGTTGTCAACCTCATCTTTTTCATTCTGTAATGATCACCTGGTTGGTCATCATTTGGAAATCAAATGTTATTCATTTGTTGCACTGATGACACTCAAGTAATTCTTTGGCTAAAGAAAATCTAATGGGCTCTGCCACTTCATACAAATACAATATAATCTACAAATAGGCCAGCTCTGTGATTTTACCGAAAAATTTGTTTTTTTCCTAAAGTCAAACATATCTCAATACTCCATATTCATCCCTTCTCCAGAACTCCTTCCATCTTTCAAGAAGGAGCTACAGAGTGTAGAGGCTGAGGAGGGAGAGGCTGCCTCTCTGTCCTGTGAGCTTTCGAAGCCTCCTCAGCCTGGAGTGTTGGTGCAGTGGAGGAAGAACAGGCTGCCACTGAGAGCCAACAGGAAGTATGAGATGAAACAAGATGGCTGCCTGCTCCAGCTCCTCATCAAGGACCTCAAACCAGAGGACAGTGGCAGCTACTCCTGTCTAGTAGGAGGAGCAGAGAGCTCTGCCAGTCTAGCTGTCACAGGTCTGTTCATTATGTGGGATTAAATTAATGCAACATGCAAATATCTTAATGCAAAGTTATGTTGAATGCACAATTCTTTCCAAGAACAAATTGTTATCCTGATACATCGCCACATATTTGACCCTAAACTGGACATTATTTTGGGGCACCAAGCTTTTCAAACATGTGCTCTCTCCTCAGTTTCCCCAAAATAGCTTCTCTCTGCTCCATCCCGTTCAATCTGAATTTGAGTTCCCTTTGTTGTTTCATCAGTGAGCAGGAAATATATTTCAGTAGCTACACTGATGACATCACGCTTTACCGAGATGTTGCAATTTATCAAGCAACTTATCAATGTTTGTCCTGAAGGAAAGAACATTAAACCAGCAGAGATATGTAAATGCTTCATAACAATTTCTCCTCCAGAACTCCTTCCATCTTTCAACAAGGAGCTACAAGATGCAGAGGCTGAGGAGGGAGAGGCTGCCTCTCTGTCCTGTGAGCTTTCTAAGCCTCCTCAGCCTGGAGTGTTTGTGCAGTGGAGGAAGAACAGGCTGCCTCTGAGAGCCAACAGGAAGTATGAGATGAAACAAGATGGCTGCCTGCTCCAGCTCCTCATCAAGGACCTCAAACCAGAGGACAGTGGCAGCTACTCCTGTCTAGTAGGAGGAGCAGAGAGCTCTGCTCGTCTGGCTGTGACAGGTGAGTTCATACTCTCCTTGATCATAAGACCTTTTAAAGACTTTCACTCAGAATCAAGGTGGTGTTTTTCCATGTAATGAATTGTTTACAGTTTTTTTCTGTAGTCATTTGCAATATTTAAACATCTTAATGATAAGTGTACTTATGCTGAATTCCCAGTTTGCTGCATAAAATTCCAAGTACGTCTCGCTGCGGCCTGCGGGAAGGCGGGGCGTGACATCACGCCCCGCCCACATCACGGGCGAGTGCATTCTGGGACACATCACGGGCGAGTGCATTCTGGGATTGTTTGCGCCCGAATATATTAATTAATATTTTAATATATAATATATATATAGATCGTTAAATCGCTTGACGGTAAATTACGTAAATATATTAATTTATATATATATATATATATATATATATATATATATATATATATATATATATATAAAACGGGTGGCATAAATCAAGCGATCTGATTGGTTCCCAACTGTTGTATATTGAGCGTATACACACAGCTATACAGAGCTGCTATACACAGCTATATATATATAATATTTTTAAGTCAGGTTTTAAAGTGTAGGAAGCATCACAACTTGGGGCATTCATGGAAGACAACTGCAGTGTATTAACACTTTGGATTTATGTTCACTCACATTTGAAAACATTAAATTATTTAAATTAATAATAATAATAATTAATTAAATTAAAATTAGAAACCAATGAAGAACATAAGAACAAAAACTAAAAGAAACAAACAAAAAGAACACTCATATTTGATAAATGACTGGTAACAGTGAAATAAATGGTAACAGTGAATTTTTTGGGTTTTTCGGTTGGCTGGGTTCCTCTCCTTCCCTCATCGCTGTGAGTCCTTCTCCGTTGTGTGTTGTTCCGATGGTGTCGGCATTGAAATTACCTACCGAAGGTAAAACAGTCAAACTGAGTGAACTCATTAAGAGAGAATGTGAGAAAGAGAAAGAGAAAGAGAGAAAATACCTACCAATGGTCATTGACCCATGCCATCAACAAAGATTACTGTACATACCTGTCAAGGGTGTCATTTTCCAGTAGCATCAGACACCACCATCTCCGCAGGGCAGGCATGTCGTGCTGAAATTAAAGAAGGTTTTGCTTCAGTACTGAACACAGAATGAAAGAACCGGGTACAAATTATATTACAAGTCGCCTATTTCAAGTCTCATCGGAGTCCCAAAACAGTAGTTAGTCAGTCAGTCAGTCAGTCAGTCAGTCAGTCAGTCAGTTAGTTAGTAAAATAGTCCCAAAGCTATTCTACAAATTATCTACAAATTATATTACAAGTCGCCTATTTCAAGTCTCATCGGAGTCCCAAAACAGTAGTTAGTCAGTCAGTCAGTCAGTCAGTTAGTTAGTAAAATAGTCCCAAAGCTATTCTACAAATTATCTACAAATTATATTACAAGTCGCCTATTTCAAGTCTCATCGGAGTCCCAAAACAGTAGTTAGTCAGTCAGTCAGTCAGTCAGTCAGTCAGTTAGTAAAATAGTCCCAAAGCTATTCTACAAATTATCTACAAATTATATTACAAGTCGCCTATTTCAAGTCTCACTGTCTATCCAAGAAACCAATGAAGAACATAAGAACAAAAACTAAAAGAAACAAACAAAAAGAACACTCATATTTGATAAATGACTGGTAACAGTGAAATAAATGGTAACAGTGAATTTTTTGGGTTTTTCGGTTGGCTGGGTTCCTCTCCTTCCCTCATCGCTGTGAGTCCTTCTCCGTTGTGTGTTGTTCCGATGGTGTCATGGAGAAGACATGAAAGACAGGAAGACAGTAAGGCAGGAAGGCCAGAAATGGCATATTGAAGAACACTTAGTGGGTGTGTTGGTGCAGTGGTTAGCGTCCCCTACTTTTAGATTAAATGTTAGGGGTGTCATCAGAAAAACTGGTTGGTTATAACCCTAAATTTAAAAAAGGTGGTTGTGTGTTGTGATGAGTGAAGTCATACCCTAACAGGTGGGGGGGGGGGGGCGGGGGGTGGCCTGTGTGCTGTGTATGTGGGGCAGTGGCTTACTGATGATGCAGTGGGTTGTATGTAGTCTGTATATGGGAGGGTGGCACAGTAAGGTGGGGGAGTCAGGTTAAGGTGGTGGTGGGGAGGGGGCAGTTTTGTGTATTAGGTTCTTCCTCAGGACTAACCTCAGAGCCCAGTTTGCGCGTTCTCTTCAGCCTAAACACTGGGGAATAATTGCCACTCAATAGCTCCTGGCACTCTGCTGTCCAATGTGCGAAGACTTGGCCATGACTACAAATGAAAATGTACAATTGAATAAGTACGGCATTGAAATTACCTACCGAAGGTAAAACAGTCAAACTGAGTGAACTCATTAAGAGAGAATGTGAGAAAGAGAAAGAGAAAGAGAGAAAATACCTACCAATACCTACCAATGGTCATTGACCCATGCCATCAACAAAGATTACTGTACATACCTGTCAAGGGTGTCATTTTCCAGTAGCATCAGACACCACCATCTCCGCAGGGCAGGCATGTCGTGCTGAAATTAAAGAAGGTTTTGCTTCAGTACTGAACACAGAATGAAAGAACCGGGTCATAACAATGTCATAATAAAAAAATACTTACAACAGAGTAGTCAAATTCGGCCTCTAAGGTGACGTACAAGGCTGCCTGTACCCCAAAAAATGTTTTATAGCTTCAAAGTTTGATATAGACATGTGTGCAGCATTGGAGTAATTTATGGCAAATTTAAAATTTAATAAATTCCACCATTGACATAGGACCCACCATTATCATGAAGATGCCGCAGTCCAAACCCATTTGCTGGCTAGGGAAGCCCTTAATCAAGAAAGTCAAGTATTCATGAATTGAACACACTCACTCGCACATGCAATGTGTGATGCATATAACTATTTAAATACCTGCAACTCTTTGCCGGTTAGCTCCTCCCAGGAACCAACAGAAATGTTTTGAGCAATGTTCCTAAAATAATCAAAGGTAAACAATTACATTTGTCATAATGAAGAGAAAAACAATCAACAATTGCTTCAATTCAAATGAAAAGGGCCAGAAGAACACAGCCAAATCAATTACAAGAGTCAAATGAACTCAACCACATCGTAACAGTGAAAAGGTCAAAGGAACATGACCAAAGAAAAATCAGGGTTGCAAACGCATGTATGGTCAAAAAGAAGAGAGCGGTAGTTGAATCAAAATTATCTGTGTTATTCAGTGTTTTTCCACTCAAATTTATTAGTTACCTGTCCACTATTTTCAACTTTTATCTATTTATTTGATTTCATCTGAAATGTACAGGGCACTTACACATGAATCCAAAGATATGTTCAGAAACATTTTTGTCTCTCCTTCAAGCCCTCATACTGCCCTAACCCTAAGCCTATCTCCAAGCCCCAGGCTTGCCACACAGGGTCCAGATCTGTGTGCCAGCTCTTACCCTGACCTTTTTTTATAAAACCCCCCGCGAGTTGTTAGCATCCCTGAAAAATGAAAACGGTCATATGAACATGACCAAATGAAACTTATGAAAAGGTCATACGAACACGACCAAATGAAACTTACGAAAAGGTCATACGAACTTCATGGACAGGTCATAGGAACGTGGCCAAGTCCAACATTTTGCTATGTGTATATGTAAATATATAGTATATAAAACCTCAATAGTGGAATATACTGTTGCCCTCCTCTAAATCCAGACTCGCTCACTGCAAAAAGCGAGTCCAGGAAGAGGATGCGTTTCTGAGCTGGCTTGATGACCTAAAGAGAACAACCTTTGGTTTAATAAGTTAAAAAAGCATCATGGTGAAGTGCATCTGAAAAAAATGTTTCCTCGTGGAGGTACATGTCAGCATGGAGCCTGGCTGCTACGTCAAGCAATTGTGAAGGAAATGAGAATATACAAAGAAGAGACATGATTTCCCACTTCTTTCGAGACAGTGTAATTAATGGTAGATAATACGCACACAGATCTGATAGTGACCAGGTGTCCACAGAGGGATGAAAATGGCATCCAGCTGATGGGCTTGGCTCTAACAAAAGAGATTTGCAAAGACAAGATTAATCAATGTACTCAACTCAAGCATAGCATTGTCCAACATCATAGGGATCATACTTACAGGTATATTTGCCATAGGGTCCTTGCTAAGAGGTGGCAGCCAAGTTGGGCAGACGTACAGATCTACAATGTGGACCTTCTTCCTCTGATCAAGCATCAAAACACAACCTTAATTTAAATTCAAGGGTTAACACCTACAATGGCAATTAACTCAGCACATAGCAGATACTTAGTTTACTCTACCTTGGAAACTGCTATCCTCTTGATTATATCAAAACAGGCATTCCCAATCTGTGACAAAAAAAGTTGATTACTACATGTGGAAAATTGGGTATTGGGTTCGCACTATGTACCACAAGGAACTTACAGTTGACTCCATCTCCCTCTGCAGGCCTAGTGTTTGGAAGTCGGAACGGGTTAGGCAGCTGTTGTGGTCACGCACTATGAGTTCATGGCCCGGTCTGTTGTGGTCCAACACATAATGCAGCTGGAAAACACAAAGTACTATTACTATTTAATTCAAACCTAGTTTACCTCTTTCAAATATTCCATTATAACTATCGACAATCACAGTACCACTTTTTGTTGATCAGGGTGCGAAGCGAAGGACCAGCATGACCTCTTGGCCTCTATTGAGCCTACACATGTAAGAGCTGCACAGTGAGGCCCACACGGCATGCCTGCTGTTGAAGTGATATTGAAAGACAAAATGGGAGAACATTGGTGCATCGTACATAAACTATTTGTGTGCCCCTTTAAGAACAAAAGGACATAAGTGTACCTGCTTTAGGAGGGTCCACAGTCATGTCTTCATGTGTGCTTTGGCCTTGCTCTGCTGACACATGGCTGTTTTCTGGCAGATATTGTACACATAAGAAACGTAAACAAGTGAGGTCAAAAAAAAAAAGAAAAAAAAAAGAAAACACCAAAAGTAAGTAGTTAAGACAAACAAAATGTGTTGTGAAGGACAAAAGCAATACTTCTGTGCAATGTCATACGGTTACTAATGACCCATACATTAAACATTATGTGCCACTTCAACTATAATAGACATAGACAAACCTTCTTCAAGAGTGTCCCCATCGGTCGAACCTTGTTGAATTGTGCGGGAGTCTGTGGACTGTGTGCCTTCTACAATACAAAAAAAAACAATATTAAAATCATCATTCATTCAGCTTTCTGCTTTTGTGCTGAAGGATGCTGTAAATTAGACTTCTAGGTGAAGGCATAAAGGCAACATTTGTGTCATTTCAAATACATACCCAACACTGCTTGGCCATAAGAATTTAGAGTGACTTCCTGGCCAAATGTCCTCTTCAGTTTATCCATTGTGGCAGCATTTTTGTTTTGGTTGTAATGGTGCAGAATGTTTCTCATTAGGAAAACATGCGAAGATGGCGTCATCATGTTTAAGAAATGATTATTCTGCCTCATTCCAGAAAACAGCTGTTCCGCTGTCTGACTGTTCACCCAGCCACAGATCTCAGGAGAGAGTTCGATTTTCCGAAGGACATCACTCTTGTCCTTTGTATTGTCCTCATGAAAGCGATCATAGAGGGCGTAATGATCCGATGATCCTGTGAGAGGGTGTCCTTCTTGGTCTGGCAACTTTTTTTTGTTATGTAGCCATGGTAAGTTCACTGTAAGTTCACCTGCGTTTGCCTCTGCAATGTTGCTCTCGGTGGGTTCAAGCAACCTGCCACCATGCGGCCGAAAAGTGCCAGGCACTCTTTGGTTGGCGTGGGTAGCCAAACCGCGGGCAAAATCATACAGTGTTAGGTTTGGAAAATGCTTCATGGACAGCAGAATGTCGGTGTAGTCGCGTGGGCTTTCTGCTCGGATATTGAATTTGACAGCATACACCACGGCACAAGGACAGGTTACCACTGCCCATCCACCTATGAGAACAAGCCCCAAAGATAGAGGAAAGGCGTCAGAGCGAGAGAACATGACCTTGGTAGATAACGTTTCTGTTCTTCACTGTTATCCACAGATTGAATAAGGGTTCTACACTACAACTTAGTTTTTCAGTTGCATTTCTGTTATTCTCAGATCATTAACATTTTCACAGTTTTTAGTGCATTAAAAGTGCTTAAAGTTTATCTATAATTTTTTAATGTGTGCTTTAAGTGTCCTTCTTTTGTGAGACTAAAGCAACTGAGAAACACTTAGTAACACAACACTTGGTTTCCAGAGAGGGTTGGTTACCTGAAGCTCCCCAGATCTGAGAGAAGACCTTGTCATAGGTATCTCTGTTCTTCATTTGTTGCTGAAGTCTGTTGACAATGTCCATTCGTGAGCCCCGGGGGTCCACACCACACTGCCCACACAAGGCACGTAGATCTGCCATCTGTACAACACAATGTAAACATGCACACACACAATCTAAGTGGCTATTACGGCACGTTTCTATCAACGGTCACAGGCAACCGGTATAACACTCCAAAGCATAGGTACAGGTACGTTAAAACAAGCAGTCTTCTTTACAATCAATCTCATCACCCAATACATCTACCGTTCAAGGCAGGCACTTGCATATGCAAATTGTGGTTAAAGACAAAAAGTAAATGCAAAAAGTGTAGTCACAAATGACCTAGATGACAATTAAAGGCCTGTACATCCTACACAGGGACATTATTGCAACACTTTGCTTTCATACCTTGACCTTGAGAAGCTCGTCTGTGAGTCGGTCTTCTGTGACGTTCAACTCCAACTCTTCTGCTGGACTTCGTGGGGAATGCACCTTTCTGAATTCTGTGTTTAGGACTACATTGCCACTCCTGGTGTGGGGCCCTATCCAAGGCGCCCAGTTGTGATAGCTAGGACGTACAACAAAAGGGTTTTCCTTGTTACCTATGAGGGTGGGTGGGGGTGGTTTGGGAATAAAGAGAACATAAGACAATTTATGAACACCAGTCGTAACAAATCTGACATCTATTTTTACAGGAAACCAATTTGCAAATACAGGGATTCAAGTTATCAATCCTGTCATAGTGCCATCACATGAAAAAAAGCAATAGTTTATGTACTCACTGGTCACCAACCCACGGGAAATAACTTCCATTGCCACCTTCTCCCAGAACTCCTCTGCATCCACCCTGCCGTCAAAATCTGGCGGTGGTTCCTCAATATCGCTCACTTTAAAGAAAATGACAGTCATACCATAATCTGTGCAAGCCAAATATGTAGTGCTTCAGACAGACAGAAACACTTACCTGGCATACTAAACACCCCTTTTTTGTGAAGGTCCATAACAACAGTCACAGGGTGGTGCCCACACGAAACACATGCAAATGTGTAACTGTGGTCACAAAGTGCTTCGAACGTGAGGTAAGCTTGCAGAATTTTTTGTGCTGCTGGGAAACGTTTCCCAGCTGTTCTTTCCAGTGCCTCGATGACACTGCCAACAGCCTGGTGAGTCTGCAAAATCAACATCGCCATTACACATTTATTTACTGCATTTATTTACTGCATGCTGTTATAATAACAGAATAGACAAAAAAGTGAAAAAAATTGTTGTCCTACCTGAAGACTGTTTCTCAGGAACAGACACAGGTGTAGAGACAAGAGAGTGTGGTCATCGAAGTTGTGGATACCATCAGACCACTCCTGGTATCGGTAAACCAGGCCACACTTGTGACACCACTTGCTGTATAATGCAATACCTGTTCACAGTTATAAATTAAGAGATGGATAAAAAAATGAACGGGTGCAGTGAGTAAAAGTGTGGAAATTAAGCACCTCAAGAAAAATGAAATCAAAATTACAATTCAAATTGGGTCAGGTAAATAGCCACGATAACACATTTGCACTGATATTATACCAAGGGAGTGATTATGATTTGATGCAATGTCATTCTACCCTCTTATCACAATAGACATTGGCTCTTTAAAAAACAGCATAACATACACAGTAATACACACAATACACAAGAACCTACCCTCGATGACATCTGTAATGGTGACAATCTTGCCCTTGGATGTTATGAGTGATGGCTCACTCAGCATTGTTGGTTCTGGGCAGTGTCTACAGAATGTCTCTGGTGGTATTAACGCAGATGGAAATGACGTGGTGTGAACTGCATTGGGGGGAAGAACTTCCGGGAGTTTCTTGTGTCTGAAGAGGTCCTTAACCATCTTCTCCAAAGTTTTCCCAGTGGGCGGATATTCCACTCCATCCTCTTGCTCTGCGCCTGCCATGTCTTCAGTGAAATGCATGGCTCCTTTGTCACCCTCGTAACATTTAGTTCGTCTAAAAAGTGCCTGTTCCGTTTCAAATAGATGCCACTTGGCAACATACTTATGTATGCATGACTGGCGGGGACTTGCGCATGGGCAGTGCCAAGTTATTTTTTTACAGTCAAAACTGACCATGACACGACCAAGCCTGCTATAATAAGCGACCGTTGGCTCAAAAACAGAAAGGTATCTTTTTGAAGGAGGACCAGAGACGTTAACTAAACATGAGAGGGGAGTCCCAGCCGCAACAGCATCCCTCTGCCGTGCCAGACACATTTCTTTTTTGTTCTGTCCAAACCATTTCTCCTCTACCATCTTCTGAAGCACTTCCTCTGAAAGAGGAGACTGCAACTGCTTTGCTGGAGGACAGTAGGAGAGTGATTGAATGTGTGGACATTCAAAAGTTTTCAAATTTGAACGCTCAGCACAGTCCATGTTTCGATTGCACTCATCACTCTCGCAGCATGTCTTCTGGTTGTGCCCCCGAGTCCGTTTGATGACGTGCAATGGTGTGCTGGGGGATGCAAATGATTTTGCAACTGCAAAAATACAGTTTTCAAAATCAATACATTCTGACTTTAGATGGTGTTGAGCTGTAATATCGGTTTTTATGACCGTATGGCGTCTCAGGATGTGTACTCGCAAGTTCCGTCTATTTAACGTCAGTCCACATTGTGGGCACACCACTGTCTCTCTAACCTTGCGCCTAATCGGTGGAGGTGGAGGCTGCGAGAAGGGCATAGCAGCAGTGGAGGATGGAGGCTGCGAGGAGGGGGCAGCAGTGGAGGATGGAGGCTGCGAGGAGGGCTCAGCAGTGGAGGATGGAGGCTGCGAGGAGGGCTCAGCAGTGGAGGATGGAGGCTGCGAGGAGGGGGCAGCAGTGGAGGATGGAGGCTGCGAGGAGGGCATAGCAGCAGTGGAGGATGGAGGCTGCGAGGAGGGCTCAGCAGTGGAGGATGGAGGCTGCGAGAAGGGCATAGCAGCAGTGGAGGATGGAGGCTGCGAGGAGGGCTCAGCAGTGGAGGATGGAGGCTGCGAGAAGGGCATAGCAGCAGTGGAGGATGGAGGCTGCGAGAAGGGCATAGCAGCAGTGGAGGATGGAGGCTGCGAGAAGGGCATAGCAGCAGTGGAGGATGGAGGCTGCGAGGAGGGGGCAGCAGTGGAGGATGGAGGCTGCAAGGAGGGGGCAGCAGTGGAGGATGGAGGCTGTGAGAAGGGCATAGCAGCAGTGGAGGATGGAGGCTGCGAGGAGGGCATAGCAGCAGTGGAGGATGGAGGCTGCGAGGAGGGGGCAGCAGTGGAGGATGGAGGCTGCGAGGAGGGCATAGCAGCAGTGGAGGATGGAGGCTGCGAGGAGGGCATAGCAGCAGTGGAGGATGGAGGCTGCGAGGAGGGGGCAGCAGTGGAGGATGGAGGCTGCGAGGAGGGCATAGCAGCAGTGGAGGATGGAGGCTGCGAGGAGGGCTCAGCAGTGGAGGATGGAGGCTGCGAGGAGGGCTCAGCAGTGGAGGATGGAGGCTGCGAGGAGGGTGCGGAGGCAGGAGACTGGTGACTATTTAAATGTTGAGTAAATTGATCCTTTCTAATTATGGTGGTGTTGCAATGAACACAATGAAAATGGGAGGACTTCCTACAAGCTAGACTGCATTTGCAGATGAAAAGTCCTGTAAACAAAAAAAGATTATCCAGTTGTTAGTAGTTGCATAAACGCAAAAGGTGCTTTTATATCTCAGGGAGAAGTTGGCCTATTAGCCTGCTTTTATTATGCCTACTACCGAGGTATTCACTTTCCTTTGTCCTTCATCCTAAGCTATTAGCCTAGTAGTTAGCCTACATCTTCAATTCTTAATCGGATTTTGGAGGTTCTAAAAATATGAAGATTCTTTGTTTTATTTTACTAGTTTCACTAGTTTCTCCAGTGAAAAGCCACTTGTGCTTGTTTATTATAAAGCTATGGCTGCATTCTGAAGTGTGCGATCAAGGAAATCGCACCCTGCTTCCATGCATGCCACACACTTATTGTCCATCCCATTAAACCCTACCTTTATGCTGCACCGCAAGCTTTGTGTGGTTTTCCATGTGGAGCTGCATCTGATACAATTTATCGCTAGTGTACATGCAGCAGGGGCATTTATAGGATCCACCCTCTAGTAATGATCCTGGGTCCGGGGGACCATCAAAATGTGTAGGATGCTGAGGAATAAAGACAAGATTAGACCCTCTGCTAACAAGAATCCATAATTACAGTAATAAAACAAGAACCATTTTGAATTTAAGCACAATCTGGTGTAGCACCCCTAAGCCTTACCTTTGTACCAATGGGGCACACCTGTGTTATTTAACTAACCCAACTAACTATTAATAGTTTCACTTCTTCCCCTCTAATGTGTACACTATACAAGTCTTAAGATATGACTAATACGTGTTCTTATCTAGATCTTTCTATTACTTTATTACAATATAAAATGTACCAAAATGTACCAAATTTTTACCACCGAATGAATTCAATGTTTGTGCTTTAAATCAACCAAAAAGTACCAATTATGAAACACAGATCATAGCAGCTATGCGCAGTCATATTTATCCGATTTAATGTGTTCAGGGTCTTAACAAGAGCAGAGAAGGCTAGACACTAACGTGTGTTAGTCAATTAATCATTATATTATATATATAAATATATAAATATATATATATATATATATATATATATATATATATATATATATATATAAACATATTATATAATAACCTATTAGTCAAATAATCCGATATTATTTATTTTAATGATAAATAATAGATAATAAACATATAGGTGCATGAAACATACCGCCATCGAATAGAAGTTTCCAGAAAGACCGGTTTTTCGAGAAGCATCTCTCAATCCCAGAATGCACTCGCCCGTGATGTGGGCGGGGCGTGACATCACGCCCCGCCCACATCACGGGCGAGTGCCTTCCCGCAGGCCGCAGCGAGATGCTTCTCTAAAATTCAGCTGCTGCATGGTCTCATATTTGACCATAAACTTGGCATTTCCTGGGGGATCCAGTTCTTAGATGTGCACTGTCTCTTCAATCTCTATGCTGATGATACCTAGCTGTACCAAGGTGTCCAAGATGTTGGACAGCTTATTGACAATGGTGTGGAATCGGTCATACATATAAAGATATCCTATAGATTGGCCAGCAATATGAATGTTCTGAGAAGATCTTTGCTTAGCATCAAAATATATGTAGATTAACCATATCCATCTCTCTTTCAGATCTCCTTCCATCTTTCAAGAAGGAGCTACAGAGTGTGGAGGCTGAGGAGGGAGAGGCTGCCTCTCTGTCCTGTGAGCTTTCTAAGCCTCCTCAGCCTGGAGTGTTGGTGCAGTGGAGGAAGAACAGGCTGCCACTGAGAGCCAACAGGAAGTACGAGATGAAACAAGATGGCTGCCTGCTCCAGCTCCTCATCAAGGACCTCAAACCAGACGACAGTGGCAGCTTCTCCTGTCTAGTAGGAGGAGCAGAGTGCTCTGCTGGTCTGGTTGTGACAGGTGAGTGTAATGGCTGAGTGAGCAGCAGGGGAAATAGGTATCAAAAGCACGACTCAGGAGGCAAAAGTCTGCGTAGAAAGAATGTCCTTTACTAGCGGATAGGTCAGTACACAAGAAATAATTTGTAGATCAGGCAAACAATCCGGCAGGTAGAAGACAAGGCGTAGTCGGGAGTTAACAGGCAGGAATAAGAAAATCCAGGGACCGTAAATATCACTCGGACAATGTTATAACGCTTGATAGGAAGACAAACTAGCACAGAGAAAGGGAAACACACTGACTAAATACACTCGGAGAGGAATGTTAATGAGGGACAGGTGAAAACAACTGAGGTGAGTGAGGACAATCAGAGATGTGAGAAACATAATGACAGGGAGTGAAATAATTAAGGAATGGTGCGAGATGTGACAAGAAGTGTCAATGAGCTACAATTCATAAAAATACAACGTATGCAAAAAATTGTCCAGCTCTATGATTTTGCCCACAATATACTTTCCTAAAATTAAACATATCTCAATGCTCCATATTCACCTCTCCTCCAGAACTCCTTCCATCCTTCAAGAAGGAGCTACAGAGTGTGGAGGCTGAGGAGGGAGAGGCTGCCTCTCTGTCCTGTGTGCTTTCTAAGCCTCCTCAGCCTGGAGTGTTGGTGCAGTGGAGGAAGAACAGGCTGCCACTGAGAGCCAACAGGAAGTATGAGATGAAACAAGATGGCTGCCTGCTCCAGCTCCTCATCAAGGACCTCAAACCAGAGGACAGTGGCAGCTACTCCTGTCTAGTAGGAGGAGCAGAGAGCTCTGCTAGTCTGGCTGTCACAGGTGAGTACATATTCTACTGGTCGATATGTTATCTTAAAGGCCATGAAACTTATTTACAATGGTAAATTTGTATATGCCGTGACATAACTTTGATTGTGAGTGCATACGTGAAAGGGGATTTGACAGCTATACGAAATAGTGATAGTCAACATCAATAATTGCCAAGCCATCTTTGGATTTCAGGTGAGCTAGTGTGCGGATGGACATACATTGTGATGGACATACATTGTGATATTATTGATAATAATATCAGCATCATCAGGATGATCCAGTGGCCTCCTGCCCCAACCCATAGCTCAATTTGTGTCATCAGCTGGCAAGGAACATGATTAACTTGCCATGTTAATGACAACCAGTTTTACAATGGTGTCTAAGGTGTTGGCTAACGCCTTGTCAATGGGCTGAAATGCCCAGTACTATAGACACGCCAGAAGTTCGATTTACCCTTGAAGAGGGCTTTGCCTAATTTAGAAAATATTAAAATGTTCAATATCTATCTCTTCTCTAGAAGTCCTTCCATCTTTCAAGAAGGAGCTACAGGATGCAGAGGCTGAGGAGGGAGAGGCTGCCTCTCTGTTCTGTGAGCTTTCTCAGCCTCCTCAGCCTGGAGTGAGGGTGAGGTGGAGGAAGAACAGTCTTCCACTGAGAGCCAACATAAAGTATGAGATGAAACAAGATGGCTGCCTGCTTCAGCTCCTCATCAAGGACATCAACCCAGAGGACAGTGGCAGCTACTCCTGCCTAGTAGGAGGAGCAGAGAGCTCTGCTAGTCTGGCTGTGAACGGTGAGTCTGTAAAACAAATCTCCTTGTAAGTATGTTTATATATTTACAACAACAGTCTTACTAATGAAACTCTTTTCAATTGGTGTTTAGCAGTTGAATTGGATCTTCCTAACAAGACGGAGTCGGTGAAGATAATGCCTTTTTCAGAAGAGAGTGTTGTCGAACACACTCCTCCAATTCCACCGGTCACGTCCGGTACCGAAGATGTCAAACCTGTTAGATTGTCCCAGACCTGCGTTACTGACCAGGAAGTGGAACTGGAACCAAAGGTTGAACCTAAGGTGGAACCTAAAGTGTCAAAGCCTGAGCAAAGGAAGAAGCAGGAAGACCAAGGAGACACATCGGCACACATAGCACCTAACAAAGTCAGCAAGGCAGAGCCCAAAGCCAAGCAGCTAGATGGAACCCAGGACAAAAACAACGAAGTGAACAAGAGACGCATTTCAGGTTCTCAAGATACCAAAGTTGTGCGATTTTACATCAATGACCCAAAAGATGAACCGGAGCCAAGGGTGGAACCCCAGGTGCCGAAGCCTGTCCCAAGGAGGAAGAATGAGGTCCAAAGAGAAACGGTGCCATTGAAGTCTCTGATAAAAGACAGTGAGGAAGTGTCTGAAGTGAAGCAGTTTGACAGTAAACATGAAACAATTATGGAAGTGGAGAAGAGACGTTTGTCAGGCAGTCAAGACACCAAGGTGGTGCGATTTGACATTTCTGACCCAGAAGGTGAACTAGAGGAAAGCGTGGAACCCAAAGTGCCAAAGCCGGTTCCAAGAAGGAAGTATGAAAGAGACACACTGCCAATAAATTCTCTGAGTGAAAACAGTGAAAAGGGGCATGAAGTTAAGCAGCTTGATGCAAACAAAGAGCAAACTGTTGAAGTTTGCTCAAGAGACAAAAGACGGATGTCATCAGCTTTGTCAGTAGAAAACCAGAGTGAGACATCCTCAAATGGAGCACCGGTGGTGAGACCTCTGCAACCGGCCAAGATGAATCAGAAGAAGGAGACAGAGACTGATGAACAGAAAGAAAAACTATCATCAACACATTGGGAGAAAACAAGGGGTGATGATCAGATGTCAGCACCATCTCCACAGGAACAAAGTGAGATTGCAAAGGGAGAACAAATGCCTTTGGAACCACCACAGAAGTATGTCGGGAATAATCCAGTAATGCCTCAAATTGCGATGTCTATCACAAAGGAGGATGACATACAAAAAAGAGAGGAGGTGCCTTTGAGACCACCAGTAAGAACTAAAGGGAAACTTACTGCGTCAATCAAAGCATCCGAGTCTAGCTTCAAGGAAATAGGTGAGAGGCAACCGTCAAAGGATGATCCTAAACAAGACCAGGTTATTGAAGATAGTCTACCAACAAATAAAACATATGCGATGGAAGCCACTGAGAAGAAGTCATTAAAACCTCTTGAAGAAACGCCCTCAGTAGATGCTTTGGAAGAAGAGGCAGTAAAGACAAAAGAGAGGCCTATCGTGATAGAGACCCTACCACCGAAACCACCTGCGAGGACCAAAGGCAGGGCCAGGAGGGCATCGGGAAGCCAGTTCTCAAGAGACTCTGAAGCAAGTCAAGATGAAGAACAGGTCCTGGTCATTCCTGTGTTTAAGAAGGAAGTTCAGGCAGCTCAAGACTCAGTAAAACCCTTAGAGAAGAAATGTGAGGAGAATACTGAAGGTGAGAGGGAACAACCTGTCCCACGAGACACTGAGAACGAACAGGAAGATGAGCAACTAGTCAAGAGTAAAGAGAAGGACGTGGAAATGAAACAGCCAGTGCTGCCAGTGGGGCCCCTAAAAGAAATGAAATTGCCAGTGGCAGCACTGGTGGGAACCCCAAGCATGATGCCAAAATTGGACGAGGGCAGGAAGCATGCAGTTCGACCGATGCGTTTGGAGAGTGAGACGCCGGAGCCCCGTGATAACGTTCCTCTTCTCTTCATCACGGAGGACGACACCTTCTCCATAGCAGGATCTGAGAAAACTGTGGACTCCAGCAACATCCAGCCTTTAGGTTTCACCATTAACGCTCAAACTCAGCCTGCTCCCATCCAGCTGTTACCTCAGGTGATCCAACCACCGCAGACACCCACGGAAGCTCCAGAAGATATTATGGATATCATAGACAATGAGCCTGAGATGCTGGAAGCTGCTGTCAAGATTCAGGCTGCGTTCAAAGGCTACAAGGCCCGTAAAGACATGCGTCCGGTCTTCAAGGAGGTGTTTAAGAACCAGGGCGTGGAACTCGGCGGTAAGGCCCATTTGGAGTGTGTTGCAGAGGGGAAGCTTGAGGCTGTGCGCTGGCTCAAACACGGACAGCAAATAATCACAGACCAGCGGCACAGGATGAAGACTTCAGAAAACGGTGTCCTCGTATTGGAGGTCACCGACGTGAACCTCATGGACAGTGGCGTTTACACCTGTGAGGTTGTTAATAAGTTTGGTGTGATCTCCTATAGCGGTAACATAACCGCCCAACAAAAAGCGACCCCAGCCACCACCACCAAGCCTGTACACCCACCACTTGCAGCCATAACACCTCTTCAACCGGTGCTCCAGAAGCCTCAAGCCCTGGCAAAGCCGATGCCCCAGACTCCGCCTCCAGTCCTGGCTCCACCTCCAACCCAGACTCCGGTAGCCCCGGTAACCTTAACCAATGAGTCGACCGGCTTTGTTGTTGAGAGTGAGGGTGTCTCTCTATGGGAGGCCTACAACCTGACAGAGCAGGACAGCCAAATGACTCTGCAGGAGAGGAGGCGAGCCTCGCTTATTCCTGCCAGTTCCAGTAAGTGAAACGGTAGAATGGATCAGGGCGTGTTCACTTGAGACACACTTGGACACAGTCTTAACCCATTCCGCCGTGGCCGTCTTAGGGAGGGAAGGGGCGATGCGTCAGACCTCGCGGCGGTTTGCCGCGGAGGGGAATGGCTTCAAACTGGTTTTAACTCTGACCACATGACTACTGATTACACGCTAAGCAATAGACGTATACAGTCCAAATATCCCAAATGTTTTAAGCTGTTGCTGATATAAATGTGCACAACGCCAAACCTAGCAACTCACAATGTGTCCAACCACGTCTCAAGTGAATGCCACTACAGAGTGTCAGTACGTATCAGGGAGCATCTAGTCTGGCTAAGGTGCTCCTGGCGTCAGGGGCGGACCTACCATTAGGCAAACACAGGCAATTGCCTGGGGCCCCGAGATTTCCAGGGGCCCCCAAACGTCTCATAGAAAACTGATTAATAAAGTTTTCTTAGATTTAAAGCAATTATAATTTTTTTAGTCTTAATTCACATGCTTAAAAATCCATAAAAATGCTTAATCTATCATGATCTTTTGACTGCCCCCCCCTCCCTTCTCATGCAATGGACTATTCCATTTTACTGCGCATGTGCAGGCTTGATTCAGGAAGATGGTACCAAAACAAACTAGTTGGCGCGGGTTGAGAAAATGAAGCAGAGTTATACAATATATATATATATATATATATATACAGTGCAGAACGAGAATGTGGAGGGCCCCAATGACTGGGTTTGCCTTGGGCCCCCAAATGACTAAGTACACCCCTGCCTGGCGTTACTACTGTTATTTTCTTCCTTGTTCTTTAGAATTGAGAGATTGAATAGCAATCCACTATCCCTAATGTACACATATTTCAATCATCTTGTAAACTGGGAAACTTTCTGCATTGACCCTTCTCCCTCAGTGTCCAGCCCCTCTGACTACGACACCGCTCCAGACTACATGGAAGCCCTCGAGACTGCCCCTGAACCCAGGTCAGATATGGTGGATGCATGCCAGATTTCTAATGATACCATTGTCCTGTAGCAACATAACCAACCTCAGATAATCATCACAGCGAGGATCCCAAAGAGGAACAGATGGCTGCAATGGACGATAAAGAACCAACCACTGAAACAAAACCACAAAAGATACTCTTGAAGGTCAAAGGTCAGCATGGTAAATTCTGAAAGAATCACCTCCAAGAATACACCCTGAAGCACGGCTTATGACTGTTGTGTTTCTGTTTATTTTTGTCCAGGTGAATTTCAGGGCATATCCAGGACACCCTCTCCAAAGCATCACCGGACCCACACACCTTTAGCTGGCACCGTCTCAGGATCAGAGTCAGAGGGAGATGAAGACAGAAGAGAGGTTTACCTTTTTCCTTGTATAACATACTCTATTTCTCTGATACACTCACATTCACATACAGAACGTCTGCATACAAACGCCCGTGGTAATGCCTGGTGTTTTCTCCTTGCTTTATTCTACCAGACCTTTGACATCTACGTGGCTCGAGCTGACTGCAGCCCTAGCGGTGGGAACAAGGAGGCTTTTATTCTGAAGGAGGGCCAGTATGTGGAAGTCCTGGATTCCGTCCATCCTGACAAATGGTTGGTTCGCACGAAGCCCACCAAAAACAACCCTGTACGGCAGGGGTGGATCTGTCCAGCCTATCTGGAGAAGAAGAGAAACGTAGGAAATATACTTTGTACTTTTCTTTGTGCATTTCTATTGCTATGCAACGGACAATAATTCTCTTCTAATAACCTCTATAAACATATTTTTTTAAACACATTAAGAACACATGTTCAGACTGTTAACCATGAAATTGCATGTTTGGATATTCTTTTAAAACAAAACCACATTATTGGAAGAGGTATTGGCTCAACACTAAATCTCCACTTGGACCAGGAGTCGTTACCACTGAGGAGAGCTCCTCAGGAGGATCTGGATGGGATTGGGTCGACAGGAGAGGAGTACAGGAGGACACTAAGGTTTGTCACATCTACAACATCTACATAGGGCACCATGGAATCGGGACATGCATTTGTCAATGCATCACACCAGAGTGGACATGGCTGAAACCTGATTATCACAGTAGTGAAATGTCTGTATAATAGTACATAAAGCTGGTGATAATACTATGACCTCTGTCTTAAGCCAACTGATCCAGGGTCTGGTGGATGGGGAGGAGGAGTTTGTGAAGGAGATGAAGGACTTTGCGTCCCATCACCTGGAGACCGGCCCCCATGTTCCCGCCAGCATCCTCACCCAGAGGGAGACCGTCTTCAGGAACATCAGCGACATCATCCTCCTCCACGAGAGGTGAAGCACACCTTATTGTCATGCTCTAATTAGCTATACAACGTCTTCTCTTTGTATATATCATTCCTGACCTTTGAGGATATCCTCATGATTCCCTCATGATACTCGTTTGTAGCACTGCAGGCTTTATTGCCAAGTTCCTTTGGATAAAACTGTCAATGTAGGTGCTTTTTCGCAGTGGGTCTGATCTCTATTTATCTCCCCCTGTGTAAAATCCAGTGTCCTAAATTGTGCTGATATGCATTTATACAGCTCCTTTCTAACCAGTGGCCACCCAAAGCACTTTACAATATTGCCTAACATTCACCCATTCATGCACACATTCAAACACAGACGGCGGTGTCAGCCATGCAAGGCGACTTGCTCAGGGATGAGGTGTCTTGCTCAGGGACACCTCGACACTCAACGCTAGGAGGAGCCAGCGATCGAACTAGCAACCTTCAAGTTACCAGCCAACCCGCTCTACCTCCTGAGCCTAGTGCCATGCCGCCCATGCTGATGTAGCATACTGACTCTTAACCTTGTCCCTCCAGGTCTGTGCTGCCCAGACTGAGCAACTGCGCCACAGATGACGACGTTGCCATGCATCTGCTGAGGCAGGCGGAGGACTTTGAGAAGTACGTCCACTACATGGTGGGCCAGACCCAGGCAGAGGCGTCCGTCACTGAGAAGGCTGTCCAGCAGTATCTAAACACAAGGGTAACGTCCCCCTCCCCCAAATCCATCCAATCCAGTCTCACGTTGTATACCTATGCATAGAAAACCCAGTGTTTCATGGTTAATGTTGTAGAGTGGGAAACCTACATCTGACACTAGAGGCAGTAGTGCCATTGCTGTGTACAGTAACCTACCGCTTGCTATCCTGAGCTAGACAGTGGATGTATGGTTGGTATAGTATGGTCGCTCTGCGGGAGACACTCGTTTTCGGGTTGTCAATAAAGGGTAACGTCTTTTTAAGTCTAGTTAATGTTAGTATACCCAATATAATATAGTTAAATTGGTGGTTTTTGAAAGGTGAAATTCCCAGAGAACATGTTTGATATAGCCTCCTGTTTTCTACACACTAGGATCCATCAGAGCCGGGGAACCCTGAGACCACAGCCATGGACGTCCTCACGTTCCTCCAGAGACCCACGGAACGCATCCAGACCTACCAGGCCCTACTGAAGGTGTCAGTCAGTCAGGCTGATCTCTCAATCTGTCTTAAAAAGAGCAGGGTTAGAGTTTATAAGAACAAAAAGGATGAACCTCATTCTCTGAATGGTTCAGTGCTTTAACCCTGTAATTCACACTGTAGGACTACATCAGTACTCTCCTCTGATGACATGTGTTGGTTTGTCGTGTGTGTTTGTTGTGTTTGATTGCGGTGTTTGTTTGTTTCGTTGTGTTTGCTCTATTTGTTTGTTTTTATTAGTTGTGTTTGTTTGTTATCTATGTTTGCTGTGATGGTTTGTTATATGTGTTTGTTGTGTTCGTTGTATTTGTGTGTTGTGTTTATTGTATTTATTTGCTGTGTTTGTGTTTTTTCAGGAGCTGATCCGGAACAAGGCCCAGAGTGGTCAGATGTGCTGTGTTCTGGAGGACGCCTTCTCCATGGTGTCACGTCTCCCCGGCCGCTCAGAGAAGCTGCGTCTGGTCGGTCTCATAGAGAACTACCCCGCCCCGCTGTCAGCCCTGGGCGAGCCTGTGCGCCAGGTAACACGCCGGGAACCTACAGTTACATTCACATCCAGACACTTTTATCCAAAGCGACTTACAATTAGCACATTTGTCAGAAGAAAGAGAAACAACAATATATCGCTGGCGGTACAGTAAAGATGTTCATAGAACCAGGTGCCAAGCACTAACATTCACTAAGTTAACCCATTCCCTGTGTACAACAAAGATAGCTATGATAAGATACCACACAATGCACTATACAAAGTACTATTTTTAAGTGCAAGGACGTACAACATACAATAAGTGTGTACATTAAGTGCCAGGACGTACAACATACAATTGTGTGTAGATTAAGGTTGACTGGTTAGCCCAACCCTAACCCTAACACTACCCCAACCTTAGCAACGTTTGTGAGGCCATCGCGTTCAGGAAGTCAACCTGTTGGGAAATTGCCTTCGATGTCGGTGCTTCAATGTGAACATATATTGTGCCCCTTTCCTTTCAGGGGGTATTGACGGTGTGGGAGGAATCGCCGGAGATGAAGACGGCCACCAGAGGGCAGCAGAGACAAGTGTTCCTCTTCAAGGACTGTGTGATCCTGTGTAAACTGAAGAGAGGCCCAGGGGCCAACACGGACGCCTACGCCTTCAAAAACAAGATGAAGGTGAGAGGAAGGTTGATGCTCCAGTTAGATTAGCATCTGGATCGCCACCAGTATGTTCTGTTGCTGGATATCAATATGTTTGGAAACCAACTATTCATTATTTTCTTTAAATACATATGTATAACAAAAGCATGATTGGTACAAAATAATACATAATGTAAATTATTAATTTGTAATTATCTAATCATTTTTATGCAGAACCATGGGCAGTGGAATAAAATCACAGTTCGGCCTCCCCTTTTATAATATTCTCATAATGACATCATGATACTCAAGTTGTACCGACTACACTCTGAGTGTACAGACCCTATATCTGATATCTCTCTCTTCCCCCCCCCCCCTCCCCCCCCCCCTCCCCCCCCCTCTCCCTCCCCCCTCCCCTCTCTCCCCTCCCTCCCATCCCTCTCCTTCCTCCCTCCCCTCCCTCCACCACCACCCATTTCCTCCCCTCCCCCCTCCCCTCCCAGCTGAACGACCTGAAGGTGAAGGACAGTCCCGGGGGGGGAGGTGACGAGAGGAGCTGGGTGCTGGGCCACGAGCACCGGGGCTCAGTGAGGACCTACACCCTGCAGGGCCGCTCCGCCCTGGTCAAGCTCTCCTGGCTCCGGGACCTGAGGGAGCTCCAGCAGAACTCTGAGCTCACCTGCTGCAGTGAGTCCCTCTGTCTCTCCTCGGTCAGACTAGATCAAACGATCAGACCTCTGAGCTCACCTGCTGCAGTGAGTCCCCCTGTCTCTCCTCGGTCAGACTAGATCAAACGATCAGACCTCTGAGCTGACCTGCTGCAGTGAGTCCCCCTGTCTCTCCTCGGTCAGACTAGATCAAACGATCAGACCTCTGAGCTGACCTGCTGCAGTGAGTCCCCCTCTCTCTCCTCGGTCAGACTAGACCAAACGATCAGACCTCTGAGCTGACCTGCTGCAGTGAGTCCCCCTGTCTGTCCTTGGTCAGACTAGATCAAACGATCAGACCTCTGAGCTGACCTGCTGCAGTGAGTCCCCCTGTCTCTCCTCGGTCAGACTAGATCAAACGATCAGACCTCTGAGCTGACCTGCTGCAGTGAGTCCCTCTCTCTCAGACCAGATCAAACGATCACACCTCTGAGCTGACCTGCTGCAGTGAGTCCCTCTCTCTCAGACCAGATCAAACGATCAGACCTCTGAGCTGACCTGCTGCAGTGAGTCCCTCTCTCTCAGACCAGATCAAACGATCAGACCTCTGAGCTGACCTGCTGCAGTGAGTCCCTCTCTCTCAGACCAGATCAAACGATCAGACCTCTGAGCTGACCTGCTGCAGTGAGTCCCTCTCTCTCAGACCAGATCAAACGATCAGACCTCTGAGCTGACCTGCTGCAGTGAGTCCCTCTCTCTCTGCTCTCTCAGACTGCTGATCAGACCTCTGAGAGTTACTTCTGTTTGTTGGAAATGATCTTAAGTTATGCATGTAGGATATATACTGTATATATATATTTGTATATTTCATATTTCAAGTTAAGAAAACTATTAAATATTTCATATTTAATGCACATCTAGTTAAATATTTAAATTCTTATTTTTATTTATTTAATTTTAGTAATTTTATTGTCATGCAATTCTGCTGCTGTGACCCATCTGGTCTTTGATTAATAATGCTGCTCTTATCTCATCATATCTATGCAGAGGATCCTCTTGAAAATACAATACAAGGTTCTTCTGTACATATACCTTGCTTTGTTCTGTTGTGTTTCCGCTCCCAGGCCCTCCGGTGTTTGAGGTGCAGCTGTCAGACGTCACCACCCAGACGGGGCAGACCATCCAGCTGGCCTGCAGGGTGACCGGTTCCCCCGCCCCTGTGGTCAGCTGGCTCAAAGGTACGGACCCCAGTGTGGTCACATTCCCACACATGAGAACACTTGTGTTCTCTCCAAAGACAAACACAATATTAGAATGTGGTTCTTATTGTATTATGTCTGTAAAGTGGCTTTGAAATGTGTCAGTGTCTGCAAAGTGACAATCCAAATCAATCCAAGATTTTATTCCCGTTTGCTGGAGTACCTTGAAGACAATGAATCTCATGCAGGACCAGTTATGGCAAAAACGGATCTCACTGAACCTTTGACCGCACGGCGCTGAGCGTAACATGGTCTGGTCTGGTGTCCCCAGACGGGCTCCACCTGGACGAGGACCCGCGCCACATCATCACGGCCCAGCGGACCGGGGCCTGCAGCCTGGTGCTGGACGGGCTGGCGCCGGAGGACTCGGGCCAGTACCTGTGCTACGCCGTCAGCTCGGTGGGCAGCGCCAGCACCCTGGCCTGGGTCACGGTGGAGGGTGAGGGCGCCACCCATTCATACCATTCATTCAGGCACTCATTGGCATTTAGAATGAATTCATCATTTTTCATCATTCCGATTATTTAAATACTTATTTGTTTTGAAAGAGCTCTTGTATTTAAAAAGAATATATGGAAAATATATCAACTGCTGAGCTAGGGTCGGCTTTCCTCAGGGGGTAGAGCGGCTTTTAACCAGAGGGTTGCTAGTTCAATCCCAGGCTCCTTCAGGCTGTGAGTGTCGCAGTGTCGTTGAGCAAGACACATCACCCTAACTGCTCCTGGCGAGCTGGCTGTCGCCTTGCATGGTTGACACCACCGTCGGTGTGTGAATGTGTGTATGAATGGTTGCAAGTCCCTTTGGAAATGTAAATAAATAGATGAATGATGGTAAAAATGTATATTATCAAAGATAAACTAAAGCAAAGTCAAAAGTCAAACAGTCCAAACCACATGTAATCCATCTAGACTACGTAGGTTTATGACTACAGCCTGTACTATAGTAGGTAACATGGTAACACACCCATTCTCTGCCCAGCTCCTCCCAGGTTCCTCAGCCGTCTGGAGAGCATGTGTCTGATGGAGGGGGAGGACCTCCAGTTCATCTGCTCCACCCTCTCCACCCCCCTGCCCAGAGTCAGGTACACCCCCCCCAAGGCTCCGCAGTCACCGACGGGATGTTACCATTTCCTAACCCCTAAGTGATCTGCTGTGCTGCCAGGTGGGGCAAAGATGGCGGAGAGCTGACCGACCTGAGCAAGTACCGGATCTCCAACGACGCCCGCAGCGGGATCCTGACCCTGACCATCCTCAGCCCCACGGAGGCAGACGTCGGACTCTACGAGTGCGAGGTACAAGATGCAAGAAATACATCAGAACAAGGATTTATACTATCTATTGTGTAGGGGCTAGAGGGTTCAACTTCAAGGCAAAATGTCCTTGGATTTATCCCCAATAATGTCTGCAAACTACCTTTTGGCCCCCTAGAGCAATATGCCCGAACACCTTGATCACATTTGCCTGAATTCCCTGTGTCTCTTTGAATAAAAGCCTCTGCTAAGTATAGTCATGAATAGTATATATTATATCTCTAGTATAACAAGGCCATATATATTTGACATAAGGTTACCGTCACTTTGTTGTTCTGCTCTAGCTCTGGAACCCGATGGGCTGTGCCAAGTGCAAGGCCGGACTCTGCCCCGCCTACGTGCCGTTGATTGACAGCGAGAACGTCGAACCGCAGGACTTGTCTCCCAAAGGTAGGACAGTCCCAGACGAGCCAGGTAAACACGCACCCCAGGGGCCCGGGGCCCCCAAGAGAGTTAGAAACACCCTGGTGGTACAGCGTATACACTGGGAATACTTTTGACTGGGACCAGGCCATAGACATTGTCCAGTTTCAACTCAGACCCCCTCTCCTACACACCCCCCCTCAAACTCTCCCCACCCCTCCACCCCCTCCACCTCCCAGTCTCTCAACACCGTCATTGACCCCGTCACAGATCACTCTCTCACTCTCTTACTTACACTTCATGTCACTGTAGTCACGAAGGCAGGGTGTAGGTTACATCCCATTCCATTTCCTCTGACACCAACCTCAACACCTCCACCCAAACCTCCTCCATCACCTCCGACGCCACCGCTCCACTCCACCAAACACCATCCCTATGTCACCCTTTCCCCTGAGCCTCCATCGTCAGAAGACATTGATACAGTCATGTATTGGATGTTTTTGGTTGCCTGTTTTCATCTTCTGTTCTTCCATTTCCAGAAGTCCATTCCTTCATTGTTCTCTCATCTTCGTGGTTCAAATGAACCCTTTTCTATCCTTCTATGATAATAGCATAGAAAGGAATATAATCCAGTATAATCCTGTGCGGTTTGTATAACAGATACGTAGGTCATAGTCAGTTTGAATTAGCACCACAGGACATTTCGTTTTGTCTCATTTCCTTTTGGACGTCCGCCATCTCGTTCATCCGTATTCACTGTCATCCTCCTCCCCTTCATGAGACGGACAGAAGGAGGTCCCTCGTGTAAGTCCTCATCTAAGTGCATGAAACAACATCTCAACATCTCAACATCTTCCTGTTCCTGATGCATGCCAATCTAACTCTCCATTCTTCCACCTTGAGACGGGCATGTGCTGTTAGGTGTCTTCTAGACCCACCTGAGGAATGGTATGGTCCATAACCAGTTTATATGGTGGGTAAACGGGGGTCCTACCCTGGTTCATTGAGGTAAGAAATTGAATCTGCCATCTCTCGATCTCTGTGAAGGTAAAGGTACTGTACCACTCTCAACATTCCTCTCCTCGCTATTTGAGCAGAATTACGTTTTAAAATATAAATATGATCCAGAATTAAGTTAACCAGAAGATCTTCCATCATTTACTGTTCCCGCTCCACCTCCACATGTTGAGAGGTGCTAAGATGGAGGGTTTGGTTTCCCAGACGCTGACTCAGAAGGCTGGTCCACCGTCCTGGTGAAGAAGTGGCTGCAGACCGACTTCAGTCCCACGTCGATTGTGAGGAGCCTCTTCGGTCCAGGGAGCCCAGAGGAGTGAGTCCAGTGCCATCCAGCACTTCCTTCCCCCCATCCTCCTCTTGATAGAGTACTGAGTCGCTGATGAGCCCATCTCTCTCCGCAGGGCTGAAGGTATCCCTGAAGTGGGTGAAGCTACCCCTCCACCCACAGAGACCCCCACCCACGAACCCCTTTACTACCCTGAGGGAGAGGAGGAGGAGCTCTTCATCTCAGAGCCCATGCAGGAGATCCAAGACGGTACTTTAGTCACTCACACGATCAACCCTCAAGCCCGACCCATTCAACCCTCATCCTACTGGAGTCCGTTTCTTGTTTTCTTTTCCAGCTCCTCCCTTCGTTCAAGTTCCCCCAGAGAGCCTGTGTGTGGAGCCCGGCCAATCAGCTGTCTTCACCGCCATCATCACAGGAAGACCCGCCCCCCACATACAGTGGTACAAGGTGGGACCTGCCTCACATTACAAAGCATATTCTACAAGTATTCCCCTACAGAACCCTGAACCCTCTTACGCCTCTTACTTATTGTATGTTGTACGTCCTAGCACTTTAAAATAGTACTAAGCATCTTATCCTAGCTATCTTTGTTGTATACAGGGAATGGGTTAACCTAGCGATTGTTAGTGCTTGGCACTTGGTTCTATGAACATCCTTACTGTACCGACAGAGATATATTGTTGTTTCTCCTCTTCTGACAAATGTACTTATCCTAAGTCGCTTTTGATAAAAGCGTCTGCTAAATGCCCTAAATGTAAAATGTATTACACTCTGTGATTGGAGGATGAGGAGGAGCTCTCAGCCAATGACAACGTGGAGATGAGGCAGCAGGGGGCTCGCTGCTCGGTGACGGTGGTCTGCCCGGAGGGGGAGGACACTGGCATGTACACCTGCCTGGCCTACAACGACTCGGGACACACCTCCTGCCAGGCCCATCTCACCGTGGAGGAAGGTGAGGTCTCCGCCCCATCCAGCGCTGTGCTCAACCTGAATCTCTGGAACTGTGGAGCAAGTGATTGTGTTACAGAGAGGGGAGGGAGGGGAGGGATGGGGGAGGAAGGGGGGGAGGGAGGGGGGAAGGGGAAGGAGGGGAGGAAGGGGGGGGGGGGAGGATGGGGAGGGAGGGGAGGGATGAGGGGAGGGAGGGGGGAAGAGGAGGTAGTGGAGGGAGTGGAGGGGAGGAAGAGAGGAAGGAGGGATGGATGGATGGGGGGAGGGAAGGAGTGGAGGGAGGAGGGAGGAAGGGGAGAGATAAATGGAACTGCAAAAGGACATGCATAGTAATTGATAGCATCAGTTATGTTGCAGACTTCTTCGTCTTCTGCCACATCACCCCATTTTGATTGACTGAATGGCACAATGCAATGCTCTGCCATTATCACAAGGGAAAGCTGGAGATGGTGTCAGGGCTCTAGATGACTTCATGGCTGACTGTATGGCTTCCCTGTAGGACCACTGGAGGTGGAGGAGAGGGAGGTGGAGCTGGGCAGGAGGAGGAAGCTGTTCTCCGTCTATGACATCCACGAGGAAGTGGGAAGGTGAACCTGCTCCTCGTTTGCCACCTCCATGATGGTCTTGGTTGTTATTCAACACCAGGCTGTCTCAGCAGAGGTCTCCATGACCCCTCACCCATCGTGTCTTCTCTGTTCTCCAGGGGAGCCTTTGGCGTGGTGAAGCGCGTGGTCCACAGGAGGACAGGGGAAGGCTTTGCGGCCAAGTTCCTGCCCCTGAGGAACTGCACCAGAACCAGGGCCTTCCAGGAGAGGGACCTGCTGTCCCGGCTGGCCCACCCCAGGGTGGCCTGCCTGCTGGACTTCTTCTGCACCAGACACACCCTGGTCCTGGTCACTGAGGTGTATCCTGAGATACAGAGCAGAATCAGAAGCATTTACTTTTTAATACTCTCTAATCCTGAACTTCAATTCTTAGGTGGGATTTCAGATCAGTTATTAACACTACTCTTAAGACATGCTCACTAAGCACTTTAATGTAGTGCTTAGTGACCATGAATAATGTAAATAGATGATACTATGCCATCAATGAATGAATGCTCAGTCCCTAACCACATTAAAGCTGCTGTCCCTATGGACTTCTGGACCATCTTCTGCTCAAAGCATCAGTCACAGAGAGAGAGGTAGGCAGACATGTATATCACATCTTATCCTTTACTTGATAAACTTTGTATAACAACATTAAAATGTAAAACATGCCGTTTGATTTCCTCAGGTTCAGTCGTACCTCCAGCAAATCCTGGAGGGCGTCGCTCACATCCACAGCATGAACATCCTGCACCTGGACCTCAAGGTGAGGCAGGCGTCTTTGTCTGGCTCCTCCATGACCTCATGGTCAGACTGCTCCTCCATATCTCCTCCATATCTCCTGACTATCCTCACCCGTCTGTTCCCAGCCCGATAACATCCTGATGGTGTACCCGCCGCGAGACGAGGTCAAGATCTGTGACTTCGGCTTCAGCCAGGAGATGGACACGTCCCGACATCAGTACAGCAAGTTCGGGACGCCAGAGTTTGTGGCCCCGGAGATTGTCCACCAGGAGCCCGTCACCGGGGCAACGGACGTGTGGTGGGTCTGACCGATGATATAGAGAGGATCTACCAGGTTACGCGTTACACGCAGATCCGGATGGGAGGGTGTCTCCATGTACATAGATGCAAACGGGGGCGGTTGAAGTAGACAGCAGTCAATAAAACCATACCCCCATCTGTTACAGTCCAATATAACAGTAGAAGAGTTGATGATTATCGACTCCATTTATACTGCACTTCTCTAACCAGTGTCCTCTCAAAGTGCTTTACAATATTTCCTAAAATTCACCCATTCATGCACTGACGGCGGAGTGAACCATACAACACGTCAGCCAGCTTGTCATGTACAGCTAGGGGACTGGCGTCTTGCTCAGGGACACCTCGACACTCAGTTAGGAGGAGCCAGGGATCGAACTAGCAACCTTCAGGTTACCAGTCAACCTGCTCTACCTCCCGAGCCACGCACCGCCCAGCACAGTGGTGTCTTCTGCTTCGTCTTGATTCTGCGCTAACGTCTCTCGTGTTCCCTTTGCCAGGTCCCTGGGTGTGATCGCCTTCCTCTGGTACGTACCTTTCCTTCCTTCCCAGGCCTTATTCATGCTTAAGCTTCTCTGTGGTAGTACAGGATTGGTTGGTCTGCTGACCGGTGGTCATGACATGTCGTTGACAGCCTGACGTGCCGCTGCCCCTTCGCCGGGGAGTCGGACCGGGCCACGCTGCTCAGGGTGGGGGAGGGGACCCTGAACTGGGAGACCCCCGACCTGACCGTCCGGAGCCCCGAGGCCCAGGACTTCCTGCGCCTGGTCCTCCAAACAGAGCCTGAGTACCTGAACTTCTTATCGGTCCCACCACAACACACTGAGACACCTGTAGCTCCAACACTAAGACTAGCGTACCAAGATATCAGATATCATTTTAGGGCAAGGAACACAACAAAGTCTCCTAATGAGACACTTACATTTACATTTAGGGCATGTTGACCGTTTCCAAACAGCATAACATATTTGTTGTCGCAATCCTGTTATCTAAAACGATGAATATAAAAGTATGAATTGTTTCTGGTGTGGTCCTTTCTCTTTTAGGAGGAGACCATCTGCCTCTGAGTGCTTGAGTCATGAGTGGTTCCTGGTGAGTTTAACATCCTTCTGTTTGTAGGCATAGTGAGTCGTAGTCATGGCAGAACTCAGAGCAACCTCCTGTCATGTTCCTGTTTCAGGATGAGCACGCAGCCGAAGACACGGATGACATAAACACGAGGAACTTGAAGGTCTTCATCTCCAGGAGGAAATGGCAGGTAGGTCAACGCTTCGCTTGAGAACATATCGGGTGCTACGGCCGACCGATTTGAGTAAATACCTGTAAACTAAATCACAGTATTTCAGTAAGTAAAAACGTTAAATTAAAAAATAAAATTTCAGATTATTTTTAAAATTCAAAATCGTAAAATGTAATAAATTTAACAAAAAAATATTACAAATAAAACAATACATTTAAATTTAAAATTTAAAATGAATAAAATAAAATTTAGAAATTTTGTAATATCTCCCTTTGCTGACCCTCTCTGTGCCCAGCGGTCGTTGACCTGCATCGGCTCCGTGCTGACACTGAGGCCCCTCCCTGAGCTGCTGGGGGCCCCCCTCAGGGAGACGGCCGCCACGGTCCCCCGGGAGCCCCAGGACAACAGCAGCTCCTCGGTCAGCAGCGGCTCCTCCTCCGAGTACGACGAGGCCGACTCCTGGGACTTCTTCCAGCACGCCAGCCCCACCGAGGAGGAGGAGGAGGAGGAGGAGGAAGGCTATGACCCGCTCTTGGAGAGGGCTCGCATCCCTGCGCCCTTCGTCGCACGGCGCTTCGGTTCCGAGGACGACGACGAGGAGACGCTCGGGGACGAGGACGAAGAGGAGGAGGAGGAGGAGGAGGATGGGGAGCTGGCGAGGAGCGTCCTGGCGCGGAGCGTCAGCAGGCAGTCGGTGGGCTCCTCGGAGCTGTCCTGCCAGCGGACCCCCCAGAGAGAGCGGCGGCGGCCCAGCCGGGACAGCAGCCCGTCCCTGTACCTGTCCGAGGGGGAGGAGGGCTCGGGCAGCGACGGCAGCCGCATCCCGCGCGGCAGCGTGATCCGCAGCACCTTCTACAGCTCCTCCCAGCAGCTGTCACCGCTGTCGGCGCGCCACATGACGCTCAGGGACCGCTTCCAGGTGAAGAAGCAGGAGCGCGGCCGCAAGCCCATGCGCCGCAGCCTCTCGGGCCGCCTCAACGAGCCGCTCATCGAGTACGTGGAGGACGAGGCGGAGGCCCAGCGCGGGCCGCGGCGCGCCTCCGTCCAGGCGCCCATGCAGAAGTCGTGCTCCTTCGACAGCGGCGTGAGCCTGTCTCACGCCAACCTGCCCCCGCACAGGAGGAGTCGGTCGCTGGACGCGTGCTCCCGCCGGTCGCCCGCCTCGCCCCAGCGGAGCCCGGGGCCGGGCGAGGAGGAGGAGGGCACCCAGAGCATGAAGGAGGACTTCACAGACGACGAAGGGGTGCAGAGGAAGCTGCTGGCCCCGCCGGTCGCCTCCCGGACGTCCAGAAGTAGAGGCTCCGTGGCTCCGGTCCAGGGGACGCTCCTCCTAGGTGGAGCACTGGTCGGCTCCAGGCTCCAGGCGGGAGAGAGGAGGCCTCTGATGGGAGAGAGGAGCCCGCTGACGGGGGAGAGGGGCCCTATAATGGGAGAGAGGAGGCCTCTGATGGGAGAGAGGAGTCCTTTAATGGGAGAGAGGGCCCCTATAATGGGAGAGAGGAGGCCTCTGATGGGAGAGAGGAGTCCTTTAATGGGAGAGAGGGCCCCTATAATGGGAGAGAGGAGGCCTCTGATGGGAGAGAGGGGCCCCATGATGGACCGGGAGCCCCTGGAGGTGGGGAACCCGGCGGGGTCCCACAGTTCCCTGGCTGAGTCCCTCATCCTGGAGCACGGTGACTCTGAGTCCTCCAGCCGACTGGATTCCTGCGAGGAGGCGGGTCCCGTCCTCTCTGCAGCCAGGTTCCGGCCTGGGCAGAGGTACGGTACCCCGTGTTCGCTCCGGTTCTCCGAAGTGGATTCCAAGCCGAAGAGCGCGGTTCCCCAGCCGCCGCCCCGGACCCGCACTCGCTCGAACCAGGACTTGGCAGCCAGCAGCTGCGGCAGCATCCACAGGGCGGCAGGCTCCTCCGGGGTTCAGCCCAGCCCCAGCCCCAGCCTGTCGTCCCTCCAGTCTCCGGAGAGACCCCCCAGGTCCAAGGACAAGAAGGGCAGCCAGGGGCTCCAGAGACATGCCTCGGCCCCCGCTCTGGAGATCAAGATCCCCCAGGGGAGGTCCCCCAAGCTGGGCCTGATGAAGATCTTCCGCCGGCAGTCCTGGACCGGGCACTCCTACGCCCCACTGGAGACCCCCGGGCTGGGCCCCACCCTGGGGGAGATCATGGCGCCGGACACCCCCACCATGTCGCTGAGGAAGAGGATGAGGGCGTCAGCCTCCAGCCTTACCAAGCTCTTCAAATCATCCAGCAAGGAGGACTTAACCAAGGGAGGTGAGCAGAACTACTGAAGGGAGGTGAACTACTGAAGGGAGGTGAACCACTGAAGGGAGGTGAACCACTGAAGGGAGGTGAACCACTGAAGGGAGGTGAGCTGAAGGGAGGTGAACCACTGAAGGGAGGTGAACCACTGAAGGGAGGTGAGCTGAAGGGAAGTGAACCACTGAAGGGAGGTGAGCTGAACCACTGAAGGGAGGTGAACCACTGAAGGGAGGTGAGCTGAACCACTGAAGGGAGGTGAGCTGAACTACTGAAGGGAGGTGAACCACTGAAGGGAGGTGAGCTGAAGGGAGGTGAACCACTGAAGGGAGGTGAGCTGAACCACTGAAGGGAGGTGAACCACTGAAGGGAGGTGAGCTGAACCACTGAAGGGAGGTGAGCTGAACTACTGAAGGGAGGTGAACCACTGAAGGGAGGTGAACCACTGAAGGGAGGTGAACCACTGAAGGGAGGTGAACCACTGAAGGGAGGTGAGCTGAAGGGAGGTGAACCACTGAAGGGAGGTGAGCTGAACCACTGAAGGGAGGTGAGCTGAAGGGAGGTGAGCTGAACTTCAGTAGTTTAGAGGTCAGAGGGGGAGGTGAAGGGAGGTGAGCTGGCTCCTCCTTCTATAAGAGCCAAGAGACAACAGAAAGAAAGGAGAATTAGAATACAACACAAATCAGATATCAATAGTTCATCACAAATTGTGGCTGGAATTTTCTTCATTAAGATGCTATTGAGTTACCACGATACTACTAGGTTAAGTATATAATGTATTTCCAAAGTCTAACGTGTCCGTCATTTCTTTGTGTAAAAGGGCCAATCGTGAAAGGATCTCCAATCCCTCCTAAAAAAGGAAGTTCCTCTGGATCCGAGAGCCCTAAGAACAAAGTGTCTCAGCTCCTGTCCTCCTTCAAGATACCGGCTTTCAAGAAGACGAAAGGTAGTGTTCACCTTCCGTTACACCTGGCCCCAGATCAGCTCTACTGTGTCTCTTTGTTAACGCTGACCCGTCCTTCCAGAGCCGCCGGTCCGGCCCAGCAGGCCCGACGTGGTCCAGCTGGACGGAGGCGGAGTCCTCCTGGTGTGGAAGCAGGTCCAGACCCCCACCCCGGTGGTCTATTGTGTACAGTACTGTACGGACGGTGGGTGGCAAGGAATACAACCGAGCCACAAAAATATAATTTCTTTCTATATCCATGTTCTTCAGTAGTTTTTCTTGGTGTCAAAGTCTTAAAAGGACTTTGTGTAAATGCATGAATCACTTTAAGTTGCTAATATATGAACAGGTACAAATTTTACTTTGAAAATCTATTATAGTTGAACTTGCCGTGTGGTTATAATGGCATAAATGTATATTATTCCATAACTTTTTCATTTGTACATTTATATATGCTTTTTATAAATATAACAAACTTCACTTTATTATCGTTAATATCTCGATTGCATGAATGTGTGAACTCTAGCTGGCTGCAGTTCACTTAGTGGCCAAAGGGGCCAGTAACGAGAAGGAATTTCAGATTGTTCAACAAAGTGCCTTTCAGAAAAACATTTAGCGCCACCAAAAAAAATTGTTCAGTTTAATTAGCGTCTCAGATCCACCTTCCTGTCCTTTTCACCTCAATGTTATTGCTGAATCACGCCCCTGATATGACGATCTGAGTGTGTGTGCGTTGGCTCCGTCCCCTGACGCCCTGTGTGTCTGTGCAGGGGCCCAGTGGCGGGCCCTCTCAGAGGAGGTGAAGGAGAACGTGTTGGTGGTGAAGGACCTGCCCCGGGGGGCCTCCTACGTGTTCAGGGTGGGCTGTGTCACCAAGCAGGAGGTGGGGTCCTTCAGTGACCCCTCGCATCCCGTCGTCATGGCAACGCACCCTGAAGGCAAGGGGATCTCTCACTTGTTTAGGAAATGATCCATCAATGCATCTACACGTTTACTATGGACAGCCTACAACAGATATTATTATTACATTTTTTTGTATCATTTTTATTTTTAAATGAAAGTTGATAAAGTATAGATAATTCAGTAATTCAAGGTACTGTATATTGAAGCAGTTCCTTATATTACTGTATTATCTAAACTTTATGAATTTTCATAAAAGAAATTAATGAAAGATTACAAAAATGATAACTCTCATCTCCTCACCAGAAGTCCACCTCCCGCTCATCCAGACGGACTCTCCAGAGACGAGGGTCGTAGCGGGAGAACAGCCTCCACACAAGACCTACAGCTTCCTCTCTGAGATCAACAGGTAGGACCCCCCACACCCCACACACCGTGGGAATCAACTGGAACACTATTTCGATACAAGCGCTAAAGGATGGCTCACGGTTTGAACGCCATCTCCAATGACTAATGTTTGTAGTGTTTAATCTGTGGACATGGCCCAGTACAAATGAAGAACAGATTGTGGTTACAAATAAAATCTCTCCGTAAAAATTCTCTCTCCCCCTCTCCTCTCCCTCCCCCCTCCCTCCTTTCCCCCCCTCTCCCCTCTCCCTCCCTCCCCTCCCTCTCCCTCTCCCTCTCCCTCCCTCCCCTTCTCCTCTCCCTCCCTCCCCCCTCCCTCCCCCCAGGGGTCGCTTCAGCATCATCACCCAGTGCCGTGACGATCAGAGCGGGCGTCTGTGCGCGGCCAAGCTGACCCCGTACGGCGCGGAGCAGCGGCAGAGCGTGCTGCGGGAGTACCTGATCCTGAGGAGGCTGCACCACCGCCACCTGGTGCAGCTGCACACCGCCTATATCACCCCCGCCTACCTGCTGCTGGTGCAGGAGCTGTGCCCCGGCAGGGAGCTGCTGCCCAGCCTGGCTGAGAGGTGAGCCCCCCCCCTGGAGGTAACGTGTCAGGTGTCTTGTAAGACTTCTTATTATTATTTTTTATTTTTTATAATAAATAAATAATTAAATATATCCATGTTCATGAGTAGACTCTTTAAGTAAAACTTTTTTTTTTCTTTTAAATGAAATGACATTAAATTAATTAATTACTTGAATAAAGATTGTAAATGGTAAATGTGGAACATGTATCTTATAGTAGATGTTGTGTTTCCGTAAACAGTATCATGTAACACTGTGAACATCATGGAAGAGTCAAAGGGCCATGAAGTACTGACAACACAAAAGTACAACCAGCCTAAATCAGCGTCCTTTGTGTTCATCTTTTTAAGGAGGCTGAAAACAGCAAAGGCAAAAACGAATGAAATGTAACATTTAAAATAATCAATATGTAACAAATGACGGACCTTCCCTCGCAGGGACCTGTACTCTGAGACGCACGTGGCCGAGTTGCTGGTTCAGATCCTGAGCGCGGTGGACTACCTGCACGGCCGCTGGGTCGTCCATCTGGACCTCAAGTCGGATAACATGCTGGTGAACGAGCAGAACCAGTTGAAGATCGTGGACCTGGGCTCCGCTCAACCCTTCACCCCCGGGCAGCCCGTCCACATAGAGCACTTCCAGGGGCTAGCTGAAAACAAAGGTAATTACTCAAGGATGTATATTTTTATGAATATTATTTTATATAATATTATATATAGTATAGACTGTTTCCATGAAGTATAAAAGTTTATGAAAACAATATATATTTTCCAAAATTTTAACCGACTTTTGAAATCAAAAATTTTGATCGAAAATTTGAAACATAAACTGATACACGCTAATGGACTAATCCTACTTTTATGGCCGTCATGGCCTTCAACAGAATGCAGCAGCAAAGGTACGCACTGACGGAAGATGGATGGAAGGAACTAGCGCACCCTAAACAACCCCACCACATATTCTCAGTTGCTTGATTCTCATCAATCATTCACATTCTCATTATCAAATCATTATCAAAATTAACAATTCATTTTTCTGTATGAACAGAAAAATGTCATGTTATGTTTATGAAGATGCGTTATGTCTGTCTGTCAGTTTACATTGTGCTTCCAAAAGCTCCGGAGATTCTGGAAGGAAACGGAGTCGGACCGGAGACGGACGTCTGGGCCATCGGCGTCCTGGCCTTCATCATGTGAGGACAGAATCAGTACTCTCTCTCTCTCTCTTTCTCACTCTTTCTGTCGCTGTCTCACTCTCTCTCTCCCCCTCTCCCTCCCTTTCCCTCACTCTCTCTCTCTCTCTCTCTCTCCAAAGCCCTGAGAACCACATAATGATCTCCTTCCTCCTCCTCCTCGTAGGTTCAGCGCCGACGCTCCGTTCCACTCGGAGCTGGGCTGGGAGCAGGACAGGAACATCCGGAAGGGGAAGATCCAGTTCAGCCGCTGTTACCCGGGTCTGTCCGAGGGAGCCATCAACTTCATGAAGACCAGCCTGAACCCCAAAGCCTGGTGAGCAACACGCTGTAGGGTCTGGGAACCCATGTCCACAGGTCAAGTTAGTTAATGAAACAGTTCATACGCATAATACATAATACATAAGCTTAATGTTCTGTTTATTTAAAGTCTTGTTCCTTGTTCCTAACAAACACCAAATTGTTCCTTGTTCCTAACAAACACCAAATTGAACCAGATAGAACCGCGACATGACGTTTACGACAGAGAACCCGATAAAACCGCGACATGCCGTTTACGGCCGAGAACCGCTAAATGATGTTACGACAGAGAACCCAATAATGGCGCTACATGATGATTACGACCGAGAACCCCACAGAACCACTGCACAACGTTTACGACAGAGAACCGTGAGTGAGCTGCTGAGCACCAGAGGACGTTCTCCCCTTGACCCCTGACCCCCCGGTCCTCTGTGCAGGGGGAGGCCCACGGCGGCAGAGTCCCTGCACAGCCCCTGGGTGCGGGGCCACCGGGCCCCCGCCCAGCAGGGAGGCTCCCTGGTCTGCTTCTCCACGGACAAGCTGAGGGCCTACCTGAGGGAGCGGCAGGCCAAGAGAGACCAGGTGCAGACCAAGCTCAGAGGACCCTTCTTCAAGTGACAGCGGACCGCCCATAGATTCCTATTGAGCTTCGAGGCTTCGGTCACAGCATGCTGTCTGAGTCCCAGAGATCTCTGGAGGTGGAGGTGGTCATTGGAGGTGGAGGTGGTTGTTGGAGGTGTTCTTTGGGTCCTCATTGTTTCCTGGATACCCGGCCACCATTTTGTCAATACAAGTTTATGTTAAATCTATGTTGCGTCTTAAGAATGGCTCAAAGTATACATATATACGATTGGCTGTTTTATGTTTATTGACATTTATCAGTGTGTAGTTCTTGCTTTGGCAGATTTATGGAGATCAGGGATACATATTTGGGAATTAAATGATTGGCTTATTGTGCATATTGAGACACATTATGGGTTTGTTTTAAATGTAGTGATACATTTATAAAGTGTTTGGGGGTGAACCGTATTCCAGGGTTCGCCATTGTTCCTGTAGTTTGTAGAGTGATTAAAGACGGATTGCACGACGCTACGTGCCTGTGAACTCTACCTGTGAAACGACATCAGGGCTCTCTTAATGAAACAAAGTGATTGATCAGCGTATCCTTTTTTTCGTCCTCCACTGCATGCAAACACAGTCTTGGCACATGCAGTGGCGGTGGGTCAATGGAGGGCGCTAGGGTGCCGCCCCTCCGTGAAATATTTGCTTGAATATATCTGCCAACTATGATGAATAAAAAATATATAAAAATACTAAACAAATCAACAAAAATACATAGCGTTTATCCTCGTTTAATTGTTTGATAGACTGTACTCGCCTGGCTAGCAACCAAATGCATCTGAACGGCAATTCTTTGGGCTACGCTTGTTATTGGTCAATCGAAATAAAGCCCTCTTTCAAGTCAGGGGCGCCGTGTGCGCTGTGTGTGTGTTTGTGTGTATGTATATATACATACATATACATATACACACACACACACGTAACCCAAGCGCGCCTGCGCACACATGCTCCTACAGTGTCTTTTAAAGCTGCTACCATGTTTAAGTCCACCAGGGGGTGGTGTTGTGATACACCCACACACACACACAATTTTTATTGGTCGTCATAAAAAAACCTAAGGGGTAACACTGTCGCTTTTTATCGGTCGTCGTCAAATAAAACCTAAGGGGTAACACTGACGCTTTTTATCGCTCGTTGTCAAATAAAACATAAGGGGTAACACTGTCGCTTTTTATCGGTCGTCGTCAAATAAAACAAGGGGTAACACTGTTGCTTTTTATCGGTCGTCATCAAATAAAAGGTAAGGGGTTACACTCTCGCTTTTTATCGGTCGTCATCAAATAAAACAAAAGGGGAAACACCGTCGTTTTGTATTGGTCGTCGTCAAATAAAACGTAAGGGGTAACACTGTTGTTTTTTATCGGTCGTCATGAAAAAAATGTAAGCGGTAACACTTTTTTATAGGTTGTCAGCAAACAAAACATAAGGGGTAACACTGTTGCTTTATATCGGTCATCATCAAATAAAACGTAAGACTGACGCTTTTCATCGGTCATCAGCAAATAAAACGTAAGGGGTAACACTGTCGCTTTATCGGTCGTCATCAAAAAAACATAAGGGGTAACACTTGTTTTTTTTTATCGGTTGTCAAATAAAACATTAGGGGTAACTGTTGTTTTTTTTATCACTCGTCATCAAAAAAACCTAAGGGGTAAGAATGTTGTTTTTTATCGGTCGTCATCAAATAAAACGTAACCTAAGGGGTAACACTTTAGTTTTTCATCGGTCTTTTGCCGTTTTTTATCGGACGATATCACTATTTTCACAATGTGTGAATACGATGTCAAATATTGCTCCCAAATGATTTTTAATCTCTCAACCTATGGCACAGTGGATAGAGAGTTTGTTTATGTTACGTGAGGTCCTCAGTTCAAGTCCCACTGCCGTCAGTTACATATATATTTCTATTGAAGGATATTATTTCTATAGATATCATGTGAATTGTAAGGTCAAGTATAACTTCAAATGATTTTAAATTGAATACCCTGGTGGTGCAGTGGTAAGAGAGTTGGTTAATGCTCTGTAGACCCGAGTTCGAGCCTCCACTCAAACTAGAGTTTTGATTCTCTGGCCGGGTCGGGCCAATATTTCCCCTCACTACCCTCGGGCCGGGTCCGGCCAGGCCTTTGATCAAGTGTTTGTTCGTTTTTTTTAGTCATTGCTTTATTGGCATAATCTGAGGAGAAAGCTATGCCATAAACATAAATATTATAGGCCTATATATATTTAGCAAAGTAGGCCTAAGTAACAAATGTGTACAAAGTTGCGCAAAGTAAAAAAAAAAAGAGGCCACACATGTTGCAGCACGCGTGTCTCCTCCACTCGCACTCATCACAACGGGCCGGCTGTGCTGTGCAGCTAAAGTGCAACATGGAGCTTGGAGATAAAATGAGATCAGGAGAATTAACGTTGAGCAAGTCTGAGGTATGGAACCATTTCAAACAAGTCGTGGGCAGTGACAACATGTGTCGGCTTTGTCCAGTGCATTAAGTGCGGCACACTGCTTCATTTAAAATAATTATTTAGCCTATTCTAAAACCTTGTTTAAATGTTATAGTATCCTAGGCCTACTCCTATGTTTTAATTGACAACGACAGATAAAAAACGACAGTGTTACCCCTTACGTTTTTTTGACAACGAGCGATAAAAAGTGACAGTGTTACCCCTTATGACAGCCGATAAAAAGCGACAGTGTTACCCCTTACGTTTTAATTGACGACAGATAAAAAAGCGACAGTGTTACCCCTTACATTTTTTTTGACAACGAGTGATAAAAAGCAACAGTGTTACCCCTTACGTTTTATTTGACGACCGATAAAAAGCGACAGTGTTACCACTTACCTTTTATTTGACGACGACCGATAAAAAACAAGTGTTTCCTTTCATGTTTTTTTCATGACAAGCAATAAAAAGCGACAGTGTTACCCCTTATGTTTTTTTTGCTGACGACGATAATGTTTTTTTTGCTGACAACCGATAAAAAGCAACAGTGTTACCCCTTACGTTTTAATTGACAACGACCGATAAAAAGTGACGGTGTTACCCCTTATGTTTTAATTGACAACGACAAATAAAAAAATGACTGTGTTACCCTTCATGTTTTTTCATGACGAGCGATAAAAAGCGACAGTGTTACCCCTTACGTTTTTTTTGACAACGAGCGATAAAAAGCGACAGTGTTACCCCTTACGTTTTTTTTTGACAACGAGCGATAAAAAGCGACAGTGTTACCCCTTATGATTTATTTGACGACGACTGATAAAAAGCAACAGTGTTACCACTTGCCTTTTATTTGACGGCGACCGATAAAAAACGACAGTGTTACCCCTTATGATTTATTTGACAACGACAGATAAAAAACGACAGTGTTACCCCTTATGTTTTAATTGACAACGACAGATAAAAAACGACAGTGTTACCCCTTACGTTTTTTTTGACAACGAGCGATAAAAAGCGACAGTGTTACCCCTTATGATTTATTTGACGACGACCGATAAAAAGCGACAGTGTTATCACTTACCTTTTATTTGACGAGGACCGATAAAAAACAAGTGTTTCCCTTCATGTTTTTTCATGACGAGCGATAAAAAGCGACAGTGTTACCCCTTATGTTTTTTTTGCTGACGACAATGTTTTTTTTTGCTGACAACCGATAAAAAGCGAGTGTTACCCCTTACGTTTTAATTGACGACAGATAAAAAATGACAGTGTTACCCCTTACATTTTTTTTGACAAGCGATAAAAAGCGAGTGTTACCCCTTACGTTTTTTTTGACAACGACTGATAAAAAGCGAGTGTTACCACTTACCTTTTATTTGACGACGACCGATAAAAAACAACAGTGTTACCCTTCATGTTTTTTTCATGACGAGCGATAAAAAGTGACACCCCTTGTTTTTTTTGCTGACGACCGATAAAAAGCGACAGTGTTACCCCTTATGATTTATTTGACAACGACAGATAAAAAACAACAGTGTTACCCCTTATGTTTTAATTGACAATGACAGATAAAAAACGACAGTGTTACCCCTTACGTTTTTTTTGACAACGAGCGATAAAAAGCGACAGTGTTACCCCTTATGATTTATTTGACGACGACCGATAAAAAGCGACAGTGTTACCACTTACCTTTTATTTGACGAGGTGTTTCCCTTCATGTTTTTTTCATGATGAGCGATAAAAAGCGACAGTGTCTTATGTTTTTTTTGCTGACGACGATGTTTTTTTTGCTGACAACCGATAAAAAGCAACAGTGTTACCCCTTACGTTTTAATTGACGACAGATAAAAAATGACAGTGTTACCCCTTACATTTTTTTTGACAAGCGATAAAAAGCGAGTGTTACCCCTTACGTTTTTTTTGACAACGAGCGATAAAAAGCGAGTGTTACCCCTTATGATTTATTTGACAACGACTGATAAAAAGCGAGTGTTACCACTTACCTTTTATTTGACGACGACCGATAAAAAACAACAGTGTTACCCTTCATGTTTTTTTCATGACGAGCGATAAAAAGCGACAGTGTTACCCCTTATGTTTTTTTTGACAACGAGCGATAAAAAGCGAGTGTTACCCCTTATGATTTGTTTGACAACGACTGATAAAAAGTGAGTGTTACCACTTACCTTTTATTTGACGACGACCGATAAAAAACAAGTGTTACCCTTCATGTTTTTTTCATGACGAGCGATAAAAGCGACACCCCTTATGTTTTTTTTGCTGACGACGATAATGTTTTTTTTGCTGACAACCGATAAAAAAGCGACAGTGTTACCCCTTACGTTTTAATTGACAACGAAAGATAAAAAACGACAGTGTTACCCCTTACATTTTTTTTGACGAGCGATAAAAAACGAGTGTTACCCCTTACGTTTTTTTTGACGAGTGATAAAAAGCGACAGTGTTACCCCTTATGTTTTAATTGACGACAGATAAAAAAAACAAGTGTTACTTACGTTTTTTTTTGACAACGAGCGACAAAAAGCGACAGTGTTACCCCTTACGTTTTAATTGACAACGACCAATAAAAAGCGTCAGTTATGTTTTAATTGACAACGAAAGACAAGAAACAACGTTGTTACCCCTTATGTTTTATTTTATGATGACCGATAACAAATGACAGTGTTACCCCTTACTTTTTATTTGACGATGAGCGATAAAAAAACTACAGTGTTACCCCTTATGTTTTCTTTGACGACAACCGATAAAAAGCGACAGTGTTACCCCTTTTGTTTTCATGGAAAAAAATATTGTGAATAGTGAATTCATTCATCTGAATGAAAACAATGAAACATATCCATAAACATGAAATGCATTTAGTATGTATATTTATTTTGGATTTATATCTCAAAAGCCCACTTGCAACATATTTACAATATATTGTACAAAAATATGAAATGGCAGATGCTTTCTACGGCTTTAACAATGCTACTTGGCACATCATGCTAGTAAAGGGTACATATGTATAACTGTCAATTAATACAAACATTAGTTCCGATGGTACGGCTATATTCACATCCATATGGCATTGGGCTTATCAAGTATTTTCTTTAGGTTTGTTCAAGAAAATAGCTATACAAATGTATATACATGATATCAAATGTTTTGGCTAACTATCAAACATAAACCTTTACCAAAACTATACGGTCCTTAAAAACAAAGTAAACAAATAACGATGCCAGGCACCATTTGATCGATGGAAACACAGACATCAGTTCAGTACACCTGCAACACTGACAAGAAGGATATAGGAGAAAGGATGGATCCTGAACCACAATACTTGGGAATCCCACACACACACGTAGCTCCTAGCACGTAGCTTGTAGCTCATAGCACGTAGCATGTAGCACGTAGCTGTGACAGAAACAAAGAGAAGCGAGCGCGAGGCTAACAGCAGAAGCGCGAGCAGCAGGAGGTGCTCTGATCAACGGACCACATCATCATAACACTTTGGTGAGAAGACTCTTGAAATGTTTACAGTCCGACCTCCAGGCGGTCAGAGGGTGAAACCTTTACCCTGGGAAGGCTCTAACAGAGACTACAATACCCCACGACCCAGAAGCCCCTCACACGCAAGGTCCACACGCGGTCCTGCGTTACATTGGAAAGGATTATGACCATATTTGACTCATATATTTAAAAAAAACCAAGACGACAACAAAAACGATATAAAAACCTTTGCGGCATTCCCTAAGTGCTCTCTCTCTCGAGCGAGGCGAACCCTTAAGCAAATGCACGCGGGACTCGAATGCACGTCTCTCCAGACGACCAGCCGAGCCCCCACACTCAAGACCTTAAGTGCACTTTTGATCTGTACCTTTTTTAAAATAAAGTATTCGGCTCTCCGCGTCCAACGGCGAAATCACCGGAGATTTCAATTGAAATGTTTCAGTGTGTTGAACTGAAATGGCGGCCCCCGGGGGGGGGTCGGGGGTCGGCGGGGGTCAGGGGTCAGGGGGTGGTCAGGGGTCAGGGGGGGTCAAGGGTCGGCGGGTGGGTGTAAACAAATGGTCCGTTCATTCCCCCTCCTCCTTGATGCGCTGCTGCTTGTTGCGGCGCGAGTCGAGGTCGAAGGAGAAGTCGGACCACTCGTCCCGCGGCGGGAAGGAGATGGTCTGGCGCAGCGTGAAGCGCACGGCGTCGATGACGCGCTCGCCGCGCGCCTCAGAGGCGCCCAGGCTGACCGTAGACGCCCCGGTGGAGCTCCGCAGGATGTGGGGCGGCGGGGAGAAGTCCATGTTCTGCCGGTGCTCCATGATGCCCTTCCAGATGAGGTGCTGGTAGTCTGGGGGGATCTTCAGTCTGGAGAGGTCCTGGGGGGACACGCCACGGACACCGTTAGCAATCGATTGGTCTGGCGATCAATATACACTCTGTGCGTCCTAAAGGAGACACGAGTGGACACCGTTAGCAATCTATTGATCAGTTGATCAATCGATCAATATATATACTGTATATCCTAAAGGAAGCGCATAGGATCACAGTTATTGATCAGTTATTGATCTGTTGATTGGGCGATCAATATAAATTTTGATCTATTGGGTCAATCGATTCATTCATGGACACATGAGTGGACACATGAGCTATGAGTTCTATTGATCCGTCGATAATAATACATTCAATCCATCTATCTAATCAACCCATACTACTAATCAATTTATCTCAGTGCCACAACCAAGTCAGTCTATCTGACTACGTACAAATTATATTGATATAAATACATACAGTGCATACTGTATACACACACACGCACACACACAGACAGCCCCACCCACAGGGCAGGCTCAGGCTCACCTCCATGTTGTAGTTCTCGATCTGGTAGATGTTGGTCAGGCCCTGAGCTGAGAAGTAGTCCAGGCAGCCTGAACAGCCCAGACGCAGGAGGAAGCTGGAGAGAGAGAGAGACATAGAGAGAGGAGAGGGAGAGAGAGAGGAGAAAGGGAGAGGGAGAGAGAGAGAGGGGGGTAAGTAACAATATCAGCTGTCTGATGTAAATCCCCCGTGCACGTGTGATAAATATACATCATTCAATTTCACTATAATGTAGACATTTGCTCAACGTTGAAACACACGAGACAAGCACCTTCATATCCTTATAAATTCAAATTTAGAGGTTAAATAGCGTTGTATTATAAGTCACTTTCATCCCACAATATCCATGTCATAATATCAGAAAGCACAGTGCTACGAACACGACCGGATCACCGTCGAAAAAGAGCTCTATCCAAAGACCTCTTTGAACAGGATATACTAGATCATCATCATCGTTTATCCATGACTTTATAAACCCTCCCTCCCTCCCTCCCTCCCGGAGCCTGCGGAGGCGGGTCCTGAGGAGGCGGGTCCTGAGGTGGCGGGTACCTGGCGATGCTGCTGTCCATGGGGTACGGTGGGGGGGGGGTGCAGTGGGAGGACGGGACCATGGGCAGCTGGGGCTGCAGGCCGTGGGAGGGGCTGAGCGAGCTCAGGTCCCCACTCATGGGCAGGTGGGTGCCCATCATGGGCGTCACTATGGAAACACAAGCAGCGCCCCCGTCAGTGTCTCTCTAGGTATTATGGGATATGAGCAGGTGGGGGTGGGGGGGGGTCACAGGGAGCCTGATGCGGGGGGGCAGGGTACTGCAGTGGCTAGGGGCGGTCCAAAGGTTGCGGGGTCGATTCCCCTCGTCACTGCAGTCGACCTGCGGGCCTGCTTGTCCTCAAACGTTGATTTGAAGGTAAATCTTCGTTGTGTGTATAAACTATGGTTATAAACTACCTTTATACAGACTGTATGCAAAATAAGAGAGTGGAGACGAGGAGATGAGATGAGGGTGGGTGTGGTCATGGTTTTTGGGGGCGGTCCTGGACAGACAGTGGGAGGAGCTTATCCTCCAGGGCGTCCCCTCTCCCCCTTATAGCACCCCCCCCCTTCGTCCTTCGACGAGGTGGTGGAGGAGAGAGAGACAAGTAGCACAGGAGAGAGAGACTGGTGGGGCAGGAGAGAGAGACAAGTAGCACTGGAGAGAGAGACTGGTGGGGCAGGAGAGAGAGACAGGTAGCACAGGAGAGAGACAAGTAGCACAGGACAGAGAGACGGGTAGCACAGGAGAGAGAGACAAGTGGGGCAGGAGAGAGAGACGGGTGGTTCAGAGACTTACTGTCGGTGAGGCCGGAGCCCATGCCGGAGGGGGTGATGGTGTTGCGCTGCTGGGGGTTGATCAGCTGGCTGACGGAGGGCAGCTTGTTCACCTTGCCGTGGGGGGGGGATTGGGACCCATACGACTGCTGGGGTGTCATGGAGGGCCTGGGAGGGACACACTTCCTGTTAGTCACTTCCTGTGGATGACCTTTGTATAAACCAAGGCTACGTTGCTACTTTATCTGGTTTATTTCTCATAAGAACCACGTGGCCCTCATCACCTGGACATCCCCGTACGGACTGACCGTCCGGGTACAGATGGGAGAACGTAGAACGTTGTTTTAATATAATAGAAGTGTATATTATTGAAGAACAAGTGGAGGTCTGTTGGTGTGCAGATGGCCAGAGAATAACATAAATATTAATAATCCTGTACTAAATGGATAGGATAATAGTTGAACTTAAGAATGTAGTAACAATTATTTGAGTTATTGTAAGATATGTCTTAAATATTGAAGTCCATTGATGATTTATTTATGTACAAAAAGTTAAAAGCGGTTAATATTTTTGAGTGTACTTTGAGACAGGAAAGGGAAACTGAGATTGGTAAAGCAGAAAAGAGAACATTTATTAATAAACCAACAATAGTGCAATACTGCCAACAAGCTAACACATGCCTCTGTTTCAAACAGAAGAGTCTCTGAAAGATATTTACCAGACAGAAATAAAACTCACAAACAAAATATTAAAAAAACATCTTAAAGTCCCGCAGGGACTTTATAAACCATGACCAGCATCGAGCAACGTTCTCCATAGAATCTGCATAATAAAGTCTCAATAAAGTCTTTCAAACAAACAACCCTGAAAATTAAAACAGCAAACGTCCTGTTGAGTCCAGCTCCACTCACAAAGCAAAGGTGAACCATGTTCACCTGAATTACCACAGTAAAACTAAGATAGCACCACAGTAAAACTACAGTAGAAAGACAGTAAAACTACTGTAGTACCACAGTAGCCCTAACCCTAGCCCTAACCCTACTGTAAAACTAAGATAGCACCACAGTAAAACTATGGTAGAATGACAGTAAAACTACTGTAAAACTATGTTAGCACTAGTGATAATACAGTAAAACTAGAATATAACAATAAAACTCAAGTATAACTACAGTAGAAGTATAATTAAACTATATAGAAGAACTACAGTAGAATTAGATTTGAAGTAGAATTAAACTATATAAATGAACTACAGTAAAACTACAGCAGAACTACAGTAAAACTGCACAAGAACTACAGTAAAAAACTATATAGAAGAACTACAATAAAATCTACAATAGAAATACACTAGAATTACACTAAAAAGTAGTAGTCAAGTCTAATTGTAAAGAAGAACTACAGTAAAACTACAGCTTGGTTCCAGACCTCCAGCACCAAAGAGGTGGAGGACATTTCAAAGGTTTCTTGTCACAGAGTAAACGGTTTGCTACATATGCTACATCCGCTACATATGCTACATCCGCTACATATGCTACGTGCTGGATGCAATGGCGTTAACTTGACACCAGGGAAATAAACAGAATGACACAATGGAGATTTTGTTACGGTTTGCTACAATGAATAGAGGTTTCAAGATGTGCTCTTTGGAACAAAAAAAATTGCAATCAAATAATTAAACATGCTAAAACAGCCAAGCCTAAATTAAACATATGGCCTTGTCTTTATCCTATCCCCTTTGCTGGCTCAGTCAGTGCATGGAGTCCACTGGGGGGACTTTTACTTTGAAAAACAGTCCCAGATCACAGTAACAAGGAGAAGGAGATCAGACCGGAAGAGGAAGAGGAAGAGGAGGAGGAGGGATGGAGGAAGAGGAGGAGATGAGGAGAAGGAGGAGGAAGAATAGAAACTATGAGGAGCTGAAAAGACGAGGAGTTGTAGGATCAGAAACGGTTTGTGAGACCCTGAGGAGCCTGCAGGAGGAGAAACGACGAGGAGGAGTCCAGGAGGCGGGAGGAGGAAGAGGAGCAGACTGGAGGAGCAGAAGGAGGAAGAGGTGGAGGAAGGAATGTAGGGAGAGAGGTTCAGGAGGAGCTGCAGCGCCTCCTCTGTTCTCCTGCCGGCTGGAGGAGCTGGCTGCCCAGCCTGGCAGACAGCAGGCTGAGGAGAGGAGGAGGAGCAGGAGGAGGAGTAAGACCACGCCCAGAGATTAGTTACCACGGCGATAGAGACAGGGCGAGTGAGGGAAACAAAGGAGTGGTCATACTCTGTTAGAAAAGGAAAAGTCTTTAATCACACCGTTGTAATGGCGCCGAGAGCACTCGATGCTTCTTCGATTCTTTTCATGCACTTCCATTTCTCTCCAGCAGGTGTCCCAGTTTCACAAGGGCATGCGAGTCAGATGCTCAGAAATGCAGGAATCACTCCCAGAGAGAGACAGTAACGTGTGGATAGACTTCCCACACTTAGAGGAGACAAGTATGAGTATTAGTTTCAGTATTTAGAAGGTTAGTCAAGGTAAAAAAAAAATGTCACAAAGATGGAGAGAAAAAAAACGTTGAAAAAAGCAGAAAGGAAAAATAACAAGCTCTTTAGAATTGCAGAGGTCTCTAAGCTGTGTTTTCACGCCCCCTAGTGCTTGTGTTTGATAACTGCCGGTTTATATAACACGTTATAAAAAGGTCACCTTTTAATTCTTCCGTTGGTTAAGAAGCCCGTGGCTAGTTCCATTATTTACGGGTTTTATGTCAGGGTAGCGCCACATGCCAGCTGCAATTTAACTGATAGCGTAAGCAGTGATTAGAGCCATCCGACTATAATTAACCCATCGCCTGCCCTTTCCCCACCGCGCCGCGCACACAGGCGGGGCCGCGCTAACCAGGTGAGTCAATTTTAATCACGCCTGAGCCAATGGCTGAGGTTCAACCAAAAGGTTTGTTTTTTTTCCCCCCCTCCTGGAATTATGCTGTTGTGCAAAATCTGGCAGAACACCCAGAGGCGTGAACCCGTCTCTCTGGAAGCGTCTGCGGAACAAAGCGCAGCTCTGCACATTTGTCACGATTCATGTGTGTTGGCGGAGCTCCGGTGAGGAGGAGGAGGAGGAGCGCTCTGCCCGAGGCCATGTTCCCTCTGCCTGCGCTCTCACAGAATAACGGCCTCGCCTCGCTTCTCATGTCGCTGAACAACACAACACACAACACCGCCGAGGTCTCCGGGAGAGTGGATCAAAAGCCAGGCGGGCGGTGGAGCGAACGCGACAAGCGAGCACGCTAAGAACACACACTTAAGAACACATGCTTAAGAACACACCCTCAGAACACACGCTAAGAAACACACGCGCTACAAACACACGCCGATCACAAACGCGCCGTAGTCACACGCTAACAACACACCGCGAACACATGGTGCAAATGCACGCTACAAACACACACTACAGACACACACACTACAAACACACGTGTCAAACAAGCTAAAAGCACACCCCCACAGATACATGCAACAAACACACATGCTACAGACAAACACTACACACACACACACACACTACAAACACACCGATACAGAGCTGCTCCACTCCAAACGCCACCAGGGGAGGAGGAGGAGGGAGTGCAAGACAACAGGAATCAAGATCACACCTTGTTAGCACGGCTGCACATTTGTTACGGTTCAATTAAACAATAACATGCCCAAAGAGGTGCGACTAGGGGAGAGTTCTGTACTCTAGTAACACTGGCTGAGGTAATAGGGTGGAACTCGTAATACAGAGAACTAAAGTATGCTAGAACTCTATAATATGGTCTCTGCAGGTACTGTGGTAGAACTCAGTCAGTACTGTGGTAGAACTCAGTCAGTACTACATAAGAACTCAGTCAGTAGTACTACAGTAGAACTCAGTCAGTCAGTACTGTGGTTGTGGTACTTCTCTGTGGTTTGGTTCTACTCTGTGATAGTACCGGTGTGGTTCTACTCAGTACTGCAGTAGAACGTGTGGTTCTACTCTGTGATAGTACCGGTGTGGTTCTACTCAGTACTGCAGTAGAACGTGTGGTTCTACTCTGTGGTAGTACTGGTGTGGTTCTACTCAGTACTGCAGTAGAACGTGTGGTTCTACTCTGTGGTCGTACCGGTGTGGTTCTACTCAGTACTGCGGTAGTAAACGGTTGGGGTTCTACTCTGTGGTAGTACCGTTGTGTGGTACTCACTGTTTCTGCAGGAGGTTCTGCTGCTGTTGGCGGTACGACTCGATGGTGTGCTGGGGCAGAAACTGCATGAGCTCCAGAGACTCCTTGATCTTCACCAGGATCTCGTAGATCTCTCTGCCCTTGATCTGAGAGAGAGAGAGAGAGAGAGAGGGACAGGGCAGTCAGACCGGAGCTCGCTTGCCCCGTGTCACCTGGCTTGGGATTCACCCAATCAGAGACGGACAGGCAGGAAGTGTGGAGGAAGACAGGAAGTGAGAGGAGGGACTCACGGGCAAACAGAAGACCTCCTCGTCTGTGGACCGTCGTTTCTTCATGGACGACATCTGGAGGCCATGGGAGACCTGGCGGAAGGCTGAGGTACAGAGGACCAGAGGTCAGAGGTCACGGGCGCACGGCGTCGCATTGGCCTCAGCAGAATGAAGCGAGATGGCCACCAAGCAGGCAGGACAGGAAGGAGCGGGAGGACGTGGCGGAATGTTCCAGGTTCACAAGGTAAAAGGCCCCTTGGTTTCTCTCTCTTGAAAGTCATTGGTTGGGGCTAATTAGCATTAGCTGAGTAGCACTTTAGCATTAGTATAGTTGACATCATACCCTGGGGGAGACTTTTACTTTCTGAACCTGGAGTTTCCACCGCTGTAGAGCAAGCATGCTGTGTGACTGATCATGTCTGTAAGCATGCATTAGCATGTGTGCAGCGTTAGCGCGTGTGTGTGAGTGTTAGCGTACGTGGCATGCGTCCATGTGTTAGCCTAGCCTGTGTCAGCGTGTGGGTGTTAGCATGTGCGCAGCGTCGTCATGGGGTACCACTAGTCAGCGAGCCTGTGCCTTCTTAGTGTGTATATTGTGCAAAGTGCTTGTGGGCATCTTAGCCTTCTTCAACGTCTGTGTGCCTGCTACCAGCCTTCTTAGCGCATGATCAGAGTGCTAAGAAGCGCGTGCGTGGCGCTAAGCGGCTGTGTGCGAGCTGGCCGCCGTTGGCAGCAGAGCAGTGAGGAAAGCGTGGTCCCGGCCCCTCCACCGCAGCCCCCAGCGCTACTTACGGCGTTTCGTACCGTCACTGCTCTTTGTGACGTCCGTCACCTGCTGCTTACGGATGCTATCCTCGTCCGCCTTGCGGTCGCGGCCCGGACACGCGCAGATCCTTGCCTCGAAGCACCGGCGGCCCAACACCTGACCGCTGGAGGGGAGGGGGGGGGTAGGAGGCGAGGGAGACCAGGGGGAGGAGGGAGGGAGACACTGTGGTTAGAAAGTGATAAAGTGGCAGCGATAGGACACAGATGAAGGGGAGAGGGGGCGAGAGAGGGAGAGAGAGACACACAGAGGGACAGAGAGAGAGAGAGAGAGAGAGAGAGAGAGAGAGAGAGAGAGAGAGAGAGAGAGAGAGAGAGAGAGAGAGAGAGAGAGAGAGAGAGAAGGCCAGAGACAGGAGAGAGAGAGCGATAGAGAGACTAAGCACTGCAGCAGGCTCCTCTTACTCTCTGGTCTCCAGGGTGACGATGATGAGGATGGGTCTTCGGTTCATCCCGCCCACACAGCTGGAGTTGCACATGAAGTTGTACAGGATGGTGGTGAACTCGGTGCCCACCTGGAGACAAGACGGACGGCCAGGGTTATGGGGGTGGAGGGTTGAAGGTGGGTGAACCACACCTACTAGAAGCTGACTGCTGAGAGTCACTAGTACTTAGCATTGTGTAGCATCTTATCCTAGCTATCTTTGTTGTGTACGGGGAATGGGTTAACCTAGTGATTGTTAGTGCTTGGGACTTGGTTCTAAGAACATCCTTACTGTACCGGCAGCGATATATTGTTGTTTCTTCTGACTAATGTACTTCTTGTAAGTCACTTTGGATAAATACGTCTGCTGAATGCCCTCAATGTAAATGTAAATGTAAATGTATTACGTCAGAGTGTCGTGACGCGGCATCGAACCCGCAGTCTCTCAGGGTCTCACCTGCGGGGGTTCGTAGGGCACCAGCACGCTCTGGCGCCCCGTGATGGAGTCCTCCATGTACTGGGCGTGGCTGTTCCCCTCCACCCGGATCAGGTGACTGGGCGGGGCTATCTGACCTGGGGACGCGAGGGGAGGGGCCACGGGTTAAAATGGCCGACAGTACACAAGACGTGGAGAAGTTCTCCCTGATGATGTGATTCTGAATCCACTGTGAGTCGCTTTGGATAAAACTAGCGGCTGCTTAATGACTCAATAGAAAGGTAACATATCATCATGACTGCACAGAGTTAAATCTATTTTATTTCAACTGAATTGACACCATCAGTTTTAGCGGTTTCAATGCAAAGGTATAGGTGAGTCTGTGAATGCTCCACCTGCCCCTTAGTGCCTAGTGGGTGTTTAGGGTTAAGGTTAGGGTTCATCCAGTATCTATGGTTACCGTCGACCGGTGAGTATCGGCCCCTCGACCCGTCTCGGTTCCTTGTTACGTCTCATCGTACGAGCAGAACAACAGAACTGAGTCCGTCGGGGTGTTTTAACAGACCCTCTATACTTGATCACATTACATTTTTGTTACTTATTTTTACATATTTTTATTTTTTACCCATCTATCTATTTACTTTATATTGTATTCTTGCTGTTATGTGGCTGTTGAGGTACCAAACATAATCATTTTACTCTTTGTGTACTTTTACAATAAGAATGTAATTCTTACCGTCGTTGAACTCGCGGCTGAGCTCGTGGTTGGGGCAGCGCTTCACCACCTCCGTGACGTGCTCCGCCTTCTTGTAGACCGGCATGGCGCGGATCACCGCCCCCTGGGGGGGGTTGGTGAGCACCTTGATCTGGATCGGACAGGTCTTGGCGATCTGGCAGTACAGCTTCTTCAGTTCCGTCGAGTACTGCAGTGGGATGGGGTAGGAGGAGGAGGAGGAGGAGGAGGAGGGAGATACACAGGTCAGTCCAGGAGTACTCACAACGTCTGACTCCTCATCAGAACCCTTGATCATCATGGGGAGCCCAACACCCCATCACCAATTTAAAATGATTTGCCTGTATGTATGTATGCATGTATTTATGTCAATTATGACACCCACTGCACTCTTGATCACCCCAGGAAGGAGGGATCCCCCACTCTGCGTTCCTTCTCAAGATCTCTTCCTTGCTATTTAAGTGAGTTTTTTCTTGCCCTCTGGGGGGCTAGGGTAAGTGGCGTGTCATAAACACATGGCCTGTTAAGCTCTTTGAGACTGTACACTTCCGCACCATCCGTCCCCTATAGAGTAAAATCACGTACGGTTGTTTGTGCCATAACCCTTAATAACAGTTTGGTGGTTTTATTTCAAATAAAAGCTCTAGAAGGATTGATGTGGAGCATGTGAACCGGGTCGGAGGAGGAGGGTGAGTGGATGGTGGAAACACCTGGAGACGAGGCAAGGTTTACCCCGAGGAGAAGGAGTTAAAAGACTGTGATTATGGCTTTAATGAACACACACTCACTCACACACACACACACACACACACACACACACACACACACACACACACACACACACACACACACACACACACACACACACACACACACACACACTGTGTGCATGCGTATGTGTGAGTGTGTTGGGAGCACTTCAATGGGTTTTCCTGGGGCCTGGAGGACTTCCGTGGAGGGTCGTAAAGGGAGGAGCGAGGGCCCCAGCAGGAGCAGTTAAACTGGGCCTGGCTCCAAGCTCAGAGCAGCCGCTCTCTCACCTCCAGCCCACCCTGGATCAACCCCCAGTTCACCACCATTCTGCGGACGCTTTCATCCATGATGTCATCCAGGAGCATTTCGCGGTTAGGAGTAGGATTGTCTTAAGTCTTGCTCATGGATGCCTATAGGTGTGGGCATCGTGGCAAATCGAACCCACCCCCACCACGGCTGGGAGCCAAACACCCTAACCACCGGGCTTTCTCGCCCTGGTTCTGGAGCTCCAACGTCACAAACGAGGGTCCAGCGGTGGGGAACGAGAGCAGGCGACTCTTGAACATCTAGGTTCTACTTTCAGGACGGAACGTGGGGGGTGTTCTGTGTAAAGTATAGGAGCGGTTCTCCAGAGAACGTTGTTTCCACTGGAGTGAAGGAGTGGTGAGCAGATATAAATCAAATCTAAATCAAAGCAGTTTGATGAGCAAACAGCAGATGGAAAAGTTTCTTGGATGGAGTCTTGGGGTTTGGCAGTGGTTTGGAAGGTGTAGGTAAAGGATGGCGTGTGTGTGTGTGTGTGTGTGTGTGTGTGTGTGTGTGTGTGTGTGTGTGAGAGTGCGTGCGTGCGTGCGTGCGTGCGTGTGTGTGTGTGTTGGAAGAGAAGAAAGGTATTCTGTGTACACGGACAAAAACCTCCCTGGGGCTGCAAGAACAATACCACATACATTCCTCCTCCTCAGCCCTGTCCTGGGGGGAGGGAGGGAGAGAGAGAAGGAGGGAGAGAGACAGAGCGAGATGGATCATCTGCGTGTGTTCTTCGTCTTGATTCTTGATATTACACAAGTCTGGCACTACTGTCTAGCGACAGAACCTTTATTGGATCCAAACCCAGCGAGCCCCGGTAGAACCTTGGGGTTCTCCGTTGGGTTCCAACCTCCTCCACACCAACAGTGTGTTGCACGGAGATCTTAAGTTATTCAAAACCACATTTCCACAACTAGCGTGCCTGTCTCAGGAGACCTCATTATAAATTGGTTATGTTAATGTAAATTAACATTAGCATGATAATTTACATAAACCGTCCATAAAGTTCATCGACATCATTTCCTTTGCCCTTATTTAGTGGTATTTTACAGGTTTTAAAGTTTTCTAGTTTTATTTGGATTTGCATTTGATCTCATTCTGTCCTGGACGTTAATTTAATTAACATCAACGCGTTAATTTACATTAACGTCATGTTCCACCAACAGTACAAGGTACCGCTAACATCAGAGACAACCATTTCAACGTCTTTACCAGTGACTCCGACTCTCACTCTTCCTAAGGCCTACAGTGGAGGTCTTTAAAGGAGATCTTGATTTGAATTCCTTCAGATTCTAATCTCCCGCACAAAAGATCTCTCGGCCAATCAGCGGCCTCAAGCCCTCAGGGACAGGAGCAGGAGTTATGCTTCACGTCGGTTGGGATGGCAGCTCCGCCCAACCTTTATCAAAACTAGAAACTCAAGTGTCCAGAATGTTCATCCACATCATTTCTATGACTCTTATTTAGTATTTTACAGTTTATTTGTGGACTGGATTTAATTCTACTTCGGTCCTGGACTTTCTGGTGTGACACCAGAATTTCTATCTGGGATTCACGAAGCACCATTTTATTTCATCCATATTTCTAATTATAAGTTTATTGCTGTACAACTAAACTGTAGAGTCATTATATATGAAGCTAGATTGTTTACTATTACATTTCAAAGGAGCGCTTAAGCTGGTTTAATTAATTTTAATGATATCCAGTCCAACCAGTCTCGGCTGGTTCAAACTGTTGCAAATTCATTCACACGAATGAGGAAGGAAAGAATCTAGAGGAGTTGTCTTTTGTCTTCAGAAGAAGTGACACATATACGGTTTGAACTTTACATAATTTATAATCATGTATTTACATTATAATCCATAATGTTAATCCATAATGTGGAATCACTTTGTACATGATTCGATTCACTTTGTATCATGTGTATTTGACACATACACACACACACACACACACACATACACCCTGCTGGAGGGCTCAGGTTGGTTGTCACGGTGATCTGCTGGTCTTTGGTCAAAATCAAAGCAGCGTTCCCCAAACCATGTTCTTTAAAAAACAAAAACACCAAAGATAAATGGGTGCAGTTATAGCTGTCACCCCCTCTCCCTCCCCCACACCTCCCCCCTCTCCCCCACTCATCCCTGTCAGTCTGCTAAATGAGGTGGGGAACAAGTGGAGAGAGAGAGAGAGAGAGCGAGAGAGAGCGAGAGAGAGAGAGAGAGAGAGAGAGAGAGAGAGAGAGAGAGAGACATGGAGGGAAGTAGAGAGAGACAGAGTGGCGGAGAGATGTAGGGATGTAGAGAGAGAGAGAGAGATATGGCGGTATATCAGTAATGTTTAGATTATTAATTTTAATTACACAGTGTTGTTGCAGGAATAAAAGAAGAATTTAGTTGGGAGGAAATGAGGCCAGGGGCACATTCCCATTATCATTACGAACTGGGAGCGCACAGGGTTGAGTAATAGCATGCACACCCTGACCTGCAGACACACACACACACACACACACACACACACACACACACACACACACACCTGGCCAAGCCCACAGACACACACCAACACACACAGTGTCAAACACACTTACAGACAGACACACACACACACACACACACACACACACACACACACACACACACACACGTAGATGAGACACACACATGACACATGCTGAGGTTAACCATCCCAGCCCTGCAGCTACAAACTTTGAGCGCACCAAAAAAATGCATTGGCTGCTGCTACCTTCGTTTGGAGCTATGTGTGTGTGTGTGTGTGTGTGTGTGTGTGTGTGTGTGAGAGAGAGAGAGAGAGATTGACAGAGTGTGTGTGTGTGTGTGTGTGTGACGTAAACGTGTTTGTGTGTGTGTGTGTGTGTGTGTGTGTGTGTGTGTGTAGCGAGGGGTGGAGGGGACGCCTGACTGAGCCCTGTAGTAGATCAGGACGGGGCGTTCAGGTGTACTAGGTGTAATTAGCTGCCATTCATCTCCGCTCACAATGAGAGTTCCACACGGCCACACGCTTGTCCAGAGATGGATTACACTCCACAGGGAGGAACACTTAAACACCTTGGAAGTGTCTGGACACTCGGCTAGTGTGTGTTTTACATTTTTTTTTGTATTTATTATATTTGTATTTATTGTACTCACTCAAGTGTCCATAATGTTCATCGACATCATTTCCATGACCTCGATTTTGTAGATTTGTATACTCTTGTTTTAATTTGTGTTAACTGGATTACATCTCTTCTGGACTTTCTGGTGTGACACCATGAGGGTAACCAACTTAATGTGTTGGTTATTGCTCCATGATGCCCACATAGTCACATTTTTATACAACGCTTCTCTTTCTAACTTTATGAGTGCTAGCAGAATGATTATCTCCAAAAGCACATCCACAAGGACTTCAGTCGGGCCTAACAGGCGACTACTCTCCTGGAAAAAAAACTTATACTTTGCGTTTTTTTTACAACGTGTGGTAGACCTGGCCATCCCAAACACACCGAAATCACGATTCCCTCCGTGATCCACACAACAGACACGTCTACACAACTCCTGAACTTCTATCCTCGTGGGCACCGTCAGAATGTCCTCAAACGGTCCTCACAAACACACAGATATCTCCGGCCCCTGGACATGCGATCCCAGCACTGCCCTCCCCTCCTTCCCGTCAGTGTGAAACCCACCAGGTACGCTCGCTGTTCCCTGTAAACGTGCGTGTTCACCGCGCACGCTCACTTTCCTTTTTTGCATATAAGCCCCGCTCGTCGGACGGCTGTGTGTGCGTCGGGGAGGCAGGCTGGGACAGGCCCGTTCTGGCTCCTCAGCCTCCTCTCCTGACAAGACGCTGCGGGCACATGCAGCACTCAAGCCCTGACAAACATCCAAGACCTTAACCAAGCGGGGCCCGGCGCCTCCGGTCTTGTTCTCTTCATTCCTGACAAGTCGCGTCTTGCCCTGAGCTTCTCCCGAACCTGTTTAATTCAAACAATAATCCCCCTTCCTTCTCCTCCCTCCTCCTCCTCTCCCTGTTTTTTTTTTCACGGTGTGGGAGAGACAGGATACACACCTGTTTTCCCCGAGCGAGGGAACCGACTGAGATTTACAAAGAAAAATAACCTGATTTCCGAGTGTGAGACGATTGTTCTGTGCTTTTCCCACAAATCGGCTGCAGAGAATTTGTTTCGTCTCTTGCGCTGTGTGCAGGAGTGGAGGAGGAAGGAGCCGAGGTTGTTAACGACTGACAGCTTTGCGGTTTGTCTGGAGACTTTACAAAGGGCCTGTTATTGTAGGGAGTAACCAGCGGTAGCTTGGCCCTTTGTCCCACCTATTGGCATCAATAGATGGAACTGTATTTCTGTACAGGGAGGTGAAATCACTGCTGTGTACATAACACAAGCCTGCCTTTGGCTCGCTGACAGAAGGCGCTTCATGCCACAGTTAGTAAGCTTTGCTTCGGAGCAGTGGGATCAGGGTGTACATTTTGTGCTCTTGTTTACATGCTTCATACAACAAAATTAAATTAGTGGGGATAGACGTTTACTCCATGTTTCATACTGCCGGGATGGCTTCAATCTCAATTATTACATTAAGGCCTTTTATAATCTTTATAGTCTTTACAATATTCTTCTCTTAATGACTTTGATCCCATTTTTCGACGCTTATCTTCCAACCTCACCGTGTGTAAAACATAGACCTGTTGACTGAGAAGCCCTGGGATTCAGCGGTGTGAAGCCACCAGCGTATATTAGTGTCAAAAACAGGCTTTTCCGGAAACTATTTTTGATCTATGCTTATCATAAAAACATCTTTAGCTCGTCCTTTGTCCCCCCCTATCCCCTCTGGTACTTTGTCTCCCCCCCGCCCTCCCTCCCCCCGTCCCAGGTCTGAGGGCTTGTATCTCAGCGCAGGACAAGTCCTGACACGCTTTCTGACACAAACAAGTCTCGGCTCCGTCTCGTGAGGCGTGGGACGGCCCGCAGATGTTCCAGAGGCAAGCTGCAGCTTGCTTCCTTTCCCTGTTAACACTCCTCTCTTTGAGCCTCTTTCAAGCATCCCCCCCCCCCCTCCTCCCTCCTCCTCCTCCTCCTCCTCGTCCACCTCCCTCCCACCCCTCCCTCCTTTGGGGCAACGCGAGATACGACTCCCCAGCTTAACCCTGGGAGACGAGGGAGCGGTGAGGGCCGGGCGTGCAGAGTTCAGAGAGGAGGCACGCCGTATTGACTCAGGTATTATCTGCTGGTCCTCCATCCATTACAGTAATCCCCCCTGGCTGGGGACGGGGGTCCCCGTCGGGGCATTCCTATGGTCGACTGGGGGCCTGGTGGCAGTTAATACGCTCGGCAAACACCCTTCAGACGCTCTGTGGCCCCCGCCTCGGAGGCAGCACACAATGGCCGCCTGCTCGGCAACACCTCATTGGTTTAGCAGAGCAAAGAGACAAGATGGAGGAGGCCGAGGGAGAAGAAGGGGAAGAATAGCTGAAGGGGGATTCGTGTGCACTGACTAAATAGTCTGAGAGTAATATGGTCTGTGAGCAGGAGCGCCATTCACTGACGTTAAATAAATAATCCACAGGATTAAGGGTGGGAGCCCTTCTGGGAAATGCTGATGAATGTGTGTGTGTGTGTGTGTGTGTGTTTGCTCACGGTTTTGTGTGCACATGTGATCATGTGTGTGTGCATGTGTATGAGTTTCATGTTGTGTGTGTGTGTGGGTGTGTGTGTGTGTGTGCATGTAAGTATGTGAGTGTGTGTGTGTGTGTGTGTGTGTGTGTGTGTGTGTGTGTGAGAAGTGTGTGATTGTGAATCTTCAGTGTGTCATCACAGGTGTATGTGTGTGTGTTTGGGTTTGTGTATGTGATTGTTTCATACGCACAGTTGTGTGTGTGTGTGTGTGTGTGTGCATGTAAGTATGTGAGTGTGTGTGTGTGTGTGTGTGTGTGTGTGTGTGTGTGTGTGTGTGTGAAGTGTGTGATTGTGAATCTTCAGTGTGTCATCACAGGTCAGGTCACAGGTGTGTGTGTTTGGGTTTGTGTATGTGCATGTGATTAAGTGTGATTGTGTGTCTTTAGTGTGTCACTGGTGTATATGTGTGTGGGTTTGTGTGTGTCACAGGTGTGTGTGTGTGTGTGTGTGTGTGTGTGTGTGTGTGTGTGTGTGTGTGTCACGGGCAGGTGAGGCAGGTAAGAGCTGAGGTGTGTGTCCAGGATTAGGCGTGTCTCTGGGCGAGCAGCCATCAAACGGCTCTCTCCGCGGGGAGCTCAGCCCCTGTGGAAGACCCAGCCGGGCTTCAAACGGAGGGGGAGCATTAGCCGACTGCAGCTGGGGAGGGGGCCTCTTCAGCGGGCTGGCGGGCTAGCGCTGGGGCCTAGCGCTGGGGCTCTTGTAGCTACTCTGCTGGGATTAAGGAGGCTTGGGGCTCCTGATCTGCCTCAGATCAGGTGTTCAGGGTCTGAAGAGGAGGAGCCAGCCTATCACCAGGCTCTGCTGGAAGCCCCCCACCCCTACCTCCCCCCATTCTTTCACAGTTGACCAATCAGCATTCAGATCTAAACCTTCCCTCAACCTGCTTGTCTAATAATTAGGAGGATTTTCGTCCCAGGACTGAATTAATTATTATGCCAAAATCTTTGCATATTGTCAGACTTCAAAGGCTTTGTTGTAATAACACATCTATACAAATCAAATCTATAATTTAATTAGATTCAACAATGACTCAAGGAAGCAGGGAAGATGAAAAGTCTTCCTCCTCCTTCAACCGTTTTCAGTAAAAAAAAAAAAAAGAATGTCAGCAGAAAAAAAACGACAACAATAAAAGCGAGACGTGGATAATCGTCCCGCTAAACGGCTAGACCGACCCGACCGGTGTTGCATCATGTGTTTTGACTGAGTCCCCTTGCATCTATTATGGGATGTGAGCACAGAGTCAGAGAGCCTGGGCGTGTGCCTCACGCCCTGCGCTCTTACTTTGAAACAAACGCGTATTAGACACACTTCAGAATGAGAGGGATGAGCTCTGCGTGTGGGAATTAGGTGAACGTGACAATCCCACACTTAGAGCGGCCAGGCGGGGGACCAGCCCTCTGAGGTACACCTGTTTGCTCATTACCACGCCTGGCTATCAGAGGGGAACCTGAATAAACATGGTACTTTTTATATTTGACTGATAGGTGCAGAATTTAACACAGAAACTGAATGAGTCTCTTGGCTCCAATACCTAACAAAATTAAAATATAAATAGAATTTTGAAACCCTGGCTGTGGACTAATTGGGATGAGGGACTGAGTGGAATAAGTCACAAAATCCTGACTATGATTTACTGAAGAGACACTGGCTTTGCTTTTCATATTTTTAACAGGTTAGATTGTAAAATCTCAGAAATTAGTTAGAAATTATTACTAATCTGAGACTGACTTGCAGTTTAAACCGTCTAACCAGGGCAGTTTGTGTACTGGTTATGTGTACCGGTTATATTTGGTGACCACGTGGTCGGAATTATCCCACGTCATTCATCGTTAACCAAAGGGAGCAACAGTGTTCGTGTGTGTGTGTGTGTGTGTGTGCAGTATATTATGTGTGTGTGTGTGTGTGTCTGCACAGAAACACACTGACAGGTGAAGGCGGGCGGGGCAGTGGGACTCCAGGTGTCGCTGCTGGCGCTGTCGCCCTTAATGACAGAGCAGCAGATCTGGTTGTGTTGCTTTTCACATGGTGACACCTAGCTGCAGGGGCCACCACCACACCTGGCCCTAACGAGGGGCCCTAACAAGGGGTCCAAACAAGCGGTCCTGACGAAGGGTCCTCACCCTGCCGACCTCTGTGATCAGCAGAGAGGAGGGTTGACCTCTGGCCCGGTCTCCGGTGACTCCTGACCGGAGTGTCTCACTGACACTCTGGTAGGGGCGACAGGTAATCATCTCAACTTAGAGGTAGGTGGGGCGATGTGTGACCAAGGATATCTGGGAAATCACGTAGGTGGATGTGGTGGATGAGTAACACTTTGTTATTGCAACTATAGAAATTCTGTTGTATTGTTTTTTGTTTTGAATTTTTCCATGACAGTAAATGACGAGCTCACGATAATGATATTAATAATACTGATGACAGTACTGGCAGCAGGGGGCTGGTCTCCCTCCCTAATCTCTCTCCCAGAGCAGGAGGGAATGAGAGAGGAGATGCCCTCAGGATGTCCCACCTCTCTCGTCTAGTGACATCGTTCCCTGCCAGATGTGGTTGTGCAACGACTGCTCTCACACAGATCTCGCCCAACTCTGCCTGCAGCGAAGATCCAGTCAAGATAAGGGCGTCACGGATATCCAATTCATCTCCCTCAGCGTAAGTGCTGGAGAACCATGGAACCAGAGGTCGCCGTTAATGACCAAATGATACACGTTATTCTCGTTCTCGTTTACTTTTACGGGAAAGAGGGAAATACTAGTCGAAAATTCGGTGGAAGTTGAAAGCAATCGGACCTGGAGAGATAGAATCCCATGTTCCAGTTTTTTTTTACTAGTACTGTCAGTGGATACGGGACTGTAAGTTAATACAGTGAGTTATAACAGTACAGTGAAATAAGCATCACAAGGTTGGTGTGACGATCAAGGAGGGGAAAGGTTTTGATGCGGATATAAACGTACATAAAAATACAAACTTACCTGGAACCAAACGCCCCCAGGTGAATCAGTCTTTCTGACTCACCCACCTCCACACTTCAGGTGATTAGTGTACGTAGTAATTATAAGTATGAATAAGTGAAACAGGCATGAAGAGGTTGTCTATGTATTCCACGGTTTTCCCAACAGCGTTTAAAATATTGCGTTTGTTTTACAAATCATGAAACTCAATTCTGCTTTACTTCAGCATTCATTCAATGTCCCATGTGGATGAATAAAGTATTCACCTCCTCTAATTTCATGAACAGGTCAATTAATTAAAATTATTTATGGTCCTACTGGTGTCTGGTTATAAGCCCTGTGGTGTATGTCTTGATACAGAGAGAGAGCGAGAGAGAGAGAGCAAGAGAGAGAGAGAGAGAGAGAGAGAGGGATAGAGAGAGAGAGAGAAAGAAAGAAAGAAATAAAGAGAGAGAGACAGAGAGAGAGAGATGGAGAGAGAGCGAGAGAGACAGTGACAGACAGACTGGTGTACTGGTGTACTGGTATACTGGTGTACTGGTGGCCTGGTGTACTGGTGGACTGGTGTACCGGTGTACTATCGGACTGGTGGCCTTGTGGTCTGGTGTTCTGGTGTACTGGTGGTCTGGTGGTCTGGTGTACTGGTGGACTGAGCGCCCGCGCCGTCTCTTACCGTCCAGGTGGCTGACTTGGCGGTACTGGACTGCTGGAAGGAGACGTCGAAGGTGTGGGGGCCGGCGTAGTCTGTGTTGGAGGGGATGGCGGGGGAGGGGGAGAGCGCGTCGAAGGTGGAGCTGGGCTGGGAGTAGGGCGAGGGCGCCGCCACGTTGTTCTGTGCGTGGTCGTTGGTGTAGGGGCTGGTCGACGTGGAGCCGCCATTCTGGATGCTCTGGTCCATGCTGTTGAGCAGGCCCAGGTTGGTGTACTGCGACTGGGGAGGGGGGGAGAGGGGGGAGAGGGGGGAGAGGTAAGTCTCATTACAGGAGTATCTACAGAAACTGTGGTCGGTGACATCATCCACCGGTTAAAGAGAACACAGAGGCCATCTGGAACCCGTGTTGGTGAACACATTGTTCTGGTTCAGTTGTAAATGACAAACACAAGGAGGCAGACAGGTGAGTCATCATTTAGTCAACCTGATCTAGAGCCCAAACCGGACGGGTTTAATGAGGTTTAGATCTCTCGATAGTTTATTTTAAGAAAAATATGTAATGTGCTCGAGGTTAGAAAAAACGGTTTGGGACCAAAACCAGTTCTGACCCTCAGACTGATCAATCCATTATGGATTGAATTGTACCAATAAAAAACATTAGAAATAAACCATTAAACTCTGATAAAGCTACACTGGTGAATCATACAATCTTTGACTTCAGACGATTCCCAAACGATTCCAAAACACCCCTGCATGGAGAACCCCTGTTCCCAAGCAGTCCTCCCAATGCAAACCATCCAGACGGGATCACCAGGAATGAGATGTCCAGGCTTCAGGACGTGGACGCCAGCGGGCCGCCGGCCAACGCCTCACAACATGATGCCCCTCCAGTCCCCCCCATTCCATTCCCTTTATAAACGGCACATTCCTGTGCAAGGTGCCACATCTCTCTCTCTCTCTCTCTCCCTCTCTCTCCCCCTTTCAACCTTTCTCTCTCCCTCTCTCACCCTCCCTCTCTCTCCTATCTATTCCAGGCTTGGCCGGCCACAGCTGCCCCCCCGCACCCCCGCCCCTCCACCAGGTGCTGGTGGACTGACCGCCGAGAGATGCACCGAGCATCAGGTTGTGTGTGTGTGTCTGTGTGTGTGTGTATGTGTGTGTGTGTGTGTGTGTGTGTGTGTGTGTATGTGTATGTGTGTGTCGGATGTGGGAATGACAATACAAAGTGGGGCGCTAATGGTGTTTCTGTTACAAAGAGAAAAGACCCCTAGACAGGTGCTCACAGACACACACACACACAGACACACACACACACCTGAGAGGTCATTTAAGTCAACTGCTCCATCCTCCTGGAACAGCCACAGGGTAGCTAGAGGTGTTGTGTTGCAGTGTGTGTGTGTGTGTGTGTGTGTGTGTGTGTGTGTGTGTGTGTGTGTGTGTGTTTAACCCTGCGAAACAATGGGAGAGCAGCTTAGCCGAGTTGGTCTGAAGCAGGGAGCAGACAAGTGTTTGGTGAGCAGAACACACACACTGACACACTCACACACAACTTTGCACACACACACACACACACACACACACACACACACACACACACACACACACACACACAAACACAGACGGACAGACACACACACACACAAGCTCGATGCGGATTAGGCATTTTGAGACACACGCTCGCTGACAAAGGGCCGATGACATCACTAATCTAGAGCAGGCTTACGCTGGGAGGCCTGTGATGGGGTTGTCTGATCGGGGAGCAGGGAAGAGAACACCTCTAAAGATAATGAAATAAACCCAATGACAAACCTTGGCCAAATTCCCCATCTGGGATTCAAAGCACCTGAGAAATACAGAAATAAACGTCTTTCCAAAACAGAAGAAAAATACAGAAACTAATGCATAGTTGCCATTTTGGAAAGATGTTGGGCTCTTCTAATTTCTTCATGTGGATTCAGATATGTTTATGACTCCTGCCCGAATACTTTCAAACCAAGTAACTTTTCAGACTTGTCCATCGCAATGTAATAATAAAAAACAATAAGCAACTGAAAAAACTTTAATAAGAACTGAAAAACCAAGACGGATGTTGAGTTTTTCAGTTGCTTATTCCTGGATCTGTTGAGTCAGCTGATGATGTCACCGTGGCGCAAGACTCACCTGAGCCTCCACGCCTCTCCGGCCAAACACTTCACACCCACACCTTCACCCACCCAAACACACACATTCAGACCTTCACCTATTCACCCAACCACACGCACAAATTTGCACTCACATGTTCTCCCAAACACACGCACACATTCACATTCACATTCATCCAGACAAATCCATAATTCATCCCCTGTCACAGACTGTAAGGGGAGAGTTGTCTTGCTCAAGGACAACCTCAGCATTTCTGGCCAGACAGAACAGGGAACCAACTACCACTCCCGGTCACATGCTGCCCTACCCAGCCGGCCTAAGGTATGTCCACATCTCCCATTAAACCCGGTATAGGAGGAGCGCGGCGTGCCTGACATTCTGCCCTGATCCCTGCCCTGGCACCCCTCGCCCCATGGCCTGGCACCAACACACCGGGACAGGGGCTGGGCGTGGTACCCACAACCTGACAGCCAGCCCCGGAGCCCAGGATCAGTGTTTAATGGACTGGAGGCCACTTATACACCAACAGAGAGAGGGAGGGAGGGAGGGAGAGAGGGAGAGAGGGGGGAGGGAGATACTGTAGAGAGACAGAGTGAGTAAAGAGGAGAGAGAGAGAGAGTAAAGAGAGAGAGAAAAAAGAGAGAGAGACAGCGAGAGAGAGACAGCGAGAGAGAGAGAGAGAGAGAGAGAGAGAGAGAGAGAGAGAGAGAGAGAGAGAGAGAGAGAGAGAGAGAGAGAGAGAGAGAGAGAGAGAGAGAGAGAGAGAGGTGGCGGTTGTGTTCCCTGGTCCCTTTCCTTTAATCATATCTTATTCCCCCGCTATACAGCAGCCATTTAATAAGCACCCTGGCTGCTCCTAAACATTCCTGACGTTCCCAGTTCGGGACGTCAGGGAGATGAACAGAGGCGCTAAAGCCCCCGTCCTGACGTCTGGACAGCCCTCCATAGAGCTGCTGAAAGGCGGACGGCTTCTCCTTTGTGTGCAGCCTAGAGCGCTATGCTGCAGCGAGCGTTTTGTCCGTGTCTCCGAGAGATCCCAGAGCACGCAGGCACGGCGCTCCCAGATGTTCACCCGCTCACAACACAAACAAAAACAGGAGCGTGAGCAAGCCAGGCTCATTCAGCGAGAGGTAACCATGGTGATGCCGTAGCGACTACTGTATGGTTGTGTGGCATGACGTACATCGACCACGCACACATTCCCCCTGGGTGGTCGATTGGAAATGTCAAGGAAAGGAAAATTCTTTCAAACAATTAAAATTCACTAGGTGTCTCAGCTTCGGACCTCATTGAGAGGACCAACAGTACCCTCTCCTCCACTAGCCCTACCTCCACCACCACCAGCAGCTCTCTCCTCCACTACTTCCTCCTCCTCCACCACCACCTCCACCACCACTTTCCTCTCCTCCACCACCACCTCTCTCCTCCACTACTGCCTCGACCACCACCACCACCTCTCCTCCACCACCACCTCTCTCCTCCACTAGCCCGACCTCCACCACCACCGCCTCTCTCCTCCACTACTTCCTCCACCACCACCACCACCACTCTCCTCCACTACCAACCATTTAATCCCCTCCAACACAAATACCCCTCTCTCCTCCACCCCCACCTCCTCCTCCTCCTGAACCTCCTCCTTCTCCACCCCCCCCCCCCCCCACCCCCCCCATCGGTATACGACAGGATCCTGAGCAGACCGGGCCCTTAGGGGAGGACTAGCTGTCTGTCGGGGGGGGGGGGGGGACAGAGGTGGGGCGGGGCGGGGGGGAGGAGGGTGAGGGAGGGAGGGGCTGTGATGAGTGACCAGAGGGGTGGGATGCATTAAAAGCTCTGCTTGAGGTGGGGTCGGGTTGGCTGGGTGGGGGAGCGGGGTGGCGGGTGGGGGTCTTGGAGCTGGATTGAAGATGGGTGCGGCTAGGGACGGGTGGGGGAGGAGGGAGGGAGGGAGGGAGGGGGTGGAGGGTGGGGGAACTTCATAGCTGCTGGGGTGGGCAGAGCAAGTGATTGTATCAACACCAACACAGCATTAAAAGCAATTACGACGTGTGTGTGTGTGTGTGTGTGTGAGCGTGTGTGTTAGTGTGTGTGTGTTTATATGAGTGTGTGTGTGTGTGTGTGTGTGTGTGTGTGTGTGTGTGTGTGTGTGTGTGTGCGCGTGCATGTATGTGAGTGTGTGTGGGTGGGGGCAAACACAACAACAAAACAACACAAGTCCTCCACATTCTAATGACCATCAAGGCTCCCTGATGACTGGGGGGGGGGGGGCTGCTGCTCCCGGTCGCGGGGGGAGGAGGGGGGGAACCTGATACCCCAGACACAGGGAGCGTTGAGGTGGACCCGCCACTTAAACCACCACCACCCCCGGCCCCACTGCCCCCTCCACCACCTCCACCCCCCAGGTCCACTCACCACTCAACAACTTAAGAAGACGGCGACCCGACACACCTGCTATCTGCAGCCTGCAATCTGAGCCGTGGCCTCGCGCCCCAGGTTTACGACCCGGCCCAGACCCCGCCTCGCGCACAATAACAGACCAGCGCAGGGTACCATTAACATGGTAATACTGGAGCTGGATACGCACCATTACCATGTTAATGCCGGGGCTAGATACACACCATTAACATGTTAATACCGCTGCAAAATAGACACTGATACAGTGTCATTGCTGATTCTAAGGAAATACTTTTACTGTGTTAATACTTCTACTAAATAAACACTGTCGTTATGTTAATACTGCTTCTAAATAAATACTTTGTTACTCTGTTAATACTGCTACTTAATAAGTAGTATTGCTGTGTTACTGCTACTGTCTAAATACTATTATTCTGTCAATACTGCTTCTAAATTAATACTTTTACTCTGCTTATTCTGCTACTTAATAAATACTACTGCTGTGTTATTGCTACTGAATAAATACTAATACTTTGTTAATACTGCTACTTAATAAACTCTTTGGGGATTGGACTGCCTCACTACCTGATAATAGCATAGTTAGTAAATTAAAACCTTAACAATCGAAAATGATTTTTAAAAGGAGAGACTAAGTGTCTGAAAGCACAAGCACACACTGCCAACAGCCACGATGCACCAGCAGGCTGGGTTATAATAACATCTGGGCGGTGGGGAGAAGACCCAGCCAGTGTCTCTGGAGGTGTGGACCAGCAGCCCAGAGGCCGGGCAAGCTGACCCCAGAGGGCTGCAGGCGACTGGGGGTGTCAGAAGACAAGCACCCCCCTGACACAGTGATGGACGGGGGGAGCGGAGGGAAGGGGAGGGAGTGGGTCCCACTAAAACATCCCAACAGATTCCTCTCCTGTCGTCTTCCTCCTCTTCCTCCTCCTCTATGTCGTTAATGTTATGCTTGTTGGCTTTCTGTTTTTGTTTGCTGCTGCGATGACACAGCATTGAATGTAAAAGTGGAACAGAGAACGAGGTGTTTAGACGTAGGCGAGGAAAAGCACGATTTTGAGTTTGAAGCCTTGACATCAGATCAATTTGTCTGGCCAGACTCTAATCAAATCAATGCTCCTATGATGTTTTTTAGTTCTCCTCTGAGAATCCATTCCTTGTTTATGTGGAACGTTTAATATACGTGTGATATAACAAGCGTTGATGAATAAATGCTCCTGAAGGAAGCAATGTTTGCTGTTGTTTGTCAAAAAGTGAATTAAGACACAATCTGAAAAACCTTCAACAAAAATCAAAGTTTAGTGTTTCCAGTGAGATACAGAGTGTTCCTTCCCTTATGTGCCAACTCAAGCCCAAGTGAAAGCCCAACATCTCAAATGTCATCACAACAAGATGACAAAATAGGACTCTGAGGTATAGTATTCTAATTATTCGAAACAGAAAGTCTGGAGTCAATTGGGCAAAAGGTGATGTTTCATAATTACGAGAATTCACACCCAGATCAGATATGATCACCACTCCTATTGCGTCTCATTTAGAGATTTAAAACCATCCATATATTGTTGTTTGTTTGTGTATTTGTGTGCGTTGACAACATGCTTCAGAATGATGTCTTGACCTTTGTGATTAGAGTGTAACCGCCGGCAACCATAAATCACAGCACAGGCCTACCAGATAGACGCCATTTTATAGAAAGCTACTCTTAAAACACAGGTTCCAGCTGTTGACATTCCCCAGTTACCTGCATTCTCACTCACACTCACACACACACACAAAAGATGCATGCCCATACACACACACACACACATTAGATGCATGCTCATACACACACACACACACACCAAAGATGAACGCCCATACAGTGTGACTGGGCTGAAACAAAACAAGAATAAAAAACATCTCAGAAGCGAACCCCTGCACTCGTTTTCACTCTTTTTCTCAGACTTGAATTATTTTATCAAACAAAAGTGAATTACAACATCACCCATCATCATTTCAGTTATCCATTTTAAACAAACCATTTGTTTTCCATTAAAAAAATATATTAATATATAAACGCCATTTGGTCGACGATTTCTTCAAAATCCTCTTTCAACACGACGGTCTACAACTTAGCACTGGGTGGCCCCCCACGTGTTTCAAACAAACCATTAACCACGTCCGAAGACACAACATCCACCAAGCAAATCAAAGCTCCCCAACTCCTCCAGACCAGCTGGCTCTCCCTGGTCCTCGCCTAACGAGGCTCCCCTGGACCCAGTGCCTTCACTCGGGGAGGCCTTGGAGGATAGGGCCCGGAGGCCGGAGGGGCTGGGCGGTCGCGGGCCTTACCTCGCTGTAGGCTGCGGTGGAGCCCGTCTCCAGGTACAACATGTTGGCGCTGAGGTTGAGCAGGGCGGCCGCTGTGTGCTCGACCGGCTCCAGGGTTCCTCAGCTCGTGAAGCTCACGCACCACCAGGGGACCAGGACTTCAGACTCACCGACCCGGGACCAGGACTAAGGACTCACGAGGAGCAGGGAACCAGGACTACAGACTCAGAGGGGCCGACGTGTGGAAAGAAACCTCTATGGGGGATGTATGGGAATGTCATATATACTGGGGGACCAGGAGAAGGGGATGACCAGGTAGGGGGGCGGAGTCTCGGAGATGGCTTGTTCCACACACCTTAGAGTCCACACCCATCTCCCTGGAGAAGCTGCCTCCTTAACCCACCTCCCCCACTGCCGCCTCCTCCTCCACCTCCTCCTCCCTGTCCTATAAGCTCTTCAGAAGGTGAGGTGGCCCGCGTATGCAATCATTCTAAACTCACGCCCTGCGACTCTTAATGGAGAATTTGGAGAAAAGCCCTGCAAGCTTGCAACCGATACACACAACGCCCGAAGCTTATTATGCAGTGTTCCTACTTTGATGCGTTCATTGTCCTGTGCGTTCATTAGCAAAAGGCAAAAGCTTAATCAGAAAACCAGGAACATCGCCTTGAAACCAACACGATTCCCCCCAAAAAATAGAGCGCAAGACAATCTTGTCTCACGGCATTCCCTTAACCATACCCTGAAGATTCAACTAAATTAACGGTTTCTCTCGTAAATCAAAAGCGGCGTCTTTAAAACTCACCACGGGTTGCATCTATACTCCCTGAAGTTAAGATGCATGATTAAGAGACAGACTCTGCAGGTGACTCACCTGAAAATTCTTTACAAGCGTTCAAACAGTGGCTGCAGCCCCGCTACTTAGCATAAGAATCGCTATCTAACAACTTACCTGCCCCCTCCCAGCCCCAGGCTATCCCTTTACAAATGCCCCCCAGACAGGCTGCAGTAGGGAGCTTGTATGTATCAGAGAGGACTTGTAGCTCTGTTGTGGAAACACACATTTGGTGTGTTGAAGTGCAGCAGGCTGGCTGTATCTACTGTCTCTACTGTAGTCAGCAGGGCTGAGAAGATACAGAGACTTCTGGAGGGGATCCCTAACTTCAGACTATAAACTCAACCTATTTCACTCAAAGACCTAGTTAACTTTACCAAACCTATTTGGTGATGTAAAAGAATACTACATTTGTTTTTTCTATCCAAATAATTTAAAAATATTAAAACGAACAAACAAATCTATTTTACGTATGTTTCATGTCACTATTTACAAATCCTTTTTATTTTAACATTCACCACATGAACTGCTCTCCAACTTAAAGGTAGATGTTATCTAGACATTGCATCTGCTGGGTGGGGCTCAGGGGTTAGATAGTGCCTGCACAGGTCACATGACCTCTCAGCAGTAACTCAACGGCGTTGTCCACCATAACTTTCAGTTATTGCTTTCACTACTTTTAATATTTTTGGTAATTCTTATTTTCATATGTTTTGTCATCTAACTGGTATGTTTTGCATCTTGATATTCTACTACTATCCTATATTCTCCCAAATAATAACCCATCTGTGATTCTTACAATAAAAGTTAAATCTATTAAAATAGATCTGCAGGAGGTTATTTTCTGAGAAATGTGGATTTCTCCACGATGGGAATGTTTCTGAGATGCGTTTTGTTTTATTCAGGTTTTTGTGGAACCGGAGAATGGTTGACAATGAGTCCAGGTAACGGAGAAATCCCATCTCACTCGGCCGTCACTAAAGCAAACGCTGGTGTCAACACAGGAGGCTGGAGCCGGGAGAGGCCTGGCAGACGACAGCGAAGGAGGAGGGGGAGCAGGAGGAGGAGGAGGAGGAGGAGGAGGAGGTCTGAATGAACCCAGAGAGGAGCGCTACAACCACTGCCTGGCAAAATACAGGCTAGCAGACCCACAGGCTAGCAGCCATACAGGCCAGCTGCCCCACAGGCTACTAGCCCCACAGACTAGCAGCCCCATAGGCTAGCATCCCTACAGACTAACTGCCCCATCCCGCGGTCAGATGGATCTGAAAGCTGTTAGTGACCCAGGCCAAGCCCTGACCTCCCGGTCTCAGATGACATCCATACATTAACTTCTTATATTAGGTCTTCTGAAAGAGACTACAGGTAGAGAGAGAGAGCCAGAAGACCTTGAATCCTGATAAAAAAATACTTGATATGGTCAGCGTGATCATGATATGGCAACTTATTTGAAATGAGAGAGAGAGACTACAGGTAGAGAGAGAGACTACAGGTAGAGAGACAGAAAGACTTGATAGGGTCAGTGTGAATATGATAGGGTGTCATATTTGATATGAAGACGTCTGTGGATTCTGTTAATCGCTGTGCACTAAAATGGATCCGGAGACAGGAAGACTGTCACTGTTCCTCAGAGTGTGTGGATGTTGCTGAAACGGGGGTGGGAGTGGGGGGGGGGGGTGTTTGAATGCTGTCAGTGACCCAAGCAGAGCTCTGACCTGCAGCCACTGTCTCCAATGACCACCCCGCCCAGATGGGGCCCCGGGCTATAGGGGGCCCCGGGGGCCGGCCCGCACACAAAAGCAAAGCAACATTTTAAAACGGCTCATTCTGAAAGCTTTGCAGCGAGCCCAGACCTCTGTGAACACCTAGCCTAACCTCTCAAAGGTGATAATTAGCAAAGCTAAACAAACTTCTAATTATGTTGAAACGACGGCGGCAGCTGGCTTGAAAGGGACTTAGGGCACTAGGGGTCATTTTATGGCCTGCGGTTTCAATAATGCTGTTGGTTTTAGTCTTCTGAGCATTGCCATCATCATCTTTATTATGATGGGTGTTGTTATTGGTGGGTGAATAATCAAATATGTGAGGGACAGAGGATACTGTGATTGAAGTTACTCCTGTCAATGTCAAGTCCTGTACATTTGTCTGAAGTTAAGGTTTACTCTGGTTAATATTGTTTATATTATGTTGAATATGCATTCAGCATATTTTGCATTTCATCCTGTAAATGCGAGAGAGAGAGAGAGAGAGAGAGAGCACGCGAGAGAGAGAAAAGAAAGGGAGAGAAAGAGAGAGAGAGGGAGAAAGGTAGAGAGGGAGAGAGAGAAAGAGACTACAGGGAGAGAGAGAGAGACTACAGGTAGAAAGAGACAGAGAGAGAGAGAGAGAGAGAGAGAGAGGAACAGACAGAACCCTGTCCGCCCACACCTGGAACATGTGACTTCCTGCCATTGCCACAGCGTAGGAGACAGGATGTGGGGAAACCTCACCTCTACAAGTGGAACTGTCATGACAACTAACATGACATCACTGGTAAATAATGATCGCTTACCACTTTAATAATACCTCTTCTTTACTATTAAATGTGGTATATTTTACCTATTTTTAATAGATCATATGTGAAATAGGACTAAGAAGTCCATTTTAAAGTCCACTTTAGATTGATTGATTACATTTGAAAAAACAATTAAATATGTAAAATAGGTGAGAGTCATCCAGCAGTTACTGAGTGCCTGCTACCTGTTGTTCAGTTAATGTACACCTGACAATAAAACATACAACTTGAAACAATTTCAACACTGGATCTACCCAAGTAATGAGAACACTTGACATGAACATGAAGAAAGCTCACTAGACCCATTCAAAGTGGGTTAAACAGCTGTCGCTCACATTTAAACTATGGTTCCGTTATACACATAGATTCATATAGTCTGAAGGATATCTGGCTTGACTCTGCAAAAATAAGTGATTGATTAATGAAAGAAACGAAAACTCAACAACATAGACACCACAGATAGTAGAGAGGAAACTTTACAGAGCCTTCTCAAGGAGCTGTGACGAGTTGACAGATGAGTGGTTGGTGAGCCACCGATGAGTGGAAATCTTGGTCAATTAGTCTTTCCTTCAACAGATTCAGTTATTTTACGAGGACACCCTATATGTTCATCTGTATTACCCCATGATCATGATCACATTATAAAGATCACCAGCAGAAACTAAATTACTTTGTTTTGCCACTTTTGGTGGAATCCGCTCAGGATCACAATGCAGAACCATAAATCCACAACAGAGACCAAAAACCTAAAGACCCACAGTCAGACAGGTATGCCAGCGTTTCAACAGTCTAAAAGTATCATTTGGCACTAAATGTACACACTTATTGTATGTTGTACATCCTGGCACCAAAAAAATAGTACTAAGCATCGTGTCGCATCTTATCCTAGCTAGCTTTGGTGTATACAGGGAATGGGTTAACCTAGCAATTGTAAGTGCTTGGCACTTGGTTCTATGAACATCCTTACTGTACCAATAGAGATATATTGTTGTTTCTCGCTTTGGATAAACGCGTCTGCTCAATGCCCTCAATGTAAACGTAAAAGTAGATCGAGTCATCTTGGTCTTAGTCAGCTATCTCTGTGATCGATTCATCATCTCAGGAGCGATGACTCGGTATCCAAAAAATTGTTTGTGAGTGACGGACGGGGCCACACCCTGCTTCGACCACCTGAACGGAAACGGTTGCGTCAGACTGGCGACTCTGGCGATGACAGAGAAGGCCGGGATGTTTCCGAGAGCTTTTGCAGAGTTTATATCTGTTTGTATATTCACACAGCTCCAGGGACGCCCGCGGTGTGAGGCTAAGACGCCAAACACAAACACGTAATTAGATCTCTGGAAAGTGGCTTCACCTCCACTCTATCGCTCTGTCTCTCCCCCCTCCTCCCCTCCCTCTCTCTCTCTGCCCCTGTGTGTGCTGAGGAAACAGTGCCTCCCAGCTGAAGTCTTATCTGAGCGTTTAATCTGCCGCTGGGTGGAATATAGCGTTTCTCCTGCCACTGTTTCT
>NC_140279.1:11132120-11202120 GCF_964030765.1 Micromesistius poutassou | reverse complement strand
TTTATTAATCACCTGTTCAGAGAGCTAATCCTGTAGCACTCTCTCTACTCTCTGTCTGTCTGTCTGTCTGTCGGTCTGCCTCTCTCTCTCTCTCTCTCTCTCTCTCTCTGACCTGTTTAAGTAACTAAGACTGTCTCTCTCCTTTCCTTTCTCTCTCCCCTTCTCTTTCTCTTTAGATTATCTCTCCCTCTCTTCCCTCCCTCTCTCTCTCGGACCCCCCTCCATCTCCCACTTCATCTCTCAAATTGCCCCTCCTCTCCCTCTCTCTTTCTATTTCTTTCACCTGTTCAAAGAGTTAAGTCTGTCTCCCTCTCTCCCCCGTCTTACTCTCCCTAACCCTCTCTCTCTCTCCGTCCCTCTCCCCCCTCGATCGCTCTCTCTCTCTGTCTGTCTCGATCCCTCTCTCCCCCCATCTCTCTCTCTCTCTCCCCCATCTCTCTCTCTCTCTCTCCCCCCCCCCCCACTGGCCCACCCTCAATCTCTCTTGTCTCTCACCCCTATCTTACTGTCCCTCATCATCTCTCTCTCCCTCCTCCATCTCTCTTTCTCCCCCGTCTTGCCCTCTCTAACCCTGACCCATTCCTCTCTCCCCCCAACCCCTTGATCTCTCTCTCTCCCTCACCTCTCTCCCCCTCTTCTCCCTATCCTCTCTATTCCTCCAGCTCCAGGGGGATTTGTACCACCAGCCCCAGACCAGGAGACGTCCACCCAGAGGTCTTCATCCCCAACTACGAGCTGACCTCCTCCTCCTCCTCCTCTTCCTCCTCCTCCACCTCCTCAGTAACCCTTCCTGACGTAGCACTGTGGAAGACCTGGTCTGCATCGGTGGATTGCTATAATTATCTCCATCAAAGCCCACCACAGCACCCAGCAGGGATAGAGGAATGTTTTCAGATCCAATAAAGGGCCCCACCTCACATATCATATCCTGACACTTACACACTCTTTATCTGAAGACACTGAACCGACGACCACTTTTGGAACCGTGGCTTGCTCGGCGCACAATAAACACAGCGTCGTCAAGGGAACAACACACCTGCAGTGTCTGCCAATATTAGGGGGTAAGCTATGCTCCCATCCCAGCCCTACCTATGCATGTACCTGGCTCTAATGAGTCCAGAGCCGGCCCATCTGGGTGGGGGGGGGCCCGGGGTGGCATAAACCCCACAAAATAAGGCCTGTAATTCTGGTGTCTCGTTATTATATGAAACCACTGGTCATTGTCTTAATTACACAATAATACAAAAAGGAGATAGATAGAAAGATATATATAGAGCGAGACAAAGATATAGAGGAATAGAGCGATAGATTGCGACCAAAAGAGATAGACAGATTGATATAAAGAGCCTACAGTTGAACTATGTTTCACAACAGCGACCTGTGTTACAGTAGACCTGGGCTACTCCAGAATTATGCTAAGAGAGTGCTACAGTAGGGCTACGCTACACCAGAGCTATGCAAAGACAGTGCTACAGTAGGACAAAGCCAAATCAGTTATATGCTAAGAGAGTGCTACAGAAGGACTATGCTACACCAGAGCTAAGCTAAGAGAGTGCTACAGTCGGACTATGGTACATCAGAGCTACATTAAGGGAATGAAACAGTAGAGCTGCCCTACACTAAGAGAGGGCTACAACAGAGCCATGTTATGCTTAGAGAGTGCTACAGTAGCGCTACGCTATGCTAAGACAGTGCTACAGAACAGCTACTCTATGCTAAAAGAGTGCTTCAGCAATGCTGCCCTACACCATAGCTTTGTAAAGAGAGTGATACAGTAGGGCGACACTAGAGCTTTGCTAAAAGAGTGATACAGTAGGGCGACACTACACCAGAGCTTTGCCTAGAGAGTGCTACAGTAGGGCGACACTACACCGGAGCTTTGCTAAGAGAGCGCTACAGTAGAGCTATGCAATGCTAAGAGTGCGCTACAGTAGCCTGAAGGAGCTGGCAGCGAGGGCGGCAAGGTGTCGTGTGTCCGTCCGTCTGCCACTTTAGCCCTGAGCTTGGCCTCTCTCTTGTGGACATTGTTGCCATAGGATCGAGACACTTATAAATACCAGCCGCTCGGCAGCTGGGGGGCCAGCCCCTGTGGTCCCAGCCCCCCTCAAGGGGAGAGTCAGTCGGCCCCCCGACCCCGACCACTGCCACCAACACCCATCATATACAATACAGTCATCAACGATTTGTCCTGCTCCTCAGCGTGGTATCGTGTTGAGCAGGCGGATGTATGCCACGAATGTCAATAAAGTTATGTTAGACACATGCCGAACATGTGACAGGAATGCACTTGCTAGCTTTTTGTGGTCACTCCTATTTTCTTTGGATTGTACGCTTTGATCAGTTCTCAGCCTCACTTAGCTTCGGTTAAAACCATCTACTAAGTGTGTATTAATGTAGTAATGTAATGTAAACGTATTATGATTGTATACCCCATAAGACACACACACAAACACACAAACACACTGATTCTGACAAATGTAGCAATTGTAAGTCGCTTTGGTTAAAAACATCTGCTAAATGCCCTAAATATAATGTTGATGTGTTTACTGTGTCTATGTGAGCTGCTGATAAGATTTGAAGAAAACAGCCGAGACCAACTCAACCAGAAGTTCAATGTAGCCTAAATGATTAAACAAAATCACATTTGACGGATTAGAGAGTGACATTTCAGTCACCAGAAATCAGTACGGAGTCTGGAGTTACTTAGCTGGTTAATGAGCTATTAAACTGGTTAGTCGCTGCGTGCTGTACTCACCGGTGGAAGGGGAAGTCGGGGCAGTATTGCACGGAGGTGAAGGGTGAACTCATGTTTCTGGTTGAGTTGGTCTCAGTCGGTCTAAGCTGTAATCTTCAAGTCTTATCAGCAGCTCACATAGACACAGTAAACACATCAACGGTAAAAATAGAAAACTGTAAAAATAAAAAAAGTATTAAAATAAATAAATAAATAATAACAACAAATACGCTGGTTGGATTAAAGTGCAGGAGAGTGAAGTGCAAGAGAGTGGAAGAAGCTGTGGGGATGTTTTGAATATAGGTATTTTTACTAATAGGAGGGGCTTATGCCTGCCCACTGACCAATCCCCTGCCACGGCTCTATCAGACCTCACTCACCCCCGGGTTGCTAGGATACAGCTATCAAACAGGGCCAGTTTGACCCGGCCCCCCTTCATCTCCTCCCTGAAGACGGATCGCCCTGCCCCAGCACCCTGGTGTGCCCCCCAGAGTCCTGGTGGCTTCAGTAGGACCGGGTCCTGGGGCGTTATGTCACAGAGTGGACCGCTGGCCAGCAGAGACTTCAGTGGCAGCCAACAGAATGCCGGCGCAGATATGTTTTGCTCGATGCGATGGCAGCTGTGGTTGCCTTCCATGCTGTGAGATTCAGAGAAACACCCGGCCTGCCTTGAACTCCTTAAGCCTCATTAAGGAGCAGGCAGGGGTGGACAGTACAGAGACAGTTTATTAAGGAGCAGGTAGGAGTTAGACAGTACAGATACATGGAATTTAGGAGCAGGTAGGGGTTAGACAGTACAGAGACAGGTCATTAAGGAGCAGGTCGGGGTTAGACAGTACAGAGACAGATCATTAAGGAGCAGGTAGGGGTTAGACAGTACAGAGACAGGTCATTAAGGAGCAGGTAGGGGTTGGACAGTACAGAGGCAGGTCATTGAGGGAGAGGTAGGGGTTAGACAGTACAGAAACAGGTCATTAAGGAGCAGGTAGGGGTTGGACAGTACAGAGGCAGGTCATTGAGGGACAGGTAGGGGTTAGACAGTACAGAAACAGGTCATTAAGGAGCAGGTAGGGGTTAGGGCTTCTTGCTCTCTTGAAGTGTACACATGGACATTTGGGAGATCAAGCCCAGACCCTGAGGTTCAGAGACCAACAGCCTGGGCACTATCACGCCCCCATCTCTTAGGGAATGTTGCAGAGAATGTTTGTGAACCGCAGATTTGCTTTTGAATGCGGTCACGCCATTCAGGCCTGTGGTAAACATTGTGTTTGCGTGTGTGTGTGTGTGTGCGTGTGTGTGTGTGTGTGTATCTGTGGTCAGGTTTGGACCGGGAGATAAACAGATGACACAAAGGGGCAGAGGCGAGGGCTTCGGCAGTGACAGTGGTCAGACAAGTGCTCCTAAGTACAAACGGAAGCAACTGCACATCCAACCACATAGCTGCGTCTAATCCCAGGCCCCGCCCCTCCGCCTGCAAATACTATGACACTGTAAACCACCGCGGGCTGCGGTCGGGGGAAATGAATAGCGGGTGAATCAGCACACTAAAAAAAAGGAAGGGTCACGGAGAGGGACAGGATAATAAATAGACGTAGTGTATCCAGGGAAACAAGACCCCTCAGCTGGAACCTAGAAACCTAGAACCTCGTCCTCAGAATGCACTTCAGTCTCCTGGCGAGGACCAACCCTAGAACCTAGCCTCTAGGCTACAACCTTATAGAACCTAGCCTCTGGGCTAGAGCCTTAGCCTCCACGATAGAACCGTAGCCTCAAACATAGAACCTTAGCCTCCAACATAGAATCTTAACCTTCAAGATAGATCCCTAGCCTCCAAGATAGAACCTTAGCCTCCAGAATAGAACCTTAGCCTCTAACATAGAACCTCAGCCTTCACGATAGAATCTTAGCCTGAAAAATAGGACCTTACCCTATAAGATAGAATGTTAGCCTTCTCGATAAAACCTTAGCCTCCAACATAGAACCCTAGTCTCTAAAATGGACTTTAGTCTCCAAGGTTCGGGTCCATCTTAGAGACAGACTCCAGGTCCCCGAACTCAGACCGGAGCTTAATTACCCACAATGCACCTGCCAGGATGACTAGAGGAAGAGGCGGTGTTAAAACCACTCTCCCCGTCTACATCTTTAAAATGCCTCAGTGGTTCTGGGCAAGGCAACAAAGCCCCAGCGGTCCCTGCGGAGGTATTCCGTGTCTGGTTTAAAAAGATGTTGCTGTCAGTGTAAAGCTTTCATACGAAGTCATCTCTCCTAGCAACACTGGGAAGACATCGCCGTCTCCGAGCAGAGTTAACTTGTTAAACGAAGTGGGTTCTTAGCGCCGCCTGTCCACTGTGGTGGGGACTTCCCCCCTCCCCCCCCACACCCCCATTATTATCACCGGCCGCCCTAAACCCCTTATCAACGGTTACGTTTGATGGACAGGCCTTAATGCAACGTTTGTCATAAAACTCACACACACTCCACTCAGCCTCCTCCCTGGCTGCCTCTCTCCGCGGCGGCAAGGACATGCTCACCCCCGTCCGGGCCAGAACCTGATATTCACCGTGACACACGAGCCCATGACATCATTAATTGCTCTAAGACCCGGTGTGGCCACTGGTTGCTGTACCCCGCCCCCCCCCCCCCATGACCTCATGCAAGATGCACGCCCGCGTTTACGAGTTGGCGGCTACGTCAGACGCATTTCTGTTTCCATCATCAGAAGGAGAGAGGGCATATCTGTCCCGCAACGCGTTTATTATTCTCCCCCCCCCCCCAGCCCTGATGAGAGAAACCATCGAGGCAAAGCCATGCTAAGCCCCCCTAAATCACAGATGGAGAGAGACATGGGAGAGAGGGGGGGTAGAGTGGAGAGAGGGAGGGGGAGAGAGAGAGAGGGGAGAGAGAGAGGAAGAGAGTGAGAGGGGGGGAGAGAAAGAGAGGGAGGGGGGAGAGAGAGAGAGAGGAAGAGAGGAGAGAGAGAGGAAGAGAGGAGAGAGAGAGGGAATGACCCCACTGTGACCCTCAAAACTGTGTCCATGTCTCCATAATTCATCTGGTTTGCCTGTGTGCTGGTTCTGATTACTTCTGCCTAAGGATGCACCTATTCCACTTTTTCTCAGTACAAGTTCTTACATTTGGGTACTTGCCGTTACTGAGAACCGATATGAGTACTAAATAATTTTAAGTTTAAAGGGCAAGTGAGCCCACTGTTTCAGCAGGATTTCGAGCACTTTGAGATGTTTGGGGCTGAGATTTCTAGGAAAGAGCAAGGTGTTTTATCGCCAAAGCAACTTTGCAATACCTTCTGAGTACTGTTGCTGTGTTCTGTCTGGGCAGTGGTAGACTGCTCAGACAGAACACAGCAACAGTACTCAGAAAGTACGTACGTCCACGCTCCACACGTCCACACAAACCGCCACTGCCCCATGGTCGTGACATCAGACCACCTCGGAAAAGGCTGACAGGAACGTTCACATTGTGTTTTAGGGAGAATGGAAAATAAATGGAAAAAAAAAAAAATACAATTTTACCCCCTTTGTCTCGAAACCATTCTCTAAATAATTTTGGGGGCCCCCGCCAGGTACTTGGGGCCCTACGCACTCTGCGTACTCTGCGTATGGGGAGCGGCGGCCCTGGTTGTATCGGAGATGCTTCACGAGTAGGAGTACATGAGCACAGTATCGGGGTATCCGAGTACTGGTATCGTCTGTGGGAGCATCCCTGCCCCTTTCTTGGTTCCGTTTGGTTCTTCCCCTGTTCTGCCCCGTCTGTGCGTCTGTGTGTCTGTCTGTCTGTGCGTCTGTCCGCCTGTGCGTCAGTCCGCCTGTGTGTCTGTGTGTCAGTTCGCCTGTCCGTCTGTACTGTACTAATCTACTAATGTACTAATCCTGAGTCTGATTCATCAGACTTCTCCCATCCTGACCCCTGGCTGAGGAGCACTGGTCTGGTTCCGAGCCCTCAGCCACTGGGGCCTGTGTAGACCTACATAAAAAAGACTTCATATATATAAAACATACAAACCTGTGTTACGTATGTTAAGATAAATACCTAAGATAAGACAGCTTTACACAAAATGACATATGAAGTAACGTTATGAAGTATCAGTAAATGCTTCAAAAATGTCATTATGGATTATTTAAATAGTAAGATAGCATAATATTATGATATATTGCCAGGACCCTAACCGAGCCAGGAACAGTTGGCACAGCAGCTGTGGAAGAAGGCCCCTATATCACACACACACACACACACCCTCCACCAATCATTGGCACACTTCTGTGTGTATGGCCAGTGTGTGTGCAAGTGTGAGTTTTTGCCAGTGTGTGTGTGTGTGAGTGAGTAATGCGGGGGAAATCCAGATGAGTCAAGACTACAAGTGTCCAGTGAGGGTCTGAAGTGTTAATTTATGACCTCAGCAACCAAACTGCCCAGCAACCCAGCATTGTTTATACATACACACACACACACGCACACACACACACACACACACACACACACACACACACACACACACAAGCATGCACACAATCAGTGACACAAACATACAGAAACACACTCACACACCTTGACTTTTTTAAAGCTGTTGGTTTTAATTATGGGTTATAATAAATTAATGCATTGAAAGAATCAATAAAGGTAAAGATCTATAGATTTAGATCAAAAATAATTGTTTTTAGAGAGTACTCAAAAATAAAATGAGATTAAACAATAGGAACCAAATAAAACAAATTGTCTAACTAATACAATGCTTGATAAGTAAACAGTAAAAGCTACAGACGGGTGTTTGATTACTTGTCAATTAAAAGACAAAACAATTCCCCGGTGCAGAAAGCGTTCCCGTCATCAGACCTGTCAACAACCTGCATGTCGTTATTGTAACAAGGATAATTAGCTGGCCAACGTTACATTACATTAACATTATTAAAGCGCTGCAGAAGAGACAAACCGGAGCGTCTGGGAGGACCCGTTCAACCCGTCCTTCCGCTACTTTGTCATTAATTTGCGGGATATTACATTGAGGAGAGACACTTATGGCGGTCTTCCCACGGTGTGATTCAGCCGCTTTTCTTCCCTTTGTACCCGTGACTTACGCACGGCTCAGGGGAGTTGTGTCACCGCCATGGGAAAACTATCGTGGCCGCGAGCTAAAAGTCTAACGGCCCGGCTGGGCGAGAGATGCGGTGGGGACAGACGCACTGGGAACCAGTCCACTGGGAACCAGTCGGGTAACTGATGTCACGGAGCGGGGCTGAGGGAGGAGGAGATCAATGACAGCCAGCATCCACTAAATTATTTCATGTCATAGGATGAGAAGAATGAGAATAATGAGCTCTGTTGTTGACATTTACCTTAATGGGAATGGTTGTTGCTTTTGGTGGATGTGACCTTTGAAACCGATAATAATACAGAGGGAGACACATTGACAGAAGATGGACATTGTCAGGTGATAAAAAAACACTTGACATATGAGCAGGATATGGCTTACAACATGCACACACCTGCGGACTGACACATCAACATACACACCAACGCCTGCACAATGACATGCATTCACGCACACACCTACACATAACACACACACACACACACACACACACCTGCAGACTAACACATAAACACACTCACCAACACCTGCACAATAGCACACATGCACGCACACACCTACACATAACACACACAGACCTGCAGAATGACACATAAACACACACACTAACACATGCACAATAACACACATGCACACACATCTGCAGAATAAGACACACACACACACACACACACACATCTGCACAACACATACAAATACAGACACCTGCACAATAACAAACACACACAGACACCCTTGCAAAATAACACGTGCTGCCAAAATTGCACAATAACACATACCAACACAAACCTGCACAACACACAAACACACTGGCACAAAAATACATACACACACAAACTTGCACAATAACAAGTGCACACAAACTTGCAAAGAACAATAACACACACACACACTCCAAACCCTGCACAATAACGCACAAACAACAAACCCTGCACAATAACACACACACACACGCACAACAAACCCTGCACAATAACACACACACACACACACACACGCACAACAAACCCTGCACAATAACACAAACACACACACACACACAAGCACAACAAACCCTGCACAATAACGCACACACACACACTCCAAACCCTGCACAATCGCACACACACACACACACACACACACACACACACACACACACACACACACACACACACACACACACACACACACACACACACACACACACACACACACACACACACACACAACAAATCCTGCACAATAACAGATAAATCAGTGGATTAAAAGCTGCTGGGTTCAAACAGGAAGGACTGGACCGCTGGGTTTCCCTTCCTTTCTTCCCTCCCACTGCGCCCACTGGACGCAGAGCGGAGACGTCTCTGTAAACACCGCCTAAGCTCTGCAGGCTGAGCAGCACAGATCTGAGGGCTGAGGAGCATTGAAGACCCAGCCACCATCAGTCAGGGCTGATCCATCACTAACACAGCCTAAACCAAGCTTTGATGGAAGACAACAGTTAATTATGGGATGTTTAACATCTCCATAGCACAGGATTTTAGTACATGTTAGCATGTAGTGAAATGTGCATGTTGTCCGTCATCAACTCATCCCATTCTGTTTAACCATCTATCTACTCATCCATTCATTAATCTATCCATCTTCTCAAGTACTCCATTTATTCATCTATCCACCTACTCATCCATTTATTCATCCACCTTTTACACATCCATCTATCCATCCATTCATTCATTTATCTACTCATCCATTCATATATTTACTTATCTATTTACACCATCTATCATCAATTTAGTCCATATATCTATATTCATCCATCCATCTATTCATTCATCCATTTTCTTGAACCATCTTCCCCTTGTTCCTTGTGATATTTGTGGGTGAGTACAAACTACAGGTTGACTTCCCTTTCCTACCCTTTGGGGGGCCACATGGGGCCACTAAGTTTGTGTTTGGGCCACTAAGGTGTTTTTGGATAACGATCCTCGCCTCGTCATGAGAATATCACTATACAGTAAGACCGTGTCGTGTTGTACAAACTCTCCCCACTGAATCAAACAATGGACCATCCAGTCCACACATAACTGCGGGCGGTACCACACCAGGCGGAGGTCTGGTAGTGTTGCAAGGCGACCAACAACAACACAAACACAAACGACTCCGGTAACACAACCCCTTCTCCGTTTGTTGATTCACATAAAAGCGGAATTACCAAATAAATACACGAGGATCAGATTATAATCTCTGTGATCTCAGTTATCCTCCCTCTCATCGCCAGACCTCACCGCCACGTGTGGGCGGTGATGAGGCGGTGGCGTGGGGCGGGGCCGTTGGAGGTGATGATTAGGGACGGGCGAGGAGGAGCAGCAGGTGCTCCCGGTGAGGTAACGCAATCTTTCGCGTCGGAGGAACTCTCCGAAGTATCAGGCCGTGATGTAAAAGTCGCGGGCGATGTTTAGAGGACCACACTCGCCTGTATCCCGGCAACAGAGTGACACGCGTGATTGGTGGGCCCACTCGTCCTATGAGGACGGGCGTCTGCGCCGCGCGCTCCGGGGCTTAAGGACACTTTACCCTTCGTCTCGGGGGCTGACACCCACGTTCGCCCGTAATCCGAGAGAGAGGCTGGACCGCCCTTTGTCACCGGAGACACTTTAAAAATAAAACATGCTGTTGATATACTGCTACGGCAATGAAAGCAAATGCCTCCTCCTCCTCCTCCTCCTCCAAGCATCTCCGATGTATGGAGAGAGAGATGGACTCATTAAAATGCCCCGAAGCAGACAAAACAGAGGCCAGGCCGGTGGGTTAGCCGGCACTGCGGTGGTGAAGGATGAGCAAGTTAATTATCCGGATGAGACTGGAACAGGTACACAGAACCGTAATGAGAACACACGTCCGAGTGCGACGTTGTTGAACCTGATGACCTGAACAGCTCCTCGACTCGCCTGAAAACCTAGCAGAAGATCAAGTGGTGCTCAGGGACGCCGTGAAAGTCTCATCGCTGGTCAGCACCAGTGGATGGAACATTTACATTTAGTCTCTTAGACTATTCGCTAAACTGAACCCACAACACATACAAATAACTACACAAAACCACGCAAAGAACTACACAAACACTGACAACTACACAAACACATACAAAGCACTACACAAACAAATACAAAAAACAACCCAAACACATACAAAGAACTACACATTCACATACAAAGAACTAAACAGACACATGCAAAGAACTACACAAACGCATACAAAGAACTACACAACCTAGCCTCGTTAAGACAACAACTGGACCAATATAAGAATCCAAAGCTCGCTGTCCAACAAGTAAAGAACAACATGCTCATTGAAATAGAACAGAGTCATCCCATTGGCCCGTTATGTTCACATCACCGGGGCTCTGGGTTCAATTAAACGGAAGACTGGCGCCGTTTCGTTAAGCTAATCGGCGGTCTTAGGGAATTAGCATTGCAGTGACGCCATGTGAAAGGTGATCCGGGGGTCGTGGGAGCAGGGTACAGAGTCAGGTAGGGGAGCTTCCCCCCGTAACGTCAGGCCTGGACCCCCGCCACACGGCAGCTGCTCACAGCGCTGCGGACGTACGTAGGCGTCCGATTAGCTGCCAGATAGGTGTGTGTGCATGTGTGAAACACGCATACATACGGAAATATATATATACACACAAACGCACACACACATAAACACACACACACAAAGACACACATACCACACACAAACGCACACACATAGAAACACACACACATACACACAAAGACATACATACCACACACAAACGCACAACCACATACACACACAAACGCACAGACACACACACAAACATACTCACACACACACTCAAACATTAACAAACAAACACACACTAATACTCACACTCTCAAACATTAACAAACACACACACACACACACACACACACACACACATATATATATATAAAACCCATACAAATTACACAACACACACACACACACACAGCAGGGCAGTTGTACATCTCTACACAGGGCCGTATAGGGGCCCCAGGAAGCCAGGGGACAACCGCTAGGCCCAGGGTCATATATGGAGCCATGGCCCCCAGCATCACGTCACATCACAGTGATAGTGTGATGGACGTGGACCGCTGTTGTTACATGAGACCTACGTCACTCTCACCCCTGTCCCAGATACACAGCCACAACGCACCGCCTTTTGGTACAAGACTTACGTCATAATACGTTTTTATGATATTAATTCACCCCAAAACCAGTGATTCGGCAATAAAAAAGTATCAAATGGATGTTGAATTTAAACATTGTTTAATAAGATAATTTTATGCGTGAACGTCCGATTACAAGGTTCAATGCAAATATTCATCCAGCGTCCTAAAAGTCAAATAAATGCGACACGGCTTTGTCAGTGCACCCTCTGTAAATCACTTTGGATAAAAGCATCTGCCAAGTGACTTATTGTAACAAAAGGACACCAATTAGCTGGCTTAATGCTAACACACTGAATGGATTCGGCAGTTTGGCACTCTCAAACTCTCAGCACTTTCATAAGATAAACTGCCAAAATCACAATGAAACTGTGTTTCATTGTGATTTTGGCAGTTTATCAAAAGGTTTAAATGAAAAGGTTTAATAAAATTTCAGTTAGCGAAATCAAACCTCACTGCTAAAGGTTACTGTGATAAACACATCTGTTCATATATAATGTGCTGTCGGTTCCTTAACAGCGTATATAAACCCAGTAGGTAGGCATTGGATGTAGTTAGGAAGCTGTTAACACCAGGAGGTAAATTAATCTATATATATATAGAGGTAATCTCTCTGTGACAGTTATCAGTGCTCTGCAGCGTTTACCCGACCCACCAATCACAGTTAGCTTTGACTTAGTGCAGTATTGTTTAGCTATACTTAGCTACGTGTGTAATGAATCATGTAATTAATACCAACACCTACACTAACCCTAATAATACTCCAGAGATCCACTCGCTGTGGGTGTTTTAATTCCAGCCGGTGACACATCTTGTTACCAGAGAAGTGGTGCAGCTGCTGCAGCAGAGCCTTGATGCAACAAACACACCAACATCTTATCTCCCCGTCTGTGTACATTAATAATGATTCATCCATTACCAGCCACTAAACACTTGCGTCAACAAGAGACAGAGAAAACAACTCAGCCACACACACACTGACATTCACACACAAACACACACACACACACACACACACACACACACACACACAATAGCCAGGGAGTGCCCGGTCTTACAAATGAGGAAGAAACAAGGAGTCTGAAACAATAGTCCTGATCAGAAAAACACATCTGTTGTTGAGGCGCTGCAAGGCATGCTGGGTAAGCAGCTTGCTGGACAGGTTTGTGAGCCCAGAGGCCATGAAGAGTCTCTCAGAAATCCTTCTCATCGTCTCCTCCTCTTAATACCTCCTTAAGAAGACACACACACACACACACAATCATGCATGCATGCACATGCATGCATGCACACATATAAAAACACACAGTCATGCATGCACACACACACACACACACACACACACACACACACACACACACACACACACACACACACACACACACACACACACACACACACACACACACACACACCCTCCCAACCTAATATCTCTCCCCCTCTCTCTCTCACACACTGCCCTTGTGCCTCTGAGCCATGGCACACCCATTGGAGCCATTCCAGAAGAATAAAAAATCAGAACAAAGCCCTTTTAAAACTGCAACGTTAAATAAATGAATGCTTTTACAATCCTTTGCAAACATTTCACCTGAAAAGGTGGCTTCTGGGTGTATGCATGGTTACCCACACTGAGGGATGATAGTATCAGACTTGTACTCCAGTCTTCATACAGAGTGAGGTATAGAAAACAGCAGCAGCAGAACAGTGGAAAAGTGATGAGTGAGTCTGCATACAGTCAGCCTTTCCATGTAATCACTCTCTCACACACACACACACACACACACACACACACACACACACACCTTTGCTTTGGCAGCCACACCTTAACCTTTTAACATTCATCTGCTTCAAAACTTAACCCCCTCCACCCAGTGACACACACATTTACAGAAGAGCAGAAAAATGAATATGTTTTTCCAAATGTACACACACACACACACACACAAACAAAAAGGGTACTGGTTACGCTGTTCTCTATGTCTGGTTCAAGAATCGTACTGGCATGGAACAACAGGAAGTGCCCTGGCACCACAGGAAGTGCCGTGGCACCACAGGAAGAGCCGAGGAACCAAGGGGGGTAAAACGGTTTCATGTCTATGGAGTTTTTTCTGGCCTATGCAAGACTAGGTACCCGGGCTCCACTAGCCGCTACCTAGCCCTACGACAGCTAGCCGCTAGATATCCCTCCTCTCCCTCTGCCCCCCCCCCCCACCGTTCTCTATTGTCAATTTTTTCCCCCGCTAATAATGCTGTAGCTAGCCCTCCATCTGCTAACCTTCCTCTAGCTAGCCCTGATTAAGCTAGCCATTGAGCTTGCCCTAAACTATATAGCTGCAAATGTCCTACAGAGCATAGCCTCTCTGTTCAAGCTAGCTATGCACCTGCTCCCGCTAGCATCAAATCTACAATAATAATAACAATATATAGGTGCTAAGATAAGTTAAGAGGTATTTAAGATAAGACAGCATAGGTATTTTTATTTATCACCAAGTGGAATCAGCTCTGCACCGGCAGGCGATGTCAGCTGGGATTCCTCCCTCAGTGACACCCGAGGGCCGAGGGCCAACATCGTCCCCCATCTCCTATAAATCACCCCGGCGTACCAGCCCTGCGCGGGCCCCACTGAGCCCATTCTGCATCACGCCCTCCTGTGATCTGAGTGTTGAGAAAATATTTACCGAGCATGTAAAGTCCCACCGCGGCGCAGTGGGCGAAAGGAAACCGTAGCTAACAGCTGACGCCCAGCGCAGACACTGGCTGTCAAATGTATCTTCTCCACTACCACCTCCTCCACCACCACTACCACCACCATGACATGCCAGCCATGTGAAGGAGCCGGGAGGTGGCTGGGGTCCTTGGTGCCTGGATGGTAGGGGTCCTGTGTGTGGCTGGGTAGAGGGAAGAGAGGTTAGCGAGTGCAGAAGCCAGGGTGATCAGTTAGTATCACCTTCTCACATTCTCCATTCCTCTCTCTCTCTGAGTCTCACTATCTCTGTTCCTCTATCTACCCCTATCTATCTCTGTGTCTCTGTTTCTCTCTCTCTCTCTCTCTCTCTCGCACATGCAATACAAAATGAAAGAAATTAAATCAATCATAATAACAAATCAAAAGTTGTTTCTCCTTCCGTCTTTCTCAGCCACTCCAAATAAATACACAGGGGTTCAAAGGTTATGCAAGTCGGTAAAAATACCAAAAAAAGAACAAAACAATATACTTGACAAAGACTGTATAGAATTACAGAAAAGTAAAACATTGCAATTACAGTTGTCAATTATAGAGACAAGTGTGACATTCTCTCCCTCCCCCCCCACCCATCACTCCTCCGTCTCCCCTGGTCCCGCAGGTCGTGCTAGGGGACAGTAACAAGGAGAGGGCCCTCAGACTGACATCTTAACCTCATAAACTGCTCCACTTGAGGCAGAGCGAGGGCCCCTGGGCGAGAGGGCCCTGTCGCTGGGGCCTGCCTCATTAACATTCTTAGAGGATAATTCTGCTGTTGTGACTTTCAGGTCATAAGTCCTCCAGGTCCCGATGCAACTGGGTTTATTTGTGCTAGAAACAAGAGATATATCTAGAAATATAGAGATATATTATCTATATTGATATATAATATACATAATATACGTTATATATATATATATATATATATATGGTTAAAGATAAATATATAGGGAGATCTTAGATATCTAGCTATCTATCTATATCTATATAGATATATATATATACATACATACTTGCTACAAAATGTATGCATGCCATGATTATTCTTATTAAGCTTGTTTGATTGTATGATATATTGTATTTTATTATTATTATTTATAATTAATAATACTGATATTCATCAATCAGTGATCACAGTTATTGGCTGTGCTTCAATGTAAAAGACCATCATTGTTTTTAAGTATGTTTAAATATGTAAAATACTTTCGTTAATTTGAAGGAAATAATAAATACAACAATACCTTATCCTTTCAGATTTTGTTTAAGAACTGCAAAAGGTATTAAACATTTTGAGAGACACAAGTGATAACAATAAAATAACGATCTACCACAACTGATTCTGAGTGTGTTGATGAATTATATATGGGTGTATATCATAAGTAAACAGCATTAAAGTCCACCTCAACGGCAAAGAGTAAACGAAAACGCTGTAGTAGGCCTCAGCAGTAGGGCTGCAGATTCACATCGCCCCCTACTGGCAACCATCTGAAAGAGAAATCCCTCAAGAAGAAATATCTTTGGCCTTAATTCAATTTTACCGCCTGTGTACAAAAAGGCCCAATTGCGCAAGTGTTAACAAATTATTATGAGGTGATATTTGGAAATCGACACCATAGCTGGCGGTTTCTCGGGTATGAGATGTTGGGTAATACCTGGAAGCTGTCATTAGCATCAATAGCCGTCACGCTGTACGGTACGTGATTCACAGAGATGTGGGTTGCTTTATTGCTGATGATCTCTGTGTGGGTTTGTGACTCATACATATACTGTTGTGTGTGTTGCTTGCGCGTGTGTGCGTGTCTATGTGTGTGTGTTCAGGTGTTTTTGTATATGTAAGTTTCAGTGTGTATTATTTCAAGTTGAGGACCTTAACAACTTCCAGGGCCTTTGAACAGCGGTCCAACAACCGCAAAGAAAAAAGACTGAGGTTCAAGTTCAAGTTCTGCCTTCAACAGAAGAGAGCCTGATTCCAACTGTCCGACTAAATTTGACTAAAATCTGTAAGCATCAAAGCTTATATAGGTAGCCTTTAAAAGGCATCGGGATTTCAAAATTAAAACAATAATTAAAATACAAATTTAAGTTTTAATAAGCCAAGAACAGTGTTATTTAAAATGAGTTAACTTTTAATAATAATAAAGAAATTAAACTGTAAAAATAATAATTTTCTCATCCCAAAGCGGCTAAATTTGCTTGATAAATCTCAACGGTGAGCAAGAGCTGCCGAGTGTTTCAACATCATCATTAAAATATCAAAGCAAGAATTCCGTTCCTTCCATAAGGTTGAATTCTCCGGCCCTACTTTGGTTACGCAACAACAACACATTTTGTGTATGTTCCTCATTGTATTCCATAGCGGACCATCAGGGTGTGTTCGGTGTTCCGACATTCCGGCCGGTCGGGAGGGGTCAGTGCCAGCTCCCCATTCCCGGGCGGGTTCAGCACGCGGCCCCAGACACAACATGGACAGCTGGCTGAGAAACGCACAAGGATAAATACAAACAGTGTTTCTATGGCCGTTATGTGAGAGAGGTCAAGATGTCCAGTAGCTGCACCCGCGTGCGTGGCTGTGTGTGTGTATTAATCAATTGCGCATAGGACTAGTGTGGGTGCAAAAAGGTCCACAAACACATACACTGTACATGCACACACACACACTCAGTACATGCACACGCACTGTAAATGCACACACACCCTGCACACACCATACATGCACACAGACTGTACATGCATGCAAACACACACACACACACACACACACACACACACACACACACACACACACACACACACACACTTTACTTCCACAAACACACACACTTGACTTCCACAAACACACACACACACACACACACACACTTTATCCCACGTTAACTCCTTCACACAACCTCATGAGCGACAAAAAAAAATCATGCAAGGGAGGCGAGAAAAAAAACGCAGCGTCAAAGATTTTTTAACGGTCGCTTCTGGACCTCAGAGACCGCTAGCAACCGGCATACCGTCGGCAGGTGGGGCTTGTTTACCAGACAAACAAGGATGGGACATCCCCGAGGTTGCTTCTATAACAACATAAACTAAATGTTTTCGTAGGATAAGGAAGCCTGATCTCTGAAAAGTAGCATGGAAACCGAAACCGGCGGGCACGTCCATGCCGGGAATGCTGCGGTATTCTGGAGGGTCGAGAGGACGAATGCCACGCCGTGGATTTTTAAAGAGACTCGCAGAATTTGTCTAATGTTACTCCCTCCAAGCACGCCAGGCAGGCGGGGTTACGGCCCGGGCCATCCGGGGTAGCAGGCCTTCACCGAGGGGGATATTTTTTTTTAAGCCTCTCTGTTTTCCCAATCAAATTCCCCCTCGGGGCACCGGGGAATGTAGCCAGATGTCGTCGGACGGGATGGGTAAGGTCACATAGCGTCTTCTTAAGTTCTTAAAACTTAATACCTTTGGCTGATTTTATGATCAATTCATGATTAAATATACATCCCATACAGCCTAAATGCACAATAATTATTCACGCTCATCATGCTAGCGTTTAGGGTGGCAATGTGGCATAGACGGTAGACATGGATTTTGAACAACACACATGGGTTATTAGTTTAAAAATAATCCAAACATTTAACCAATATCAAATATTTTGTGGGTAGAAATACATTAACCTTTACGACCGTGGGTCACCTTAACCAAAAACAATGACCATTTGGATCAGTGTCCCTGTGGGCTGTGTACTTATCCCGCTAGCATTACGGCTAGCATTACAACCACTCGGATCTCCACCGGCCAGGGGAGTTTTTTCACCGAACGGGATTTCACAGTTAAAACAATATTATTGTGGCGACCGTGGGCGTGGTAGCCGTGTTCAAGGTGCCGCAAGGGATCCTGGGACAATCACTAGCCGTTTCTCAATACCAAGTATGCGGACTACGTACTCGGCAAGTCCGGACTTTCAAGTACAGACTTCCGAGAACGCGAGTACGCACCTGCAATTGGAACAGCAGCGGACTCGATGATGCATTCTGAGATCTTTAACGGTCCCAAGTCCACACGAGTCACCTCCGATGCATCCTCGGTAGAACGGCCTCATCGAGAACGCATCGAGAACACTTCCGGGTTTTACGACAGTACTCACATACTCGCGTACTTGGAATTGGAACAGTGCTTGGGCTACCACTAATGACGTTTATCGAGAACGCAAGTACACGAGAACACACGAGAATGCGAATTGAGAAACGGCTACTGTTTGGGACAATCGCAAGTTGGACCTCTGGCGCCCTCATAGGTCCTTTGCAGCAGAGACATTGTGTGGGGTTTGTGTGTGTGTGTTAGTGTTATTACTTTAGTGTTATTTGGGGGGGTTGGTCGCGGACGGGAATGTTGCGGGGGGGGGGGGGGGCACCGTCACGACGGAGGGGCCGCGTGATCCCAACGAGCATGCCGCTCCGTGATCGACCGGCCCAAATGGCCCACGAGCGGCGAAACGGCCCACGAGAGGCCGCGGCCCTTCTGGCATCTGCCCAAATGCCAGACCGCCCAGTCCGTCACTGGCTGTCAGGGAGGATCTAGCCCTCCATGCGTTCTTGCGGGGACTTGCGCCAGAGCGTCTGTGGCAGCAAGTCCTCCTCACCAGGCCCCAGACCCTCGGTGCGGCTCTGGACGAGGCAGAACGGGCTGAGGTGGACCTCTTCCCCCGACCCAGCCAGGAGCCGTCCTCAGAGGAGGATTGCCAGTCTGGGCCGGTTGAACACTGCTGCCGTCGTTGTGGTGCCTGGGTGGACGCGGCTGGGGCAGCCCTCACCCTTGCAAAGAACGTGGCGGTCCAGTCCAGGCAGCCGAAGGACCGGGTCCGGACGGCCATCCTTCCCGCCATCAAGACTAGTGGTGGATTTCATGATTTGTTTGAATGAATCAGTTTGCGTTGGTCAGTTCGCCAAGAAGAGTCGTTCATTCGTTCATTCGTTTGTTCGTATTTCCGGTAGCGGTGAATCATGATTCTCAGTCACTGAGTCGGTCAGACTCGGCTCCTCCCTCATTCTCGTTCAAACGAATCACGATCGACGGCGAATCAGGTCGGTTCGTTCGTTTTAAAGAGTCGTTCGTTCGAACTGATTCGTTCGTGAACGAGCCACCACTAATCAAGACGGCTAAGGCTGCCCATGCGCTGTGGCTGCACAACAGGGCTGACCTCGAGCCGCAACAGTGTCGGCAGCTGGGGCTGGTCGAGGATTGCGGGGGAACGGGGCAGCGTGCCATCCATCCTCGTCCCAGCCGCCGTCGACGGGCCAGACGTCAGAGGGCGGCGGGGGATGGGGTCCCCGAACGGCGCTCCAGCGCCCCCCCTACAGCAGAACCTGGTGGGGGCCCCGATGGAGGTGGTCCCCGACCACACCCCCAGGGCTACTGCTGACTCTGGGTTTTGGCAGCGGAGGGCCTCTGCCGACCGCTGCTGGAGACGGACTTCCCAACCACGGAGCAAGGCTGTGCTGCAACGGGGCAACCACCAGCAGAGGCCGAGGCGGCGACGCCGGCCCCCTGAACACTCGGGACACTCGGGTTGGGTGTTGGGGTCGTCGGGACGTCTGACCCCTAAGGTGGGGGCTGTGTGGTGGTCATGGCGATCTGTTGAGCCAGTGTGTTTTTGTGTGTCAAGTGGGTGTTGAATAAGTAAGGGATAATCACCTCAAGGCAGGGCAATAAACAGTTTGATATGCCCGGCTCGTGGACGGTAACCTTCCACAAGCCGGGCATATCAAACTGTTTATTGCCCTGCCTTGAGGTGATTATCCCGTTTATTCTACTTCTTGCTTGCCAACATAATAAAACAATTCAAATACTTTAATAATTATGCTTTTTCTTATTCGTATTGCATGCTTATTAAATGTATACTCTGTTTGAGTTCATCTCCCTCAAAAAGTAGTCCCCTTTAGAACTGGTGAATAACGTTAGCTCAGCTGTAGCTAATTAGTATCTATAGCAACCACATAAGGCTGAATCAGATCACTAGTTTAATAACGTAGTTGCTACATTGTATCTCGCTTGCGAAACTATGTATCGACTGACCCTCCGATAGATTTCTGACACATTTTATAAACTTTTTTAAACAAGGTTTACTTTTTACAATGGACCTCATGTTTGTTTGAAATTTCTGTGATAGAAAAAAAATACAAGCGGCGTAGTGCTCTACTATTTGATGACGCTGTGCTCAGTCAGCAGCAAGTACAACCGACAAGTCAGCGGACAACCTGCCGGGTCCCTCCTCCCAGCCAATCAGAATCAAGCATTCTTAAACGAAGTAGTTCCGTTGTCGGGCGATGTATGGGGCGCGGAACTGCATAATTGCTTAAACCTGGGCTCCCGTCTCATCCTTTCCGTGCTGCTCGCCACATTATTAAAAGACATTTAAGTTTTAATGAGCCAAGACCAGTTATAGTTTAGGTAGGTTAACCTTTAATAATAACTTTTTACATACAACTGCATCCCTCGGATCTCAGCAATTGCTGTAATGCTACCGGGATAAACACCCCGTTATAAAGCTAAAAGTACCCGGGGTAGCCCGGGGTGACACTCACCTCTGGTCATCGGAACGAAGGTGAACTCTCCTGATCATGGTCTTCCTGTCCGTCGTATTCATCCGACTTGTGAAGCACTACTCACCGCAGCCCCATTTGGAAAGACGACGATTGCGGGGTGTTCCACTTTTTTGGTAGGGGGGAAACTTGAATAAATTAATAAACATTATACATTATAAATACATTATACTACATTATAAATTAATACAGAAAGGTTCATTATTTAGGACAACGCTGTTTCCTTCATCCACCAATTAAACAATAAACAATACACCAATTAAATAAATAAAAAATACACCAATTAACAAACTGACCTATTTGTTTAGGGTTAGGGACCATTGACCATCATAGGGATCATTGAAACTGTCAGATTTGAACAGGTGACCGAGTTTAGGCCTGTGCCTTAAAAAAGCCCACCAAAGGAAGTATATTAGTTATATATATTATCTCACGTGCCAACACCTTGAAGGAGTGTCAATACCTGCAAAAATAACTACTTTACTCTAAACTCTAAAGTAGGTGTATACTAAGTAAAAACATTATATATGAAACAAAACAGTTGCACATAATCCATAACCTACAATAAGTGTCCTTTAAAGACATCAAAAACAAAGTGACAGTCCCCCATTGTGTGTGCAAACACACACACACACACACACACACACACACACACACACACACACGTAATTTAAACAAAATTTGAATAGCTAGAAATGGAGGTATACACTTTGTTCTTATTTCCCTTCGAGTTTATCCTGTTCTGTTCCAATTGGACTAGCTGCAGGACTACTGAGCGTTGCTACAAGGAAAATCACAGCCCTTAGATTAAAGAAACAACCACAAACATAATCACCTTAACCTTTTAAATCGCTTAGCAGACTCTTATCAAAGGTGACTTGCACTGAATTTGGATAGAGGTCATTAAGGAGCAGGTATACTGTACATCTTGAGCCCCATAGACGACCCATGATGGACAAGCCCAGAGGATATAGCTGTATACACCACCGTGCAGAGGATAACGGTTGGGTGAGTTCCCAGAGCTTTACCTCCTCCCAATCTCTTCTTCCTCCTCCATCACCACCTGCACCACCACTCACCCATCTCCACACCACTGGGAAGCAGAAGTGTTGTGTCCGCAGCTTTTAATTCTCTCAGCTGTGAATAGGTTTCCTGTTAAATTAGTGTTTCTCTCAAGCGCCTTTGTGTGACTTCTGCTGCGGTGACACACACACATAAATCAACAGACTGAAGCAGGAGTTGAAGAGTGTAAGGGAGGTTAACCGTCAGGTTTTCCAAACAAATAATTAAACAGGATTATAAAGTTAAAGGACTGACTGATGTTTATTATTATGGTAGGCAGCCAAGTTTAAAATGTTGTATGGACATTTCTAGCAAAGTCTCTCCTACAAAGTCCATGGAAAACTTAGCTGGGACTAGGTATGCACTGTGTTAATACACTCATCTAGACACGGTTCACTAAAATAATATACATTTTACTATGCACGTTGACAGGGACAAAACTATCCATCCTTCAGAGGTAAATAAATAACAAAATACCTCAAAAAACTAGGATTTACATTCCTTTTTTTGCAACGTGGAGAACAAACTGAAAATGAACTCAAAACGATTGAAACAAGGAAAAACATATGAACAAGGTGACTCAGGCTGATATGGACACAGTACATGTGAACGCCACAGAGAAGTCAGACAGTGGGATTCATTCATTTGTACAGGTACTATTGGTTCCTTCATGGACTGTGAGGACGGACAGGCAGTTGAAAGGGAGAGAGAGAGGATATGACACATGACGCCGGAATGAAGAGAGTTGTTTTACCATTGAAGAAATAGATGGTTTCTCAACATCGGCCTCCGCCCATCAGCCCTGCACCGCTCAACATTTCTGTAGAATTCTTACTTAAATCACACCTCCCCACCTGTAGGTGAAATCACTTGCAGTGATTTCAATCTTAACTTAACATACCAGCGCGCTCTATAAATCAATCTAAATTACAGCCATTTAACCCTTCTTCTTTACATAAATACATTTCAAACACAGCCACTAAAGACAGGAGAGGCTCGACAAACATAAGCGATAGTAAACTTCGGTCGACGCCAACACCAAACTGCACAAAATACAAAAGGCAAAAGAAAAGCGAAAAGCAAAAAGAAGGTAAGTCAGGAAAGGACGTTTTGCGGATGCTCATAAGCCGATGTGCCCACGAGCAAGGCAGTAGCCTAGTTTGTTCTGGTTGCCGACCATGGCCATGAGGCCCAGGTAGGCCTCGATGAGGAGGGGCTGGTTGAGGAGCAGGACCCCGTTGGCCTTCCCAGGAACCGGCCTCTCCAAGAGGGCCTTCTCCGCCGCCGCCTTCAGCTGCACACGGAAGTCCTGGATCTGTTCAGGGACCAGGCAGGCTCTTTAAGTATCACACATATATCTGGAAACACTGGCAGTACTACATGATGATGCTGATAGTCGAGGACATGTCATCAGTACTAATGTCGATACTGATCTACTACTACTACTCTGAGAACATGTTATCAAACCTGTTTGTGGTTGGGATTAGGGATCGACCGATATGGATTTTTTAGGGCCGATGCAGATTTTTTTTTCAGCAACCTTAGCCGATGACCGATACGGGCTGCCGATTTTCTTGAGCCGATATTTGGAGCTGATACTGCTTTTGCTCCCTCAATATACGACACAATGATGATAACAAATGTTACAAGTCTCAATTTAAAAAAGCTGGGGAAAAAATATATATATATATAATAATAATAAAATCGGCCAATGTGTATCGGCCAATGCCGATACACGTAAAAAACGCAAATATCGGCCGATAATATCGGCCGGCTGATATCGGTCGATCACTAGTTGGGATGATGGACTTTGCAACATCCCAAACTTGCACATTTTTGTGGAACTTCTTGGGGAAGTTTCTCGGTGGGTAAAAGCAGGCAGGTAGCCAGGCAGACCATAGCGACTGACAGCCGGGCAGAAAGACTGACCGGTAGTCAGGTACTGGACAGACTGACTGACAGATCTGAGGAAATCCTGTTGGTTAGCTCTTCTGCACTAAGACCATGTGCATGCATGCGTGCGTGCGTGCATGCGTGTTTTTCAAACGGGGGGCCCCCTTGCAAGGCACACTTCTGGTCCCGGGCCGGAGGTCAATGACACAGATTGTGTCACATTCCTCAGCATGTGGTTCTGCTTGGCTGAACACCCCCTCTGTCATTAGGCCATCGGACACCATTGCATCGCCGACCCACCAGGGATTTGTGTCACATTGCAGGGGGTTTCACAAGCACTCTGATTTAAGGGCTTCTCGCATGCGTGTGAAAGATGGGACGCCACCGTTTGCCGACGATATGATGATTACCAGAGTATTATTATTTAATTTATACAAAGCTCATACACACCCTCAAGCTTATCGTAAAAAAATGTGGCCTGTGTGCTTTCTTTCCATCATGAATAAATTTTTCATAGCAGGCCAAGATAGGCTTGCAAAAACTGAAGAGACTCCAGAGAGAATGTGTATTTTGAATATTCAACACACTTTTCAAGGCTCTTGTTCAGTTAGAAAATGCTTCAATAAATAAATTAAACTCATTTCAGACCCATGAACAAAAAATAACTTTAATTCATGATTATTAGATTAAAGTGCTTCAAATCGGTAGCCTCCTTATGAATAAGCCTACTGCCCATAGTGACTGTAGAAAGTTAACTAATTGTTAAATATTCTGCACCAATTGCACCCAAAACCACCCAAGGGAGCATTATTCAGTTATAAAATGTTTCACTTTTGTGTAAAATAGCGTATCGAAGGGCAGTTCACAGATGAGGGGGATTATGATAAAATGGGTCTCTCTCTGTGTGCATTTTGAGTGTTCTTTGGTCCAATCACTTTTGGAGACATTTGTTTTAGTGGTTGATTCCCTGTTTTCCCTGTATTCCCTGATAACTTAAAGTGGCGATCACTCTTGGAGATTTTTTTGGTAAACGTATCTTTGGTTGTATGTGGACAGTCCCATTCAGTTCCATGATTTTTATTATTTTATTGACGTGGGAATAAAATTGCAACGAACAATGATATTAAATGGAAAAGGACATTAAGGGCTATACAAATAAAAAATAACTGGACATAAATCATGTCAGGGTCCCACTAAAAAAGCCTCATCCTGCTGCCATCAGCATTGAGACAAATGCTGTTAACTGGGCTCAACAGCACGTCCATCAAAGGCAAAACAACCAATGGATAATAAACGATAAACATTTATTAGCAGGTGAGCAAACATTCACTTTCCATAATCCAAACCTGAAGAGTGCTGGGAAGCTCATTAAATTGATGGCCTCAGAGGAGGCCTTTAGACCGCCGCCTGGCGTGGCGTGGCAGGTGACAGGTCAGCGCGTGTGCAGGACTTACGTCGCAGAGGGTGGAGAACTTGTCGTTGGTGGCCCTCACGGGGTGGTCCGTGAAGGTCATGTAGGGGTAGTCGATGGTGAAGGGGTTCCACCGGGACGCAAAGGACGGCTCCCGCAGGCGGTCCCAGAACACGCGCACGCCCTCGCCCGCTCTCCTGGAAACACCAGCCGCAGGGTTCACTCATAAAACACCATGATCCACACCCGTCTCTATCATTGAATTGTTAGGTTTTTTTTGAGTAGAACAATAAATAATATTACTTTTGAGAACTAACAAACAGCCGTTGTGACCAGCAGCGCCAACTGTACCCCAACAACACCTGTGGCCCTCACAAATGTCTCTGCCTTCACACACACACACACACACACACACACACACACACACACACACACACACACACACACACACACACACACACACACACACACACACACACACACACACACACACACACCTCTGTATTTCAGAGTAAATAGGTTTAATGAGCGTGCCCTAGGGACATATCTTTCCGCAGCCAGGGAGACCTCAGGAGACAGTGTGAACACTGAGTCTATGTTGGCTCTGAAGTAATGTTGGCTCAGGCTGCTGGCTCTGCTAAGACTTCTACCTTTTTTACAATGACACCTTAACATCATACAGGGCATCACAAAATCCTTATAACAATGATGATATAAGGCCCCAAAAAACCCGTTTCTACAAGAACACGTTCAACCAAAAGGTCCTCACCGAACGGGTAGCTGAGAGGACCTGCCTGGGGCACAAACGGTAGTCTACCTTTTTATCTTGAATAAATAATGCATATGGTTACGCCCTTTGTAGAATCAAATTTAGTAAGCTCTCAATTTTTAAGAGGATAAGGGTGTGTGAGATACAACAGGAGCAAACAGAAGAGTTTATAGATCTACATCTGAAAGCAAACACTGAACGTGAACAAAGCGTAACTAATATAACATCTTGATGAATGTGTAGCTTATTCATCTAGAATAACAACAGCAACGTGTTACCACCTTGATGGTATCTTGGTGAAACACCGGCGTGCTTCCTACAGCATGAAGGGCTGAGGGCCTCACCCTCACATGACAGCTAGCTACTGCTTTACGGTCCACCTGCCTGTACGATTTTCCGCAGAATAACCACACAATTAAGATAACAGTGCTTGTTTGGTTTGGCTCCATGAGTTCACAAGAACTGACTGGAATAATAACCCATGTCACGCAGACAATAAAATGACAGATTTCTCAATCCTTTGCCTCCCTCCATCTCCTCCCCCTCAGACCTTGAGCAACAGCACATCCTACCCAGCAGAATCGAATGCCCGGGGGGCAGGAGAGGCTTGGTGTCCTTGCTGGTTGGGGTTAGAGGGGTGTCCAATAACAACAACCATCCCATGCCCTGTTTACACAAGGCTTCTGATGAACTTCATAGAGAGGAGAGAGGGAGAGAGGGAGGGGGGGGGGAGGGGGGGGGGGGGGGGGGACTTCCGTGTGGGCACAAAAGCCAAAGCCCAGCCTCAAAAGAGTGATTATGTTCCCCCAAAAGGAGTTGACAATATGGCGCTGGTGGAGGAGGAGGAGGTGGAGGAGAGGATTGATTTGTATGCATTTCCTTTTGTCAGAGAGCAGCACTAGCCACGGTATAAATGGGGATATTAAAAAAAAGGAAAGCTTGAGAGAATTCCTCAGGTAAGCCTGGAGTGGGAGCGGACCAGCCCGGACAGGCAGAGAGGGCTGGGCCGGGTGAGGCCGCCAGAGGCCCTGGAAGGCTCCGTGGTGGAGGAGGTGGAGGTGGTGGTGGAGCTGATGGTGGTGTGTAAATGCTAGTGCTGAGGGGTTTGGACTTTCACTAGCTGCCTGCCTCTGTCTCCTCCCTCTCCCTCTCTCCGTCTCTCTGTCTCTCTCTCTCCGTCTCTCCCTCTCACCTCCTCAGCAGCAACAGGAGAAAGTGGAGCGAGAAGTAGAACCGCCATTTTGTCTTTTAACGATCCAACACTAACGTATTTAAAGCACCTGTAGACAACCTACCTTAAAGTACCTTAGTACCTTAAAGTACCTTAAAACAAAGTACCTTATGCCTTAAAACTAAGTAGAGAAATAACTCTCTCTCTCACCAGCCCACCCCCAAAAAAAGAAAGAGTAGAAAGGGGCTTAACTTTAGCATAATACAACTGCCTTCACCTGGCCAGCAGAGTTAATCTCAAACTATTAGCCCGGACAGTGCTCCTTTTCACAATAAAAGCACACATGCGTTCCAGAATGGCGCTGTGTGTTTTGCAAAGCGCCGGAACATTCCTCTGACGGTTCTGCTTTCAGGGGACCGGCACTCATAAGTCAACATGCTGGGTAAATATGGGGGCACGGCTTCAGGTTGTCATGGCGAGTGGCCCACATTGTCTCCAGGCCAACCATACACCGAGTCCTCACGTTGCACCACAACACAGAGACACGCACACAAACACACACACACACACACACACACACACACACACACACACACACACACACACACACACACACACACACACACACACACACACACACACACACACACACACACACACACACACACACACACACATTCCGTCAACACAGCAATCGGTGTGCCACTCAACACCCTCGGTTTACGTCCAACATGGTTACCATGGTAACCGTGATGGGCGATGTCAAAGGAGAGATTTGTAAAGTAAAACTTGAGCTGTGTGCGTTTATTCTGAAATAACGTGTGAGGTTGATGGAAATAGGTTGTGGTAAAATAAACTGTTGCCATCGTTGGTAAACACGACAATTCATGCAAATAATAACATAATTAGCATGGTTACTCAAGGACCAATGATTGTTTGTCACCGACTTCATAATCATCATAATAATTATAACCTGTAATTTTACTTTAATGTGTGGAGCAAAAAGACGAATCCTCAAACCATAAAACCTTTAGAAAGCCAAAACTTTCTTTGTGTTCATTATGTGATCCAATATTTCCCACAACGACGTTACAAAACAACCTCAGGAATAGGAAAGATAGATTCCCATTCAAACGTCGTAAAGTCATGCATTAAAAATTCACATTAAATCTACCCGTTCAACTTCTATCCTTGATGTCAGACTGAGCAGTGATAATTATCCTTGAGTAGTAACCGTTGGGGTTATAACGCCATCTGCTGGTCTTATGCATGTATTGCATCTACTGGTGCTCATCTAGAATATACAAGACAAGTTTTTCTGCATTTTGACAGTCTCAAAGGTTCACAGGCTGATCCTAGCCAACACCCTCCCCCTCATCCCTCAAAATGTGAAGGACGCATAAGTACCCATAACATCCGTACAACAGCATACCTTAGTAGTTGATAATGCTAGCCTTTGACTTATAGTGAAAGTTAAGAACTCGTCAAGTTTGAGATAAAAAAATGTATTGAGTAGAAATTCTTAATAAACATGGGATAAAAGGTCAGATTTTCATGTAAATAAAAGTATGTTAAGTCACTTTCTTTCGCCGGATGAGGTAACACAACATGATGACTGAAGAAAGCCCTTACATTTATTGTCTTATGAATGTTGTATGAATTAAATTAAATGAGTGTGGTGACAACATTTGTATCTCTGGAAACATTTACCACTTATGGCCAAAGGTGTCGCCAAAGATAACAAATCAGAAATCTCCCACATCACCACTTGGATATATTCATATATTATGCAATATCATATATATTATATTTAATATTCCAGAAAAAAGAGACCACTGTAATAGGGTCACACCCCATCAGTCATATAGACAGTTTTACACAGCATTCACCAAGTACTGCTGATGGACTCTCTCCTCTAAATCTCCAACACCTTTCTAGCAGGAACAGATTCAAATATATCAGGAATTGTAAGCTCTTTTTAATTTCAATTAAGAGATTAAAATATATAATAAAAATAAAACAACAATCGTCATGTTCTCCACCTGAAGACACCTCTTGTCCCCGGAGTCCCCTGTCATACCAGACATAGTTGGTATGACAACACGGTCCATCGCCCGACGCAAATAACGGACGCAACATGAGGGAATAGACAATAACTGCTTTCACATATGGACGTGCATTCGTCTATTCTCCGTCTATTCTACGGACGTGCCGTATATGTGAATGACATATCCTGAGGAAATGCTAATTACCTTATATGTGAATGAGCAGTAGAACGTTAGTGGGTGTGTTGATGACGCTACGGCGGGAACATGCCCTATGGTGGGAACAAAAAACACGCCAGGAGCAGGCTGCATATATAGGAGAGGCAAGGAGACATACGACTCAAAACGAGAATGGCCTGGAAAGACAAAGAGGTTTTTCAGCTGCTTACTTTAAGGGCCGACAGTGCGGTGATCGCACATATGGAGGGCACTGCGAAAGACGCAGTAATGTACGATCGTATGGTGAAGAAGCTTGCTGAAATGGGAATTGTGAAGGGAAGGACACAACTCATCACGAAATTAAAATCCCTCAAAAAGCAGTTCACCACCGTGGTAGACCACAACAAAAAAAGTGGGAACGACCGCAAAACCTGCCAGTACCAGGATTTATGTGAGACGATCTGGGGGTGCTGGCACTCCACAAGGCCGCTACGAGCAACTGGCAGCATGCAAGTGGCAGCCCTCTCAGATTCCCCATCGGAGAGCATGGAGACCGTCATGCCATCACCGTCCAGCTCAGAGACATCTTCTGTCCCGGACACTCTCACGCCGAACCCGGTGATAAGAAATAACGGTGACAAATCGCCAGTTCAGAGGCAGCTGTTCTCGTGGCATTGTAATTTAATTAAACAACGCTCATTATCCATTGTCCATCTCCGTGAGGTCTCTTACCATTAAAGACGTTAAATTAAAATATAGGCTACTATACGGGACGTAGACCGACTCATTTCACAGATTCCTGTATGACCAGGTTGCCTTAAACATCTGTTGCATATGTCAGGTGATAACTAAATGTCAAGGGAAAGAGGCGGTGGTTGAAAAAAGTATTTAGATTGCTTATTAAGTTCACTCGTTGCTTATAATGGTTTATTCGTTTCCCAGTATCATTTCCTTAATTTAGAAGTTTGTTCATTTTTGAATTGTAAAATAAATAAAATAATTGTTTGAAGTTGTGAGTTTTTGAAATTATTGGAAGCGAGTTGAGCTGACCTTGCATGCCGTACCCACGACCCAAAATAAAGAACAGCCGAGACAATATCCTCAATTCAAACATGCCGTTTCATTTGGTCTCAATTGGCTATGGACACGAACTTGGAATGAACATGCGCAACAGGGATTTCTAAAGATTACTGTACAGTGGCGGAGATTGCAGGAGCTGAATCATCACTACGGTAGAGCTAAGAATGTTCTACGAGCGCTTCAGACCAACCTTACCAACGCGAGATGTTAAGGTATAACTTAAAAAAATAATAATAATAAAGAAGAGGTTACGAATACCGGCGCTTTTGCCCATGGTAAGGCTTATTAATTATCTCTTTCTCCGGTAACGCAGTCGTTCACAACACCTTTCTTCTTCATCGTTCCTTCTATTGGTTTCTAACTCATGCTCTAATCTTTCATCAATGCCTCGGATGTTGTGGATGCAACGAAATATCTGATGTATCGCTGCAACAACAGTTAAGAAGATCTGCCCGTTCTGCTTCCATACTGTCTGCGGTCAAACAACAACAAACCAACGTGACAGCTGCCGCAATTATATTACGTCATGTCCCGCCTCTTGAGAATTTAGACCCTACGTCATACCCTGCCCCTTGCAAGCCCGCCCCCCTAAACCATCCGGAGATTCTACTGATGTCTGAGCGACACCGATGTCTATGGGGTCAGTTCAGTCTCATTAATAATGAATGCACAGAGAATGATTCACAAATGTATTTTGTGATTTATATATAAATGACTCTCTTCTCACAAATACATTTCAATGCACACACAAATGGATATCGGTATGTATAAATGTAAAATAAATCCATAAACAAAAATAAGTTTCACAGACACATTTCTGATCCACACACAAATGTGTCTTGTTTTGTAAATCTTGTAAATTCAAGTTTAACAGTTTGTATATAAATGTAACAATATCCAACTGCATTGTTGATGAAAATTACAAATATATTTTTAATTAATGAGAATAAGTTATGGATTTATATTACATTTATTTAAAACAAGACACATTTGTGTGTGGATCAGAAATATGTTTGTGAAACTTATTTTTGTTTATGGATTTATTTTACATTTATACATACCGATATCCATTTGTGTGTGCATTGAAATGTATTTGTGAGAAGAGAGTCATTTATATATAAATCACAAAATACATTTGTGAATCCTTCTCTGTGCATTCATTAATAATGAGACTGAACTGACCCCATAGATGTCCGCATTTCGGGCGTCAAGTGTGAATAAGTGTGAATGACCCTCACGGTCGAACCTCCTGCTCCACAAATGCAGAGAAAAGACGGAGGTCATATGTGAAAGCAGCTAATGTAATACAGGTGGTGTCAAAATGGTACGAACTTATGATAGACGTTTTTGAGAGCAAACTCCACCTTTGACCGAATAAGTAATAAGTCTACTCCCGCCCAACATTGCATTCAGGTGCCGTGCATTTTTTCAAACAAAATGGTGTTCCCGGAATAAAAGTTTTAAAATCATTTTCAGTTGTCCTTTCTCTAGAATTGTGACTCGTAAGTTACATTTCTGGGCAAACACACTCGTGGTTAGGGTTGGGTACCGAGAACCGAGAACCGAGTGGTACCGGGGACAACATGGACGGTTCTACCCAGACCGAATGACTACATTTCTTTCGGTGCCTCGTTTCGGTGCCGCAACAATCCTCTCGCCCTCTTGTGGTTGGAAAAAATGCAGAGCACTTTCCTCTCCTGCTGCCCAGCTGCAGCCATCATGTCCAAAGTAAAACGCTCTAAAATATGGCTTTACTTTACTAAAACAAAAAATGAGCAGCACATGCAAGTGCAATTCAACTATTTATGTAAGGGGGGAAATACCTCCAATTTGATGAAACACTTAGTGTTTGGAATAACGCAGTTTAAAATAACGGCATTAGGTAACGCCGTTATTTTTTCAGTAACGGGGTAATCAAACTAATTACTGTTTCCGTCATTATAACGCCGTTATCATTACTGAACGTTAAATGTGGTGCGTTACTATGAATTGATTGAATAAACTGTGTAATCCGAACGTACACAAACTGCTAGGAGACCGGGTGGGTTAACGAGATAAGAGATTATGATTATGATTGGCTAAGGCAGAGTCATGTTTCATGGTAGCCAATCAGAGCCATTGTTTTTACACACAAGCCAGGCCACGCGCAGTAGCGCACCACACACACACACCAAACAGATTCGAAGAAGCAGCAGAGACTGCGAGTCCGGAGCAATCCGATGAAAAGTTGGCATTTTCAAGGTGGAGATATAAGCACTACTTCAAATTCATTGACATATAGCAACTTTTTTTTTTTTTTTTTACAGTAACGCAAATAGTTACCTTTTCAAAGAATTTTCAAAGAATCAGTGTTGGCATGGCATTTCTATAAAAAAATTAAAAAGTATCGATTTCGGAACCATTTAGGAACCGGCATTGGATTACAGGAATCGAAATAGAACCGGAATCTTAATATTTCAAACGATACCCAACCCTACTCGTGGTCCAACAACGCCCCCAATTCAATTAAAGTGCAGTTCCCTCAGCCGTCCATGCATAGATTGCTGGCACTAGAGGAGGTCCAGCACCAAATGCATGATAACAAAAGCATAGCTACCTCTGATTCAGCAGGTATAAAAAGTGTAGGAGAAGAGTGTCATTCTTGTTTTGCTCCACCAGAGGTTAGTGTCTACTTGTGGAACAGGCAGCTGAGCTGCGAGAGATGCATTGTGAATATGTAAACATTTCCACATCTAAATTTAGCTTGAGAAGGCTGCTTCCAACTTCAAAAGCCGTTTATTAGCCACATGATATTATTCACCACCTGTACATAAGCGTCTGCGTGGCAGTGAAACTAGGAGTGGAATAATTTCTGAACAGAGGGAGCAAGGAAATAGAGATCTGCTGTCCAAAGTTAGTTTCTACTTTATGAAATCTACTGTTTCAGATGAGAACAGAGGTCTTCTTACGTCTTGTCTTTCAGTCCGTCAATTTTCCCTTGTGGCCATACAACAGATTGTTGAATCTTCTGCTTCACTGTAGCTTCTGGAACTAAAATGTTTTTAAAGAGCCAGTGAACACACTGTTTCAGCTGGAATTCAAACACTATGAGATTTGTGTTTTGGCTTGAGTGTTTTAGGAAGGAGGGGGCCGTGTTATCCCCATGGTTACAACCCACCATGGCCACTTTGTGATACTTATTTAATAACTTACTGTTGTTGTGCGTGTATGAGCTTTATAATGAGTGATGTTATATATGAAAAGTGCCACACACGCATTATATTAAACACATCAAACACATCGCTGCTCAGAAAGTGCTATGGAGCGTGTCCTGAAGCAGAAATCTGACCTCAGAACTGCATGGTGCGTTTCCTTTGCAACATCATCCATTTAGCTCCACTTACAGTTGAGCACAAAACCCGTTATGAAGTCCCTCCTTCATTTTCTTTATAGATCATTTTATTTAAATGTAAATGATTTTCTTTTATTGACGCGCCATATCGCTCGTACACAGGAAAAAAAGGGGTCCTGGGTTTTAACATAGCTTCTCTGTTTGAATAAAGGCTGCAGATGATCCATTAGTTCCTCCCTACCATGTAAATAAGAGCTGACAGAAGTGGGACACGCCCTCTCTATACTCCGGGCAGACGCAAAACAGGAAGTGTTTTACAACCCAGGGTGGAACGGTCCACACCACAGATACTATTCCCTGCACAATACCTCTGTGTTTGAAGGTTTACTGTGCTCTGGGTGGAGAGTGTTTGCTGCCAGGTGCAGAAGAATAAGGAGTGACTGAACATTTGAGCTTAGCTATGCAAACATAGAGCTCCTGTACCTACACCCACACACCCACGCACACGCTCTGCACAAAAGACTTCTGCACGGACAATCAGATTAATGGTGACAAAATCGAGGTTGACAGTGGCACAGATTGACCGATTTGTTGAGATCACCAGTGATGCATTAACAGAGTTTAAGAGTGTGGTGGATAAACATTAACATTGAGTAATATGTGAGCTATTCAATTAAATGTTCTGTTTGTTTTCCAGGCACATACTGTATGTAAACAAAAGGATGAAAGGTGTAATCACTCAGAATCTGAAGTAAATAAACGTTATAACAATATTCTAAATATAAAATCATGCTAATTTTCACTAATAAAAAATATATAATTCAATCCAAAGTGTTGCAATAAAAAAAAACCTATGCAAATGAAATCAAAGCCATTTGAACACCTTTCAAGGTGTTAAATTTGAAATTGGGAAACTTATACTTAAAAAAAAGTATAACACTATAATATGTTAGAATATTGTTGAAACAATACGACAGTTTGCTGTGCATGGTGAACTCACGTGAGGAGGGAGTGCCTGGGGAAGCTGAAGTCTCCGTGGGAGATGCGGTCCACACAGTTCAGAGGGATCCGGTGGATCCGCTCACAGTTCAGCATCACAAAGTCATACTTGCAGACCAGGAGGGTTTGGTCGGTGAGGACCACCACACGCTCCCGTTCGTTGTTCCAGTGGTCTACCCTGAGCATAGAACACACACAACCAAGACTAGAACATCATGAGACCAGAGCATCAGAAGACCAGAACCTCAGAGGAGCAGAACAACACCAGAAGACCAGAAGACCAGGGTATCAAGCCCATCAGGCCTATCAGGTCCATCAGGTGTTTTTACTTATAAATACAAGATACAAGATATTTTAGGTAATAATTGATAGTCATGCAGGGAGCATGAAGTAACCACATTTGAGAATGGGGAACGACATTTGAATGGGATGGCTGTTTGTTGGCCAGTATAACGAGAGAATTGCAGTACTGGACACTCAGTAGTAGCAGCATAAACAGCAAAAGACTGAAACCTATTTTTATCTTCGTTAGTAATAATCATGTGGACCTGTACGACCTCACTCCTCATCCTCAGCCTTCCTCAGGCCGTCTTGTGTTTCTAACCCAGACTTGAGACCTACTGAAGCTACTGAATACACACATGTCCCTCTCTGGCAGTCTGTTTGTCCTACAACGATGGAAAAGCATAAATTCCCAGTTTGTTTAAATACAATGGGTTAGTCTGGTGAACAGGCAGCTGCCGGGTCAAACCAATGATACACCACGGGCCTCTACACCAGCACTGACCAGCTCTCCAGCTAGGATTCAGAACCCAGCCCACTAGCATCGCCACAGGTCACTCCCTCAGGGGATCTGGTGACCAGTATGACGTGAGGATGAAGACTCAGACATGTGAACCTCCTTCACCAGTCATCATAAATGAAGTGGAGAACGTTGCAGTATATATGGGGGCTGGGCCGTCCCATAGCCCTGGTTTTACATCCCTGGAGAGGTGCACTGACGTAACCCATGACAACCGCATGCTTCCGCGCGCTGGACCAGTTGAACTCGAGACCCGAGGTGGCCTTAACCGACCTGGAAGTAGAAACCAGCCTTTAGTTTGGTGAACTAGTGGGGTGTTGGGGTCTGACACTCACTCTGCCATGAGCCACAGGCCCTGGACGGCGCCATCTTGTTCTTTGTCCACCAGGGCTGTGATGTCCTCGATGGCCTGGGCCAATGTGCCGGGCTGGGGAACAGGAAACAGTTTAACAGTTTACAGAGCTTTTCACAATAAAACTTATTTCAGCTGACACTAAAACACACAACTCTGCAGTACATTAAAAAAAATATGATTCCATCTGTATCATATATATATATATAGTCCATCTGATTTTGACTTAAAAAATAAAAATTATAAAATTATAAAATAAAATATGTTTTTTTAAGGCCTCAGTTATATTAACTATTCATTACATACCGACACTTAATTTTTCATCACACTCTTATATTATATTCTTACCCTCAACACAAAGAACCTCTTCATCTTGAACTGGTCCAAGGCTGTCACCCAGCGGTTCCCAGCAGCCTGGGCCACGGGTGGCGGGGCAGGTGAGTCCTCGGTCGGGGTGACCCTGGGAGGAGCTCCCTCGTCCTCCGGGGTCCCCATGTAGGGGGAGCCGGGCTGGTAACCTTCATCCACCGATGGGGATTCAGGCAGGATCGCCCCCAGGTGAAGGCTGGAGACCCCTTGCTCCTCGACGAGTCCCAGGTCCACGGTGGAGACCCCTTGCTCCTGATTGGATCCCAGGTCCACGGTGGAGACCCCTTCCGCCTCATTGGATCCCAGGTCCACGGTGGAGACCCCTTCCGCCTCGACGTCCATCATGGCTCTCAGGTTAGGCTGCGCAACAGGTTTCTTTGGGGAGAGGAATTCGCCGGCTTTAACACACATTTCACCCCAATCTCTTAAACGCTTCAGTAACATTGCCAAGATAATATGTCAAGTCGGTTTATAAATAAATCATACAAACTTTTGCCACGTACGATGCATTTAAATTGCCATTCTGATCAAAAGTAAAATCAGAATTTGTTAAAGAAACGCGGAAGTGTTGATGTTAAAATCATTGAAACAGATAACATACCTATGTCCGGAATAAAGCCTGTTTATTATTGAGGTTGTCTCTGAGACTTACCTTTCTAATCGTGTTGATCTTCCGCAGACTAATCGCACCACCGAGACACAAACACAGTGAACAGGTGCTCTCTTCCTGGTTCCTGACAGCGGTTGACGGGGCGGGGACGGCCTGACGCTCACTTTCGTTTCTCTGGTTTCATCAATAGCATCCGGCTGCAGCCCCGGAGCCGCACACCGTGGTGTGGCATCGTCACGCCACAGTGCTGTTGCTAACAGCTGGATGCTATTGGGCTGACCAGCCTACATCTGGATGTTAAACGAAATTGAGTGTCCGGCTGCCTCCGCCCAGTAACAGTTGATGTGGTTCTGGGTCGGTGTCTAACATTACATTACACTTGGACTTACTTGCTCCAGTAGGCCTACAATGCGCCTGTGTATTTCCTCAGCTATTTCTTGAGCCACTTCATAGTGAAGCCCTAAGAAGGCAATGTTTTTTATGCTACCTGATGTGGTTAAATCCTCAACACTATAAATTTACATTTTCTATGCACACTTTTTTATTTAGTTCGGCAAGGCAATTAAATTAAATTAAAATGTTTGTATATTTGCATGTTTTATATAGTTTTTGGTTCAATGTATTCTGTTGTCTGACTCCCTGTATCTAGATCTGTCAACGGTTATCTTTCTGTTAACAGAAACTATTTCTGCCCCTGGAACTAGTAAAGTAAATGACCCTAGAGTACCCCAAAAGTACTGAAATGGTCATTTCTGGTCAACATTAGGTAGGGAATAGTATTGAATTCAGTCTTCGATTTTACTTAATTCATTTGATGTTCCATGTTCAACTAAAAAACCCTAATCATTTAATTGTAAAAACACTTACATTTTATTATATTCACTTTTTGTTCTGAGTTTTGCTGCTATTACACCTCAAATTAAACTACTAACTACTGATTGTTCGTTGAATGTCACAATGGTCTTACGTTCAAAATATTAGGCGTGTGGTCATTCTCATCAGTAAAACAAGGTACGTTATCGATTGTATTTTAAGAATTATCCAGCGCTACATGAACCACACTTTGTTTTACAAGCTTGGCTAAATTCACAGTTAAATAAACAATGGGGAAACACACACACACACACACGTTTGTCAAAGACGGCATTTTCTGGGATTGTTTTTAAGATTAGGTTCCTGCCGCGGCGTCTTCGTCCTAAAATACAGGATCAGTCCATCAGTGCTCGAACAAAGTGAAACGTCTACGCTGATTCCCTGTCTACCTCTGGAAAACGAAGACGGAAATATCGCCTTTGCACATCTCTCGGCGTTACACTAAATCCTCCTGACAGCGTGTAGTGTTCTCGACGCCTTAACGTCTGTCAAGGAGCCATTGTTGGGCCTTGCTAGAAGTTTAAAAGCCATTCATTTGTGATCTGGGCCCATCCGAATAACATTGACAGCTTTCGAAAGATTTTCCTTCAGAGCGGATGCTAGGCTATAAGCTACTCCCACGTACTGACGCGCTGCTTTTAGCTAAATGCACAGGACTCAATAATGGGATTTTCATGACTCCGCTAAGCCATATTTAGATGTACCACAATGAAACCTTTAAGAATGATTGTATTCGCCTTTTGCTGTACGTGTAAGTGTATTGCTGAATTGCCTCGTTTGATTACAAATCTAAAACCAAAATCAACCAATCACGTTTGTGAGCTGAGTTTCTTTGCCGCCATTGTGATATTTTGAACATCATCCAAAGTATAATTCACCATCAAGTGTGTTGCGCAAACACAACTTAAATCATCTCCTGTGGCCTCATACATAGGCCATGTATTAATTAAAGTATAATCAATTCAAGTATCATATCCTTTTTCTGTATCTAGGCTGAGTAATCATCTACTCATAACCATAACCAGGTTAACTGGCACTGTTAGAGTCTAACGCTGAGAGGTTTCTGAAGTGGGATTTAATCGTTCAATAACACAAGAGAACTACTCATGTGTGTTGTGTGAAGTCCATGACATTATAAAGAGTAGACGCCACATTGGCTGCTTGGACGCAAGAAATGCGGCCGCCATCTTGGACCTGTCATACTCCGAGTTGCGTAGCAGCAGAAGGCACAAGATGCCAGAGCACTGTGCAGCATATTGCTGGTCAAATCGGCGTACCGTCGCAAATAGGGCCTGGGGGATATCAGACTTGTTGTCATTGGTTGTGTCTGTGTTTGCCAAACTTGCCTCTCTTGAACTGCAGAAAAGGAAGCTCTGCAAAACAGTCCTCTTTCAGGGATTTTAGCTCAAAAACTTTTATGTGCATATATATATATATATATATATATATATATATATTAGGGATGCACCGAAATGAAAATGAGGAAACCAAGGCCGAAAACTGAAACACGGAAATAAATTATTATGCCAATTATTAGTAGGCCTACCATTGCATTTATAGCTATGACTGTGTACTAACCTCACTAAAATCAAGGCATTGCAATTCAAATAATAAATCAATTACAATTATTAAAAGTATAAAAATATTTATTTAGCACTGAAAAAACAACAACACCGTTTTCCGTTTTTGCACTTTGCAGACGGTCCCTAAGCTCGCGGATGATAGCCGACAGCTCATAGAAGCTGTCTCATAGCGAGCCGTCGCTAAATACGGCTCGTTTGGATGAAAACAAGGTTGTAGCTGGTTCTCTAGATTACTACATTTAGTCTTTTTCAGATATATGGAAATATGCCCACACCGCAGACATGTTGGCGCAATGGCGCTTATCCAGACAAGCGTGTGCTGGCCGCGGGTTTTGTTTGCGTCATCACAATTTCCTTTTTCGGCCGTGTTGTTTCGGTGATAAAAGGCCGTTTCTGAAATGGCATACTACATACTGCTCGTATACTGATCGTGACGTAAAAGTAGTAAGTAGTATGCAGTACGCGAAAAATGTTTTTTTGCAGTATGCGACAGTTACCCGGATGATGTACTAATCGGTCAAAAAATTCTAGTATACATCCAGAGCTCACTACGTCGGATACTGTATCCCATAATGCAACGCGGCACCGCTGAACATTTAAAATAATGGCGGACAATGCGAGCGGCGAATACAAATACAAATACATACATGTATAAATGTATAATTAGTTGTAATTAGTTGTTTATTTTGATGTGATAAGCTTTCGTATGTTTTTGTAATCGTGTGTTTTTCATTGTTAACAGAACAAATGGCTCAACCGTTTATATTTATAACCGAATTTCTTGGTCATGTGACTGTGTAGTACACTGCATGATACTTGTCATACTTGCATACTATACTGCATACTAGGGCGGGGAGTAGTATGTAGTGCACAGTATATACTGTGTCAGTATGCAGTATGTAGTATGTAGTATAGCATTTCAGAAACAGCCAAAGTGTTTCGGCCGAAAGCCGAAAATGCGCTTTTGGGCCATTTTCGGTGGCCGAAATTTCGGTGCATCCCTAATATATATATAGAGCCTAATCATATATTAATTGTTTCTTCAACTTATTAAAATAGCTGAATTTACTGCCCGTCTCTGCTTCTCTATCATATTTATAGTGTGTGATTTGCAAAAATACCTATCATAGCCTACATCACATATCATAGGGTGACCAGACGTCCCCGTTTTGGTTGCCTGTCCCTGGCTAAATACAGAAAAAACTACCTGTCCCCGTTTTGTTTTTGAAGACACATTAGGTTTTTCAATCAGATTGCTAGTCAAACTGGAAATGTCTCAGTTTTTATTATTATTATTATATTATTATTATTATTATTATGTTCTCAGTTTTGATTTATCATATTGTGGAGTGCAATAAGTGAGGAGACAAGAGACGGAGATGCGTCGAGTATGCGTTACTCTCCACTTTATGTATCAAAACACTGTACAGCGATTGAGGTCAAAATGGCCACCCAACGTTAACCCAGAACTCGTATGATCACCTCGCTCCCTTAAAGATACAGTCCCTTGGTGAATGCCTCTATCGGTCTTACTTGTGGGTCACCACAATATATCAGAATATTCTATTACTGTTAAGCCCACTATGAATATTAAAACAAGCCCAACCATGTGTCCTGTATCATGGCTACATGTATGACCTTTGCAGCAAAAAAACCCGCGTGAAAATCAGTTTGGTATTCTGTGAGGTATGATTAATTAAACGCGCTGACAGTTTATTGCACCAGCCAAACTGATTACACTGAGTGGAGCAGTCGACCGGTCCAAGATGGCGGCCCCACGGCTCGTCAGCGCCAGTAGGCTGTAGTGGTCGATGCGGCGTCTACTCTTTATAATGTCTATGGTCCACGTGGCTGAGGCCATGCACCTCGGATCGCTATGAGCCTGATCCAGATGTTTTGTTCGACTACCGATTTATGTTTGGTCGGAAAAACATGCACGTGTCAATGAAGCACAGCAGCATGTGTGGACCGACGCCTGGTCTGGTTTTATCAGTGTGTTATGTTCAATAGTCCGAGATATCGCCCACTTGACCCGACTACAGGCGGCCGCGGGTGTGTGAGATTTCCCATCCATCACCTGGTGACGTGTGTGGGGGAACTGTGAAGAACTGTGCCCCGGAACTGTGAAGGACCAGTCATATCTGAGGGCTAAGATAAGTGTTAAAGGTGACATATTATACCACCAGGTGTGAGTGTGATTAGCCGTTACAAGCCATTTTGAAAATCTGCCTCTTTTTGAAAGTGGGTGTGTCCACCTGCATGTATGCTGGATAGATCAGTCTACCAGCCTACCCAGTGGACTGTAGCAAACATTGCTCATCTATCCGTCACACATCTAGGTGGACACGCCCACTTGTGATGTCAGAAGAGGCAGACTCTCAAAACGGCTTGTAACGGCTAATCACACTCCCCCCTGGTGGTATAACATGTCACCTTTAAAACAAGTGTTGTGACAAGCGTTGATGCTTTTGAAGGACAGCACCAGTGTTTTGAGTGGACACTGACAATCTCACGACGTCATGTGATCAGGGTGGGCTCCAGGCTAGAACAAAGGGACACCCGATGTGCTCCTGGAGTCAAAGCCAGAGGCAGAAGGGGCATGGCGTGTGAATAAACATGAATAACCTGTATTGTGATTCTCACGGATGCTATGCAGTCTCCTCAGTTGTATTTTTTACTGCACTCTAACCGTTTCTGTCACTCTTCTGATTGAGATTCTCTCAGCGTCACTCGTAAGTGGCGTTGGATAACGTGACTAAATGTAAATGTAAAATATCAAATTGAAATGCAGCGACACTGGCTGTGTCTTCCTAGGAGCTGGCGGTTGGGGGAGGAGAGGGAGGGAGGGAGGGAGGGAGGGAGGGAGGGAGGGAGGGAGAGGGAAGTAGGGGAGAGCACCCCAGGCTCCGGAGTGTCAGTGTTGAGAGCCAACTTTGGCTGGAGTGAGACTGCAAACACACTGTGTGTGTGTGTGTGTGTGTGGACATGTATGTGCGTCTTCCTCAGGTCAGGCAGAGCACAGAACGATCTTTGAAAACGTATTTACCATGAACCCATATTTTTATTGAGCAAGCATACATTATAGCGCACGTCAGAAGCTCCAAACCTATGCTGCTCGGAACTGCCTAAACTTTATTTATCGAACTCTCTCTGACACACGCAACTGATGTATCAGGTGCAAGGTTTTCAGCGAATCAACAATCAGAGAGATGTAAACTCCTCCGTCATTAAAAAAAAAAATTCAATAATGTTTCAATGTCTGGCTACAGCCTGTAGGACATGGACATCCACGTCGAACTGCTACTGTCATAATCGTCATAGGTTTTACGCCGGCGATGATGTGAGTGAATTATGTCCCCTATCGATCATCAATATTTTGGGACATTTTTAATGATTAATTATTTTCCATGTAGCTTGGTAAACAATACCATTACAACAATGTAATGGAAAGAAGATTCACATGCAAGCAAAAATCTGTCTCACAAGCTAGTGCAACAGGGTTAGGGTAGTGGTTCGGGTTAGGGTTAGGGTAGTATGGGTTAGGATTAGGGTAGTAGTGGTTAGGGTTAGGGTAGTAGTGGTTAGTGTTAGGGTAGTAATGGTTAGGGTTAGGGTAGTAGTGGTTAGGGTTAGGGTAGTAGTGGTTAGGGCTAGAGTAGGAGTTGTTAGGGTTAGGGTAGTAGTGGTTAGGGCTAGGGTAGTAGTGGTTAGGGCTAAGGTAGGAGTTGTTAGGGTTAGGGTAGTAGTGGTTAGGGTTAGGAAGGAGAGATTGAAAAAGATTTAATCTTTCCCACATCTCACATAGTGACGGCAGTGGCTGGGCGCGGCAAGTGGACAAAAGGGAATGACGTAGCAGTTGGATGTGGATGTCCATGTCCTACAGGCTGCAGCCAGACCATACTCGTGAGAGTTGGCAACCCTGGGTGGAGGGAGGAGGTAGAGAGGGTGAGGTGGAGGAGTGAGAAGATACCGCTTCACTTGACCTCAGCGATAGAGACCCAAGGAATTTGACATTTGACCTGTGAGGAACTTTTACAAGGACATGCATAGATCCAATTCACTAAATTTGTTTTGTCCGAGGGCGATACACCATGTGGCCACTACGCGGCGGTGTTGCATCACTGATGACCAAACAGCTCGGTGGTGGAAATACGAAAAGACTGTGTATCAAACAGTACATTTAACATGCACGGGAGTCAGGGTTAGGGTAAGACAACCTTGAGGTCCGACAACCTCGACTCCATTCTCAACCAATATGAAAACATCATCCTCATCTTCATCATCATCATCATCATCATCATCATCGAAACATGAATCATCCAGAAGCTGCACTCCATCCTGTCACGTATCAGACCTTAATTTGTTTATATCGACGCTATATATATAAATATATATATTTATATGTTGACCGCTCTCTGCCTTGGCATCCTATTGTTTAACACACACTCGTTTCTGTCCAATTCCATCCCAGTGCGAACGCTTCTCTCCGACAGCTGTTGAGGGACTCTAACCATCCCGAGAACAACAGTCTCCTCACTGCTCATCCGTCTGTTGACCCCGAGTGCCTCTGAGCAAGGCAGTCGGGATTCATCCTCGGGGCTTTTCACGGTCCACTAAGCAGCGATGAAAACATCATGAGACAGCTTCCAGAAACCTCCAGCGGACAGACACCGGGATCAGCTCAGGTGAGATTAATACGGCAGATGAGCAGGAATGTAAACGCGGTGTATTTCCTGAAAGCATCAGACTCCAGTTAGGTTACACATCACGGCCCATGGGTCACGTAAGGACACACCGACCCTCCGGCCCGTTGATGGTAGAACCAGAGTGTCTCTCTCTCTCTCTCTCTCTCTCTCTCTCTCTCTCTCTCTCTCTCTCTCTCTCTCTCTCTCTCTCTCTCTCTCTCTCTCTCTCTCTCTCTCTCTCTCTCTCTCTCTCTCTCTCTCTCTCTCTCTCTCTCTCTCTCTCTCTCTCTCTCTCTCTCTCTCTCTCTCTCTCTCTCTCTCTCTCTCTCTCTCTCTCTCTCTCTCTCTCTCTCTCTCTCTCTCTCTCGATGTTGTAGCCTACTATGACTGTGTTTTGGTGTGTGTGTTCCCCATGGGGCAGTTATGCTATACTCCATGAACACACAAAAATAACACACTCCACTGAACGGTTAAACACATTTGTTCGGCACGACTGGCCTTTTTTCCGCTTTCAGCTTGACCCGAACCGAATCACAAACTCCGTCGAGGAGGCTTGTAATGGTGCTATCCATTTGTATGGTAGTCATTTGACGCCAGCGTCTGACGTCACATCTGCTTTTCTGGGTACATTCGCGCTCCCTCAGTGCACAAAACAACTGCTCCAAGTCAAGTTCACATGGTCACACAAAGCCTGCAGTTAAACAGTATGAGAAACATAGATGACCCCGACCGCATCCCGTTAGGATGAAATCACACGAGACTTTGCTCTGTCCATGGCGAAATCACGCGATACTTGGTTGTGTCCACCACAGAGGTTTGGACGGTGCGGACTCAGAGAAGAGGGCCGATTCCCCCCAGGCTCCATTACATGGAAAACATCAATTAACGGCGAAACCCAAGTCTTTTCTCCCACCAGAAGAATGATAACAATGTCGGTCAGAACAATTTTGGTTTTTCTTTTTCTCCCTACATTCCTTCGATCTCACTGCTCGTGTTTAATAACGCTGTCAGGCCTACTTATATTTTATTCGTCAATTCGTTGCTATTTTGGTGCTAACAATGCTAGCCAAATGCTGAAGAGTTAACCATCTTTAAGTAACTTTAGTGTTGATGTGCGTTACTCCAGAACAACACACAACTTCTCCTCATCACGAAAACGACGTCTTCCTCACGTCGTCGCCCACCGCTAAACCTATCCTCCTTCTGAAACTAGTTCTCTGTGGAAATGAAAGAGAGAGAGAGGAGACGGGAGACAGAGAGGACAGAAGAGAGAGAGAAGACAGAAGAGAAGAGAGAGAGAAAGAGAGAAGTGAAGAGAAAAAGCGAAGAGAAGAGGGAAAGAGAGAGAGAGGGAGAGAGAGAAGATGTTGGGAGACAACGTTGGGAGAGAGAGAGAATAGAGAGGAGAGAGAGGCATTGGGTTCGAGTGAAGACTTAAGAGAGAGAGAGGAGAGAGATAGAGCGAGGAGAGCACGCGAGAGAGAGAGAGGCATTGAGTTAGGGTGAAGACATAAGAGAGCGAGGAGAGAGCGAGAGAGGCGTCGGGATAGAGCGCAAAGAGAGAGAGAACAGAGGGAGCCAGCCAGCAGATTACACGGCTGCGTCGCCACGTGAACACGAGGACGCCAGCCGATGATGAAAGGGGGGCCACCTTTAGAACAGAAGACCCCCGCGCCGTGTGCACCTCCCTGGCTCTTCAAAGCACCTCCCTCTCTCCCCCCTCCCTCCCTCCCTCCCTCCCCCCTCTCCGTCTCCCCCACTTCACACACCCATCAGCCCCTGCAGGAAGGAAAAGTTTTGCCGCCTGCAAATCGAACACCTTGATTCTCCCCAGGCGCGGCTGCGTGCGTCGGGGGGGCCGTGTCTGATGTGTGCGTGTCTCCGGGCGTCGGTTGAAACGCCGCCAGTCACACACACACACACACACACGGCTCCCCCCACCAAACAGGAAGAGAGGCGCGCAGGGTTTAAAAAGAGAGACCCAGATCCATACCTTTAAAATAAACATCGGAACGTTGGGGCGTTGTTTATGGACCACTTTGAATCAAACGCCGCTGCATGTAGGAATCACACGCCCCCCCGTCCCTCGTCCCCCGTCTCTCTCGGGAGCTAATATACACACACACACGCATGCAGACACACACACACACACACGCACACACACACACAAATATACTCACCTCCCAACATTACTCTCTCTCTGGCTTGCAAATAGACAGACACATGCATGGGTACACAGACTAACACAATTATCATAGCCTATAAGTTTACATCTTTCAGGAGAAGCATGGAGGTGTCTGAGACGCTTGCTTCTCAAACAGAGAGAGAGAGAGAGAGAGAGAGAGAGAGAGAGAGAGAGAGAGAGAGAGAGACAGAAAGACAGAGACACACAGAGAGACAGAGAAAGAGACAAGAGAGAGCGAGACAGATTGAGAGAGAAGGAGTGATAGACAGACGGACAAGGAAAGAGAAACACAGAAAGACAGTGAGAGAGATTGAAAAAGACAGATAGAGAGACAAAGATTGAGAGAGAGGGAGCGATCGACATAGAGAGAGACAGAGAGAGAGGAACAGATTGAGAGAGGGAGCGATCTACATAGAGAGAGACAGAGAGGGCTGGCAGCCTGACTTGGAACTGGTCCATCGATCCTCTAGTCCGGGCCCCGGGGCCAGCTGTGGTGGTGAGAGACCGTCAGAGACTGGCCCCTGGGGGCCCCAGACCTGCTGTCCCGTTCAGACCAGTGGATCCAGACCAGCATTCCTGAGACCAGGTGTACTGAGGGAATTCCATTCCTATGGGATTTATTATTCTCCATGACGCTAATTCTCGCTCCATTTCAATAAATATTATTGACAAATAAGACAATTGCCTGTTTGATATGCACAAGCCTGAATCTGTGTGACACTTTTTGGACTGTCTGCTATTTTTTAAATATTTAAAAATTTTCAAATAATCAAATTTATAAATAATATCTTTATTATTATGCATGTAGTCCTGTCATAGTCATAGTCCTACTACTATTACTAGTCCTATTACTATTATAATATCTATAATAATTAAGATATTATTTATAAATTTGATTGTTAGAACTTTTTCCAATTTCCACTGATTTTCCATTATATGAAAGGAAACGGACGTCATAGTAGGACTATGACTATGACAGGCCTACTTACATGCATAATAATTAAGATATTATATATAGGGTTAGGGTTATTATAATATAATTCAGTCCTAGTCCTTCCCTACTTGAGGGTGGCGTGCTTCTGATCCCTGGTCGGGCTGATACCACTATCACAAACAGGTTGGGATCCTCTTGGCAGACGTCATCACAGAGCCTGACATGCTGCTCTGCCACACTCTGTAAATCTATTTCCATGGAGGAAAACACATTTAAACTACAAGAAACCGGACGTCCACCCACCTGAAGATCTGCTCTGCCCTGGGAGGTCAGATAACATAGCCTGTCATTCATGTTATCACACACTATATCATATCATATCATACATAACATAAAATATAATATGGGTTATTTTGTGTATTTATATTTAGTTTTTGTGGAAATGTTTGAATGTCTTTCTTTCGTAGTCCTGTCCTGTACTTATTAATTACTAATTCTGTATTTAGAACCAAACAACATCTTTCTTATCTTGCAGGCTGGTGTACTCAGGGGGACTCCCAGCCGAAAGGTTGTGAGTTCCAACCTCCAAAAGGCCCTAACCCCTACGTGCAGGAAAACAGCAGTGTGGAAGTTCAAGTGATCAGGGTTTACGCTTTACCTCAGGACGTCTCAGGACGCTAACTCAGGCTCCTCCCACACGGACCGGCACTCTACGATGACTCCCATGATGCACTGGGGTTTAGGTATTTTGTTTTCTAAGGAGGGGCCTGTTAAAGGTAAAGGGCAAGGGTCTGGGAGACCGCAATGCATGAAGGGAACAACCACCTGTCTGCGCGGGTTCACACCGCACTCCGTCGGTGACGTGCGTCAGGAACGGGTTCCCATGGCAACGGGGAAACCGTTTAACGGCTGCTAAACGGGCCCTGTGAACCGCCACCTACACAGCAGCCCTTAAAACCAGCCTTTCATCCATCCATCAACACACTCACTTCCTGCACTGAGCGAGCGGCAGCGTGTGTGCATTTGTGCGTTTGTGTATTAATGCCTATATAGGTCACGCCTGGCGGTGCGAGTGATGACAAGGATGTAAACACAAGCCAACAACAACAGGGGAACAATAGGACTCCATTAGATGACTTCTGCTGTCTTTGTCTGTCGCTGCGCCGACTGAGGTTCTGAACTAGAACCTGTTCAGGTTCTACTGAGGTGGATTATTCAAGAACATGGCGGTACTTCTGTCTGTCTGTCGATATGTGTCTATCGATCTATCTATCAATCGGTCTATCCGTCTGTCCGGGCGTCAATCTGTGTCCATCAAGTATCTGTCTGTCTGTCTGTCAATCTATCTATCAATCATCTGGCTGTCCATCTGTCTAGCACCCTACGACCGGCAGAATCTCGTCCCCACATCAAGACCCCATCCTCCACCAACACCTCATCAGATCCCTTGTAGTTAGCTCTTGAAGGTAGAACCCTGTTGTGATGTTGGGTCTCTCTCTCTCTTTTCAGATGTCATTATGAAGCACAAGCCACCCGTAACAGTCTTTCTATTAGCCAGAGCCTCTCTGGCCTGGGTCCATATGGGTTGTTTTTTTACTCCAATGTTGATGCTAGGCATTGATTGTTCTGGTGCGAGTTGCCTTGGAGGAAAGTGTCTGCCAAGTGCATATTAATATATCCCCCCTTTCCTCTATTGATTTCTGTGTGTATCTAACCCTCTCTCTGTCTGACTCTCTCTATCCAACCCTCTGTCTCTCCATCAGCCTCCTCTGGCTCCAGCCGTCATCCTATATTACAGCAGAACCTTTGTGGCGAGATGCCACGGAGCCTGGGCAGGAGACCAGAAGATGCAAATTGGAGTTGGAGTTACGTCTCGTTCTTCTGTGTCGTCATGGAAATAATTCACAGAAGAAGAGAAACTTACATGTGTGACTGGATGAAGCCTTCAGAAGGGGATGTTTATACTATCTATAAACAGGTGGGGAGGAACCTCCTATCTCCATGAAGTTCATGACAATCTGACCGGGCAACGTGAGCACGGAGAGGAGATGGTGGAGAAGGAGGGGGAGATGGTGGAGAAGGAGATGGTGGAGAGGAGGAGATGGGTTGAGATGGTGGAGAACGCTGAGAAGGTGGAGAAGTAGGAGATGGGTGGAGATGGTGAAGGAGGAGAAGGATGGTGAAGGAGAAGGAGGTGAAGGAGGAGAAGGTGGGGAAGGGGCAGATAGTGGTGAAGGAGAAGCCGGGTGTTGAAGCAGGAGATGGCGGTGAAGAAAGATACGATGATAAACAAGGAGATGGGTGAAGAAGGAGGAGAAGGAGGTGAAGGAGAAGGAGCATGGCTGGCCGATGTTCTCGCATGTCAGTTCCTGGGCTGCAGGCCCCGGGCCAAGGACAGATTGTTCCCTGGACGTGACCAACAATGTTTACAAAAGCCACTCTTTGCTTCACACAGCACTTGGTAACCTAGCTGGACACACACACACACACACACACACACACACACACACACACACACACACACACACACACACACACACACACACACACACACACACACAGAGACACACAAGCAACTGCACACATGCAAGCACACACAGTAACACTAAAGTGGGGCTCAGTTCTTGGCAGGTGTCAGTAGCATGCTAACAAACAGCGCTAGCAACGGCGGGGCGAGTAGTTCGACAGCCAGCCCTGACAGCTGCTGTCAGCGGGCGGTATCCCGGCCTCCTGGGGGTTCGGGTCCTGCCGTTTGGCGCCACGGCAGCTAGGTGCTCCTGGAACTCTTCAGCAGATGTTCCCTCACGTCCCGGACCTCCAAATCAACAACACGTGTGTCTGGGAGCAGTTACAGAACACACACACACATACGCACACTGGAGCAAACACGCAAACACACACACACACACCTGTCTTCACGGTCTCTTCATCTCCTCCGGGATCACCGTGGCGACCCGGTAGTAGGGGGGTGCGCCAACACATCCAGCCCAGTAGCCCTGAATCCCACCACCGTAACAGAACTCTCTCCCATGCTTATGTCATGAATCACGTTCAAACACAAACTAATGAAGCTGTTTATGAGTCTCAATACTGTAGTCAGGCTGAGACGCCCTAACACCCTTACCTGCTCCTTAATGAGCTGGATCTGAATCCACGGTGAGTCACTTTGTACAGAGGCGTCTGCTAATGACTTAATAGCACACCGGCATCATGAGCGATGGAGCTGAACTCTCAGAGAGATAAACATCTGAGGTCCCAGCTATCCTCTGCATGGGAGCGGAGGTCATGGAAGATCCACAGCAAGCGTTGGAGACGTTTTGCAGCTGAGCGGTGGGAAGGAATGACTCACCGAGAGGTCAGCCCCGGTCACAGCCTTCCTTCGAGAGCTACATATTGTTTTCATTCAAGCTAACCTTTAAACCGACGCCAGAACTCTCTCACAAAGAATGTCTGCTGTTCAGGGTGTTCGGTGAGACAGTAAGTAACCACAAAAGAACCCTTGATTTGATCTTGATTGAACAGGTGAAGACCTCGGTTTCACTGCTCGCAAGGAGGTTGAGACAGTGGAATCAGTTTGAGAGACTCTGGGCTCCAGGGCCGTACTTACACTATATATTCAGGGGGCCACATCCCCCCCAAACTTAAAAAATGCCCTAAATCTCACACCAAATGTATTGTTACAATACATCAAACTGAAAATACATAATTAGCACATGTAGATAGTAGTTAAGCAGGATCCGTGAAGAATTTGTTTTACTGGCTTTTTTCAAATTTTAAAAGGTTCATCCCACGTGTTACATATTTAAGAGCTGCAGGAAACGATTTTTAAACTAAAAGAATATTGATCTGGCGGGTGTAGAACGCACACAGCCTTGCTGTGCCCAGTATCTATTCACAGAGGCAAGTAGTCGGGCTGTCTGAATCCCCTGACAGTGCTACCAGAGATCGGTCAGCCGCACAGACAAACACATTATTTTAATTACCGAAGCACATCCGTGCCTCGCTGGATCCACCCGCCATAGTCTCACTCTCAGCATTTTAATTCTTAATGGTTTCTTCAAATGCAAACTTTTGTTGCCCTCCCTCGCATGCAGAGTGTCGCTCAGAAGGTGAGGCGACATTTTTAATGAGACCGCGGCCTAGCATTCTTCTGCTTGCTAGCAGCGGCTTCGAGCATGGTTAGCGTGTTTAGCGCAGCCAGAATGTTCCATGTAGCATGCGACCGTGAGCTACATCTGTTAGTGACGGTGACCGCTGAATCATTTACCAGGAGGACGCCATCATGCGTACGACCCAGGATGAGGAGGGAGGAGAGAGGCGTCGAGCCCAAACCAAAACCAGAGACATCTTCTTGATGTTTGAGAGGGAGCACGGAATGCTGATGTATACAAAAGTTATCCAAACAATTATATGGAGAAGTTCAATCAAAGTCTGGTTTGAGCAGTATTTGTAAACGGTTATCAAAAAGGTTGATTCCAAAGTCTGGAAAGGACGTCGCTGTTCGTAGCTACGATTTTGTCAATTATTGCTAATATGCTCAATACAAACCATCCTGTTTTGTGTGTTTTATATAGAATATAAACATGATGGCACATGTTTGTCATTCTTTTTTAAGGAATGATTGTTTCATAAAAATAAAAGGTATGAATTATTATTTCTACTAATGATAAAATATATAATACATAAATGTACAGCTTATTCGATTTGAATTTGATGTTTTCAGGTGTTAAATATACCGTGGTTGATGTGAACTAGCGAGCTAGTGAGTTAGCGTGAATATGTTGCAACAAAATCAAACAAAACTGATGTTTAATGATGGATTGTACCAGGGATTACATAATGATCGTTTTAGAATCAATTATTGAACATCTGGGCCAAATTAATGTTCCCAGCTACTGGTATTTGATGCAACATTGACAATGGAAGGCTACATGCTATTTTATGTATCGTGTGTACTTGCCTGCGTGCGTGCGTGTGTGCTATCTTGTGTATCGTGTGTGAGTGTAGGCCTCATGTTGTTTTCAGTATTGTTCAGTGTGTTTGTAGGAGTCTATTCTTTAGTATTTTTATAGCCGTACACATGCAATGATTTCACGTGGCGCAGAGAACACTAATGAACCTCAGCTGTGGTCCTGAGCCGGTGACGCAGCTTGGGATAAGATTGATCACGTAGGTCACAATTCTTTCAACTGGTTACAATCATCCACAACTTAGATTCCCATTATTTCAATTTGTGACATTACAAAGGAAAATGTCGGCGATTCAGGTAGCGGTAGAGTACATAGCAACGTGCTGCTATATTGAGTGCTCTGTAATTACTCAGTAAAGGCTGTTAGAGATGTCAGGGTTGCCTGGGAACTGCTGGGAGAGAAACCCAAGCTTATAGACGGACCTTTGAGCAAACAGTATTTCCTTTTTTTTTTAAGATAATTGTTTGCATTTTTTATGCTTTATTATAGAGTGAGATAGACAGGAAGGTAGGGGAGATAAAGGGGAGGACATGCAGCAAAGGACCACATGCAGGAATCGAACCCGCGTCGCTGCGATCAGATCTGGGCCTTAATGGTACGCACCTGCAAACAGTGATTTGAATCAAGACGTGTGTCATATGTCACAGGTCGGCCAGAACACTTTCTGAATCTGGAGAGCACTACGGATTAAGATTGAATGCCAACATTTTGTTTCTGGTCCTTTTATTTGTTGTGGAAAAACAATGATTAATAATTGATCGAGAGCAGTTCAAAGAAACAAGATGCAATAAAGTGAGATGCTGCTGTTGGGACTGAAGCAACACTCGCTCACATCTGACTGTACTCGTTGCTGTCGATTGGCCGAGGATAGCCCAAGTTGTGCACGGTGTTGATGTACGAAAGCTGCGTTCAAGCCACCGAACACTTTGAAGTGCAGATCAATCGGTCGTTCAACAAGATCCCAACATGAGATAACGTCCAACTACTTTCAAACACCACCTTCGTCAACACACCAGCAATAAAAACAGCCTCTCAAACAACCAGCATGTGAGATGGAACAGGCAGCTCAACGGACACTGGGCGGGAGACATGCAAACATTGGGAGTGTATCCCTCCGCCCTAACACAACACATTTCTCAGTTAACTGGGACATCGTCGAGGGCGACGGAAACAGAGGCAGAAGGTGATTGGATGTTGTGATTGGTGTTAATGGTAAAATACTTTCCTCTGCTTCCTCTGTGCCATTATTACCTTGTAATGTTCATAATAGACATCGGAAGGGACAAGGTCATTGCCCAGAGCCTGGCCTGCAGGGCAGTCTCCTCCTGAAGGCTACAGCAGAACAAATCACACTTTCATTCCAGTCTTCTGCTATCAGTATCGACCGATTCAATCAATATGTTTTGTTTTGTTTGATATATATTTATCATCCAAATGGAGCGATGTTTTGAGGTTTGAGCTGTGAATTTTTCTTAAATAGAACCTTCGTTTACGGGTTATTTCGGAAACAGGTTGGGCACATCGAGATGACGCATCTGTTCTGAAGGCTGGCCCAGAGAGCAGCACAGCAGGGGTTAAGGTCACAGCAGGGGGTAAAGGTCACACCAAGGGGTAAAGGTCACACCAAGGGGTAAAGGTCACAGGCAGAAGCCCTTTTCTGTTCTGAGAGTTCCCTCAAATCCTCAGCTGAGACCTGATTGAATAACAGTCAGTCCTTGGTAACCGTCACAGAGTCGATGTATGATGAGTTCCAGCACCAATAAAAGCTGTTTGCGTTTGTCGAAGACAGCTGGGGTCAAAGGTCGTCTGGGAATTGAGCCTGACGCACTCGACTGTGTTTCCCGTCAGAGAACGAGACAGAGCCAACCGACTCCGGCATTATCCCAGGGCCGTCCGCACGGCAGAAAGGTTCTATACATCTGAGATTGTTTTTGAGAGTCAGGTGAAATCTTTCACAGTGCCTTCGAAGGTAATCCAAAACAATGGTATTGTGTTTCCAGGCGCGTCTATAGAAGGAGTTTCTGTAACTATGAAATGCTTTCAAGGTCCCATTTCTTCACAAACCACTCGCATAAATAAGAGTGGAAAATGGGTGGCTGCACATTTAATTTATGCGTTTCTCTCTTTTACTATTTTACTATTTTTTTCACTTCTGTAACTTTCTGAACTGTTTTCTGAACAGATTTAGAAGAGACTGATGTTGTTTAACACACCACATCAACCTGAACTCCCTACACTATGTCGATGTGAGGGGCTAGATAGTCTAGTCAGCAGTTTGAGTGTATGTACTGTCTAACCCCTACATGCTCCTTAGGCACCTGTCTCTGTACTGTCTAACCCCTACCTGCTCCTTAGCCACCTGTCTCTGTACTGTCTAACCCCTACCTGCTCCTTAATGACCCGTCTCTGTATCCACAGTCTAACCCCTACCTGCTCCTTAATGGCCCTTCTCTGTACTGTTTAACCCCTACCTGCTCCTTAATGACCCGTCTATGTACTGTCTAACCCCTACATGCTCCTTAGGCACCTGTCTCTGTACTGTCTAACCCCTACCTGCTCCTTAGCCACCTGTCTCTGTACTGTCTAACCCCTACCTGCTCCTTAATGACCCGTCTCTGTATCCACAGTCTAACCCCTACCTGCTCCTTAATGGCCCTTCTCTGTACTGTTTAACCCCTACCTGCTCCTTAATGACCCGTCTATGTACTGTCTAACCCCTACCTGCTCCTTAACGATGCTAGTAGCTGGCTTTGGAGGGAAAACAGTTTGGATGCCTAAATATCTGCCAGCATTGACGGATAATGTTATTATTATGAAGATAATAAGCCCCACTGAGCTGCTTTTGGATTTGATTTGGCTTCTCGACTCAAACACCCTGTGGGGGAGATTCCACCGTTCTGCACTGAAATCTAATCCTAACAGGGTTTGGTTTGGGATTGGATTAGCTAAGGTTCTCCTCTCCCTCTCTTATGGCTGATTAAGAGCGTTAGAGGAGACCTGGAGCCGACCTGAGCCAGGTAAGGCCTTCGGGTTCCTTGACGTGACTCATCTGTCAATCCAAATGTATATCAGGGGGAGATGAGGCCGGAGCATGAAGGCAGCTGATTGGCCGCTTCAGAAGTAGCTCAGGCCCCGGGCGCCATGGCCTCGGTACGAGAGGTCAGGAAATGCAGTGAGGTGATTGGATCCAAACCGGACTCGGCCATATTAGGGGTTCCTGGCGTTGGATCTGTGTTCGGGGAGGAAGGGGAGGGAGAGAGAGGGGGGAGGAGGGGGAGGACGAGTTGGACGCGACTGGAGCGTCTTTGAGCAAAATACTGATGGGGAGGGGGGGCGGGGGATGACAAGTCTGATGTGAATAATTTATCACCGATGTTTCCACTTCCTTTGTTCCCCCGCCAAAGGATCTGTGGTTTTTAGCTTTAATAGCGTTTGTGGCGAGACTTATTATGTGTGATCAAATAATTCTCAAGTCTGGGGATTTAGAAGAGAACTATTCTTTCCTTCTTTTAATGTAAGTTATCCAGGGCACATGGGCGCGCCCTACTTTCCTACAGTCTTCACCCTCACATTTTAATATTACAAATATACTGCCGTGTCCCGGGTATTTCAATGACTAGGGCCCCGCGCAAGGTCTCTTAATTATTTATAGTTTTACTTTATTTAACGTTTACTTTGGCGGGGGGATTCCTGGCTGAGCGTTGGTGATGTGATGTGAGATTTTATTCTCCATCTGAGAGAGGCTCCTGAACGACTTCACAGAGTTCCTTGAAAGAGTTTCCTGTGGAGCGGATAGGAGGCCTGTCACTCACCCCCCCTCATGTCTTCATTGGACAGGAGGCCTGCCAATCACCCCCTGATGTCTTCATTGGACAGGAGGCCTGCCAATCATGACCCCTGATGTCTTCATTGGACAGGAGGCCTGCCAATCCCGACCCCTGATGTCTTCATTGGACAGGAGGCCTGCCAATCACGACCCCTGATGTCTTCATTGGACGGGGACTGGTCAGGTTGTTGGTGGTGAACTGTACCGTGGTAGTACTGTGGTACTGAGTACCATGGTAGAACTGTGGTACTGAGTACCATGGTAGTACTGTGGTACTCAGTACCATGGTAGTGCTGAAAAAACCCTGCTACTTCACTACCACATGCTGGGCAGCGGCGTTGGATCCAGCTCTGTGATTGGTGGTTGATATGACAACAGGCATAACTGATAGCTGATTGGAACACCTGATTGAAAAAAAATCTCCTTCAAAGGGTAATCATCCATCGTTCTATCTACCATCTCCCTACACATCCCCCAGCCATCCACTCAGAATGTACTAAAGACATTTTGCACAGGCCTTTCAGTAAGAGGAAGCTATATATAATCTTAAATAAATATAATCTTCAATATATACATATACTTCATACTACAGTGTATGTACTATATCTATATATAGATATATGTCGGTAGATCTAAAGCAGAATCAGTAAGTGTTCTTGTCTTCAGTGTGATAAATATATAAATATATATATAGGTAGATCTAAAGCAGAATGAGTAAGTGCTCTTGTCTCAGTGTGAGAATGAGGGTTCACTCAGGGGGACAAGGGTTTCTCCCTAAACCCTCCGACACATCTCCTCCTCCGGCGCGGGGGTCAGGAGGTCAGCACTCTGCCGTGTTTTGAACCATGAGAACTGCGTTACCTCGCCTTGCATCCTGCAGACGCTCACCTACGCTAAGTCTCGTCAGTCAGAGGGGTTTATGGGGGATCGGGCGGGCCGCACCATGCTGCATGTAAAGCAGGAGAGAGAGAGAGGAGGGGAGGGGGTGGAGGGAGGGGGGGGACATGGGGACTGGCAGGGCGGGGTCAGGGTGGAAGAGGAGGAGGAGGAGGAGAGAGGTCTGAGAGGAGGAGAGAGGCCTGAGAGGAAGGGGAGGAAGAGGAGGAGGAGAGAGAGAGACCTGAGTGGAGGAGAAGGAGGAAGAGGATGGGAAGAAAAGAGACCTCAGAGGAGTAGGAGGAGGAGGAGAGAGGCCTGAGAGGAGGAGGGGGAGGAGGAGAGATGCCTGAGAGGAGAGAGAGAGAGAGAGAGAGAGAGAGAGAGAGAGAGAGAGAGAGAGAGAGAGAGAGAGAGAGAGAGAGACCTGAGGGGAGGAGGTAGAGGAGGTAGAGGTGGTGGAGGAAGAGTAGAAGGAGAAGAGGGGTCTACCAGGAGGTAGAGGAGGAGGAGCAAACGGTGGTGGAGGGCTGGGTCCCTGTTTGAGGAGGAATAAGATGACATTATCATCTGATATTCTACAGTTGCTAAAAGCTCATCCCCTATATACCTAACCTAACAACACGCACCACAAAGGATAATTTCATAACCCCTCATAGCCCCCAACTGAGTGCTCAAACTGGACCTCCCGTTCATGCGGAGCATCCACCTCTCCTGGGTTCCTCAGGGACTACAGTGTGCTCCCGTGGTCTTCTTACTCACTTCTTCAAAAATCGTTATCGCTCCTCGGCACCGTTCAATAACGCTCATAAAATAACACTTGAGTCCTGGGTACTTCTGTGTTGATTATCCCTTAAAGAGCAGGTGGGGTTGGTAATGCTAATGCTCCGCAACCTGTATCCCTACGGAGTAGCATAGCGATATCTCAAGCTAGTCGTAGCTCCCAGGCTAATAAAACACAGCGGTGTAGCCCGATGATTGAAAACTCAAAGTCTTAGCCATTCGCCTTTTCAGAGACATCTTTTTTTTGTTCTTTAAGCTAAGTCCACCTTAAAAAAAAGAGAAAACCACAAGTGGAATATTGCATAAGCCGCGGCTAATCCCGTCGTGGAGGTGAAGGCGCGTCTGCTCAGAGAATGGAGTAATGGTGGAGCTGTCAGTGCTACAGCCACTGCGAATGCAGAGGATATTAATGCGAGCCGGGGATTGTAATGAATTAAAGCCCGCTCTGCCACTCAGCGGCTCATCACCGGCCTATGTCTGAGCACGCACACAACTAATTTGGATGGTGGAATTGTTTAATTCAGTCCAACGTGAGCGTATTCATCCTCGCTCTAACAGACGTTTTGACTGAGCGACGGCGTGAGCCTGACTCATTTGATGTCATTATTGGTACTTAACTTCTTAACTGAAAACTTAATTTTTCAATCAAGAACGATGGTGGGGGAACCGGCGACATAAATGTGAAATGACTCTGGTGGAAAAGGTATGTTTTATATTTATGAACGCATCATGAAATATATAGTCTGTTTATCAGACCCAGTGCCGGAGTTCCTCCACTGAAGAGTCTCTTAACGTGCTGTATGTACTCTGAACGCTGGTCTCATTAATAAATCCCACCGCAAACAAACAAGTAAACACAGGGTTCAGAGAGACTCCAGCTGGGGACTAGAGGTGTATTTATAAAGGGGTATTTCCAGGGAACAGGGAGGATATTAGTTTTGGTTCAAGTGGATTTTGATTGCAGATAATAGAAGCAGGCCTACCTCATGCTGCCTCCTGTGCAAGCGCCGTAACAGGGCTGTGATTGGTCAGCATAATATCCGCCCACTGGAACTTGGTGATGTCATCATTAAAAAAACATTTGATGTAATTTTGGTTATGACATGAAATGGATATAGAAAGCTATATTCAGATTGTCTTGGCTTTGTTGACATTATGGACATTATTTTGAGCTTAAGGTCTACTTAATGTAGTGGTTAGGGTCCTCCACTTACACCTTAAAGGTTCTGGGTTCAATACCCAATTTCCAGTTTTCCATGAAGGCATCCTAAAGCAAGATGAACCCTAACCCCTACCTGCTCCTTAATGACCTGTCTCTGTACTGTCTAACCCCTACCTGCTCCTTAATGACCCGTCTCTGTACTGACTAACCCCTACCTGCTCCTTAATGACCCGTCTCTGTACTGACTAACCCCTAGCAAAAAATACAAAATTGAACAAAAAGATTCAACAATGACTACCACTCATCACGTTGTCCACATTATTCCGGTATGTACTGCCTTTAGAGTATGGAGTTAGGGGTGTTGTGCTGTCTGCACACTGCCTCTGTTTCCCCTTAGTGTGGAACCACTGGGCTAATCGGAGCAGCCGCAGCACGGCCCAACGGCACGCGGGAAGGTTGACTGTCGCGTGAACTCTGAGAACAACTTCTTCGCCTCTCTCACCCCCTCCCCTCCCCTCCCCTCCTCTCCCATCCCATCCCCTCCTCTCGTGGCAACCCTGATGCACAGTTACATCACCGGCGCACAGCTCACTCAAGGACGCACAGAGCGAGAAAAAGAAAGAAAGGGGAAAAAAAAATCAATGTTCCTGATGCCCGGAACACGCGGGGGAATCGACTCTAAAGCTAAAACCCTCCGCTTACAGCACCGCGGGCCCCCTGCCTTTTGTTGTAGAGTTATGTAAATCTGACCCTACGACAGATTCATTTAAAATGGAGCGCACCAGATTATGCACGATAGCGTCCTGTCGGGCTCCTGCACGCTCCCCTGCTCCCAGCTAAATAATTCAGACCGTAATTCTCTATTAAAACAAGACGTTCAGAAATGCCAAGCGAGTCCCAGCAGCGCTTGTGCCAGAGTTGTTGCGCAGAAGAAGAAATTGGGAGGTACATCATGTTGGCTGCAGGGCCCATCACTCATCCGTTTGTTGGTAAACAACAGATTACTGTCCTTGTTGGTAAACAACAGATTACAGTCCCTCGCCCCCCCCCCCCCCCCCTCATTCACCCTCACTCCTATCTCATCTCTGTCTCTATCTGTGTCTCTCTCCCCATCTATCTTTTCTCTCTCCTTCTCTCACTAGGGTTCTCACTTAGATACGCATCGCTGCTCGCTCACATATTCTCACTCGCACACAATCTCCATCTCTCTCTTATTCACTCTCTCACACACACACACACACACACACACACACACACACACACACACACACACACACACACACACACACACACACACACACACACACACACACACACACACACACACACACACAGCAGATTTACAGTAGGGCGACTGGGGTTAGTGAGTTCCAGCACTGAGCAGTGCTGTGTTGCTTTACTACTCCAGTAAATAAGCTTCAATTAGACTCTTCTGATCAGACCTAGCGGTGGAGGCTGATACACAATAAATACACCTTTAACAGCCTGATACACTGTTGATTTACTTAAGAGAGGCATATTGAGACTTTTCTTTGCATATATATACTGTATATATATCAAGTCGAGTGCTCTATATATACTGTATATATATATATAAAAATATAGCCTGTAAATATTCATTTTCTTATTTGTATTATAGGCCTATTTATTATATATTTGTATTATTATATTATCTGTATTTTCTAGGGCGAGGGTAGCGTGTAATGGTCAGGGTGTTTGACAACCAGCTGAAAGGTGGTTGTCCTAGCAGGAAGTCTGACCCCAACCTGCTCCTTAATGTCTGTCTGCGTCCGAGTCCACCGCTGCTTCCTACTGGGTGAGGAGCGTCTCCTACTGGGTGAGGAGCGTCTCCTACTGGGTGAGGAGCGTCTCCTACTGGGTGAGGAGCGTCTCCTACTGGGTGAGGAGCGTCTCCTAAGCGTCTCCTACTGGGTGAGGAGCGTCTTCTACTGGGTGAGGAGCGTCTCCTACTGGGTGAGGAGCGTCTCCTACTGGGTGAGGAGCGTCTCCTACTGGGTGAGGAGCGTCTCCTAAACGTCTCCTACTGGGTGAGGAGCGTCTCCTACTGGGTGAGGAGCGTCTCCTACTGGGTGAGGAGCGTCTCCTACTGGGTGAGGAGCGTCTCCTCAACGTCTCACCAGCGGAGCTGTAACTTTACCGCAGCACAGCTTTCACCGCGGGGCTGCGTAGGGGAGACGGCCTCACGACGGTTTGATCAGAGCGTTGTTTGTTTCATGGGCTTATTGCTCCTCCTGGTTTTCCATTTTGGATTGCCGTTCCAATTTAGCCGTCCGTCCGCAGGGAATTAGAAAGTATGTTGAGTTACGGCCGCCTGCCGACGCACGAGTAAAAATGACGAATGGAAAAGATTAAATCAAGCTGCTGTAGCACGGCGACTTCCAGGGACGCTCTAAATTATTCTAACTGCTCCATCGAGCCAAGCCCTGAGGCCAACACCGGGCCAATGTTAGCCCAGCACCGGAGCTAGCCCAGTTCTTGGCCAAAGCTAGTTAATGTAATATTAGTACATTGCTAATGTGAGCCCAATGCTAATCAAGAGCTTGACCAGTATCAGGCCATATCTAGTCTTCAGCTAGCCCAGCGCTTTGCCAAAGCTAGGCTAATGTTAGCCCAGTGCTTATCAAGAGCAAGACCAAAATTAGCCCAGTGCTAGTCTTGAGATACAGTGCTAGGCTAAAGCCCGGTGAAGGTGGGATGTGGGTGGTGGATATCAGGTGGAGGAGGTTGAGATGAGGAGGTGGGGAGGAGATGGGATGCATGGTGGGTTGGAGAGGGAGATGGGGTGTGCTAGGGTGGAGGTGGAGGTGGGCGGGGCAGCAGAGGTGTCCTATGGTGAATGTGGTACGTTCAATGTTTGTTGAAGGAGCATATGACCAGCTTATCTGGCCTTGCAAAGTCTCTCACTCACTCTCTCACTCACTCTCCCTCCCACTCTCTCACTATCTCACTCTCTCCCTCACTCACCCACTCTCTCACTCTCCCTTGTACTCTCTCACCAACTCACTCCCTGTCTCACTCTCTCCCTCACTGTCCCTCACCCACTCTCTCCCTCACTCACCCACTCTCTCACTCACTCTCTCACTCTCTCACTCTCTCACTCTCTCACTCTCTCACTCCAGTGCACAGCCCAGCTAAAGCAGTGGTTGGTAGAATCCATAGCAACTTGACAAACACATGGGAGACAACAGACAGCGACCACACATGAATCATGAAATGTGTTTTATATAGGTGAAGCTTGGAGGTTTTTGGAACAGATTCACATTTAAAAAAATAAAAGCAAAACGTAGCCATAGTGGTCTGCTGGAACACTGATGTATGCAGGAATAACATTAGGCCACTTACAAATACAGTTTCTTAATTCAACAGGGCCCTTTAAAGATTTAACACGCTTTAAGCTAACCTCTATATGAATTGGTGTTTATAAGCCATTTGCTCGACAGTTTGACATTTGAAAGTCCTTTAAGTGACGTGCTACATGCACATTTTAAATGTCTTGAGAATATACTGTTTATGCTTTGCATTAAAACTTGATGTCTGTGTTTTGTTTAAAATTCATAGAAACAGAGATGCTGTGCATATTAAGATAAGATAATCCTTTATTAGTTAAATGATTAAATGAGCGGGGTGTTCGTTTTCAAACCTTCTAAAACTATGACTACTAAAACTACTTTGTCGATTATTTCCAATTATGAAGCAGTTACACACTTCAACTCTGTCAAATGTTGTAATGTTTTAACTCATATTTGAGATATTATTTTAACATACATTGTTTAATAATATAAAATGTGTTTATGCAAAGGTCCGCCATAGAGCAATTTTGCAATGGACAGCTTTAAAAAATGTTCAACCTAAACAGGACTTAAAATTAACTGGCTTTGCTAATCCTTCATATTAGCTAAAGATGTCATCAGCAACGTTAGCATAACGCGACTGAGTTAGCCACATGTGAGCACACAGTGGATTAGAATCTGAAGTAGAAGTGGTAAGTAGGAATGGTTCTGAATAATGGATGCATATTGTGGCCTTTTTAAAAAATACTGCCATTTTAAATTTAAATGAGCATTTCTCTACACAACTGTACACAAACATTATGCTTTCTTAAGCATTTGAGAACCCTGCTAGCATTCACTGGAAGTAGCGATCTCTCTAGGTGGTTATGTCGCCTCGTTCGTCCCACTGGGTTTTGGGAATGTTTGTGTTTTCCGGAGTTTAATGTGGTGTACTGCGGACAAGGGAAGCTCTTGGAGACTGAACCAGGATAATGAGCTAAACACATAAACATGTTTTATCCGTCTTTAAGCTGTTCTTTGAGGACTTCAATGTCTACAGAGACACTTGGCAGCCCCCCCAGAGCTTAAGTCAGGTGAGTGATAGCACATTTTGTGGTTAAGTTTGCTCCAGTGAGTATTTTTAAATTATTTTGATTTTTTCATTGTTTGGGAAGAATTAGCCATATGAAGTAATGTAGCGCGACAATGATGACACTTATTTAATAAATAAAAAGACTTCACCACACTTATGGGCACTTTTAAAAGTCAAAGAGCTGATTTAAATGGCTTATTAAAAACTGTGCTTAAGTCTTGGACTTTTAACCGAGTAAACACTCCCCAATACAAACCAACATATAGTCAATCGTAACTCTCTTCACTCCAAAAGGCACTGAAATCAATACACATTTTCAAGAATGATTGTACGTTATGCACACAAATTGTACCCAACCACTGCAATATGTGGTTATGTCTATATAATATATCTATGTAATAAATCTGCAGAATGCTGTACCTTTAATTCATCCAATTCCATCTCATTGGTCCATCAAATTTAAGGTGGTCACCAACGGTATTATATTTTAATATCATTTAACAACTTTACAAGATAAGGTTATGGTCACCAAACAAACAAAGTTATATTGGTCTTTAAAAAATTAATCTGTGATTGAAAAACGTAAAACTAAAATGTAATTCAAAAATTTAATTGGCCCCGAAAAATGTAATTGGTCCTCGATTCTAAAATCCCCAAATATACAAAAAAACATTAATACTAGGGAAACCTATTCCCTTATTTTTCAATCTTCCTTTCTAAGGAGCGGACACTAACTATATAAAAGATAAAGTGTTAACAGCTCAGTTTGATACTGGCACGCGACATGGTAGATAACTCCATCGAGCAGGCCAGCACCAACCGACGCGACAGTTGGTCACACTCGCAGGGCGTAAGGACACTTATGAATTTTGTTCTGTACAGTTTAAATATTTCCTTATGCATGAACATTCCCCATATTACAATAAAGTGTCAACACATTTTAATATTACATTATTGCATAGCCAAACTCTAACCAGTGACGCAGAAAGAGGGAATGCTTGTAGTCGTGGCAAGAGATTATCTAATCTACACAATGCTCACAGAAATATTAAAAACAGTTACAATACAGGAGCGAAATGAAAAATAAAAAGGACCAAACACATTTTTATCAAAGCAAAATTACCTGAACAAAAGAAAATCAAACATTTTCACCCTTTCTTTCTCTATATCAATATAGCTACCCTCACCAAATATCTCTCTGATATCTCATCAGATCATACGTGAAAGAGACTCTAGAGTTTTGTCTCTCTACACTGAAAATACTTTTGAGTTCTAATGAAAACTCCTATGGCAGGATAAGGTCAAGGTACTGTATCATATAACCGGTATTAAATCACTTACCAGTTCACAGAGCTTATGGTCACCCCCTCTAGGGGGTTCCACCAGTACCGGCTCGGATCTTAACACCTCAACACTCTAAAGCCTTCCCCAGCCATTGATTGGCTGAAACCGATTCCAATGACCAATCACAAGCCTAGATCTCCTATAGTTAGTGATAATATCACGAAGGCGGACACTCACAGTTTGAACGGAAGGACGTGATAGGCACACGGGGCAGCCCGATGGGTGTATGTACAACAGGACAGGAGGAGGATTCTGAGGACCTCCAAGCACAGGAAGGGGTGGAGGAAAGCATGCGTCTGTGTGTGTGTGGGCGAGGGAGAGAGAGAGAGAGAGAGAGAGAGGGGTAGAGAGAGAGAGAGAGAGAGAGAGAGAGAGAGAGAGAGAGAGAGAGAGAGAGAGAGAGAGAGATGGGGATGGAGATAGGGATAGAGAAAAGAAAGAGAGAGGGGGAGATAGAAAGAAAGAGAGGGGGAGAGAGAGGTAAAGAGAGAGTGAGAGAGTGAGAGAGCGAGAGTGAGAGAAGCAGATGAATAAACACACTAACTCACTAGCTAACAGAGGACGACCTAAAGGAGGACAAGGGGCGGGGGGGACCCAGTTGAGATACCGGGGGCGGGGTCCGTGGTCAGGCTCAGAGGTCGGTGGTGGCCCGGGCGGTCAGGGCCTGGATGCGGTTGGAGTTGCAGGTCTTGCAGAGCACGTGGCCGTCCAGGGGGTAGCAGCCCTGGTTCTCCCCCTCGGAGAGGAGACCCCCGCAGTCCTGGAATACACACACACACACACACACACACACACAGACAGACAGACAGACAGACAGACAGACAGACAGACAGACAGACAGACAGACAGACAGACAGACAGACAGACAGACAGACAGACAGACAGACAGACAGACAGACAGACAGACAGACTTATTAAACACAATTGCCAGAGGTTCCTGGTCTTCAGCCTGAAGGCGTCTCAGAGCGAGGCGGCCTCCCCACATGTTGGACAGGAGGTCAGCTTCCTAACAGGTTAGTAAACACCCCATCAATAAATAAGGAGAGGGGAATCCTGCCGGCTACTAGGCTCTGGGTGCATGTAAAGCCCGGAGCACCTGGTACCTGGTGGACCTGGAGTATGGGGGGCCCTACCTCACAGCGGTAGCACTGGACGTGGAAGTCCCGATCCAGAGCCACGATCCGGACCGTCTCTTCCTGACCAGGAGCCGGCATGATGGCCTCAGAACACACACAGCAGCGCGGGGCGAACTTCCTACAGGGACACACACACACGGTTTATTCATACACAAAACACATACACACACACACACATGGTTTAATACATACACACACACACACACACACACACACACACACACGGTTAGAAACATACACAACACACACACACATGGTTTAATACATACACAAAACACACACACACAAACACAAATATTTAGAGAGACATACACAACACACACACACACGGTTAGATACATAGACAACACACACACATGGTTAGAAACACACACACACACACACACACACACACACACACACACACAGTTAAATGCAAAGACAACATACACACATGGTTAGAAACATACACAACAGACACACACATGGATTAATACATACACAAAACACAACACACGCCTCACTTACGCGTGTAATATATGTTATTGTGTGGTTCCCAGTTGAGAGATATGTACATTTCCATAAAAATAGATTTTGATTGATTCATAATTCTATATCATTAACTCAACACATTTCCAGCAAGGAGCGCTTTAATTCACATTATAACTGAGTCCCTCCACCACACATAAAGGCTGGTTCACAAACCCTGAGTTCCACTCCTCTGAAACCCCACGTGTGCAAGTGGTGGCCTAGCCAACACCGAACAGGAAGTCCCTCGACACGTCCCTCTAACAACCGTCCCGAACAGGAAGTGACCCGGTATCAGGTCCGCTGCGGGCAGCATGCTAACTAGGAAGTATGACGGGACTGTGGCTAAGACTGCTAGCCGCTACGCTAACAATAACAACACAAAGTTCCTCGAGACGAAGAGCTGCCCTGTTCACCCAGCAGATCAGCTGGGACACAATGCCATGAGGTCTGGTTTCGGTGTGGTTTCACACACCCGTCTCCCTCTACTTACACAGTCACTGGAGTGTTTAAGCAGGACAATAAGGGCCTGTTCAACATTAGGTCTGTGGTCCACAAATGTTATGGGCCCTGACCCTCATTATAGGGCTGGAGTCCTTGTGACTACCCTCTGCCTCCCACTCTCGTTCTAACCCCCCCCCCCCCACCCCTGCAGTTCACAGGTGTCCCCCAGAATCAACCTCTCCTCTAGCTAGCTTGTTAGCAGTGTGCCGTTTGTGTTCACCTTTAAATGACTCTACTGGATGAGTTTCTGTCCTCAGTGTGCAGAGTTTATTGTGTGCAATAGCATCACTCACATCCCAGAAGTAGAGAGACAGTAGAGAGACAGTAGAGAGACAGTAGAGAGATAGTAGAGACAGGCCAGATGTCTTTGATCCCAGACACAACAATCTGGGATCGGTAGATGAAGAGGTACATATCTTTACTTGTCGAAGTCCTGGATGCATTGTATGTGGTTGTAATGTGTACAGTCTCAGTATAAGGTGTATATGGTTTATATATATAATGTGTATAGTGTCAGCATAAGTTATATAAGGTGTGTGTTTACTTGTGGAAGTCCTCGATGCAGTGTATGTGGTGGTAATGTATATATATATATATATATATATATATATATATATATATATATGTATATGTATATACATATATGTATGTTTACTTGTGGAAGTCCTCGATGCAGGGTATGTGGTTGTGGTGTGTATAGTGTCAGTATGAGGTGTATATAGTGTATAGTGTCAGTGTAATTATATATATATATATATATATATTTACTTGTGGAAGTCCTCGATGCAGTGTATGTGATTGGCGGCGTCCACGGTGAAGGGCACCCCGTCGAGGCTGCGGTGGCAGACCACGCAGGTGAAGCACAGCGGGTGGTACGCCTTCCCCGTGGCCCGCAGGATCCGCTCCATGATGGGCTTACTGCAGATGGTGCAGCTCTCCAGCGTGTTCTGTACACGCACACGCACACACACACACACACACACACACACACAAACACACACAAACAAAAGAAAGCAAGGGTACCGGTTAATAAATCGTATATAACACACATGTTTCATTATTGGTCCAAACATGAACAGACTACAACACGTGATCAGGATCATTCCATATTCAACACACATTAACAAGACCTTAACGATAACATCCTGTATCAATGTTAGTGTGTCTCCATGTCTGTGATGTCTGTGTATACATTTGCCCCTCTGTGTATACAGGACAATATAGTCTCTGAGTCCTGGACTGCAGAATCTGATTAACCCTCAAACACACACCGTCATTATTCACTCGCACTCACACACTCAGACACACACACCCGAGCACACGCACACACACACACACACAGGCCGTAAACACGTCCACTTTGTGATGACTGCGGTGGTTCTGCAGCCAGACGGGCAGCGGTCCCGGGGGGAGTGGGGGGGAGACGGGGGAGAACATCTCTCTTCTTAATATCTCTGGGAGACGCCGCTCCATCATCTCCATATTTCATAAATAATGATTGACCCTCAGGAATGGGGGGGAGGGAGGGGAGGGGGACCAGGCAATTTACAGGCGGAGGTGTAGATCACAGAGCGGTCGATAGGCGGGCCGGGGGGGGGCTCCCATCAGAGAACCCCCAGGACCAGACCCAGACCTGGACCGTAGACCAGGACAGCACGGTCTGCGTGATTCCGGATCTGAGCGTAGATCCTGATTCTAACTTTCATTTCTACAATGTGATTCTGAAGCCTGGCGTAGAACCTGATTCTAGATCCTGATACTAGATGCTGACAGTAGGTACTTGATACTGGGGCAGAGGTCTTTGCTAGAGTCTGGCTTCACTGGCTCTCTTCAGGCAATTCCTGGATATCACATCACGCTCTCTGCTCTCTCTCTCTATGCATCAGTCAATGGTCTCTCTCTCTCTCTCTCTCTCTCTCTCTCTCTCTCTCTCTCTCTCTCTCTCTCTCTCTCTCTCTCTCTCTCTCTCTCTCTCTCTCTCTCTCTCTCTCTCTCTCTCTCTCTCTCTCTCTCTCTCTCTCTCTCTCTCTCTCTCTCTCTCTCTCTCTCTCTCTCTCTCTCTCTCTCTCCAAAATTCCAGTTCCCTCTCGCTCCACTGGGCTCAGAGTGCGCGGCATGTGTCAGGGGCGTGCACGTGGTGGCGAGCGTGCCCGTGTGAGCGATCCCTCGCGGCGGCATCACTAGTGATCCGTGTCCATGTTTCCATACACGCTCCGGGTGTGTGTCAACACGCAGCTCTCTCTCCCCCCTCTCCCGCCTGCCAGCTGAGCCATGGAGGGGTGGGGGGGAGGGGTGGGCCACAACCCACACCACCCCCCCCCCCCCTTCCTCCCCCCCCACGGTGCGTCAGCAGTGACATTTGTCGTTGGACGACTAACGAGAAGAACGTGGTTAATGAGAGGAACGCCAACGCTCACTAGAACTCGTGAAACAGACACACGCACACGCACAAAAGGAACACGCACACACACACAGGCACAAAGGCAGGCACACACACACACACACACACACACACACACACACAAGCAACCACACACACACACACACACACACACACACACACACACAACAGGTACACAGACACACACAGGCACACACACACACAGGCACGCACACACAACCACACACACAAACAGGTACAGAGACACACACACACACACACACAGGTAGACAGGCAGGCGCACACATACGCAACCACACACAGGTAGACAGGCAGGCACACACACTCAAACACACACACACACACACACACACACACACACACACACACACACACACACACACACGTGTCTGCAGCCTGGTCATGTGACTGACGGGGGGGTGGTGGGGTGCGAGCGGGAGAATCCCAGACTGCCGTCGTCA
>NC_140279.1:11049620-11127120 GCF_964030765.1 Micromesistius poutassou | reverse complement strand
CAACTACGCAATCCTCCCCTCCCTGATACAATATGCATTCTAAGCAGACAACTTTTGCCCTGAAGAGTGGTTAAATCTCAATTAGAAATGTGATCGAGGTATCCATCAATTAACCCCTGTGTCCGGGCTTCTGTTGTGACACTGCTGTTAAGTTCTAAGCGCAGCACTGAGCGTCATGAACATAATAACGACAGGCACCTGTAGAGTTCAAAAGGTGAGCACCGCGGCGTGTCTGATGCGCTTATTAAACGGTGAGCACAGAGGTGCCGCCGCCGGCCGGGACTGCTTACTGCTGCAAACAAAAACACGATGCGCAACTCTTGCGAAAGCGACGGCAACTTCTCGGGGACTGGAGTTTGAGTTTATGGGCGTCACGCTGACAGGTTCCTGTCACCCTGAGCTCCTGCTGGGGTTGGCTCGGGTTTGAACACCATGAATAAAGGTTCAATACTCATAAATTATATGTATGTAATATATGAAAAAAAAAACACATGTATATATTTAATGGGAGATTAAGATTTAGCTATAATAATGGATTATTTGTTAATGTTCTCTTTCTCATAGTGAATGGATGTTTAGAAACGTTATGTAACTTAAAAAGTTTACATAATGTTATGTAAATTAAAGTTACATGTATTAACTTGCATTACATCTAATGCATTAACAAGCCTTATTATATAGCATCAGCATAGGGGAAGTGGGTTGGGGTTAAACACACTGTTTGTGTTTGTGTGTAAGTGTGCGTGTGTGTGTGTGTGTGTGTGTGTGTGTGTTTTCATGCTAGGATTCAGCATTAGATTCAGCATGGTCTTGAGCTCTATGCTATCCTCCCTGAAGCATCTCAACCGAGCTTGGAGCTAGGTTAGCCTGGCGCTACGTTAGCCTGGTGCTACATTAGCCCAGACGCTACGTTAGCCATTCTGATAAATCCTGTGTGTGTGTCGCTACGTGCGACCCCAGAGAGCCGGAACAGGATGGCGGCCAGCCAGCCCCGCCCCCTTCAGGACCTTCTCTTACTTTATGTCTTCGCCTCCAACGTTTTTACTACCCAGCATGCCCCTGACTCAGCTCTGGGCTGCGGCCAAACACCGGCCATCGCGCGCGCCCCTTTCTCCCTTTCTCTTTCTCCCTCTCTCTCCCCCCCTCTCTCTCTAATGGCGGTTTGACGGAGTAACAGGACGGCGCGACGTGTCGGCTGAGATTTAAACATCCATAAATAAGCGTCGCAGGGCGGTGGATTCTCACGGGCGCGGCCCCATATTTACAGCGCCGGGGGGTGACATGCCGAGAGAGAGAGAGGGTGAGACACAACACACATATCATGTCCCGCTCCGACCAATAGGAGGTGGCACCGGAGCTCTGGTCTCTCCCCCCTTCTGGTCCAGTCTCTGACTCAACCCCCTCTTCCTTCTTACTCCCTGACCTCACTCTCTCTGCTTCTCCCTTTATCTAACAAAGGATGGACCTCTCTCTCTCTCTCTCTTTCCCCCCCATCCCTCTCTCTCTCCCTCTCTCCCTTTCCCTCCATCTCCGCAGCAGAAAGTGACGCCTGCAGACCCTCCTAGGTGACGTGTCCAGAGAGGAAGTGACACAGACAGGAAGTGACATGACAGGAAGTGACAGAGCTGGCCCGCAGCGCTCCTCCCCAGACCGTGAGGGGGGCTGACATTATGGTGGGTCAGCTCCCGGTCCGGAGGGCCGGGGGGCCGCGTCTCCTGCCCTGCTCCTTGAGGAGGAGCCAAGCATGGAGGAGGAGGAGGTCCACCGTGGAGGAGGGGCTTCTTTAAGGAGGAGGTGGAGAGGAGGAGGTGGAGGTGGAAGGGAGGAGGTTGAGGTGGAAGGGAGGATGTGGAGGTGGAGAGGAGGAGGTGGAGGTGGAAGGGAGGAGGTTGAGGTGAAAGGGAGGAGGTGGAGGTGGAGAGGAGGAGGTGGAGGTGGAAGGGAGGAGGTGGAGGGGAAGTGGAGGGGAGGAGGTGGATGTGGAGGTGAAGGGGACGAGGTGGAGAGGAGGTGGAGGTGGAGGTGCTCCTCAGTAGAATAAGCTGCTCCTCGTTCTCCTCTACGTATTTGGAGGTGAACATACACATTGTTAGGAGGTTCTAACTGTGTGTATGAGGAGGTGTGTATGAGGAGGTGTGTATGAGGACAGCGGGGTAATCAGGAGAAAAGACCTGTTGGCGTGTCGCTCCCACATGTACTACAGGATAATTAGACGCACACACGTAATGGTGTGGGCGGGACTGGGAGAACTGGGAGGACTGGGAGGAGACTGGGGGGACTGGGAAGACTGGGGGGACTGGGGGGACTGGGAGCGCTGGGTCAAGAGGACTGGGAGGACTGGGAGGAGTGGGAGCACTAGTGGAGGACTGGAGGACTGGGAGGAGACTGGGAGGACTGGGAGGACTGGGAGGACTGGGAGGAGACTGGGGGGAGTGGGAGGACTAGGGGGACTGAGAGGGGACTGGGAGGACTGGGAGGAGACTGGGGGGAGTGGGAGGACTGGGAGGAGACTGGGAGGACTGGGAGGAGTGGGAGGACTGAGGAGACTGGACTGGGAGGACTGAGGTGACTGGACTGGGAGGAGTGGGAGGCATGGGAGGACTGGGAGGAGACTGGGAGGAATGGGAGGACTGGGAGGCTGAGGCTCTGCTCACGCACAGTGTGACTATGTGTGTAGACAGTATATCGGGTGCCTGTGTGAGTGGGAATGTGGATGTGTGCATGCCTGTATATCCCCATGTGTGTTTGTATCTCTCTGATTGTATGTATTGGTGTGTATGGGGGGGGGGGGGGGGTGGTGATGGTGAAGGCGGTGGTGATGGTGGTGTTGATGGGAGCACCGCCCACTCTGAATCGGTCCACCTGGATATCCGTTACTCGAATCGTGACAGGTGCATGTGGGTGGGGCCTAATTGGCCCCCCTGGTGGTTGCCGGGGGCAACGGAGGGGTGTCTACCTTCCGGGGCGGGGTGTGGCTGCGCATGGCTGCACAGCGGGGGGGTCTGGGGCTCACAGATCCAACACCAGCCCAACCCCCAGAGCTGGTAGGCTGCTGTACTCCCCCACCCCCTCTCTCCTCCCCGCGCTCAATGACAGCCAGACCCACAGGGGGGGGCTCCGTGGGGGGGGGGGGGGGTCCTCCCGGTGGGAGATCCCTAAAGGGGGGGGGTGGTTCTGGAGGACTTCCACGACCGGGGGGGCGCCCTCCGCACGGCCCCCTCAGTCCAGCTGCCATCCAACCCGTCCCCGCCGGGCGCTGGCGCCGACCCCGGGCCCCACCCTCCTCCACCTTCACCGCCGCCGCTTGGCTAGTGTGGTGGCTCGAAGCTTACGCTACTACTAGCAGCGATGTGGGGGTGGGGGGAGAAGCTCAGTCACACAGAACGAGTGTGAGGAGGTTGATTAATTAGCAGTGAGTTGTGACCCAACTCGAGGTGAAACGCTAACTGTGAGTTTGGGGCGTTGCACACTGACTGTTAAGTATCAGTTTAAATCCTCTGTTATTACAATATTGGAGTTCCAGTTCTCCCAGTTAAACAACCACAATACCTACTCCAGAGAGTAGGTACTGGCAACCCTAATAACTACTCAGTCCTCCCAGTTTTGCCCACTCGGCCGGATTTCCCGCCCAATCTGGCAACCATATTACCTACACCAGACAGTGTAGCCAGATTGGGCCGGATTTCCGGAAATGCGGCAACACTGACTCCAGAGTATAATATAATATAATATAAAGCGATTCTACCTGCTTCTGCAGAAGACTGCTCACCCGTCTCCATTACGTCTCTCTTAAACACCCTATCCACATCCAGGCTTTAGTCTTCATCAGAGCACAATACACTGCAGCTAGTCTCCTTTAATGACCGTGTTCGCCCATCGCTCACACTCCAGCGACAGGAATCAAGAACAAGGATCTCCACTTGTAATTGACGCAGCCTAACCTCCTAGACACGCGACCTCTGCCCTCTGTTAAAGACGGCGTCGACCCCGGACGCCACGCCGGTTAATAAGCGGTTATTGTCGCCGCGAGCAGAAAGGCTCGGGAACAGAGGACAGATACCGAAGGATTAACGTTCGCCACCTGCTGCTGTCAATCACCCGCCTGTTCCCGTGCTGACTGACACGTGCACGTCCCGCTGCGCGCACCCCCGGGCTCCGCTCACACAATAGGCGCGGCCGCGGCCGCCGTCCCATTCATCAGGGCCGGCCGACGAGAGCGACAAGTCATTTATTTTAAGTAGTGCCTCTCCAGTACAACAGCAGATAATGAAGGCAATTACATCAACGCCACACTCCCCCAAGTGACCTTAGTCATCTCTGAACACGAGAGAGAGAGAGAGAGAGAGAGAGAGAGAGAGAGAGAGAGAGAGAGAGAGAGAGAGAGAGGATAGGAGGGTAGAGAGAGAAGAAAGAAGAGGAGAAAGGGAAGGAAGGAGAAGAGAGGAGAGGGGAGATGGAAGAGAGAGCAGAGGAGAGAGAGGATGGGAAATAAAGGAAAAACAGGAGAAAGGAGCTGAGAGGAGAGGAGATGGATGAGAGAAAGGAGAGAAGGAGGAGATTGAGAAGAAGGATGAGGGAGGAGAGAACGGAGAGAGGAGAGGCGAGGAGAAAGGATGGAGAGAAAGGAGAGAGAAGAGGAGAGAGGAAAGGAGCAGTCTGATCTGTTCTCTCCTGTTCGTTCTCCCTCTCTATAGCCACACTTCCTCCAATGACACGGGGAGTGCGTGGCCTGACCTTGTGTCAATGCCACACTTAAACGGACGGCACTTCTAATAATTTATGATTCATTAGGAGATCGAGGAGACGGTCGTGAAACGAGGAGTACAGAGAGAAAGACAGTCGATAGAGGCCTTGTTCTCACACACACTCCCGGCCCTACAGACCACACAAAGGAAAGAGCTGCAGATTCCGTTCAGTATTGTGGAGAGCGAACATCCTGAAGTGTCAGCGTTTGGGAGGGCAGACGAGGCCAACGGAGAGGAGGGAGAGACATTTTGAAGAGCAGGTCAGCACTGATGACCTCTCCTGACTAGCAGGTTAAGCTATAGTCAGCACTGATGACCTCTCCTGACTAGCAGGTTAAGCTATAGTCAGCACTGATGACCTCTCTTAACTAGCAGATTAACCTATAGTCAGCACTGATGACCTCTCCTGACTAGCAGGTTAACCTAAAGTCATGAACCCAATACAGGTCATGTCTGTGCTTTTAATAACACGCATAAAGCATGTTGTAACCTCTGTGTTTCATTCATACGTATGTTTGTGGATTATAACATGCAATACATATGACATATGTATTGTTACAATGTAACATTTGTATTGTAACGTGTGTGACACATGCATGTGTATTCTAACATGTGATACATGCATGTGTATTCTAATGTTTGTGATACATGCATGTGTATTGTAACGTGTGATACATGCATGTGTATTCTAATGTTTGCAATACATGCATGTGTATTGTAAGGTGTGGGAAACTTGCATGTGTATTGTAATATATATATATTGTAAGACCCTGAGCTGCACTACCAAGTGACAATTTATTAACTCGAAAGAGCCTCTGCTTTTAGCCAAAATGAAACCAAATACGCACACACACACACACACACGCGCGCGCACACACACACACACTGCAGTTGAACCGCTTCCAAAAGCGGGAGGCACACACATTATGAAGAAGTAGAATGTGCTGCCATCACAGTGAATTAAATCTCTGTTCCCCTCTCCAAAGTGCTGGGCTGAATGTTTTACACTGGCGGTGCGTGCCTCACAGCGCAGAGAGGTCTCAGGCGCTGAACTCTGAGCACCCTGTTAAGCTCTGAGCGCGAAGCCTCACCACTCCATTATGGACGGATTACATGGGGGGGCTGGGTCCCACAGGGGAGGGGGGGGGGGTTGGTGGTTTGGGGGGTGCCGAGCTGGGTTTTGGCCCGGCTGCCTCCACATGTTCAGAGGTACGGCGGCCGCCCGAGGAATTAGACCCTCGACACCACTAGGCTGAAGGAAAATGCACCCGCTTAAATGTACTGTAGGTAGCCCCGTTTCGACCAATCATGACGCAGTGTGGAAATATATCCCCCCCCCCCCACCGCCCTACCCCGAAACATAAGACGGGTAGCTTCACACTGTGTTGTGTGCGTCATGCCACTTAAAAAACATCTTTGTCTTGCTATCTTTGTTGTATACGGGGAATGGGTTAACCTAGCGATTGTTAGTGCTTGGCACTTGGTTCTATGAACATCCTAACTGTACCGACAGAGATATATTGTTGTTTCTCTTTCTTCTGACAAATGTACTTATTGTAAGTCGCTTTGGATAAAAGCGTCTGCTTAATGCCCTGAATGTAAATGTAATTGTTTGAATTATCTTGGATTTCGATCTCTGGATCCGGTCGCTAAAACTGGGGCGTAAGGGAACTCTGCGTTAAGTGTAGAGTTCCCTTACCACACACACACACACACACACACACACACACACACACACACACACACACACACACACACACACACACACACACACACACACACACACACACACACACACACACACACACACACACACACACACTCCAAAGCGTGCTGATAATGAAGGTGTCGTTGACGGCATCGCAAAGGCTCCATGCAAAACCGCCACACCCGCGCGGCAGTTCACTATCTGTGTGATGAGGGAGATACGGAGATGCTCCATCTCGTTGGCATGGCGACGGGGAGACACACGAGACCCAGGGAGGAAGTAGGAAAGTGGTTCACAGATTAGAGACACGATCAACTTCCTGTAGACCAGGAAGCACAGACACTATCTCCGGCCGAGATTTGAATGATGGAAAACCACCTGCTGCCACATGACATCATCGGAGACAGTTAGGCCCTTCAGAGTAAGAGCCCGTCCTCCAAAGTAAGAGCCTGTCCTCAACTGGTAACTATATAGAGTCTACAGTCTAAGAGCCAGTTAGGCCCTTCAGTGTAAGAGCGCGTCCTTCAAATTAAGAGCCCGTCCTAAACTGGTTAGTATATAGAGACTACAGTCTAAGAGCCAGTTAGGCCCTTCAGGTTAAAAGCGCATCATTCAAAGTAAGAGCCAGTTGTAAATGGATAACTACATACAGTCTACTATGATAGATGGAAATACTACTGGATAGCAATGATCAGGATGTATGAATAATGCCATATTCAGGGAAGCGCTTTGGGCGTATTCTTTTATAAAATGTGATTAGGGAGGGTCTTGTAATCTGTTAAAAACCAGGAGACAGCCTTCATACTGACACTGTGAAGGGCCAAGGCCCGGGACTCTTTCAGTAAACACCTTAATGATATACAGCTCTTTAGTTTATTTGCTTTTAGACATTCCTGGACGGTCCACATTTGAGCCAAACTTGGACTCTTTCTCTCGTCCTTCCGAGGGAGCGTCAGGAGTTCTGCTCGCTCTACGGCGAGCGCAGAGAGGATGAGCACATGAGGGATGAAGAAGAAATTACTTTCATTAAGAAACCCCAGACCCCCCCCCCCCACATCCTTTTGATCGTCTGCCAGAAGAACATTTATGCTGATGAAATGCATAAATAAAGTTCCTAAATGATCGCTCTCCTCTCTCGAAGCGAGCTGAGCTGGAGAACTTCCAGACCAGACAACCACAATCTCCCGAGTGCTCCTGAAAATAAATGATTTAGCTGATGGCCGCCGCCACCTGATTTACTGTCCCCAACTTCCTGCAAGTAAAGTTGCAGACTGCGACGTTTCTCCCCCACGACGTCTGAGAGAAACACCAACATATATATTCTGTTTAAATATAGAATATATATTTGTGTGTTTTTATGTCAACACTAGGCATGAAGTCATAGATTGTTTACGTTTTAATGCCTGGCAGTGACTATGTTTATATGTATAACATATACATTTATATAAATTATATCTATACGTTTTAATGTCAGCACGAGGTCGGACAGCAGGGAGCCATAATGAGGTGATCTCAGGTCAGTCTGGGCCGCAGAGCTGACATAACTTCAAGTTAGGATGCAGCTTGGCTGTTATTATTCCTGCCATCCCTAAACTCGTTCAGAGACCCCACTTAAACAGACCTAGGATCTCTCCCTGGTAGAGGAGCGGGTGCACAGTGCGCCACGTTTTGTATCAGGCTTTGTAGCATTTATTTTTTTATTTCACATTATTTTAGTTGTCTGGGTCAGTCACCAAAATAAGAGCGCATCACTTCCCTCATTATGCTGAGCCACCTGGGCATACTCTCTGTCTCCCACCTCCTCCCCCATCTCCTCTCTGTCTCCCACCTCCTCCCCCATCTTCTCTCTGTCTCCCACCTCCTCCCCCAACTCCTCTCTGTCTCCCACCTCCTCTCTCTATCTCCCACCTCCTCTCTCTCTGTCGCCCACCTCCTCTCTGTCTCCCACCTCCTCCCCCTCTCTCCGTCTCCCACCTCCTCACCCACCTCCTCCCCTACTGTCCTCTGTCTCCCACCTCCTCTCCTCCCTCCCTCAGGAGAGACCGTCCTCTCTCTCCCGCCTCCTCTCCTCCCTCCCTCAGAAGAGACCATCCCCTCTCTCTCCCTGGTCCCTCAGGAGGGGCAGTCCTCCCTCTCGCTCCGTGTCTCCCCCCCCCCGGAGGGAGAGGAGAGCCGGAGGAGGAGCAACCTGCTGTTATGCACATCCTGAGGATCTGGGAGGTGATCTGAGGTCTGATCCTCTCTGCAGGAGCAGCAGGAGGTGGAGAGGGATTACTGGGCCGACCACGGCCTCCCAACACGCCATACTGGGAGAGGCGCCAGTTTATACTAGTTTATACTGGTAAATAACTGCATTTATATAGTGCCTAGAGTCAACCATGCAGGGTGACAGCCAGCTCATCAGGAGCAGTTAGGAGGAGCCGGGGTGAGAGAAGGAGAAGGGGAGAGCAGGAGAGAGAAAGAGAGCGAGAGAAGGGAGAGAGAGCGAGAGAAGGGAGTGAGAGTGAGAGAGAGCAGGGGAGAAAGAGAGTGAGAGAGGGGAGTAAAATAGAGAGAGCAAGAGAGTGGAGGGATAGGCAGTAGGCCTGATGATGTGACGGAGGACTTACGATGTAGCAGTGTTCGCAGTAGGCCTTCTTCTCCACGGCGTAGAAGGGCTTCCCCCTCAGCTTGGAGCTGCAGGTCCGGCACACAAAGCAGTCCACGTGGAACACCTGGTCCATGGCCGTGCAGCCAGTACCCTCCCCCATCACGTTCTCCTCACACATGGCACAGCGACCTGGAGGGGCGGGGGGGAAGAGAGAGAGAGAGAGAGAGAGAGAGAGAGAGAGAGAGAGAGAGAGAGAGAGAGAGAGAGAGAGAGAGAGAGAGATAGAAAGAGTGAGAGAAAAGACAGACAGAGAGAGTAGTGTACAGGGTCAGTACATTGTCCAGGTTGCTATAAAACGTTTAATAAAAACATCTCATAACTCAACCCTCTGCATCGCAACCAATCCCAAACTCAGGCCCGTCCTTGATGCAACACTAACACATCCACAAGCCCTCAGTCTCTTCATGACAACCAGTCTGCTGATCAAAAGGCTCTTCTAGAGGAGGCTCTGAACACCAAAACCCTGTCTGGTTCCCAGTCCTGAGGGAGCCCCGGTGGACTGGGAGATGACGATCTCCCAGTCAAACGTGCTCCGTGTCTTCAGCGCATTCATCTCTGCCAGATCTGAGCCGAACAACAGAGAGGGATTGAACAATGGTAATGTTTATCTGCACTTATCTACCCTAGCCAGAAGTGTGGGGAACAATTAAGAAAAGCTCAGCACTGATGGAAATCTGTAGCAAAACTTTCGGGGGGAATTTCTGTCTTGGTGACTTCAGAATGGGATTCTCTTTGTGTTTTGTGGCGTTTGAGATTTTTTTTTTTGGTTATCTGGTCTTAATTGTGAGCGTGTCGTCGTAACCGTTGACAACCGTGGCCTCTCTCACCTTGCGCTTTCAGAGAGAGAGAGAGGCAGAGGAGAGAGAAAAAGAAATAGAGAGAGAGAACACGCGAGAGAGAGAGAGAGAGAGAGAGAGCGAGAGAGAGAAAGAGAGAGAGAGAGAGATGTGTTGGGAACTCGACTTGTCCCAATTCAAGAGCACAAACTAATCCTGCTCTTTCCATTTCCAAAAAACACGATAAGGAGGATTAAACTATCATTATGCCACATTAAAGACGCGACGTACGTCGCAAAAGCTCAATGTGGACAACATCTATTTTTAAAATAAAAAGTTGAGCGGATTTGCGATAACCGCAGAACTTTAGACGCACAACCGAATCTGTGCGTCGCGGGGCGCCGGCGTGCTGATAGGCCCGCGCGGGGACGGTTACGGGCCATTGCATTTGAATATCTTTCATTGAGTTGAAGATATCTTTAATTGAGTTTAACATGTCCATAACTCAATACCAACTTATCTTCAACCCAATTAATAACACTGACAATTTAATTAGTGGTATCTTACAATAAGACGGTTTTAAGAGATATCTGACAATGTTTTTTTTTTTTTTCTTCTTCTTCTTCTTAACTCGTCGGGAGATAGGATCTCCTGCGGGGAGCATGATATATGAAATTAATTTTGGTTTATTCTGTGAATCTGTCGCGTTCTTTCTTCGCCCCTGTCTGCGGCGGTGATAGACACGCCGCTCTAAATAGACGGGTTCGGCGCTCCGCACAAAGAGCAGACAGACGGGAGATGGCCTATCAGACGGAGCGTTTAGGCGCCCCGTCTCCAGCGGGGGTCGAGAGTAATCGCTGCCAGGCATCAGCGGGAGACACGCTCAAAGGGTTCGAACGCGGCTTTGGCTTTACGTTTGAGATCTAGGCCTACGCCTTCTGCCCGTTAGTCTCGCCGTCTCTCTGTCTCTCGCACCTCGAGAACCGGCTCTCTCCTATTTTATTGTATTTATATATATACACATACGCACAAAAAGGCCTGTCTCAGGGGTGACTGCACTGGGTAGCCGTGGGTTACCGTGGGGGGGTAACCATGGGAGGTAACCAGGGCTAACCAGCGGTAACCACAGGAGTCGGCGGAAACACCTGGAGGTGAATCACTCAGGCAGAGAGGTGTGTGTGTGTGTGTGTGTGTGTGTGTGTGTGTGTGTGTGTGTGTGTGTGTGTGTGTGAAAAAATAGGGAGGGCCCTAAGACAGAACTAGGGGCCCCAGAGACAGTTAGGCACCCACAGACTGCACTAGGGGCCTCCTAAGGAGGCGTAGGGGCCCTAGGGAGGGGTAGGGTCCCTCAGACAGCACGAGAGGCCCTAGGGAATGGTAGGGTCCCTCAGACAGCACGAGAGGCCCTAGGGAGGGGTAGGGGCCCTCAGACAGCAGTAGGGGCCCTAGGGAGGGGTAGGGACCCTCAGACAGCACGACAGGCCCTAGGGAGGGGTAGGGGCCCTCAAACAGCAGTAGGGGCCCTAGGGAGGGGTAGGGCCTCTCAGACAGCACTAGGGGCCCCGATAGCTATGTGTTCATGACTATGTGAACACAGGAACATATTTACACAAACACACACACACTGACACACAAACACACAGACAGACGCTGTTATTCTTCACACCACACACACATACAACACATGTTGACATGGCCATACCTCAGTTGCTTTCACACCTGCTGTCAGCACACGCGTCGCTATCTCACACACACACACACACACACACACACACACACACACACACAGGCCTGTGTAGTGTGTAGAGTAATACTATACAGTGTACATATAAATGTTTTGTATATTATTTATATTTTACATACATTCTTCTTACTTTAATTGTTTAACCCTTTTGAATTTCTACTGTATTTCTCATGTCCTGTACTTTCTGCTGGGGGCCTCCACTGAGCCGTTTAGGGTTAATAAACTACAGTGTTATGTATTATGTATAAGTATTATGTTCTGCTACTGTCCTTCTACACCTCCATCCTCTCCCAGTGTAAACCAGGGCCTCCGACTGGGAACTCTGGTCCCAGCGTGTGTTTCAGCGCTTGGTCCCTTAGCATGCATGCTCACACTGTAGGATTTATAAGTTCAGAATACCGTTGCTTTTTTAATGTGGGTTCTGCTTTCATGTGATGTTCTCATTTCATTCTTTTGAAATATCACAAATTGATTTTTTTTATCTGTCTTATCTTTTTTTTAGACATTATCTTCTCTAGCACTTTATTAAATTCTTAAGGACCTTCTGCTTTTCTTTAACCCATCAAAGCACTTTGCCAGAAATATTTGATCAAAAAGTGACACACAGACGGAATTGATATTGTAATTAATATTATCATTAATTATTATTATTACAGTATGCATTTTTATTCCAGTTATTATTATCATTAATTATTATCGCAATTATTTATCGCAACGTTGAGATGGAATTCGTAACCTATGCTCTGGGAGCTAAGCTAACGTGATCTGAGCTAAGAGGATTGATGATTAAATTATTCTGCAACAAATGAAAACGTAGAACCATACTCATGAGGGAGGGAGGGAGGGAGGGAGGGATGTTCATTTACACTCTTCTTCCCTTTATTCCTTGGCCTTTAGAAGTCTCTTCTGCTACAGAGTCAAAGTGGAAGGACTGGAGAGAGATTGTCTTCACAGGCCCCAGCGACGAAGAGGAGGAGGAAGAGGATGGGGGGGGGGGGGGGGTAAGAATGTCTAATTGGATAAAAGGCTGAGATTAAAGAAGCGTTGACTCTGTCCCATGAATCATTGATTTATAAAGTATTTGTAGTGGCAGTGAGCCGTCGTCGTTGATGGGGGGGGTTGATGGAAGGGGAGGGAGAGCGGCAGAACGCTTCAGATTTTCCCGCTGCCGTCGTCTTTGTGTCTTCGCGGCGTGATATCGCGGTGGCTTGAAAGGCGGGGGAACGCACTCAGCGCGCAATTTGATCTTACATCGGCGCAAATCAAAGATGGAGCATGTAGACGAGACGCACGCGTAACAGACGCACGCGTAACAGACGCACTGCGGAGAAGAGGAGAGGAACTTGGTTTTGGCTTCTCTTGTTCCTCTCTCTCTCTCCCGCACACCAAACTTTTCACACCGGCTCGCTGAAGAATCCAATCCGGCTGCCGCAACCGTTGCGAAACCCAGAGGCGGAGCAGGCAACCGCTGCCGGATCCAAAACTAATAAAAGACCCGCGCAGAATCCATTCTGGGACCGGAGGTGGAGGTGTGCTGGGATTAAAGGCTGTGATAGATGATAGATGTGGCTGAAGGCGGTGCGCGGTGTGTTGGTTGTTTCTAAAGCGGTGACTGTAACTCTGAACCACAACAACCAGGTGACAACAAGCCTGCGCGCTAGCGACCGGCACTCTCCGCTCCTCCGCTTTAGAGAACAACCCGTAACGCTCGTACCGGGATGTCTTTAAAAAGGGAGAGACGCGACAAGTGAGAACCAATTTCCTCCACACTTGTCTAGTGTGAAGCTACCGGTCGCACCGCGTGAGGCTACAGCTCGCACTCGTGAAGCAGCGTTAAGGGGTAGAGTCCGTCTGAGCGAGACAGGAACTTAGCTCTGGCCGTCTCCTTGATTAGTGTGAAGCCGTGGCCCGTGGGTTTGATGCCCTCGGTTCCCCCCCGCCAGAGCCGTGTGTTCTGGCCCCCGACAGCTAACCCCCCTCCCCTCACCCCCTCTGGTCTCACAACATCGTCATGGCAATCAGCTGCCGTGGCGACGGAGGAGAGAGCAGAGGAGAGGCGAGGCGACGCCAGAGAGCATCACTGTACTCTTACTGTCAAGGGCTAGGGTTAGGGTTAGGCTTCAGCAGAGGGAGAGAGGGCAGAGGAGAGAGAGGAGGAGAGGCGATAGAAGAGGAGAGGAGGAGAGGAGAGAGAGGAGGAGAGGAGAGCAACCCAATAGCGGTGACACGCCTGTCAACATAATGACATTTATAATAAAAATGAAGCATCACACTGTTAGGGGCTTGACAGTACAGATAAAGGTCATTAAGGAGCAGGTAGGGGTTAGACAGTACCCCTACATTTCCTTCCTAAGGTGCTAACCTGTGGTACAATAGAGGTACTGAAGGTAGATCCTGTTACACACTGCCACTCCCACACCCCCTCCCCCTCTATCATACCCCCCCCCCCCCCCCTCCTTCGCCCCTGGTGCTGGGCTGACCTCTTTCAAACAACATTACTACTACTGACATATTGAGACACACACACACACACACACACACACACACACACACACACACACACACACACACACACACACACACACACACACACACACACACACACACACACACACACACACACACACACACACACACACACACGTTATTTGATTCTATAGCTGTATACTTGTTCTATAGTTATACTATGCTTTATAGTTATATGTTGTATATTTATGTGGTTCTAGTTCCATAGTGTGATATTCTACAGAACCATATATTATATACAGTATGGTCCTATAGCTTTATGGTCGTAGGTTCTGTCATTCTGTAGTTCTATGTTCTACTTAACAATTATTCGCCAAAGGCGAAGTGAAATTTGGTGAATAGCCATTCCTCGCTATTCCCCACTGTTTTTATTAGCGGCTTATTTGTTTTTATTAGCGCAACCAAAATATATAGAAATATATAGAATATATAGAATATATATATATAGAATATCCCGAGTTTGAGATCTCAATCATGGGATATTGCCCAATATGCCGAGATAGCGAACCAATCAAATTGCGCCATCTTAGGAGGTTCACGTGTAGCATATACTAAAGTTCATTATTACATGGCTCTTCCCAATGCTGTGGAACGCTCCGTTCACTTGCATGGGCCTTCCCGACTTCCGGTGGTGAATTATTTTTCAATAATGCCTGTTGCTAAGCATATAATGACCGGTAACTTATCAACCCCAGCGGTTTCGGTTGCTAAGCGACGTCAACGTCTTTGGCGGACTATTTCTCTGCTGATCAACACTATGAATGGTAATGGTAAAAAGACACACCGTTTGAAGTTATTTTTTCGTTTTGGCAAGTAACCGTGTAATAAGCGGGATAATGTATAGAACATTGCCGGTCATGATCTAAAATAAGCCGCTTCAGGGCGAAGCAAGACAAGTCCGGTTCGCCCTGTCTGGGGTTATTTCCAAATAATGACCGCCGTTCTATACATTATCCCTTACATATTGCATGGTTCTATAGTTCTAAGATTCTGTAGTTATATAGTTGCATAGTTTAAGGTTTTATTGATCTGTATTCTGTGGTTCTGAGCTTCTGTGATATTAAGGTGTGATACCAAGGTATGTGTGGAACACATACATGTGTGTATGTGTGTGTATATATTTTAATGTGTGTGAATGCGCACGCATGCCTTGTAACGTGTGGCTGTGATTGTTTTGTAATGTGTGTGTGTGTGTGAGCATGTTTTGTAATTAGTGCATGGTTTGCGGTGTGTGTGTGTGTGTCTGTGTGCGTGTGTGTGTGTGTAGGGAGGGAAAAGGGTTAAAACATTTGATTCTGACACACGTCTGCGTGTTGTGACATGAAGATGCACATCAGAACGCCGAGAGACAACACTTTGCTGAGGGCGACTTGTGTAATATGCAAATTAACATGAATATCTAGGACAATGCGCCACGTTGTCTCAACAGAAACACTGTTGATATGTTCACTTGTTCACTATAAATATGTTCACTTGTTCAGCATTAATGCTCACTTGTTCACTATAACTATGTTCACTTGTTCACTATTAACATGTTCACTTGTTCACTATTAACACGTTCACTTGTTCAGCATTCATTTTCACTTGTTAACATGTCCTACTCAGGAGGAGAGCGTCTCCTGGTGACCTTGTTGCCGTGGCGCCTCCTGGTGACCTTGGTGCCGTGCGCGTGCTCCGGCCCGAGCCGTGCGGCGTGTGAACGCTTCATGCGAGGCGTTTATGAATTATGAAAGCTGGTCCTGCTGGCGTTAGGAGAAAGTGGGGGGGGGGGGGGGGAAGCCTCCGTTTTCCCGCAGTAAAACTCATTAAACATGGACGGGCCCCACGCGGAGGCGCCTTTAATTACCAATGACTGCGATCTCAAACTGCTATTAACATCACAGGGGGACTCGGCTGATGAACAGTCTCCCTGGATGAATGAATGAATATGGATCTCCTGATGAGTTCCGTACTGTAGGATGCCACTTCAGAGATCCACCGCCTGTCATTCTCAGAGTTGAAGCGGAGAACAGTTCTCCACGCAGAGTGTCTTACACGCGTACGTATCATCGCCACCAACGGTGAATAATGCAGCGCCTCTCGTCCTTTCAATTATTTAACTTAATGTCCCGGTTTTTGCCTGACAGAAATATCGGTGACGCCGAAACCGTTCTGTTCGGAAGGGAAAGGGGTTCTCCTGGTTCTCCTCGTGAGGGCGGGAAATCGTTCTCCTCGATGTTCTCATGAGGACGGGAGAACGTTGTTCTCATGAGGATGGGAGAAGATTCTCCTCGATGTTCTCCTGAGGAGAACGTTCTCCTCGTTCTTCTCTGGAGAACTCATTGGTATGCGTCATGGCGCTGAGTCTTATTAAGTTTCCACGAGTGCGAGACATCTGGAGAGGGTCGCTGGCGTTCCTCAAATCTAATCTGGAGCTGGAGATCAGGAGCAACCGACGGCCCCGCCGCCGCGCAGTGAACCACTGCAGAACCGGTTCAGACCACCACAGAACCGGTTCAGAACCACTGCAAATCTGCTCTAGAACTGCTGCAGAACCACAGAGAACCACTGCAGACGTATGGATCTCTGGACCAATGAAAACAGACGATTAAGTTCCTCTGGACCAATGAAAACATCAGATTAACTCCCTATGGACCAATGAAAACATCCGATGAAGTTCCTCTGGACCAATGACGGCTGGTTTCCCATTAGTGGCTCATCAAAGGCCGCAGCAACACCAATAAAACTTAACTTTGACAGAGAATGAGGAAGATCCAGTCCAGTAGCAAATCGTAAATCTCAGGCCGACATTTTTACCTAATTTAGATAATTACTAGCCTGGGGGGCTTTTATCAAGCACTCGCCACACCACCACCACCATTGCCCTGTAACTCCGACCGCAGTACAAATGAGACGCAGGAATAGGGGTTCAGTGCGACAGATTGATAGTGATTACAAAGGGTTCCACTCTCGGACAGAGAGGAGACCGGGGAGGGGGGGGGGTCCCCAAAGAGAGGCTTCCACATGGAAAGCTAACTTTACGCTATTCAGCTGAGGATTGGCCAAGGAGCGTCAACTGGATCTATACTGGACGCTTCTCTCGGATAATGAGGCTTCACTACGCTATTGTACTCTTCATCCTCCCCCCCCCCCCCGCCTTTATTTTCTTCACCTCCTTTTCCCTTCATATCCTCCTCCTCATCCTCTTCGTCATCCCTCCTCTTTCCACCTCCTCTTCCTCCATTGGCTTGTTCTAGCGGCGGTGGTGGTGTAAGGGGTGGTAATAGGGGAGGTGGTGCCAAGGGTCAGGGGTAGGGTGGAGGTCTATATGGGGGTCACCAGGGGGGTTATATTCCTGGGTGAAAGGGGACGGAGACCTACAGAGCCAGGCCAGAGGTATGGACTAAAACCTGAGAACAGAGAGCGCCCAGATGGAGAGAAAATGAAAGGATTTGATATTTTAAAAAGATGTCACTTCACCTTAAAGGTCCCTGGGTCGTTCTACAACCCTTAAACACCCCTTAACTTATCGTCAGTCCTATAGTCAATATTAACACGAATCTATATTGGACATGTGGGAGTGTGACATTTTTATTTGATAAAAAAAAAAAAAAACCTCTCACCTCTCCACTCCTCTGCAATCACTCTGTCATTACCATACGTTTTACAGACTGTCACAAAGCGCGTCTCACAACGGCCTCTGCACCGCAGCTCACCCCGCATCACGGCTCACCCTGCACGCTCCCTACACCCCGGCCGCCAAAGTAATGGCTCCCGGGGGAGTTAGCCATGAACGACGTGTTATTGGAGTGCAAGGGGCGCTTTACATTTGAAATATAGACTTAAAATTGGAATTTCGTTCCATCCTGGGAGTTGTCATTCCGTCTCGAAACTAAACTAAAAACAGATGAATCAGCTGTGACGGCCCCAGGGCTCCAAACGGTTTTGAAAAATGTGGAAAATTTGTGAGGAGCAAAAGCATATGAACCCACTGCGACGACACGCAGAAAAAAAAAGACGTTGTTTACTCCCGCAGGTTGACAGTTTTGTGCTTCTCAAAATATCTGCAGAGAGGAATTATGACATTTAAAGCGCCACAGGCCTTCATTTGTCTTCCCAATCCAGCGCTTATCCTTTGATAGTCAGAGCGACGCCATCTTGAGAACCAGTCTAGCGGCGGCTCCAGGTTCACTCATTAAAAATCCAGCCCGGGTCTTTGAGTCAACCGACCCCGGATTGTTCCTAATCCGTCACGCCGACCGGGTCGGCCGATGGGTCTGACCCCGGGCCGGGGGTAAACTGTGGACCGCACCGGGTAGCCTTGTTGACCTGGAGGGGGTGCATCAGTCAGGCTGTCAGACAACCCGCCTGTGTTTGCATTCCTCTTCCACTTAACATGGAAATGGAGGCAGAGACGGGAGAACGGTTTCATGCCTGGCACCGCTCGCCGCAGAATAAATCGGCCGCATTCATACTCGGTTTTGAACACCCGAGCCCCACAGCCACTCAGAAGCCACTTTACATGTCACACTTCACATGTCACGCTTCACATGTCACGACGCACACGTCACGCTTGCTGCTCGCACGCTGACTGGCGGCGGCAAAAGGGCAAGAACCCCACAACCGTTGGTGAGAGACAGGCGATTGCTCAAGGACGTCTGCCGATGCTTTGGCCGGGGATTGAACCAGCGACGCCTGCAGGTGGCGGAGGTTCATCAGAGGTGCTGCATGGGCAGGGGCCTTCTGAGGACCCCCCATGAGGCAGAGGCCCGGTTATTCCACACAGTGTCAGCTCAGCAGAAGAGCGGTTATGGTTCACTGTTAGCTCAGTGTCTCTCCTGATGTGAACAGGACTGAAAACCGTTCGGTGGTGAAGGCAGTCCTGTTGAACACAGCGGTTACCACCTAGGGGTTGTGACCCCTGATACATAGCCTCCTAGAATAATTGCCTAAGTCATATTTTAAGTCAAATAGATGACTTAGGCAGAAAGTGATTATGTTTTGAGGCTGACTATATGAAGTCACAGGAGATTGCAGACTTATAATAACAACATATTTTCTGGTACATTTTGCAAAGTGAATGTGTGAATGTTGAGTGGATCCTAACAGACTGCCTAATGGTTCATCCCTGACTGTGTCCTGAAGTGGCCCGGGTTAGACACAGAGATCACTCAGACCCTCAGACGGAGGGTCAGGGATCCAGCCAACCCTGTTGTTCAGCTAAATTAAACCCTGATTCGTTCTTCTTCCCCAGCCTGGTCTGCGGGCTCCGGTGATCAGCCATTGTTACAGCGGATCCAATAAACACAGTGTTTACACTCTGGGGAAGCAGCGTCTGATTGAAAGCCACCAGCTTTGGAGGGTTTGAAGTGTGTGGTGGAATTCGATAACCAAGCGAGTGTGAACAGAAGGAGAGAGAGAGCGGAAAGAAGGGCATTATCATTCATTACCGCGCTACTGTGTTCCCCGCCGTTTGTGGTACGAGTAATAGCTCATCATGGCAGAGGTATTATTCTGTTGCCATGGAAACCATCTATACCCATATGAGGACAATGCAGAATGCAGACGTTCTCGCCTATTTGTTTTATACTAAATATACACGCACGCCACGCCAGACATCATTCTCCTAGTGCCACTTGTTATTAATACTGCCCAAAAAATACAAATATTACAGTGACAATAAAAAAATAGGGGAGTCAGTGGAACCCTATACAGCGGAACCCTATAAGACCCCTATACAGCGGAACCCTATAGGACCCCTATACAGCGGAACCCTATAGGACCCCTATACAGCGGAACCCTATAGGACCCCTATACAGCGGAACCCTATAGGACCCCTACACAGCGGAACCCCATAGGACCCCTATACAGCGGAACCCTATAGGACCCCTATACAGCGGAACACGTCCCGCCCCTTAGTGTTGAAGCGGCGGTCCTACCGAAGTACTCCTCGGCGGGGGGGTTCTCCATGTCGAACAGCATCTTCTTGGTGAGGCGCTCCAGCTCATCCTCAGGGCGGCCGCCGGCCGGGACGCCCTGCAACCAGAGAACAGCATCTCTCGTTAATGATGGGGCAGGAACAAGACAGCTCGTTAGTGTAGTCATTCAGTAACGGATTCACTTGTTCAGTCTGGGAAAAGTCAGGGCGATAGTAGCTCAGGAGATGGAGCGGGTTAGCGATTAGGAGCGAGTGTCGGGGTGTCCCTGAGCAAGGCACCTCACCCTGACTACTACCGATGTCGCCTTGCATGGTTGACACCGCCGTTGGTGTGTGAATGTATGAATGAATGGTTGTAAGTCACTTTGGATAAAAGCGTCAGCAAAGTGCCCTGAATGTAAATGGAAAGATACAAGCTAGCTCGTTAGTGTAGTAACACAGCAACGGGTTCACTCGTTAAGTCCGGCGCAGATACAAGCTAGTTTGTTAACGTAGTCATTCAGTGATTGGTTCACAGGACAACCAGACCACTTGCCTTCATTCCTTTCAGTGAAGACTTGCAGAGCCCATCCAAACATCCGTACCGGTTCTAGGCCGGCCCCACAGAAACACAGAGGCCCTCGGTCCATTCCTGACAGAAACATTCCCCTCACTTCCCTCCTTCCCCTTCGGGATGAAGTTCAACATAAACCCTACATATATTATACCGGTTAGCAGCTAGCGGGCTTGCTCTGCATTTGTTAATCACCCGGCGGTAATTAAAACGCGGAGCCGCGCGGTCCTCAATTAGCGGCCTCCCTCAGCATCACGCGCCGTGGAGAACGCGTGTTTCTGAACTCAAAGGCTACGAGGGAACCTTGACTGGCTGTTCCCGGGCGCAGCCCCACCGGGCTCCCAGCGGTGCTCTGAGGACCGGGCTCCCTAATTAAACATTCATTTGAGGTTCTGCCGCCTCGCGTTCCCCTGCTGGACCCTCCGACCCTGGCTCTCCCCACAGCGGAGCTCAGGGTGAGGCCTTCTGCACCCCCACACCCCCCCGAAGACCTCCAGGCCGCTGTGGAGTGGGCCGCGGCAGCGAGGAAACAGACCCTGAACACCCCCTTAGACGATTGAAATAAATGAATGGGTAAAAAAACGCTGATGGGGAGAGACGATGGGGAATGAGGATAAGAGATCATTTGTCTTCCTCCTCACATCCTTCGAGGTCTCTGCGAGGCCGGGGAGGAACGCCAGAGGAGGAGGGTGATGAGTACATGCAGCTTGCGCACATGCTGTGGTTTACATCCACGTTGTGTCATCCGCAGAGGGCCCGGTTCAAAGCCTGCACGGTTTGCCGTTATGTTATCGTAGCGGTCTGTGTCATTCGACAACAGAGCTCCCCACACTAAGAAGTGTGGTGGACCTTTTTGCTGTCAATCATCCACAGTCAGCCCCTCCCACTGGCACCAGGCCCCACCCCCTCTCTTCTGTGTGTTTGAGGTTACCTGGGCCACAACCTCACCTTTATTTAATTTCATTACAGTCTTTACTTTCTTTTCTTTCTTGCCCTTTAATCATTCCCCGTTAGTGTTCGGCAGACCTTGTGTTTAGTGTGTGTGACTTCATCCTCAATAAACTATTAATCACCATGTTTGTGTTCCTTTGTTTTCAATGGCACACATTAAAGGTGCGTATGTTTTGAAAAGCCCTCGGTATAATAACAGTCTGATGGATTGACTGATTGACCTTTGACCCTCCCCCCGGGTCAACGACGTTAGCTTAATCCAGGGGCTAGCGTCGATGCTACACAAGGTTTGATTTCCAATAGGCTAATCCCACCGCAGGTCTGACCTTTACCGCCGGCACAAATGGAGCCGACAGGGAGAGGGCAGGGTGTCGGGGGCCCGTCTCGGTCTGTCGTGGATTTATCCAAGGATTACCCCGTGACACCGGGGAACCAGGCATTGTCAATACGGGAGTGAGGGCCGGGCGAGGGGAGTGTGGAGGTTTAACATTTGGAGAGAGGCAGAGTCACAAACACAAATTGCTTCTACCTTTCTGAGAGACCGCATGAAGCGCCGAACCTGCAACGGGTAATTTACTATCGACTACGATTTAGTAATTGAGTCAAGTCTAGGTTTTTCCTGCATAGAGGAATTTTGGCACTGCCCCCCCCCCGCCACCACAAAGAGGTTTTAGCCAGGACCAAAATAAAATCCCAAGCGACCAAATAATACAAATTGAAAATAAAAATAGTAATTCACATCCCCTCCGAATAACCATTTATCAACGAAGTGTTGAACAAGCACAACAAAACCTTCTTTACGTCTTTGACTTCTTTTCAATTGAAAAATGTTGTACAACCCGCAACTGACCCAGACAGAGTAAATGGTGAATGGACTGCATTTATACCGCGCTTTTCTAACCAGTGGCAACTCAAATCGCTTTACAATATTGCCTAACATTCAGCCATTCACGCACCCATACACACACTGACAGCGCTGTCAGCCACGCAAGGCGACAGCCAGCTCGTCGGGAGCAGTCAGGGTGAGGTGTCTTGCCATCCTTCACACACCCTCCCAGATAGTGCTATACTTATAAGTATACTTGTGCACATCTCTTACTCGGGATTGCCTGTCACTGTAGAGTTACGACACTGAAAGCACGCCCACCTCAGACGATGGTCTCATCATCATTAAAAGGTCTCACAGACGTCCAGTAAACACACACTGACTGCCCTATGATTCATCGCCACAAGCAAATCACTGAGTGTGTACTACAGCGATGCTCTTATGTTCACCGAAACATTGATTCTCCCGGCAGATGCTGATATGGTCCAAACTATTTGTGTTGAAGAAGATGCACCAAAGTATAACATAACAAAATCCAGACGATGACAAAAAGTTAAAGTTGGGGTCGCAAACCCCAACTTTAGTCACAGATTGAACAGGTTGGGAACCACTGGGCTAAGAGCCCTTGGATGTCTACAGGTACACTGTGGACATGTGGGAATCGAACCCAGAACCCTTCAGTTGGGATTAAACCCCCCTGGGCCCTACAACACCCTGCACCCCATGTGAGTGACCCATGCTCTCATGTATCGGGGCCATTCTGTCCTGTAAACAAGAATGTGATCTTCCAAACCACGGCGGCAACACTATGCCAAACTTAGCCTTGTTTCCTCCCCAGAAGAACATCTTGGACCAATGAGATAACCCTTCCTCCAGGACAGGGCTGTGTTGCCCCGTTCCCCTCCCCTGGCTCGGGGCCCAGTGGTCAGCTGCTTTACGACGTGTGAGAGGGCGGTCTGACCGGTGGAGGTAATGGAGCCCTCAAGCGTAGGCCTCATTAAACCCTCTGCTATGCCGTTACATCACGACCAGCTGCTCGCCGCTACCTCCGGAGTGACATCATCGTTGCAGGACAGCAGGCAGCTTGGCGTCTCAACCGTGATACACCTTAAGAGTGACCGCAGGTTCGATTCCCACCCGCGGTTCTATGCCACGTGCGACTCGATCTCTGCTTCAGAGCTCCCTCCTGTCTGTCTGCTTTGCCGTCCACGCTGGCACCGAAAGCCTGTTCAAATATTTATTTACAAGCAGAGAGATGATGAAATCGATGGCCGTTGGACAGAGACCCACGAGTCCTGGTGTTTATCACGGTGTTTGTCTCTGGTCCTTACGCCCTCACGAAAACAACTCAACTCTATTCATCTGTAGATAAATACTGAAGCCAGCCGGAGCATGGCACGCGTTTACACCATTGAACTCGGGGTGCCACTGCTCATGGTGTCTAAACTCAAGCAAAATTAACAATTTAGGGGCTGCACCGTGCCGCTCGGCGCTCAGAGAGGCTAAGGGAAAGCTTCCATTACCGGGAGCGAGGCAACTCGTCTCCGCCTCGTGTAAAGCTGTTTTCCCTGCTGGCGGCCGCAGCAACGTGCACCAGGAGAGTTTAAAGCACCTTGTTAGGCCGTCCTTTGTGGCGCGGAGCAGTTATTCTGCACTTGAATGAAAAGGAGGAAACTGCCCCCCCTCGCGCTTAATGGACGCTGCATACTTTGAGTCGGGTTTCGGGAGGCAACAATGAAGACACGGCGGCCCCCCGCATGAGACTTGCTGCCCTCCTGCTCCAGACGCCCCGTCTACTCCTCGATCGCCTCCTCAGGGGAGGGGAGCAAGAGTGAACCGAGGTGGTGGTTCCCTGATTGTCCCCCTAACGATACACCACCGTCTACACCACCCACACCGAGATCAGCAGGATATGGAGGAGGTTAGGAGGTGGTAGGGGACTAGTAGGGAGGGAGGTGGAGGAGAGGGAGATAGAAGGGAGAAGGGGGAAGGAGAAGGCAGGAAGTGGGAGAAAGGGAGGTGGAGAAAAGGGAGGATGAAAAGGAAAGGAAATAGGCTAAAGGAGGAGAAGGAAAGAGAAGGATGAGAGGAGAAGAGAGGGAGAGGAGGAGCGGAGAGGAGGTAGGATGGAGAGAAGGAGCAGAGAGAAGAGGAGTAGAAAGGGCAATGAGGAGAAGGAGGGAGGAGGGGAGAAGCTGTGAGAGGAGGAGGAGAGAGGGGAGCATGGAGGGGAGAGGCGTTGAGAAGTAGAGAGGGCGAAGGAAGGGGAGAAGGGAGGAGGAGAAAAGCATTAGGAGATGAGGAGGAGAGAGGAGGGCGGACGGGTCGAGGTGCAGGGAGGACGGGTGACTTGCTCTCTCTGCTCTCTCACACAATGTGCTCCTGCCAACCTGTGTGTCGTGTGTGAGGGTACACAAACAACATTCCCACAATGCACGGCAGATGCCTTCAACCCCTCCCCTCTTATCCACCTTTGTGACCCCTCCCTGGGTCCCTCTCTCTCCCCAGTCTCTCTCTCTCCCTGTCTCCCTCTCTCTCCCAGTCCCTCTCTCTCCCTCTCTCCATTTCTTCCTCTCTCTCCCAGTCCCCCTCTCTCCCCCTGTCTCCCTCTCTCCCTGTCCCTCTCCTCAGGGTACCAGGAGGCCACTTCAGCAGAGGAGCGTGTCCCAGTAGGACTGGGATCTCCAGACGGTGGGAGGACCACGGGGCCCAGAGGGGTGGAGAACAGGAGCCGTCCAGATCCCCAGCCTCCTCCTGCAGACCGGCTCAGAGGACCACGCATGAAGTCTGCTTGTTGGTTCAGAGCTCGCGTCTGGATTCACAACCTCCAGTAGAAACAGAACCGGGCGACTCAAGGTATATTCCCCAGGCGGTTTCAGGTATCCAGCGATCAACGTGAAACGTCCAAGAAGCGTATAGCGTGTTTTATACTGCGATTCAAACTGATTGATGGGGAAGATAATCCCTCCATAAACACAAGCTGCTGATATCTGTTGGGTTTCCTCGCGAGCCTCCCCAACACAGAGGAACCCTGCTGCTGAGAGAGAGAGAGAACGAGAACGCGCGAGAGAGAGAGAACGCGAGAGAGAGAGAGAGAGCAAGAGAGAGAGAGAAAACAAGAGAGATAGAGAGAGAGAGAGAGAGAGAGAGAGAGAGAGAGAGAGAGAGAGAGAGAGAGAGAGAGAGAGAGAGAGAGAGAGAGAGAACGAGAATGAGAGTGAGAACGATAGAGAGAGAATAGAGAACAAGAGATTAAAAACACATAGAACAGGCTCATAAAAGGAGCCGTTGGACTGCAAGCAAGACGTCTCTCCGTCTCTATCTCTCCCTCATGTGATCCACACAAATCGAACAAAGACATAATCACTCACGCGGGCACATTCATCCACAGATTAAGTGGCGCTGAATGACTGAAATAATGGCGCCGAGAGGAGAGAGACGAGAGCAGAGACACGACCACTTCCTGTCTGTGGCGAGGAAGACACGTGTGTGTGAGGTGTGTGTGTGCTACATGTGTGCGTGTATAAGAGTGTGTGTGTGTGTTTATGTGTGTGTGTGTGTCTGCCTCTGTGTGCACGTTCGAAAGGTGTGTGTGTGTTTGTGTGCGTGCATTAGATGTAGGCATGTGCATGTGTGTGTTTGTGCGTGCGTGTTTGTTCGTTAGAAATAGGTGTGGGCATGTGTGAGTGCGCGTTAGAGGTAGGTGAGTGCGTGCGTTAGAGGTAAGTGTGTGTGTGCGTGTTTGTGTGTGCGTAAACCACACATGCATGCCTCACAGGTCCGTGTCCACACGTGGAACGCGTCACAGCGTTCTCCTCCCGCGTGCTCCTCCCTGCACCACGGCGCTGGGGGGTCACGACCCCGGACACGTTAACATGTAAACATGTAAGCAGCGGTAATTACAGAGCTGCTGCGGCGCGTTAGGCTCAAGGCCGCGCGGGGGGGGTGGGGAGTACACAGGGTCCCGCCGAAAATAGGTCAGGTTGCCTCAGCGCCAATTAAAGGCAGAGAACCACGCCGGGCGCAGAGCATTCTGTGCACCGAGAACCGGCAGGATGATCACAAATTAACCGACACCGTAATTGACATTTTCCACCAGCAGCCCCCAAATCTACAGAACCCTGATTGAATCTGCATACAGGAGAACAGGCAGGGGGGGGGGGGGGGGGGGGGTGTGGATACGCAGAGACCGGAGGAGAACATAATGCATGTCGACGGGCTTTTCCCTGTGTTTAGAGAAGAGATGTGCGTGCATGAAGAACTAGGTCACGTCTTCCAAACTGACACATCCTCCCTGCAAACAGATACGAAACGGGGGAGCCACGAGCGAACGGCACGCCGCAAAACAAAGTACAATAGCTACTGTCTGCACGCAGAGAGAGAGAACCAAACAATTACAGGATTACACTGTAGAGGCGTCCGTGCTGCGGTTTGAGGCCGCGGCTGCCTTTGAGCACACGGGCTGAAACCATTTCCTGCTGCAGTGACAGGTGTCTGTCCTTATGCACACGCGCATGAGCGAGCGAGCGAGCGAGCAGCCCGCACGCGTGCACACACACACACACACACACACACACACACACACACACACACACACACACACACACACACACACACACACACACACACACACACACACACACACACACACACACACGTGCAGATGACAGGTTGTGTCTCTGCACACGCTCTGCCTGCTGTCGCCTCCTTCCTCGGCGTCTCCCCGTCACGCCCCAGGTGGGACTGACGCTCTCTCTGTCTGCTAAACAAATAGATGCAAACGGCGGTTCGGAGAGGCTACCTAAAGGTCACCGCCTTCAGCTCCTCCACCACACCTCCTCCACCACTCCTCAACCTCCACCTCTCCTTGACCCCAACTCCACCTCCTCCACCACTCCTCGACCCCAACTCCACCTCCTCCACCACTCCTCAACCCACCTCCTCCTCTCCTCCACCTTCTCCACCACATCTCCACCCAACCTCCACCTCCACCTCTCCTCCACACCTGCTCAGCCACGACAGGGACACCAGGTCTCCTGGAAACAACTTAAGAAGCCGTTTTTTAACTGACAGAAAAGAGGTGGTTAGGTTGGTGCAAGCTTTTTAGCTTTTGAGTGTTAAGGCGTTTCAGTCTCTTCCACGGACAGAGGACCTCGTAAAGAGACGCTTCATTATGTCGGTTCCCACCGCATTCCACACACACAGCATTCCTCACACACACCAGCGCAGGGCCGTGCGGTCTAGCGCTGCGGTGTCCGGTCGTACCCGCAGCGGCCAGCAGGGGCCACTGTTATGCAGGTGGATGTTGGCCAGGCGCAAGACTTTGGATAACAAAACAAATCCACTCACCTGGAAATGATTTAAACCAAAACACTACAGGAATCTCCCGACTCTCACGCAAAGTAATGGAGAGCGGGAGATTCTTTTGTTTTCCACTAATCAAAGTAAAAAAATCCGGTCTGTCTGGATCTTAAATTGAAGTTATATATTCATCAACGATCCTGGATGGGTTTAGAATGCGAGTGAGCAGCAGGTCAGTGCATTATAAACAGACGCAGCGCCGGTGAATTACGGCGGGCTGCATTCCTCAAAGGACAAGGCCGGAGTAATTTATGTTTTTATGGCTCTCTGCACTCATAAGTAATGTTTGGCCGGCGCTGCGCAGACAACCCGTTGCCAACGGAGACCGAGATGTCCTGCTGCCTCGGTCAGCAGAACCAGCGACCAGCGTGTCTAACTAGAACCATCGACCAGCGCGTCTATCTAGAACCATCGACCAGCGTGACTGCATAGCATGACTCATAGCAGCAGGTCAGTAAGGTAGTCAGAGGAACATCTAACCAGGAGAACATCTAACCTGGACAACCGTCAGATGAATATCTAACCAGGAGAACCGTCAGAGGAACATCTAACCAAAGGAACTGTCAGAGGAACATCTAACCAGGAGAAACTCTAACCAGGAGAACCATCAGAGGAACATCTAACCAGGAGAACGTCAGTGGAACATCTAACCAGGAGAACCGTCAGAAGAAAATCTAACCAGGAGAACTGTCGGAGGAACATCTAACCAGGAGAACAGTTAGAGGAGCATCTAACCAGGAGAACCACCAGGGTTCTCCCTCTCAGGGTCAGGTCAGCGAGGTGGCGGGACCCCTTCAGAACGAGGGTGAGGAATGGGGCAGTGACCAGCAGTACTTCGTCTGGCTGCTCAATGAGCCTCCCTGACAGGGCATTGATTCTGGTCGTTATTTACTGGCCGGACTGGGAGCTTCAGAGAGGCAGCAGCAGCAGCCAATCGCAGCGCAGGATTATTTACAAGGAGCCCCTCTGACAAACACCTCTGATCTACCGAGGGCTTGATTGACGAGCCAAGCCACCAATCAAGTGGAGGCCGACTTTCGTTATTTCGGACGTTTGCGGGGGTGGGAACCTGGAGAAAGGCTCTCCATATCGGTCGTCTCCTGAGTCGGTGGGCCGGGGGTAAATATAGGTGAACCCTGTGACCGTCTTGAGCGAGGGGAGGGGCCGAGGTGTTCGTAGTGAGAACGAGGTCGCCGTTTCATCACCACCCTCGAGGACCACATCATGTGGCCCAACCTCGCCCTCCGACCTTTACACCACCCAAACATTCCCCACTCAGCCGCTGCAAAACGAGAAGGTGTTTTGCGCTCATTTGACCTGGACATGAGCCAAGTGGAGACCATCCCCATGCCAGGGTGGACCTGTGGCTGGGGGGGGGGGGGGGGGGGGGGGGGGGGGGGGGGGGGGCAACGAGGCTTGGCCTCTATGTATGCAGCTCCTTTGAGGAGCATACGTAAATTCAGAGTCCTGTGGGGTCAGGGGTCAAAGGTCAATGTTGTACTGGTAACTGGAAACGGCCGTCATAGATCGCATTCAGGAATGGTCCCAGTTCAAGGCCTACTTCAAAAGTACTGGGATCTCATGGTCAGATCTCATTTATTTAACAAAGTTAAATAAATAAAATAAAAGTGATTTATTTCTCACCTGAATTAAATTAATCTGCTCTAAATGAATACCGGCACAAGCGAGTTTAATGTGGCTTTGTGCGGAAATGATTGTGAATTTGCCTTAATACTATTTTTAAAATGTAATTAATCGATGTGAATGTACTTCATCCATTTTGGTAAAACTCAAGCCATGTGACTTCCCATATATGACTTGTATTCAGCCTTTGTGGACATCAACAATGAACCATTACAACACAGAGGCCATCGACCGTCTCTGCGCTTGACAAAATAAAATCAGACAACAAACATCCTAGGTCAAACAGGACCTGGTCTGACACAGGCCACTGGGACTGGTACGGCATGCAAATGCTCTGCAGCAGGTAGGACCGAGAGAAAGAGAGAGAGAGAAGTCTTGGGCCCGTTACTTAAACACGTCTGACAGATGAAACCAGGGCTGACCTTCTAGGGGCCTGCTGTTGGCCGCAGGGGTCGAACAGTTAGCGGTAATCCCTTCCCTGTCAAGTGTCACTCAAGCTCAGTGGTAACAAGTCATCCTCCGAGCTCAGCTTTCCGTTGGATCCCGGGAAGACTCGCGGAAATCGCTTCAGCGTGTTGATCGGCAGCCAGCAAATCTGCAAAATGTTTTTTTCTCTCCCGCCTCGCCACAATAGAGATCAAACGAGGGAGGATTTGAGTAATTAAGAGTCCTTGAAGCTGTTGAGGCTCCTCTCTTACACCTCCACTTCACCGAGGTTAGATGCGCTCCGATGACGCAGACCTCTGAGACTGAGGAGTCTCTGGATCAGGGTTTCCATTCTCTCTTGACACAAATAACCGCTTCTCGGACGGCAAACGCCGTCGCTCAGCAACCACAGAGGATTATGTGAAGCCATCTCTTTGATAAAGTCCTCTGTCAACGTCAGTCAGTGAGCGAGCGTCCCCTAGCGTGACACAAAGTGTCCGGGTCAGTTCTCCGCCCGGCGTCTCAATAGAGGCCTCCATCACTGCCAGTGTTTAGTCTTCATTTGCTGCCCCAACAAGAGGAGCTGAAGCACGTCCAGCACCCAGTCAGCAGACGTCTGACAGGTCACCGAGACGTCACCACACCAAGGGTCACCCAGAGTGGCTCAGATAAAGGCCAAGTTGACAGATTCAGCTTTCACCCTAATCTGGCTTTGAGTCCATATAACCGAATAACCCCTTTTCATTGGTCTATTTTGGGCCAGCGTGGCCGAACAAGACAAACAAACAGCGAAGAGATTACAGTTCAACACCGGACGTGTCGACCACCCTGAGAAAATAACACTTTAGTTTGGCCTTGGAAAGCGCCAACGTGGTCGAGCTGGAGGTCAGCTGCCATAAACAGCTCTAGAGCAGAATGGACAGCGGTTCCTAACCAAGACTAGGTGTGCCCTGCCATTTTGGTGGGATTTAATGACATATTGCTAACCCTAACCCTAGGTTAGAGTGACACCAGCATGAACGAGTGAAACAAGGGGTGTCCTTCTGTCTATCCTTCAACCAACTGATCAGAAATGTCACTTTAGTCCAGAAGTAGAAGTTTAAATGTGTTTGTGTGTCTGGTATTGTCCCTGGCCTTTAGTACAATATAAACCGTCTCTGTGTGTAGAGTGCTTAACCTCACTCACTATGTTTTAAATGGTGAATGGACTGCATTATACAGCACTTTTCTTTTCAATGGCCACTCAAAGCACTTTACAATACTGCATTACATTCACCGATACACCGACGGCGGAGTCAACCACGCAAGGTGACAGCCAGCTCGTCTGGAGCAGTCAGGGTGAGGCGTCTTGCTCAGGGACACCTCAACACTCAACTAGGAGGAGCCAGTCGAACCAGCAACCTTCCGGTTACCAGCCAACCCGTTCTACATCCTGAGCCATATGCCACCCCTTTTAAGACCCTCTTTAGACCAGGTCCGCTTGCAAAAGAGATGTTAAATCTCAGCTTTCTCTATCTGGATAAATCAAGGTTAATGAGAATGAAAGACATTGAAAGATAGTCAAATCTCTGGTTGAATGTGGACTAATTCCGAACCAGGGAAGTGGTGTGTGTCAAGGAAGGGCTGAATATGAAGTAGAGCATTAAGACTAACAGTACGACTCAAATCACAGATACACAAAGGCAGCAGCCAGCGTCTCCGAGCCCATTATCAAACTATATCCTTGGGAAAGCATCACAAATATACACCACACATAATATATCAACCAAATTAGAACCGCGCTTTCATCTGGAATCAAAGAGACGCCGGCAAATCTCATAAACGCCACCTTTGTTTCTTCTTTATTAATAATGGATCATTCTGGGACCGCCGCCGCCCGCTTTTAAATAAAATGTAGACTTTTGTTTTTGAACAAATATAATTAGAATTTTTTCCCCGTAAAAGATACGCAATATAATTTGTGTTTAGTAAAACAACGTCCTTGAAGAGGCCGTCCCAGGGGCGAGGGGGGGGGGCCTCCGTGTTTTGAACACGCATAAAATCCTTGAATTAAAGCGAGGACTCGGGGGTCCTCCTCGTACACTTTCCAGAGATGGCGGACGGAGGAGTGCTGGGGGTCCCGACCACCTGACTCCGTCTCCTCCGCCTAGCAACCTGATCACTCTGGTGGGGGGGCCGGTACCACGGGGTAGTACCCCCGATGGAGAGGTACCTGAGGCCCTCATGTATTAGTGGTTAGGGTTAATAAGGTAATATAATAGCACAGTAATATAAAGTAATATAACAGCCTCGTACAACAGTATGTACTAAACGACTATAGCAAGGTCCTCACACACTCCTGATGAAGAGGTACTTTACAGCTGTCATATATTAGTGTACTACATTAATACGGTAATATATGTACATAATATAATGCCATCGTACTAAAGTACTAAAGTACAAGCAAGGTCCTCAACCACTCCTGATGAAGAGGTACTTTATGGCACTCGTATCTTAGTGTACTACATTAATACAGTAATATAACATCAGTAAAATAAAGTAATATAATACCATTTTATAACAGTAGCGTAAGTACTACAGCAAGGTCCTTAAAACACTGATGAAGAGGTACTTTACAGTTTGTATATTAGTGCGCTAAATGAATAAGTAATATAATATAAAAGTAATATAATACCATTGTATAACAGTAGCGTAAGTACTACAGCAAGTTCCTCAACCACTCCTGAAGAGGTACTTTACAGCTCATGCATTAGTGTACTACATTAATACAGTAATATAGCCACAGAAACATAATACCATCAGACAACAATACGTACTAAACGACTATAGCAAGGTCCTCCCGATGAAGAGGTACTTTACGGCTCTCGTATCTTAAGTTCAAAATATGAATAAAGTAATATAGCCATGAAGTGCAACTATAGTGCAATGGCAAGGTGTTAACCCCTGATGCCGAAGTGGAATCTTAAAATGATATGATATAATATCGCTTTAGATCATAAAATAATTATTAATACATTAATCGAGCATAAAGTGTGAGAGCACAATACTAACGTAAAAATACAGTTGACTCAGGTTATGGGTAATTTAATTCAGCCTTGAGCAAACTAAATAGGCCCTTTATAAGGCTCTATTCACACACACTTTATCTTTATCCACGAGGCACAAGTCGAATTAGAGAGCATCCAGCCTGTCAACCAGGGTCGCCGGCGAGGGCAGAGACAACGGAGGCAGCGGCCTTCAACAGAACCTCGACGTATGGAGACGCCATGTCACCGCTCGCCGTGGCAACCGAGCCGAGGCTGGAGACCGGCGTGGAAGGAAAACCGTAAACAAACACTGGCAAACAGAGGCAAAAAACCCTGACTGCTCTCCGTGAGACAAATGAGAGCAGGCAGTGTAAAGCCCTGTGGTAAAGACCTGTTCATAATTCATGGAGGTTGAAACAACTGTTTACCCTCCGCATCGCAGTAAACCAGCCCCCCGCTGCACGGCAATCTAAAGACGCATATGTATCCCTGTGATGTGCACACACAGACACACACACACGGGCACACACACATACACACAGACGTGGCCATATATGAAGTACCACCGCCATAGCAAATTTTATTTTCCTATTAATCATGCGGCGGTCGCTTCTTCATTAGAAGTAAATTCAAATGGAAATTGTGATTTAGGATGCGAGCGAGCGAGAGGGAGGGAGGGGGGAGAGAGGGAGGGAGGGGGGGGGAGAGGGAGGGAGGGAGGGAGGGGGGGGGGAGAGAGATGAAAAGAGAGACAAAGGGAGAGAGAAAGAGATGGAGAGAGAGAGAGCGAGAGCGAGAGCGAGAGCGAGAGAGAGAGAGAGAAAGAGAAAGAGAAAGAGAAAGAGAAAGAGAAAGAGAAAGAGAGATAGAGATAGAGATAGAGATAGAGATAGAGATAGAGAGAGAGAGAGAGAGAGAGAGGCGTTGCATAATGCGCAGGCCGGATGTTGAACCAGATTCAAACCAACAGCCCTACCGGCGCTAGGATGTCAGGCAGCGCAGCCTACATGAAACCGCTCCGAGGCCACAGGGCGCTGTGCAGAGGGTCCACACTCACACATCCATTATTAATGCACATCGGGGGCCCTGAGGAACACAGGTTCTGCTGAGAGGGGGCCGGGGGGAGTTCTGCGTACGGAGAACAGAGGGAACGCCGGCGTTCCTCACTGGAGACAATTCTATTGATGACATTGATCAATGAACTGGTGAATATATCGGCTGCTGGATCACTTTGTTGTGTATGATCATGTATTTATATAGAAGTATAAATTCTAATTGCATCATTTTATTTAATATTTTTAACCATGTTTTATATTTGTTAAAACCTTTTTCTTGTTGAAGAGGTACTGGATCAATAAAAACAGACAGAAAGAGAGAGATGGAGGAAGAGGAGAGAAAAAGAGATAAAGGGGGAGGAGGAGGAGGAGAGCGATGATGGAGGAGGATGAGGAGGAGGAGAGCGATGATGGAAGAGGAGGAGGAGGAGGACCCTTACCTTGGGCGGCCCCATGGGCTGCTCCCCGTACATCGGGGCCAGGCTGGCCGGAGGGTCGTTGATGAAGGTCTTCCTGGGGGCCGGGGGCTGGTAGGCCTGGGCCGGGGGCGTCGGCTCGGGCCTCCAGGCATTCTGCTGGCCGAGGCCCCCAGGGCCCGGGTACTGCGGCTCCTGGTAGCCCCCAGGACCCGCGGGGGAGAACCCCGGCTGGGGGGGCCCGTAGGCGAAGTCGGGGCCCTTGGGCTGGGCGGGCACGTACTGGACCTGGGCGGGGCCAGCGCGGCCGGGCTGCGGCTGGGGCGCATAGTGCTGGGGGCCCCCTGGAGCCTGGTGCTGGGGCCCCGGCTGGGCGGACCGCACCTGGACGTTGAAGGTGGGCTGGCTGGGGGTGGAGGCCGTGGCGTAGGAGGCGGCCACGGGCTGGGGGGGCGGGGCCGGCTGCTGGGGCTTGGGACCCGGGCTGGAGGAGGCGGAGGACGGGGGCTTGGGGGTGGACTTCTTGGTGGCGGTGAGGGGGGGCTGGGTGGGGATGACCATGCGCTTGTAGCCAGTGACGGGGGCGCCGGGACTGGCGGGTAGGGTGGAGGAGCTCTGGGGGGGAGGAGGGAGGACACAGTCAGACCGGAGAATCTGACACCTGAACTGTACCCGGGGGAGACCTGTGCTGTGTTCCAATATCCATACTTCTGACTTACTATACTTAGTTAGAGTACATAGGGCGTTCCAATTTCGATTGGGGCGAAAATAAGTGTACTGAAAGGACCCGGATGGTGCACAAATTACGCACCACGGAGTATTCGATTTGGAACAACACTGACATCTGAAAATCAGCGCACTTAGTGAGTGCGGATAGTGTACTATGTTTGTACTCATGGAAGTATGGATATCGGAACACAGCACTAGTCTCTTCTCAGGGACTATCCTGAACCAGGCAGAGCGTCAGTCAACAGTCATACCACAAAACCACATAAACATCCAGTGAGACAGGGACTCTTAAGGTGTAATCTTAAGAGACGCTGCCTCTCTCACAGACCTGAAGAAGCAGCCAAGCTCGCTCTGCACAGTGAAGGTCAGAGGAGCTGATAGCCTATTCTTCATGTTTCTGCTTATTCTTTATGACTGTCGCTTCATGGACAGCAGAGCGAAAAGGCAGGGAGGTGGAGATCGGAAGAGAGGTGTCAGCATGTGGCATAGGATCGTCGTAGGTGCGTTAGCAGAGCCTCCCAAAAGAGAGAGAGAAAGAAAGAGTAGGAAAGAGGAGAGAAAGAAAGAGGAGGAGAAGAGAGAGAGAGCTGGATGAGAGGAGAGGAAAGAGAGCGAGAGAGAGAGAGAGAGAGAGAGAGAGATGGAGGAGAGAGATGGAGAGGAGAAAGAGAGATGGAGGAGAGAGAGAGATGGAGGAGAGGAGAGAGAGAAGGAGAGGAGAGGAGAGAGAGAGCGAGAGATGGGGAAGAGCAGGAGAAGAGAGATACTGTAGATGGAGGAGAGGAGGGGAAGGGAGAAAGATTGAGGAGAGGAGAGGGAGAAGAGAGAGAGATGGAGTAGAGAGAGAGATGATGCAGGAGGAGGAGAGGTGTGTATGAGACATAATGGTGGCGTAGCACCGACGTGGGCATGGCGTCAGCGGACAGAGAACCCGATTCTTTTAAACCAGTCCCCGTCGTCCCTGGTTCTAATTTGTCTTCGAGGCAACATCTAGGACAAGATCAGACAATCCACATCCAACTGGTTTTTAAACGCATGAATAATTCACCGTCGTAATCGCCGTTGCATACAGCTGATTTTACAAATCCCCCCCCCTCCTCCCCAAAATAAAATACTGCGATTCCTCACAATAACGACAACACCAACAACAACGACAACAAGAAGCGGTTTGAGGGGGGGGGAAACTTCAGCCCAGGATGAGGAGGAGGAGGAGGAGGAGGGACAGAGGAGTGCTTGCTTAAAGGCTCTCTTATTGATTGTGTGTTTACACTCAGGAGATTACGGCGACGGCCTCCTCAGAGTCAATTACATGCCCACCTCGCCGCGGGGCTGCGGGGCCCGTCTCGCCACCGCCGCCCATAAACCACGGCTAATAAAGCCGGCGGGGAGCGGATAAATCGCCGGGGGGAGCGGGCCGAAGCGACAGCCGATTGGCAATGCCGCCTGACACTTGTGCTGACTTTGGCCGCTCATGCTGGCAAGACGGTAAATCACGGAGATTTGTGTCGCCGGTATCCTGGAAAGAGCGCGCCGTCGGAGCAGAAGCCCCGGCGGGCAGGCGGGCGGGCAGCGGCGGCCCGGGATGACTCGATCTATTGTCTGGCGACCGGTTTGGACCGGTGCCGGAGCAGAGGGGCGGGGCTGTTGAGCTGGGACTGTGAGGAGGCTAGCAATGCGCCGCGCCTAGCGCTAGCAAAAACATGTTTTGCCGTACATATTGGTGTCAGCGGTGCAGCCAGCCTAATAAGGGTCTATGATTAACCTTGGTGAGGCCTTATTAGGTTACTGCCCCAGGGTGAGCGTTTCAGTCAATTACTGGTTCTGAAGCACTGGGGGAACGTGCAGGAACATCTGAAGACTGAAGGCCTTCTGCTGCACCCCGAACTGATGAGATGTCTCTCTTAAGTGGGCCAGGGAGATGTTTTTTTCAATTGACTTCCTACAACAGTTAATCAAAGTTTGAGACGCACGTCTGAGATGTTTAAACGTGACGCCCTGTCTAACCCCTGTGTGCTTAACGCACATGCGTGGTTAAAAGCACAAAGTGTCTCATATTGAAGTGTTTGATGGTAGAATAAATCGATTAGAAAAGTAATCTGTTAATGGGTTTTAATCCCAATCTAATCCAGACCAGAGAAACACCCTTAAAGTAAGCATTCACCCCCGAAAACCCGAACTCTGAGATATATTCCAGGGCTTGTATCCGTCTCTCTGATTAGCATGAGCAAGAGGGAAAAAATTCCTTGTCTGTCTGCATATAAAAGGAAACGCCTATCTCCACTATGCCCTTTAGGAAGAAAATTACTCCATTTAAATGTTTCATGGTTTTTAAATACCCTAGATTATTAATCTATCTTTAAGGCTTCCCGACCTGCAGTGGCAGAGCAGTGGAAATGCAAATGGAGACCTCAAAATAATTACCAAGTCACGCTGCGTTTTCCACCCATTACAGTTGGGAGAGATTTGGCCCTTTCTTAACATTTTAACTAGCTGCAGCCCCGGATATTATCTGCTAAACCGAGCACAGTACTTTTCTGATGATCAGTGCTCTTGCGGCGGTTATAACAGGAAAAGTAAGTTACACAAACACAGCAGTGACAAGGACAAAGAACTACATCGACGGAGAAATAGATTGGAGCGAGCTGAATGAGTGTACCTCACGCAAGATGCACCGAAGGTAAGAAGCGATGAACAAACACACAGATCTTTGTGTTATGCTACTATAAAGCATTGCATTAGTTTATGGTTTGTGTTGTGCTGGAACATTCTTAATGGGCTTAATGCACATTCACTGTTTCAGTGAATCAAACTCTTTAGTGTATCCAGTGTAGGTGACTAACATTTTATTGATTATGTACACACAGTACATCTCTACCTCTGTACATATTCTGTCTTACGCTTCTATAAATGTTAGAAGCTGCAAACAGAATTAAATATTCCAGACCCTGGATAAGCAGTTTTGAAGATGAGGATGAGGAATTTTCTTAACTGAAATAATACAACTAGTACAGTGAATATTATGAAAACGATAATGATGATAATAATAATAATAATAATAATAATAATAATAATAGGGATAATTTTTACAGTTAAATAAAAGTTGAAGTCTTTTCCCCATCATAACGTAATAAACAGATAACGATGATAAAGAAATTTTTTGTGATCACTTGACACTTATTCAGTGTTTACAAACGGCTGAAGACACGCACATCGTCCCCATCTGCGTTGTCTATACACTGCTGTGTTCCCTCGGGCCACGCAGCAAACACATGGCGTCTCTGAGAAGGGAGCCGGCATTATTTATACAACTCTGTAGGTAGCGGTGTGTAAAAATAAGTTCCCCGCTCAGCAATGGAGGAGCTAGGGAGGAAAACGTTCAGACGGCGAGGGAAGGCACGCGGCAGAGTCTTCCTGAGGAGTGAAGGTTTAGACAGAGCACGTGGAGTTGGGTTATCGCGTACTCTGCTCAATGCCCTCTTTTTCCGGTGTGTGGATAATTGTTATTTAAAATGGAGCTCTTATTTAATGTATTGATGATTAGCTAGGAGACAAAGAACAAAATGGAGGCTTGGAAGAGCCTTCAGATGATGTTACAGAACGGTGAGGAAGAAAGTGTAAGGAAAGTATAGGAGAGCTGTAAACAAACACAAGATGCACACAAAATGACACACACACACACGGGTGTAGATAGTCCCCCCGCTGTAATGCAGACCGACTCTGTGCGCGTCCTGAGTGTGAAATTTCACAGGAGTGCGGAGAAGCCTTTCGACACGTTAAAACAGATTAGGAGAGATTTGCACACCTGGAGGGGGAACGGAAAACTGTTCACTTTGCATTTCAACCCACCAGGGGAGGGGGGTGGGGCGGAACCCCCCCAAACAGAGTTGCTGTGCCTCCCCTCTGCTCCTCAGACGCCCCTGTATCCTCCTCAACTCCTCATCCTCCTCCTCATCCTCCTCAACTTGTGCCGCTCGCTGTACTTCTGGACTTTTTACTTCCACCGGAGCGAGGAACAAGTCTTTCTGCGGATCAGCGCTTCTGTCCGTGAGGGAGTGATAACTTATCCGCGCTGGATTCTGTAATCCATACGCTTTATTCTGTATTCAAAAAAGTATTGAGTATAGAGAGTGTAGATTACTGAATATTATTGTAGATTACAGAATCAAATCAACGCTCGTTTGAACTCAGTAACTGATCACATTTATTTTTTCTAACCAAGATAGAGAACGTTAGTTATCCTCAAAGGGAATTGTACGTGTTGCAGCAAAATTCAGATTGAACAAAGAACGCATATAACTTACAAAAACAGACCTAATTACATTCTAAACGCAAATTCCAATCAAATGCCGAAAATAGGACTACCATTCTAGATAAAAAATACATTTAAAATATACACTTTTACTTCGGGGTAAGATATTGCCATTTATATGCCAATTACATTTTAAAAGTGCATTGTGCATTTCCACTCAGAGGAGGAGACTCCTCTCCGGCAGAGAGGGGAGTCTTATCACAGCAGGAGGCTGTCGCGAAGGGCAGGACGGACCTCCAGTCACGGCCCCTACTGCCATGGAGCTGAGGGGCCCCTGACTTAAGACCCTCTGGTCTGACCAGTAAGAGGTGTATGGGGGTGTAGTGTTCATTATGTTCAGCATAGAAGCTATAGAAGCTCCAGAGCGGTACGGATTCAACCCATATCAAATACTGAATGAGGTGATGGCTCTTGAAGTGTGGAAGTATGATTGTGTAAAGGCTGCTTGTGTCTTTGTGTGGTTGGAGGGTGGTGTGAAAAATACATCTGAAATCATAATCAGGGCCTGGCCTTGTGGAGGACTGATCTCTCACTGTGTGATGGACAGAGGTAGGCGGGGAGGGATCTAGACAGACAGACAGACAGGCCATCCAATCAATTAATTTGTGCTGAATGGAGTGATTAGACGTATTGCTTACTAAAGGCCTGTGACAGCCCCAGATGCCAGATTTGGTTATTTTTTGTCATTTGATTTATTTATTGCTGTGATTATTTTAAAAAATTGTAAAATAAATTCCCTCCCCTAGTGTTTAATGTGAAAAGGAACATTCAAATATAAAACAAGAATCCAACAGCCTGTACTTCACTTGCGTGTAATCAGTCTACTACCGAATACGACAAAAAAAGGAATCAAATGTCAGGGTTGAAAAGTTTAAAATCTGCTGGCCTTTAATATAATCTCCACGGTTCAGCAGTCCTGAATGGAGAGCCAAATTCACATGCTGCTCGGCTGATCTGAACATCGTTTTCCGGGTCCGTAAAGAAAACAGCACTCGAGGAATCGTTCGGTTCATTAAAACACCCCCCCCCCCCCCTCGATCTATCATCTCCTGGCAACCTGGCATCGTGTAACCTGTTCCAGTGTTTCCCAACATGTGGGTCGGGCCCCATTTGGGCTCGCTTCATATGCGTTTGCGGTCACATGAGATTTGCTCACTGATTAACGAAGGACGTTTGATGTAACATTTTTGATTAACTTTTCCCTTTTTTTTTAAGGTTTGAAAGGTCTCGTTAAAGGTCATGTATAAACAGACTTCTTAATGACTCGTAGCCACGAGCAAACTACTACGAATCACATCGTTTTGTGCAATGCACATAGGACACATGTTGATGGGGGGAAACAGATGTACCAAACCACTGTGCTGTACTATCCCCTATTTTCTCATAACTCCCTAAAAGACTAGGCTGTTTAAACTGTAGTCTTATTTGCAGAGGCACCACACATTAGTTTAACTAGACGACTGAATATATGAGGTCTTTATTATTGGCACCAGGTATTATTCACATAACTCCAGTGATGCACTCTGGTTTAAGATTCTGTTGGACACACCACCCGTTCTGATCTTTGACCCTGAACTTCTCCCCCCAGATGTCATGCTATGTTCAGGTTGCTAGCTCACGTCAAACCAACCCGTCCCTCACAGGGCAAACATTAGCCTTCCTCTCTGAGCGCTAGCACATATATCCGTAAGCTAACAAATGCTGCAGCGGACAGAGCTAATGTGTGGTGACAGCAGTTGATGCTTAGCCTTTTAGCGTCGCCTCTGCTCATGCCTCTCCTTTAAGCGCAACTTCTGATGCCGCTACGCCTTTTAGCATTGTTTCAGATGATGCTACCCCTTTAAGGATGACCAATGAGATTATTGAAGACAATTATATTGACGACAATTTCATAATTTAGCTGACACTTTTTTACAAAGTTACCTTAGGACTTGTTTTAGATACAAGTTGTTAAGGACAGCAGATGGGGTTTAGGGGGCAGCTTTCGCAGAGTTGTATAGACAAGCCCAAGCCCAGAACCTTTGGGCTGGGGAGTCCTGAGGAGACCCCCCCGCCACCCAGCCTGCTCTGCTCTGACCCCGGACACATTTAGACCCTCTGCTGGCCTGACCCTGAGGGCTCCAGACCCTGTAGCCGTCCCCTCTGGCACGTCTTCACCCCTGGGAGTAATCACAACAACAGCACCCGGATCAGAGCCAAGTAGTGGTGAAACCAAGGCCTTTTGGAGGAGACTCAGAAATGTTGGTACATGTGTCTCGACTCATATGTACTGGACTCATTAGAGTCAGATTAAAAACTGTCTGATCCTAGCGATTCAAGTTCAGTCCAGGTACAGGACAACGGAGCGGGAAACCGATTCCTAGCCCCCGCCATCTTGAGCCAACATGGATCCACGTATCCCTCTTGAGCCAACATTGCCTGCAGAGCCGGGCAGCCATCTTGAAACAACATGGTGCCAACATGGATGTATGGCTCGACATTTGTCCGTCCCGGCTCAAGACGGATTTGTCAAGACGGAGGACTTGCTGAGCGAGGCCGCCGTGGGCCTTGCCCGGGCTCGGTTTCCTAACAGGGTCAGACCGGGGGGTCAGGCAGAGAGAATGGGTCCATTTAGTCGGTGTCCATCACGCGCTAAGCCTCCGCTAAACCCAGCGAGCTGACCTCGGTAATGAAACATCTGCCCCGTTCGGATTTAGGGAAAACTTCTAAAAACACTGACATGGAGTGGATGTGAAGCACTCACAAACAGCCTGACATGTGAGAGAGATCCCTCTACCTCGCCTCCATCTGGGAAGAATCAAACCACGGACCACCGTGAATCAAACAGGACCACCATCCCCTGGTGACAGTCACCAGGGGAAGGTGCCTGTCCAGGGCGGAGGAGCGTCTGAGAGGCGATCTGACACGGCCTGCCACACACGCTGAGTGCAGGGTGGGGGGGGTGGGGGAGGGCGGAGGTCCCTCTTCCAAAACAACACTTAATATTAGGCATTACCATCGTTGAAAGGAATCTGTGTGTGTATGTGTGTGCATGTGTGTGTGTGCGTGCGTGCGTCTGCATGTGCGTGTATGTGCGTGCGTGCGCGTCTGTGCATGTGTGTGCTTGCGTGCCTGCGTGCGCGCCTGTGTGCGTGCGTGCGTCCTAGCGCGTGCCTGCGTGTGTGCTTGTGTGTGTGTGCATGAGCGTGTGTGCGTGCGTCTTAGCGTGCGCCTGTGTGTACGGAATACATTACAAAATGAATCAGAAAATGAGGGTGCCGTGATTGACCATGTTTGCTGCTCCCCACAGAGAAGCCGGGGTCACGCCGGGGTCACAGTTCCAGGCGATGCGGCGCAGTCCTAATAATCACACGCTTCGTCGAGGCTCCCATTCACACAAGGAACACTTGACCCCAGAGTTCACCGGCAGGTCATGGCTTGAATCCCACTGTTATGTGATATTTCTAGACAGTCAGCAAGCGCAGTCGTGCCGCTGAATAAACACTCTCATACGCAACAAGCTCTCGCCGCTGCACTAGAACTCTCCGGGCCGCAGAGTTCGCCCGAGTGGAACTGTGACTGTTGAGTCACACACACACACACACACACACACACACACACACACACACACACACACACACACACACACACACACACACACACACACACACACACACACACACACACACACACACACACACTCACACACACTCACACACACCGCGGGGAGGGAGCAGGAAGGAGGCCAGCAGGCAGTCATGTGGCAGATCAGGCTTCCGGGACTCTGCTGAAGAGAGTCACCAACTCACTCTGAAACTACCCCACACGCGCACAGGCACACCCACACAAGGACATACACACACACACACACACGCACGCATGGACACAAACACACATGCACGGACACATACACACATGCGCATGGAGACACACACACACGCATGGACACACACACATGCATGGACACACACACACACACATGCATGGACACACACACACACACACACACACACACACACACACACACACACACACACACACACACACACACACACACACACACACACACACACACACACACACACACACACACACACACACACACACACCACTTCACCCTTCCCCTCTTTCTCACACCAACTGTTCACGTTTACGATTTAAGTTTGATTTGTATAAATCATTTAACCGAATGTATCGACTGACAGAGAGAACCAATGCGATCAGTACATCTTTATTCTACAGACCAGACTAATTATACAATCAAATTATAGACAAATTACATCAAATCAATCAATTGGAGAAATTAACCTGTCATTCAGTAAAAAGCTGCTCTAAAATCAAGTTCTCAGTTTGGTTTCCATGACATTGGTTCTGCTGTGGGATCGCTTCGTCAGAGATAGTCTGACACAACAAGTTTATGTCACAAGGATATTTACATTGGGCCATAAACTGACTCAGAACGAGAGAGAGACAGAGACAGAGACACAGAGAGAGAGAGAGAGGGCGAGAGACAGAGACAGAGAGAGATAGAGAGACCGAGAGAGAGAGGAAAAAAAGAACGACAGAAAAGACAAAAGCGATAGTGAGAGTGACTAGCATCCAAAACAGACCACATTTCCTGTAAGAAACGTGAGTCAAATTAAAGTTTGGGGGAGGATTTTTGGAGGGTTACACAACTGTCCACGTAAGCTCTGGGATTTAGCGGCTGTTTGGAAATACATTTGAATATATATTTACATATTTACATATGTTAATATTACTAGAAACCACGAGGAATGGTCAGTGGGTGCGGCGCCTGGCGTTTGACGTGTGCTGTGTTTAGACACTCACTGGGGCTAACCGGTTAGCTCCTCACAACAGACTCTTACAACGCACCCCAGCTTCACATTAGCATGCTGCATGGGCATTAGCTGCTCACTTAGCCCCTCGCGCAAGTCCATGCTGACGGACGTATACACAAAGAAGAAGACAAAGGATATGGTTTGAATCAGATCAAGGGATTTAACTAAATGTTTACATTGAATTGTAATTTTGAAATATAACGAGACATTTGATTAAAACAGATTTTGAAAATTAAGGATAACTCTAAAAAAACAAAATCTGGGACACGGAGCTGAACTCAACAGCTGGGAAACCTGCCATGCTACGCTAGGCCCAGCGCTGCGTTGCCGTAGGAATGCACCGACAGAGCTGACAGGAGCAGCTGCACTGGGCCAGAGGTCAAAGGGCAGGCAGTGCGGATCAGCTACTGTTAGCATCAGCTGGGAGAGCATGCGATACCCTGCGTGATACACTGTGTGTGTGTGTGTGTGTGTGTGTGTGTGTGTGTGTGTGTGTGTGTGTGTGTGTGTGTGTGTGTGTGTGTGTGTGTGTGTGGTTAATGCGGAGAGACATCTGAGACAGAAGGAGCATCCTGACACCGAGGCTTCCTGATGTTGCCGTGGATATACGCTCAGGGACAGGAGAGAGAGCGGGAGAACTGTTTCTCACGGCCTCACACGGTTGGTTCAACTACGCTCCGCGAACGTCAGGAGAAAACGTATTGGAAACTTAATCACAGAACTGATGCACCTGTGTGTATTTTCTATTGAGGCGTGTAGCCTGCATATTTTCATCCAAAGGGACTTTCAATTGGACTGCGTTTATACTGCGCTTTGCTAACCAGTGGCCACTCAAAGTGCTTTATAATAGTGCCTCACATTCACCCATTCATGCACACATTCACACATCGATGGCGCTGTCAACCACGCAAGGCGACTCGTCGTGAGCAGTGAGGGTGAGGTGTCTTGCTCAGAAACACCTTGACACTCAGCTAGGGGTGTCACTTGATATCGATTAATGATATAGGTCAACACTCATCTGGGTTATTTGTGTACGTTTGCAAAAAAGTAAAACACGTATTGTCTCCGCTGGGGAGCAACTAGCAACCTTCCAAATACCAGCCAACCGGCTCTACCTCCTGAGCCACATGCCTCACTTTAAAGGAATGTTTACTGGAAACATGTCATTAAGGATCGGCTAGGGGTGAGGGGGTCACCCACCACTCTACTACCTGTAGGCTCTAGGAGGCCTGCAGGTAGGCTGTGGACATTGGGCTGTGTTCAAAAATATATATATATATGTATTTATTGAACGGGCTCACAGACATGAGAGAAAGAGGCACAGCAAAGGGCTGAGTGAGAGAACGTCGACGTGTGGCGTCCGAGGTCAGCAGGTTAGGAATCAAACCTTCATCGCTACAGGATCCATGCCAGCCTACATGGTTGGCCCACTAGCAGGGTGAGGCGCTGTGCGGCTGTGAATAGACTCCTTCGGCTTTAACTGAGAACCGTCTCAGTAATAATCAACAACAGCAGCAGCAGCAGCAGCGACCCTGACCCCGACAGAGCTGCCGTTAAACCTCAGAGCTCCAGCGCTTGTACATGAGGTAACCCACCGCTCAGGTGGACATTAATGTTTCACCACATGTTGGGAAAAGCTTTCAGATACCTTCATATAGGTACGCAGGCCCCCTCTCCGGGCGACTCCTCCAACATCAGCACTTATTCTATATTTTATTTAGGGGATAGTTACAGAGCAGCGGCGAGCTGTGGTCAGGAGCTCCGAGTAGAACACGTGTGTGTCTCTTGAGGTGTGTGTAGTGGGGCGTGACTCCGCCTGTACCTGTCTAGCGCCGTGTGTGAACCCCCGGTGACCCTTGTGTTTCTACCACAGAACAGAGGCCTTCAGAATCGCTTGGCAGAATCTTGTGAAAGTTCAAAGGTCACCCAGATGTTCCTCTGAATCACTGCGGAGACGTCTGCGGAGGGGAGGAGCGAGCTCAGCAGACGGGCTGCTGTCTGGGTTCCTAGAGATCTCTCGGAGGAACGGGGCCGTTTGTACACTGCAGAGGGCAGCGGTCAGGCCTGCGTGTGGCTGACCTGACGTGAACTCCTCTCCTCTTTAAAAGGGAACTGGGGTTTGAGGACGCTTTAGACGTGGGCTCGATCTCTCTCTCACACTGAGAGTTGAGTAATAAAAAGCATATTAGATCTTTTTTTCCACAGTTGTTTAACCGTCTAACCACCACATGCTGATTTACCATTACAAAACTAAATGTCTATTTTTTTTTATTTGAGTTACAATTATTCTCACAATACACTGCAAATAATGTGTGTGCTTAAATTACGTCTAAAAACATTTCACACCATTTTAGACTAAATAATAACTGCCATTCCTGTTTAAACCAACAATATGCTTTCCATTTCAAAAACTACAAGTTTAGTTTAAAAGTAGATCTGACTGCCTACCATGAAAACCGACATAAAATAAATGCTGTAAATTATCAATTAAAAATTTTAACGACTAGTACATTATGAACACACACACACACACACACACACACACAGTCTGTCTGTCCCAAGTTATGTCTGTGTCACTACTACTGTCTGTCTGTCATTATACTGTATCTGTCTCTGTCACTACATCCTAAGGAAGTAGCATTGTCAAAGATTACCACACCATTATCGACGCACAATATGAACGTAGTGATTGTCCCGCTATGAACAGAAATAGTAAACAAAACAGAAACAGGATTCACTGAAGCGTGACAAAACAAGCAACAGTCAAACCCACGACACACTGTGTTTAAGATACGCAGCGCACTTCAGATCCACAGATCCACGCAGCGCGAACAAGACGACAACATTTGGTTTATCTCAAGTGCGTGTCATGAAAAGCAGACGCGGTTTTAAAAAAATAAATAAAACAATAAATTAACAATCCATTACACGCTATGAAAAAAACACGCCCCGACATCCCAGAATAGCTCGGCAGACATTCGAGTTACTGGCGGAGGGGAAGGCGCCCTGCGTTCCCAGTCTTCATCACAGATAAAAACCCTAACGGCTGGAGATGTTTTAATATCTCCAAGGAGAAGTGATCTCTACGGTGGCAGCCAGGCCCTTGGAGCCTTCGGATCCAAACATCATTGGTTCGCTTTTTTATATTCCTGTCCTACATTCCTTGTGTGTCAAATAATTTAGCGAAGTGCCCAAGGCCCTCAACGTTTTGAAGTTGTTCTTAATGTCACTTGATATCGATTAATGATATAGGTCAACACTCATCGGGGTTATTAATGTACGTTTGCACAAAAGTAAAACACGTATTGTCTCTGGCAGGAAACCTCATTCTGCTGTTTTACATGTCAAGCGTTTCCTTTCTTTGGATTAGAAACCCGTTTGTCACGCTTTAAACTTCTGCTACAAACGTCTTTTCTGCCACCATTTTGGAGACGGCAGTTTGTGGCAGGGAGGTCATCCCAGTTAACCCCTGACAATAAACTAAACTATACATTAATTATATATAATTTACACTTAAGTAAACTTGCCAAACAATGTCGTCCAACATACGAGCCGTTTTAGGTCAGGAAAGTGGAGCGCGACCAACATGAACACAGAAAGAACACGCTAACCCCTCACAGGAAGGGCTAGCTGTCTGGGCTAGCTATACGGGTAAGGGCTAGCTGTATGGGCTAGCAGTACCTGTACTGTTATGGGCTTGTATGGTTGCATGGGCTAACTGTCTGGGATAGCTGTCTTGGCTAGTTGTCTTGGCTAGCTGTCTAGGCTAGCTATACGGGTCTGGGTTAGCTGTATGGGCTAGCTGTCCGGGCTAGCTTTCGGGGTCTGGGTTAGCTGAATGGGCTAACTGTCCGGGATTGCTATCTGGGTCTGGGTTAGCTGAATGGGCTAACTGTCCGGGCTTGCTATCTGGGTCTGGGTTAGCTGTCCATGCTAGCTATACGGGTCTTGGTAAGCTGTATGAGACAGCTGTCTACGCTAGGCGTCTGGGTCTGGGTAAGCTTGATGGGCTAGCTATACGGGCTAGCGGTCTAGGTCCGTGTTAGCTGTATGTGTTAGCAGCACCTGTGCTGGTCTGGGCTTGTATGGTTGCATGGGCTAACTGTCTGGGCTAGCTATGTGGGTCTGGGTTAGCTGTATGGGCTACATGTCTGGGTCCGGGTTAGCTGTATGTGCCATCAGTACCTGTGCCAGCCGGGGCTTGTAGGGCGAGCTGCTCTCCAGGTCGGCCAGGATGCTGGTGAGAGAGTCGATCTCCGCGTCCAGGCTGGAGCGCCTCTCCTCCAGGGTCTTCTCCGGCCCCTTCATCTGACACACACACACACACACACACACACACACACACACACACACACACACACACACACACACACACACACACACACACACACACACACACACACACACACACACACACACACACACACACACAGAGAGAGAGAAGAGGAGAGCTGTGAGTGGGGGGAGGCGAGGGAACCCCTGTCTTCACAGGCCGACCGGGCAGAGTCAGGTCAGGTCAGAGTCTGTTTTATTAGCACAGCCCTTGATCACAGTCTCAAAGGGCTTCAAAAAGCCACATTATACGAACCCCGCTGACCCTAAGCTCTCTAAAGGACGAGGAGAAACTCCCTCGACGCAGAGTGGAGGAGCCTTGAGGAGGAGGAGAGAGACATGGTCTACCAGGGTCCGGGTAGGAGGGCGGGCATTCAGTGGTCGCATAAACAAGCAAACCAGAGTTTAAAGGACAATTCCGGTATTTTGAACATTGAGGCCCCGTTCTGGTTTGTCTAGGATGAAATAGAGTGGTTGACACCAAGATTTTAACTATTGGTCCTGTCTCGGGTATTGGGCTCATTTAGAATCGCCCCTGCCTGCTTCAGAGTGACTGGCTACGGGCATTCACAAACCTGTCCTTAAAACAACCCTTAACGTTTGTTTTCAGAAATGTGCAACTCAATGAGTGGTTAGTGGTGTTCGTTGATGTTCAAAGTATCGTAGCGATACTTGATTTGATACAGTTTTTGTCATGTTTTATTTGGCATTTTGTAAATCCATTGATTTCTGTTGGAAGACTCATTGCTCGTTGACCGGAAACTGAAAGGGTAGCAAGATCTGATTGGATCTATCAGGATTCTATTGGTGGTAGAAGGAGGGGTTACTGAAGCAGTGAGTTTCAAAGCAGTTTACAAGACACTTCCCCTCACTGTATTAACAGGATCTACTGCACATTGTTTATTAAGTCTTTCCCTCACTGTACACATTGTTTCCTCATACCTCCAGTGTGACCTCAAAGTCCGGTTGGAAAGCCCCTGAGCTCTGAGCGTGAGTCTCGCACGGCCTGGAAGGAAATCGAACTATTCTGTTGCGACGCTCTGCTCCACTGTGCTCGGTATCACTGCAGATCACCCTGCCTGGAGTACAGAATTCGTTCCCATTCAGACCCGGATCTCACACCCGTTTCAAACAAAGAGTGTCGACCAAAAATGTATTTCCGATTATTATATCAGATATTATATTTTTTGCATAAATTAAAAAAAATGAAAAGGGGGATATCATGCCCCTTTTTTATCAGATGAATAATGCAGGAATGATGTAATATCATCCATCATCCATCATCTATCATAACATCGGTAGCGTCTGACGGCCTCACAAACATAAGCCTCATTTTATCATTTCCAAATGGGGCATGAAACACTAACTTAAATAAAAAAGGTACAACAAAAAAAAAGGGTCTAAATCAGAGCACACAGAGCCCGTTGCACACACGCACAAAGTGTGCAGCAACACAGCAGCAATAAAATGATTGCTAGCGACACAAGGGTCTTCTTCTTCAGCTTTTTTTTCTCTTCTCCTCTCGCTTTCTCAACTCCCCAAAAAATTGCAAGGAATTTCTCTTACGGGGAGGGAGCGGTATTTTTAGTCCGCCGAACTATGCTGCAACTGCGAGAGACTGTGTGTGAATGCCTGAGGGGGATTTTGAGCAAGCTGGATCAGTGACTGCTGCTTATTCTAATGTTATGTGTTTGGATTACCTGTCACAAGGCATTACAGGCAGCGCTCGCCTCCGACTTCTGCACGGCGGGCCCAGTCTCGACATCTGAGGCAATCACGCGCAGGGGTAAACAAAGCCAACCACTAATGGCTCATATCAGCGGCAAGGAAAACACGCAAAGTCTTTTAACAGTGATAACAACAAGGATGAAAGGGAGAGGGGGAGAGGGGGCGAGTGAACGGAGAGAGAGAGAGAGAACTCTCGTGTTTTGATTCATTAGAAATCTGTCATCCAGGTTTTCATAACCTCGACAACAGCCATGGATATAGAAATATATACGATAAATACTTTTGAAGATTTTCTTTTGCGATGTAGTAGCCGTGTATTGACATCTGCCCCTCGAACCCTCACACTCGGCATACACGCTGGCCAAGGAACGAAGCGCTGTCTGTCTTTAGGAGGGGCTGATTTATTCATTCGGTGAAAGTAATCTCTTTCTGAGAGCACAAGGACGGCCACGCCAAAGACAGCGAAGGTTGGGGTCGGAGCTCCTGTCACGGAACGGTACAATCGCAGCACTTTGAAACCGCGTGCGGGTGGGACACATAATTAAGATACCAAAGACTTATTAAGAAATTAAGACGGAATCCCAGGGCGGCCGAGAGCCAAAAGGAGCCGGCAATGAAAGGGAACATCAAAGAACGCTCGCAAGTAATGAGACACTTTCCGTGATCCAAGTTTCAAACTTCTACGGACAGACTCGGCTAATAGATGTCAGATAAAGGGTATGGGCGCCACAGGCCTTCGGTGTTGTTGTGAGGCGAACCTGAGCCAAATGATGTTGTTTGCTGGCCCGCTTGGCATCTCCGCAGCTGCGAGGCATCCCCGGAACCAGGGATGGCTCTCTCGTGTTCCTTCTCAAGGTTTCCGACTCTTCCAACTGTGCTTTTGGGGAATTTTTCTTTCTTCCCTTTGGAGAGCGTTCATCTAACGCGGGCCTGTGAAGGCTTCCCAGACTGAAGCTGTGATTAAAGGCTGAGGGAGACGGAGAGACGCTGGAGTCTCTCTCTCTCTCTCTCTCTCTCTCTCGCTACACCTTAGACAAACAGCATCTGTGTGTCTGAGTCCATCAGCGTATTATTATTTCTAAGAAAATCACAGCTCCGCATTTAGCCCACCCGAGAGCAGAGAGAAACGTCTTCATGCCGACAACATTATGACATTATGTGTTTATTTCATAGCACTCAAACACAAAGGCCATTCTTCTAGAGGCAGGAAGTACAGAATGTAATAAACAATCATTAAAAAAGGGAATTTGTTCTTTATGTTTATTTAATTGTTATGAATATAATTGATTTGTGATTTACAGTTTTTTACAGTATTTACAGTACACTGTTTAGAACGTTTGAATTACATTAACGCTGTTATGAATGTGTTAATTAAAGTCACAACATAATGAATGCATTCATCTGAGGTCCCCCCTTTAGGACTGTATTAATTGAGTTCACAGTTATGAACGTGAGGGTTAGACCATTATTAATGTATCGAGCACAATTATGAATATGTGAATGAAAGATACATCATTATGAACGTGTGAACCACAGTTACACTGTCAGGACTTTGTGAAGGAAAATCGTTACCGTTATGCATGTCATCATTGACGTGGTGTTGTGAGGTTGTGAAGGGGTGAATGACCAACCTGGGGCTCGTAGGACGCCATGGGGGGAGGGGGGGGGAAGAAGCCCAGCGAGGGCAGGCCGCTCCCATCTCTGGTCGGCGGAGGAGGAGGGGGCAGGAAGTCTGCACACACACACACACACACACACACACACACACACACACACACACACACACACACACACACACACACACACACACACACACACACACACACACACACACACACACACACACACACACACACAAGAAGAAGACACACAGAACAGTTAATATTTTTTGCAATCACACGATGAAACAACAATAAACGTGTAAGGGTCACACTTGCGTTCGCGGTTTCGACCGAGCGTTAAGATTCACTCTTTTCTCAGTCCATTTGACGGATTTAAGCTCAGATTCAGAAGGTTGCGTGTGTGTGTGTAATGAAGCCACGACCCCCACCCCGAGAGGGGAGAGAGAAGACCCCACTCTTACAGTCTTACCGCTGCACACCGACGCACTGACACAATTACAGCAATTTGCTAATCGGACTCCAGTAATCTGTGTTCAGATTCCCCACCGAGAGCCTGAACACGCAGACTAGTGTTACGGGCCGCGTACGAGCCGCTGTTTGTTCTGCCAGGAGGAGAAGGAACACATTCACGCCACTAAACCCCTCGCTAATCCAAGGATAGCATCTTGCCACATGTTTCCCACCGATACGGAGCGACTGGCCAAATTAGATTCAGCGGTTGGCTCCTCTCCTCCGCCGGCCCTCAGATTGAATCATTTGACCGTGTACTTCTTAAGAAGCCAAGCAGACATGAGCTTTGCAAATTAAGAGCCCTATTTCTTTCTTTTTTTTCTGCGGCCGCTCCTCCATGAGTCGTAGCGGGAATTGGTTCCAACGCGCCGACACTTTGATGAGTTCTGTTCAGAAATTCTATTTGCTTTCCCCGCTCGCTTTTCATCGGCTTTCGTTGGAGCTTAATTGATGTCATCATTGTAGTTTATCCAAGTTTGTTTACTAAATTAATGAGGGAGGGATGTTTGGATGACTCAAGACATAAGCTGATTGGGGAGGGGGGGGAGAGATGGGGAGACAGGTGTTCTCAGAGAGTATGGTTACTTTGTGTAATGACCTCATGACCCCCCGCAGGAGAAACGTCTCCTCCATCACTCTCTGAGGAGGAGGGACCTTGTTTTGTTTTAGGTATCGTCTCTCTGCCCTGCACCCTGTCCTCTCCCCTTCACCCACTCTTCACTTCCCCTGCAGTATCTCCTCCCTCCTCACCTCTTCTCTCTCCCAAACTCTTTCCTTCCCCCACCATCTCCTCTCCCCCTCATTTCTCAATCCTCCCATCTCCTCCTTCCCCTGTCTCTCTTCCTCCTCTCCCTCCTCCTCCTCCTTCTCCTCCTCCTCCCTCCTCTCTCCTCCTCCCTTCCTCAACATATTGGCCGAAATTAGAGTAAATCATTAATCCCCGGCATAAGACAAAATTAAGAACATGGAGTTTCATGTTTCCACGCCTCTGACATCACAGCCGTGTTCAGACTCAAACTTTCATGGACGGGTATTTTATGTTTTATTGAGTCGGCCGTGTCGTCAGGTTTGAGGACCAGCGGGGGCCAGGCAGGGGGGTGGGGGGGTTAGAGGTTTATATCTGGAAAGGTAAGCTGCTTAGAAGACAAGCAGCGTCTGCCCCGAATCAAACATCTGTGTGATGATTCAATCATTTGGTCGGAGCAGAGACACCGCAGGGCTTCAGTGAGCCGGGGTTCAATAGTTCTGCTGGGTTAGGATGTCTTCTCTTAGTTTATGTTGGGTGAGGTGAGCTTATGTTGACTAGGTTAGATGAGGTCGAGTTAGGCTAGGTTACCTTATGTTGACTTGAATTAGGTAGAGTTTTGGTTTGGTTAGGTTATTATAGGTTAGCCTAGGTTGAGTTAGGTTAGGTTTTGCTATGCTTGATTAGATTAGGTTGAGTAAGGTTAGGTTATGTTTGGTTAGATTAACTCGAGTGAGGCTAGTTTATGTTTGTTTAGATTAGGTTCAATTAGGTTGGTTTACATTTGTTTAGATTAGGTTACATGGTGCGGTCGGATATTTATTAACATGACTCGTAGAAAGCACAGATGAAGACAAAAATATGAATAATTAAAACGCAAAAACAAACACTTCCAAGGACAGTGTGCAGAGCTTTCCAAACATCGGACTGGGTTCCAAAAGCTGAACAAGCCCGGAGGAGGGAGAGATCTGAGGAATGTGATGGAGGGGGTGTTAGCCAATGAGATCACACGTGCATGACATCGTCAACCCAGACTCAACTCAATGATCGCCATGGCAATCAGACTCCCAATCTAAGGCTACCCCAACCTGTAACGATAGTTAGGATTGTATACGTTAGGCGTATAAGTGATGTTGTACCTGTTAACCTGTTGTACCTCCATCCAGACTATGTCTGGATGGAGAATACTTTAGATTGTGACTCAATACAGTCAGTGTTCAAAACTGACAGTCAATTATAATTTCCTCAGACTTGGTGTCTAGTTGTTGTAAATAGAGCAACACAAGCCCACACTATGGATTTCAAATGTTAAACATACGGAGCAGAGTTGTGTATCTCACACCAGTATGAAACTACCAGTCAATCATATCAGACGCATTCATCCAAAGGGGCTTCAGTGAACTCTGATAGAATGCATGTCTTCAGGGGGCAGCTAGGAGTTAGGAGTTGTGGAATCCATACTCTACTACAGCTATTAGTAGCTCTGCCACAAGTCGACAAGAATAAAATTAAGTTTCAAAATCTCACTTATCGTTCTAAATGACAAAAAAATATGGCAATAACATCCACACAAACAAAAAAAAAAGAAGTATGTCAGTCCTTTCTATTTTGATTTCAAATTTATAATCAGGCCGATATGAATTAGCGTCACATCCAGCCGGCGGCCGCCGCGCGCGCCGAGGGCAACAGGCGGACGTCAACAATCTCCGCATGCGGTCAGCGCGAGCGAGGCTCTGGGGCGCCGCGTTACGTCACCGCGTCACGTCCCGCTAGCAGTGGGAGCTAGCGCCAGCGCTAACGCTCTGTGTGCCGTGAACGTGGCCGCCTCCATTTGCGACCAGCGGCGTAAGACGCGTCAGGGGCTCCCGGCGAGCAGAGCGCTAATGAGGCGGAGCGGCTGGAACATCGCCTTAATGCGACAATTTACCCCCTTGTCTTTATTGAGCAATTAGCCGTAAGTAGCCACCACGCCAGGCAGGCATCCTAATCAGTGATTAGGCTGGTTGGAGAGGCAGTGAGGAGAGGCGTCAGGCCCGCTCTCCGAAGCTGAAGGACGGAGTGTTAGAGAACATTAAATATTATTTTGTTGCTTTGTCTTTAAAAACATCCTCTTTTTCTTTTTTGATTACGTGTTTTAACACCTGCAATGCATTTACTTTTCAAGCGACGATTGGCTTGGAGATGCCATGATGGGAGTCGTATAGGCGAGGACATATATGATAATATACATTAACATTCGGTTTGTGCGATTTAATCCCCTCTCTGTGAAACGTTACGTTGTGTTTGATGCAGAGTGAAGTATAATCGCGTCCTAGTTTAAGAGTGACCAAAAAACAACACTTAACGCAAAGAGAATAGTTAGTGGCAGCTTTTGAGATTTAAAAAGGAGTCGTTACCTTATAGGAACATATGCTTGATGCAACATCTGATGCACGAAAACATTGCTCATTAAGGACTCCCCCTGTCCTCTGAAGAGTAGTTTATGAGGATTAGAAGACACTAAAAAGAGGGTGTGTTTGCGTGTGTGTTTGCTCTTAAGTCACAACATATGGCTCTACTTACACACTTCACATTTCCACAGTTTAATCTGAGTGATACAATACACATTGCCCCCACTATAATCTGTATTACAAGAATGTAAAAGCATCTCCCATATGGTCCATAAGTCTTCAAAGCGCCTCCCAAACTATGACTCCGTGGAGAGACTTATTCAGACATGACAAGATGGACACCGCAGATCCATAGCTTCATAGACCCCTGCTTCCACTACTTTCACTACACGTGTGTGTGCGCCACGCCTAAGCACGTCAAGAGCGAGGTAAATGGAATTGGATGAAGAGTTACAGAAATAAACTTGTTGTGTCAGGTGTGTGTCTCTGCATGTAAATCTGTTAAATCTGTGTGTGTGTGTTTGCATGTATCTTTGCATTTGTGTGTGCATCTGTACATGTGTTTATCTGTGTGTGTGTGTGTGTGTGTGTGCGTATCTAAGTGTTTATCTGTGCATGTGCGTCACTGTTATTTAGTCCGTCCAGCAGAAGCATGTGACGGTGAATTCAGATACAGGGCAGAGGGTCATTAGGGCCAAGCAGGGCTTAGAGCACCCATACATTTTGGCCGTGAACTCCCGCCACTGCACCGACTAGGCCCTCTCGTGTGTGTGTGTGTGTGTGTGTGTGTGTGTGTGTGTGTGTGTGTGTGTGTGTGTGTGTGTGTGTGTGTGTGTGTGTGTGTGTGTGTGTGTGTGTGTGTGTGTGTGAGAAACGTAACGTGTTGTTTACCCCACGCACCACAAGACCTAACACGCCGACAATCTATAGTCGGTGTGTTAATAGTTTGTGTATTTTAAACTCGCAAACGGCCGACCTAGCTCACCTACGGGGTGCCACTGCGTCTCCAGTGAGCACCTTCAAACCGGTCAAGCGCCAGACTTGGAGGAATGTCGCCTTGTTTGCCGTTTGAACCCGACACCGCCCCGTCCCTTCATCAGGAATCCTCGCGGTTGACGTTTACTCTCAAGGTAATTTTAGATATCGTCAAGCATGGGGAATTTGACCCGGGCTGCACAGACTCATCGTACATGTATTTGCATAGTATTGACATCTGTGGTGAAAAAAATCTGTGGTGAGCGACGCAAATCATTGATGCATCTTAAAATCATAATTATTGCCTACGACGTCACTTACAAATCATTTGATAGTATTCAAATAACTCTTAAAGAGAGCCTTCCGATTATTGGTACGTATTTTGCCACCCTGAAACGACATGTCTGCCCTCATGCCTCAGAGCAAGGGGTGTGCACGTGAGGTGTAGGTGTGTGCACGTGAAGTGTAGGTGTGTGTGCACGTGAAGTGTAGGTGTGTGTGCACGTGAGGTGTAGGTGTGTGCACGTGAGGGGGGCGGGCGTGAGGGTGTGCGTGTCACGCGACAAGAGCCAGGAGGTGCAGACGGTGAACCCGGGAACACGACCTCACCTGCCAATTAAAACGCACGGTGCAGTGGCCCGATGACAACACTATGTCCTCGGGATAGCAACGCCGGGGACTTCCTCAAACCCCGCCTGCAAAGGAAAACCTCAACCGACTCAAACCCGCGCACTCTGAAGAAGAGAGGCTCAAACCCCGCGATTGAGAAAGCATAAAATAAGTGCACTTTGTTCGCCTCCACGCGCAACGCGCTTGTAATCCCTGGCAGACGAGAGGAGAATGACTTAAGTATTTCAGGGCCTTGGTGTCATCGGCAGTGTTCCCTTTGTGTGTTTTATCTCTAAACAGCTCGGCTGCGTGCTGCTGCGACGTGACGCATTGTTTTGACATAATTACGGCGTGGCTCCAGCCCCGTCGTCCTGCGCGTCGCGGGGTAATTACGGGAGATATGTGGAGGCAGGCGCGGAGGCACCGCCTTGCTCGGACGGCTTTGAGGTCTTCGGAGATCGGGTTGCAGGGAGAAGTGTGAAAAAAGCGGGCGAAAAAAGCGTGGGCGAACGGGGCTGGCAAGCAAATCGGGGTTCTGGTGGGACGCTCGGACGCTGGAGTGGATTTACACAGAGTAAAAAGGAGGGATTATATTCTGTGAAATAAAAAATGAGACAAAAAGGGACAGAGTGCCAAGAGGTGAAACGGTTTTAGGGAATAATCAGTTCCTACAAACGTGACTTGTGGAAGGAACAAAGCCGGCCCGCGCGTGTGTGTAGTAGTACCTTGAGAGATCCTCGTGTAAATCAGTAACTCAGCCGGTGGATGATGCAAGACTGAGGGGGGAGGGCGGGGTAGGAGGGGGAAGAGAACCGGGAGGAGACCCTCCTCTTGCCCGGCAGAAAAGGAGCTGGAGACCAGGTGGAAGGTAAGGTGAGCAGTGTTGCCAGATTGGGCCAGATTTCCCGCCCAATCTGGCAACACTGAAGGTAAGAGGGAGGGAAGGGGGGAGGGAGGTGATAGGAGAGGGGAGAGGGGACAGGAGGGAGGTGGAGGGGAGACAGGGGAGTGCTAAAGGGAGTAGAGAGGGAGGTGGTGAGAGCGCCAGGGGGAGGAGGTGAGAGGAGGAGGATCAGGTCCTGCAACCAGAGGTCCGGTGAGGTGTCTCCATGCCTGAAGACTTCCCCGTTGCTACGGTGATATCGGATGACAGCAGACATAAATAAAGTAGTGACAAACCTGTGTGTTCAGATATGTATACCTCAGGTCTGCTGCTCTGCTTTGAGTGTGTGTGTGTGTGTGTTCCTGAGGGCGTATTTGATTGCATGTGTATGTGGGTGGGTGTGTATGTGTGCTTGTGCGTATGTTTGCCTGTGCATGTTTGCCTGTGCGTGTGCACATGTGCCTGTGTTAGTATGTTTGCCTGTGCGTGTGCGCATGTGCCTGTATGTGTGTGTGCCCACCACTACCCTCGGGCCGGGTCGGGCCGGGCCTTTGATCAAGCGTTGTTGATTGTTGTGTTTTTTTTTTTCGTAACCTCTTCTTTAAGTTCTACCTTAACATTTTGCATGTTTCCCGAAACATTCTTTGCTACGAATCTCTTTCGTACGTCTTTCGTTGGTAAGGTTGGTCTGAAGCGCTCGTAGAACCTTCTTAGCTCTACCGTAGTGATGTTTCAGCTCCTGCAGTCTCTGCCACTTTAGGCTACAGTAACCGTTAGAAATCCCTGTTGCGCATGTTCATTCCAAGATCGCATCCGTAGTCAATTGAAGCCAAATGAAATGGCATGTTTGAATTAAGGATATTGTCTCGGCTGTTATTTTGGGCCGTGGTTACAGCAGGCAAGGACAGCTCGACTCGCTTCCAATAATTTCAAAAACTCTGAACTTCAAAAAATTATTTCATTTATTTTACAATTCAAAAATGAACAAAACTGTCTTCTAAATTAAGGAAATGATACTGGGAAATGAATAAACCATTATAAGCAACGAGTGAACTTAATAAGCGATCAAAATACTTTTTGCAACTACCGCCTCTTTCCCTTGACATTTAGTTTTCACCTTAAATTTGCGACAGATGTAATTAAGGCAACCTGGTCTCACAGGAATCCGTGAAATGAGTCGGTCTACGTCCCGTTTACAAAAAATAATGCCCATAAAAGGTTCGAATATTAAGGGCTGCCTAATATTTGTTTGAATATTATATATTTTTTTAATATTCGAATAACGAAGTATATATATCGAAGATAAATAACGAAGAGTCAAAGCCCTAGTCCATACCACACAGGTAAACAGTGTTATCTCGTTCCACTGCTGGCTTTTTTTGTCGTAAGCTTTGGAAAATGCCTGCGGAAGCGATGTCTGATGCAGAGACAGCTTCACGCTACCAGCGTCTGTCTCGTACGGTGTGGAATGAGAGCTTGTGAAGGGATGCAGACTGCCTGAGAAGGCAGTATCGCTGTCAAATCTGTCCCTGAGAAAAGTAACGTTGCGCCGAATTGAAAAAGGAACTACGTTTCGTTAGTATTTTCCCATATATACCATATTTTCAGTAGTTACGTGTAACTTGACTTTTTACATGAACAAGTAGTTACCTAACGCGTTACACACAACACTGTCTACCGGTCACACCGGTGTCATGGAATCGTCAAAACCCGTACCGTAGAGCAAATTCACACCGGTGTACTTTCTATACCTTTTATACCGTACACCCCTACGTCAGAAATATTTAAAAAATTGTCGGGTTGAAATCAGGCTCGGGCTCATAATTACAGTTAATGTGTCGGGCCGGGCCGAGCTCGGACAGAACGTGCACGGGCTCGGGTAGGGTCGGGCTTGATTTTCTGGGCCCGATCTAAGCTCTAGTGCATGTGTGCTTGTGCCTCTTTGTGTGCGTGCTTGTGCCTGTGTTTGTGCGTGTTTTTGTGCACATGTGCCTTTGTATGTGGGTGTGCGCTTGTGCCTGTGTGTCTGTGTATGCTTGCCTGTGCCTGTGCCTGTGTGTGCCTGTGTGTGCGTCTCTTCCTGTGAGAGCACCTTGTGGGGACTCGAGCAGACGGAGGACGCGGTGGCCGGGCAGACAGATAAAAACAGCTCCACACTTCTGCAGCGCTCCGGGCCAACAATAAGCGCGTGGTTCCGGGAAGCATTAGTGGAGAAAGTTGTAATAAAACAGCTTAAAACGCATCACTGAGCGCATGCTAAAAACAAACTGAGTGCTAGGGTCCAAGGCTAACTCCAAAATCTTCTTAATCCGGTCGCCACATAGAACGATATGTCGCTTTCAAGCATCGCAAGCAACTCGTTTTGTGACTCATACAGAATAAAATGTAAGGAGTCTGACCACTTTTGGATCCAAACGTCAGACGATGATTTATGATCTCAGTTGATTACCATTTTAGAAATAGTGAAACCGCATATTAGCAAATTCCAAGGAACTTTCTTAGTAAGAGCGCTAAACAAGAAGCCCATTGTGAGAGACGGAGAGTTAGCATTCCACCTGAAGAGGATTCACATTCCTTCAGAGAGGAAGTCGAACGTGCTCACGGTCAGTAGATGATGAATCACACACTCATTTAGCGGCCTAACTGTTAGTGTCATTATTGATGTTGCATGGTTATTATGATCATAATCACAAGCCTTATTGTTTTAAAAATTTAAAAAAGATATGATCATCATTATCATGGCTATTGTTATTTATAAATCTGCATAATCCTTATAAGTATGAAAGTTATTGTCAATATTTGGGTTATTAAAATACATATACACGCATTATAAACATATACACAGTTAAAATGCATACAAATGTACACATAACATGTGTGACACATACCGTATGTAAACCCCCAACACACACACACACACACACCCTGACCTGGTTCTGACGTCCAGCAGGAAGCCATCGGCTCTGTGTCCTCAATCTGATCCTCTGTCAGGGATTTAGGAGGGAAAGTTCTCCTCTCTCACTTGTTCCTGCTGAGTTTTGATTTTTTAATCAGGGACAGCCCCTCGACCCCACTCCCACAGAGGGGACCCGTAAACCTCCAACACCCCCACCCTCTATCCAGCATGTTAACAAGACCCCTGGCTGGGGCCCCCCGGAGCCTCGTGCCAGACTCTCTTGTTCCTAATATTTTTTAATGCTAATCCTTAATTTTTTATATTAGTCCGGCCCTTATATTTGATATAAAGCAGCACATTTACCAAGGAGGTGCTGATAATCCCTCCTTGGCAGTTGTTCAGCCGTCTGGGGTCTGCGTTATGAATGCTAAGCACGTGCTAAGCTAACACAAAGTACACAGGCTAACACCAACCTACTGCCTTTTGTCCCCATTGAAAACGAGCGAGAGCCGTAGCATTAGCGCAAGATAATGCTACACTATAAATTCTTGGAATTATAGAGAGAGTAAATAAAATCTCAGGAATTATTTTTTTTACGAGGCTTAGTTATCACACAAACATAATCACTGATTACAACCGCGGGTGGATCTGTAATCTGCATTAATCTATATTAATGAATATAAAAAAAGACAACACAATAAATGTATGGAATTATCGAATGGGGTCTCTACAAGTCTGCAAAGCCGCCACAGAGTACACACACACACACACACACACACACACACACACACACACACACACACACACACACACACACACACACACACACACACACACACACACACACACACACACACACACACACACCTCATGAGGACAAGGAGACACTAATGATAAAACAGCAGGAAGTGACACAGACGACCTCTCCCCTGACATTAAGTACCGTCAAACACAGGCACTGGCAGCCCGGTGTAGTGGCTCTGAAGAATTCAAGGTATGGAGGTCACAGTGCTGCTGATGGCCTCATGCAGTCAGCGCTCACGTTTCTGCAGAGATTCTGCAGAGGGTTCCCCTCAAGCGGTCATCAGATGACGAGCGTCGAGCACAGCGCTGGGAACACGCTCAAACCGCTACACCCAGGTTAGCATCGAGGCTAGGTCGGGCTCCATCACTGAGTCGCCGGAGCTCATCACGTATCGACCGCTGGAGAATGATTGGCTCACAGGCGTCGCCCGGACAACAGAGCATTCAACAGTCATTAGAGGTGGGGGGGAGGGGGGAGGGGCGCATTGTTGCAATTAATCCTCTTAGTGCCTAACGAGAACCAGATCGACGTATTGGCCGAGTGTCTGGATTACACACGCCACGTCTCTGGATTACATGGTGGTGAACCACGCCTCAGAAGTGTGAGTGTCTGTCTGTCTGTCTGTCTGTCTGTCTGTCTGTCTGTCTGTCTGTTTAACCACTCACGTTTAATGTTCTGTTAACAGACCGAGTGCAGCGACCACCACGGACACTGACCTGCGGTACTGCACTACATTTCACCCCCTCTCTTACACTTCCTCTCTCTCCTCACACTCCTGTCCATGGAAAGGCCCAGAAAGAAGAAAGAGAAAGAAAGAGGAAACAAGAAGACCGGAATTACTTTTGAACGTGATTCGGGACCAGACAACGCGGGAGAGAGAGAAAGAGAGAGAGAGAGAGAGAGAGAGAGAGCGAGAGAGAGCGAGAGAGAGTGGGACGAAGGACCAAGTCCGGGGTTTGTATAAACTTTCCACCGTCAGGTAAAATGAGAACAGCGGAGGTCTGAACCAGCACTCCCAGCAGACAGGGGTGTTTTAACTAACAGTCAGCTCTGCTGTTTCCTAACAGCTTCCTACGGTTCAGACCTGTAAGACTCTCAGGGGCCCTCGTACCGTTAGAGGGCAGAGAGAGGCATGAACACACACACACACACACACACAGACACACATACCAGCACACACACACGCATTTGTAAGCACATACACACAACTAAAACACGCAAAGGCTCACACACAAAATGAAGATTAAAAGACACAAACCGAAAGGAACACACACACACACACACACACACACACACACACACACACACACACACACACACACACACACACACACACACACACACACACACACACACACACACACACACACACACACACACACACACACACACACACACACACACACACCTAAAGCAGGGCACGTGCGGGCCCAGGTCCGGGCTGGCTCTGAGCTGGAGGCCCAGCAGGAGGTCTGCCAGCCTGCCTGCCTCCAGCTCCCGTCCCAGCCTCCACCACTGCTCCGTGCGCTCCGTCTCTCCCTCCTCTGTACAGCTGCTGCTCGCACAGGAGCAGGGACACACCACTGATTTGCATACACTGATCTCTTATCGGAAAGGCACGCTACGCAGGGCGCAGAGCGCACACACGTACGTACGATGTGCCAAGTTGGCTTCAGACATCAAACGCGCAGAGCATGGAAGTCATTCCTCTTGTTGATGCCTTTACAAAAGGGTTTTGCATATGTTAAAGGGTCAACTAGCTATCTCTGTTGTATACGGGGAATGGGTTGACCTAGCGATTGTTAGTGCTTGGCACTTGTTTCTATGAACATCCTTACTGTACCGACAGCAATATATTGTTGTTTCTCCTTCTGACAAATGTACTTATTGTAAGTCACTTTGGATAAAAGTGTCTGCTCAATGCACTCAATGTAAATGTAAATTAACTGAAAGATGGTGCTGAACAGTATGGTGGTCTGGGTGCTGGACTCTGAGCCTGGATCAGAGCCACAGTATCGGACCCAAACCATCCTCACAAATCGTCACTTTGGATGAAACCATATGAAAACATAGGGGAAATCAAGTGTTTCTAACTTTCTAACTTTCCTTAAAGACAAAATGAGTCACTCGTGAGTCACTCGTCACTTGTGAGTTTCAGAGCGAGCTCCGTAGGCGGTGCTGATCTAGTCCTGAACCAGGGTTCAAAGGGTTCAGAGCGTTTGCGTGGCGTGACGCAGTCGTGATCGGCTCCACCTGCGCCCCGCCCTCGCAGCGCAGCCCACACAGGGCGCGGCTACAGAGAGCAAACAGCTCAGACAAGACAACGTAATTCTTTGGAAATGCTTCGAAAGTAACCACTGCCCTAGTCTTACACCGCAGGGCGCCTGCTGCCGGAGCACTTCCTCTTACTCCCATCGGCCGTACGACCTCCGACCCCCACCGTGGCATGCATGCCAACATCTGTGTGGAAACTGTACCGCGCTATTCGCGTCGGTTCCTTACAGAAGAAGAACCGTGTCCTGTGATCTATTTCAGAACCCTTTTAAGATGAAACAGCCACCGACGTTCTACCTCGTCAGCTGATTTCCTGGGAATTTATTTGAATTTTTTTGTAATGAGGTCACTGAGTCACAAGCCAAAATGTTCATTTTTTTGTTTTTTAACATTTCTTTGTTTCAACACATGGGAAAACCACCCCCACACATTCTCTCACACACACACACACACACACACACACACACACACACACACACACACACACACACACACACACACACACACACACACACACACACACACACACACACACACACACACACACACACACACACGTTCTTGTCACAACACTAAATGCCAGAGATGAGCCAGGAGGTGGCTCACAGTAGATCTAGTCCACCCAGCGGCCATATTTGGGACCCCCCATTTCCACCACAGTAGCCAAGCGTCTAACGAGCGTCTAACGAGCGCCTGCCGAGCGGCCCGTCAGCATTTTTGTTGGACTGAGGAACACTGCCGCCATGATCAGTGAAAGAGTCTGCACAGACGCCAGACCTGGTGGCCTGCGACGGCTCAAGTTAAAACTTTATTGATAGGCTTATTAAATACAACAATATCCTGGACCCAGACGATGGAGGACACAAACGCTCCTTCTGATCCTCAGACTAAACGTAGTGCTGGCAGAGTGAGCCACAGGGGGCACGGAGCAGAACAGGTTGATCACAGGATGTTGGAGGTTATGATTTATGGGTTATACTTCTGTGGCCACACATGTGTGCCACACATGGCATGGATCACCTCTCGTATTAGAAAGCATGTCGAGGGTCTCTCGTAGCGCATGCAGGTTTGAATCCCACCTGCTATTGTTATTCCCTTCTCTTCACTTCCGGCCCATAAAGGCATAAAAAGCCTGTAAAATATTAGTAGTTAGATAGTTTTAAAATAATCAGTTGGTCCCCAGTTGGAGCAAGCCACATGCATTCACCTGTTGTAGAACACACACACACACACACACACACACACACACACACACACACACACACACACACACACACACACACACACACACACACACACACACACACACACACACACACACACACACACACACACACACTTAACAGTCCTCCTGATTTGCATCAAACCATCAGACTGTTATCCAACTTATGGACGACAGCTGCGAACACACAAGGGTTTATAGGACGACCTCAAGCCTGTCTGTGATTGGCTGCTGCCGCTGAGGTCAGGGCAGATCTCCCCACAAGATTTGCATATATCTGAAACAGGTAAAGCGTTTCTCTCATTGTGTCTGGCTCCTCCCCCTCCTCTGTCTCCGGGATCAAACAAACACGGGCTGGCGGCTGATAGAGGCAGTGGAGAAACATGAACCCTCAGTGGACTGAGGTCACATAACTCAGATCAATTAACCCTCAGTGGTCTGAGGCCACGTGACTCAAGATCAATTAACCCTCAGTGGCCTGTGTCACGTGACTCGTTATTGGTTCAGATCAAGTAACCCTCGGTGGTCTGAGGGTTAATCAAGCATCCTAATCCTTGACCCTGCTCAGGTACGAGTACGGCTGTTTAAACAGTTCAACCCTCTGACTACGACTGCCGCCTCCATCTTAGTGTGTAAAAACAGACGAGTCGTTTCTGGTACGACTGCAGAAGAATAAGATGAGATAGAACTTCATCGCCCAGATGGGAGAGCCGGTTGTCATGGCGAAGAAACATAGAAAAGAGATGGGAGGAGACAGCACCGGCGCTCCGCACACGCAGAACACGCACTGCGCGTAGGGCACCAAGTGTCTGGGGGGGCACCAAAAAAATCTGTCTCGTAAAAAATCATCATCATAATAATAATCATAATAACGCGATATATTTAAAATGAACATGTGTAAAACGTGTTAATAGCAATACAAAAGTAACATTTACTCGAGAAAAAGATGCGTCTCCTGTGCGGCCCTCTCTCTCTCCCCTTGGTGCCCCCCTCCCCCACATCCCAGTGGTATGTTCGATTAGATCATTCTCAAGTTTGGCAGACACCTGTGTTTGGACATGGCCTCGAAAAGGCATCAAGAGTCGGGGGCGGATAAGAGAAAAAAGAAGAGACAGCGAGATGATGCACGCACGTCGATGGCAGGTAAGACAATGTTTTAAATAAAAATGGCTAATTCTGTAATTTAGTCCTTGTATGAATGTCTATGCTCATGCCAGGTAATGTTAACGTTACCGTTAACGTCAACAAACTAACGTTAGCTCCTATATTATTTTAGCCATCAGAAGTATGTCAGCCAAGTATTAGCCAAGTTTACTTATATAGGCCTAGGTCTACTGCATTTCAGGACGTTTATTTGGCGTTTGTTATGTAGCTACCGTTAACGTCAACAAACTAACGTTAGCTCCTATATTCTTTTAGCCATCAGAAGTCGTCAGCCAAGTATTAGCCAAGTTTACTTATATAGGCCTAGGTCTACTGGTCTACTTTCAGGACGTTTATTTGGCGTTTGTTATGTAGCCTACGTTATGCATGTGTACTGTGAACCAACGAGTATGCAATTGTGTACTGTAGTGGAAAAAGTAATGCTACAGATGATACTTTAAAGTAATGAGTTGATGAATGGAGAATGGCTCCTGGTAACATGAATTCTGAGAAACCTTGCATCTGCAGGGCAACATCTGCAGGTGAAACTACAATTTGAAAGAAAATAAAGAAATCTTAGTTATGTCTCCCTTCACATTCATAGTTTTCAAATTATGTAGATTTTTTTTAGATTATGAGCCATCAATCATTGTCTTAAAGGTAAAATAGTTTTAAATGTTGTCATGCATCAGTGATTTACACATTGGCTTACATAAACCTGTAATTAATATGTAATATTGTTTTTGAATCAAGGTGCAAAACTGTATTTCAGTGTACAATCCCTGAGTATTTTTTCTTGTATTTCTGAATGCAGGGTCAATGCTTAGATATGTGCAAGGAGTACCTCAAGACCAGGAGGAAGATTTAGATGATCAACCATCCACCAGCAGTTCAAGCACACATCATCAACCACCAATCTCTGCAGACTCTGCAACAGCACCCAGCCCTGACCAACAACCATCAACTACTAGTTCAGGACTTATGTTTGGTGCTATTGTTAATGCAAAATTAGTGTAGTCTTTTATCAAGATTTTAATTTCTTTTATTTGCACATTACATTTTGCAAAACTGTTGAGAAGTTATTTTGGAAATAAAGAGAAACGTACTGACAATTACTGAATTGATGTTTGATTGATGATTTTCGGGGGGGCACCACAATGCATTTGTGCTTAGGGCACCCAAATGGCTAGCGCCGGCCCTGGGAGGAGATACAAAGACCAACAATAAAGACCGGGACGAATCAGGAGGAGGAGGCAGAGGGGATGTCTCACCTGCGTCGGAGTCTCCTTTGTACGGGTTGAACTTGGGCTTGGGCGCCACCACGGGGGCACACTTCTTGGGCGCCTGTTGCTGGGAGACGGAGATGCTGGCGTTGCCAGGCGTGGTCTCCATGCGGGCGTTGACCTGGCCGAGGGGCTCGGCACCACTGCTGGGCTGGTTCCACATGATCTGCAACCGGAGAGCGCACAGGTCAGCATATTGGAATGCACCCGTATCTAACCGCCATCTAAAGGATCAGTCCTCTAAAAACTGGTCTTCCTGAATCCCAAAACATGTACCCGATGCCAAAATGGCCGCCTAATCCTCCCCTGGTCTCTGATTGGCTCTTGGTTGAATGTCAGGCCTTCTCACAATCTGATTGGATACTGCAGTGTGCTGTGATTGTATGATTAATTGTATGTTGGATTGTGTGTTGGATTGAGTATTGGATTGTGTGTTGGATTGAGTATTGGATTGTGTGTTGGATTGTGTGTTGGATTCTATGTTTGATTGACTGTGTGATTTTATGTTGATGTTCTCAGCCAGTCAAACAGCTTGGGATAACCGCTCTGGCGGTTACCTAAAGGTGATGTAATCGATACGGTGAAATCCACTCATTCAAAGTCCCTACGGCAGTTTGAAACCCTGTATTTAACTCATATTAGGAGGGTTGTGTTGCCAGGTTGTCATTCAAGGCTTTTGCACACACACACACACACACACACACACACACACACACAAACATATCTAGAAAGTTACTTCACGACAACAATAATTCCTCAAATCCCGCCAAGCGCAGAGCGATTGCCCCAGCTCTCATTAGCGGAATTGATATGTGAAGCGATTCTAGGGGGACCTTGAGATAAAAAGCTTATAAAAAGGAGAGAGAATCAAAAAGGAAAATGCCAGCGGTAGTCTCCAGTCTCAGTAGAGAGATTTTTGTAGCCGGTAAAAAATCATGACCAAAAATCCACATCTTATGCATGCATCCCAAGGCCAGCACAGAGGGGCTTCAAAGACCCAGCACGCAAAACAAATACCACCGCACCATCACTGGAATTGTGAACCAAACTTTTCCGGTTGAAGGGAAATTAGAGGGGTAGTTTTGATCCTAAAGGAGCAGTTTCAGAGATCGGTTCACAGTGCTGGCCCCATTGATTTTCATGGATCAGGAGCAGATTTCTTGTCCGTGGACAATCTGCACAGGGCCTATTCAATCACTCTCGCCCTTTAAGGCTTTTTTTTAATGCGTTTATGGCCAGAGCAGACAGCAGTTTAAAACACACATGCAAGACAAAGAAGTGCAGACAATAAAGAAAGTACTGTGGGATCAAACGGCGTAAAGATCGAGAGCGATTGAGGGGGTATTTGCAACTCTGATGCAACCCCCGATGATTTTCAGTGTTCACACTAAAAGTCACCGAAAGAGGACAAATCTGTCTGCTGGCCATCGGACAGAATATGAAGAAAGAAGAGCCTTCGGAGGTCCTCATAAAATGCGTAAATGTAAAATATTAAATTCATCCCAGCCCTTCTATCATTTGGGGTTTTTCCAAAGAGTTCACGCATTGAACTTTTATCCCCTTTTCGTTTTATTTGTATTGGAGTGTTTCGTTGCCTGTGGAAGAAGAATTATTATCATGAAAACACTTCATGTTCAGAGGCGAACATGAATGCGGAGCTGAGGACAGAAGTGCGCAGTGTTTCGCCATCCCCCGTTTCTCAAACCACTTGAAAGATGAACTATTTATACAACATGTCTGCCGCCTCTTTGTGTGTGTGCTGTTTGTTGGTCTGCGTTGTTGAGATGTTTCACTTTGTTCCGAGCAGGCTGCTGATATGCGGCTTAACTTGGGTTCTTTGGAGCGCACGGCGCGCAGAGAAGAAAAAAAACACGAAACAAAAAGGGCCCACGCACAATCATCTTTTAATATCTGCTCAAATCCACTCCGTCTCTGCTGTCACCGAATGGATCTCGTGTTTGATATTGCGGTTTTCTTTTAATGCCGCGTTTCAGCCACGCGCGCTCGTGTATCCCCCCTTCCCCCCTCCCCTCCCCTCTTCCCCTCTTCCCCCCTTACCCCCTCCCCTCTTCCCCGTCCCCCCTCCCTCCTCCCCGTCCCTCCCACCCGTCCCACCGCTGTCTGAGCGACAGCCTTTCATTTCGGCTCTCAAATGGCGAGCGGAACAGAGTGGGATTGGAAGGGGGAGAAAGGCAGGAATTGATCTTAGTGTGTAAATAAGGCGCGCTTAAAAGCGATTTATGTGCAGAATGAAACACCATCCCTTTCACTACCTGCTATTTTATTTTATATTTTTGTGTTTCGCCAAATGACACATGCAGCCAAACAGCTCCTCATGCACAGCAATAAAACAGACTTTACTTTAGTCAAACACGTGTTCTCGCTCTTAATACACTCTTTTTGAGAAAGATCAGAGATTTCCGTGCCGTATGAGGATCCACTGATGCATGAAAGTCAGACAAAAGTTTTGAACAAAGCTTGGCTCCAAACTAACACCATCTTCTCCTCTCTTTGGAACGAGGCCGGAATATCGAGGAAACGTGCGGATTGATTTAGCACCTTGAGAGAATCTGTTAACCATTCCCATCCATCAGTATTGTAATTTAACATTCAACCAAGCTCATATTCGACCTCCATATCCACTGACCTGAAAGGTTCGGCAGTGAGACCAGAATTCAACCCCAGGATTAGGTCTTAAAAATTGAAGACCTAAATAAATATTCATAATATTGATATATTTTTCAAATATTTTATCATAAAGATTACACCAATCTTAATCCATACGCAGCAGCACAGAAAACGTCCATCTGAAGAAATAAAGATACAGAGACTAAACTAAACTGCGTGCTAAATCAAAAGTGGAAACCTATTTAAATAGTGAGCACCACTGAGCGACCCCAGTGGGCTGTTGTGTCGTTCTGCAGGAGATAGATTTGTGTGTGTGTTGCTTTGGACTCCTAGCCTGTAAATACAGACCCACATCCAGAAAGCTGTAGGGTCTGGCAACGAGTAATGAAAATGGCAAAACTCGAGTGGCAGAACCGTGCATTTGAAAATGTCACTGCACACAATTGGATAACACTACGACCAATCAGAAGATAACAAGGGGTGATGTATCCAGACCAGTGGAGCTAACCAATAGATAAGACTTTCCGTATCCGATTGGTAAAACAGCAACGCTTTTGGCCTGCCTATATCAGATATACCAATGTGATTGGTTAATGTTCTGGACCAGGGGAATCGGGGAGTGAGTACATTGCTCGTTCCCAGAGTAACTTGCTGAGCAAATTCAAATTGTGTTACTGGGTACTGGACTCCCACACACCTCTCCTCTGTTTGGGGTGAAGCAGAGAGGGTCATGGGAAATAACAACAGTCATGACCTCCGACCTCAGGAGAACACAGCCGGTGAAGATGATTAAAATGGGTCAGTTTCCAAACTCTTAACTTATTCATTACAATATAACTTCTTAAATTTATCTTAAAAAGAAAAATAATAATCTTGTGTTTTTTATGATTTGCGTGTCTTTAAAAACGTGTTTGACTGGTGAACGCATCGACTTGTTTACGCAGTATGTACTGCCGTGCCGGTGTATACAAGCCCAATCTCCTGGCTTCACTTGACGCCTTTATGTAGCAAATTAACCAGCTTGGTTGCAGCGATTCACCCTGAAAACATTCTGCTCGCACGGCCAATTAAAGCAGAGAGAGAGAGAGAGAGAGAGAGAGAGAGAGAGAGAGAGAGAGAGAGAGAGAGAGAGAGAGAGAGAGAGAGAGAGAGAGAGAGAGAGAGAGAGAGAGAGAGAGAGAGAGACGCTGGCATGGCTGCGGTTGCCTGCTTGAGTTTATCCACACAACAAGGTATTCCGCGAGGAAGGAAACAAGCGAGCAGAATCCGTCTCAGTTGCCGGCGCGTTAAGACGGTGTTCATCTGAGGACACTTTAAATAGACGGTTTAAAAAGGGGCGATTACATCGATTCAGAAGGTGCGAGGAGAGTGCCGCGGAAGACGGCACCGAACTGAAACATACGTTTCTTTGTGTCATTTTGTCACCAAGAAATCTGAAGCTGTGCTGGTTGAGTCTGACACCCATCTGGTTCCAGCGGACAGCATCCTGTACCTCCAGCCTGCGCCGCCATGTTGACGTGCTCATCACCACCTGTCAGACCACAATATGGCAGCGCCGCGTCCCGGACTGTATGTGGCGGCGTGCTATAGGCCGGTGTACGGGGACGTGAAGAGGAGAGGGAGACGGCAGAAAGGCCTGCGTGAGATCTAGCCTGAGTAGAACAGGAAATTCACCCAGACTCTGCATAGCCTCCCCCCTTACGCCCCACTCACCCCTCTTACACACTTATTGTATGTTTGTTGGTCCTGGCGCTTAAAAGAAGTACTTGGCATGGTGCAGCATCTTATCCTAGCTATCTTTGTGTCCGCAGCAGAATGGAACGTTCACGTCGTGTTTTGGGGAGAATGTAAAAGAAATTAAAAAATGTATGTAATGTAAAAGAGATTTTACCCCTTTTTCCTCTAGTCTTATTTCAGTAAGAGTGACGAAATGGCAATTCAATAAGACATATTAGCACGTTTTAAAATAAATAGAATAAAGGGTTTCGGATTCACTGGCTCCGTAATACAGCAATCTCAAAAACGGTGGGTTTGTCGGCTCAAGAGGAAGAGAGGAGGCAAGGCAAACTGCGTTTTTAACAAGATTGGAAGGTTTACCGTTTCTAAAAATAAAACTAAACTAAGATGGCCTCAAAATAAAGGCAGTTTCACGCGTAAGAACACATTCTATTGAGTTTATTAAGGCCCCTGGATCAATCCCAACTGCAGACAAGCCACTGTGACCTTTGGAGACAGAGCTATCGATTCACGTTCCTTTAGGAGGCCTTGCAGCGGCCCCTCCAGGTTCAGACACTAGAGAACACAAACCCAATGGTTGGGAGGACAGCGGTACAGACTACGTCGTTGTACTGCTCTCCATGCCGAAGGGGGATGGATTCAACATCGTCTTATCAGATATAGCCATATGGACTAGACTGGGTACTCCAACCCTGTTCTTCCGGTGATTTGAATTTGCCCTGCAGAAGGGTCTGGAGAAGAGCAATACATTTCTTTCTGCTTCAGATGCATTTTTGTGGGAGTCAACCACCAAGATGGCTTCTTCCCCATGCGCTCTATTGGCTGGTTTAACACAATGATGACAGGGAAGCGACGGCAAGCAGCCAATTGCGTACAGTCAGTTGAACTAGGCCCGTTGATCACGCCTTTTGTGCTGAAGAAAATGACAGCAGCCTCCCCAGACCAATGTGCAATCTATGATTGAGCTTGGTCTGGCCAGGCTACATATGGACTGCATTTCTATAGCGCTTTTCTAACTAGTGGCCACTCAAAGCACTTCACAATATTGCCTCACATCACCCATTCATACATACATTCACACACTGACGGCAGTGTCAGCCACGCAAGGCGACAGCCAGCATCAGGAGCAGTCAGTGTGAGGTGTCTTGTGACAGGGACACCTCGACCCTCAGCTAGGAGGAGCCAGGATCGAACTAGCAACCTTCATGTTACCAGCGAAACCCGCTCTACCTCCTGAGCCACATACCGCCCATAGTACTAGTCTTCATGCTGAGGAACAAGAGGACTATGTCCTGGTGAAGGATAGGGCACTCTTTATGCATCTCATGGATGAACCACTACATACTCCAGTTGAAGTACTGTACAATACTGTTTCATAGTGGTAGGTAACACTTGAAAGCCCCTTCAATAAATTATTGAAAAAGTTCTGAAGATACAATTTGAGTGTTTTAAGAGAGAGAGCAGAAGCGAGTGAAATCTGAAAATTGAAAAAAAAAATGAAATGAAAATCTAAGAATCGTCCCCCCGTTCTCTGCTCCCTTTCGGAGTTCCTCAGGCCTTGAGAGGTTGTTTTACTTTTTTTTTACGTTTGTATGTTGTACATCCTTGCAATTAAATATAGTATATAGCATTGTGTAGCATCTTATCCTAGCTATCTCTGTTGGATACGGGGAATGGGTTAACCTAGTGATTGTTAGTGCTTGGCACTTGTTTCTATGAACATCCTTACTGTACCGACAGCAATATATTGTTGTTACTCTTTCTTCTGACAAATGTACTGTGTACTGTATTGTAAGTCACTTTGGATAAAAGCGTCTGCTAAATGCCCTCAATGTAAATGTCTGAACGTTGTCCTCCACACGAAACAAAAGCGCACAAAGAAAGTGGGCCCTTGTCCAAGACACTCCACCTCGGGGGACGCCTGGCGTGCGAGGCCGTCCGGACCAGAGACACCGAGGTACACACCAGACACTCAGGAGAACAAAAACACTGCCACCGCAGAGTGAAAGGTCGGGCGTTTAGCGCATCAAAGAAGGGTTAAGAGGCAGCTCTCAGAGCCCTGTGCCAGGCAGGGACGGCTCTGGTGACGGCGTTCCCTCCGTCTGCTCAGCGAGGGCACGGCCGCGAGCTGTCAGTCACGGCAGCTCTGCTCTGCATCGCCGTCGTTGAGGAAAGAGCTGCAGGTGTTTTCAGCGGCTCCGTCTTTCATGGTCATGCGGCGGAGACGTTCGACAGAGGGATGCCCCCAGAAAAAGGAGGGCCGCCGAGGGAAGGGTTTGAAGCGTGGAACTAGACTGAGGAACACGTCTTGTTCTTCAGTAACTGATGTGCTTTCTAGTTTCGCTGGAAGCAGTAGGGTTCTGTCAGAGACGAGCACTCACGTTAGACACTGGATCACTGGAGTTGAGGCTAACATCTCTCTCCTCCTCCCTCTCCCCCTCCCTCCCTCTCTCTCTCTCTCCTACCTGCTCCTTAATGACCTGTCTCTGTACTGTCTAACCCCTACCTGCTCCTTAATGACTTTGTATCTACCATCTAATCTGTCTAAGCAAACCGATCAGCCACTCCTCTACTTGTGAGGGGGACACAAGGTGCCAACGTCACACATTATTTTAACAGGATCAATATCTCAAGGCGTGAGTGTAACTGATTCAAGATTCAAGAAGCTTTATTTATCCCGAGGGAAATTGCTGTGCAACAGTTGCGATATAAAAGTGGAGAAGTAATACAATAAAATAAAACAAGTAACAAAATGCAACAAAGTGCAAAGCACAATAGGATAAAGAAGCACAATAGGATAAGACTAACATAAAATAAAGTACAACAGTAACTAAATGCAACAATGCCACAAAAATGACAGTTAACGTAGGTATAAATAATATACAACAATACATAAGTTTGCTGCATTGAAATAAAATAAAGTTGAAATAAAATAAGTTGAAGTACAACTAAATATAGTGAGCAATTGTTTAAAGTGATAAACAGTGATAAGGTGACAAAATTGTATCAGCATAGTACACACAAAAAAGTGATGAAGTGATATGATGGGTAAAAATGAAGTGACAAAGTGACATCAGGACACAGTGTCTCCACTGTCCCTCTTGCGGCCGGAGGTAGATGTGTTAAACAGTCTGACGGCCACAGGAAGAAAAGACTTCCTCTGAGCGCGTCAGAAGTCCACAACGTGTGAATTACACTCCGCCTACAGGGAACAAATCTGCTCAGGAGGGCACTAAAATCTCCCTGAATCTCCCCTCGGTTCAGCGCACACCCATCACAACAGCCCCGCTACCCGGAGCTCCGGTCTGGGTATGGGCTTCACTGCCCCGCCCGGGCCCACTGTCCCCTCGCCCTCGCCCACCCCCCACAGCAGCTAGAGCAGCGCCGGGCGACGAGGGAACCGGTAACCAGGAACTCAGAGTGACGCTCAGCGGCGTGGATCAAACCGCTTTAAAAATTAAAAGGTCCCCCATCTGCGGGGGGGGGGGGGGAGAATGTGTCCGAGCAGAGCAAGCACACGGGCCGCCGCACCGCAGAAGCCAGCCGGTTGAATGGATGAGCGGGCTAACGCTGGCTAACGCGGCCCGCAGGCAGCCCCCCCCCCCACACCGCTGCCTGGTGGAAACACGGCCGGGCTCCACAGTTCAAGTGGGCATTACGGAGCTGCGATGTTTTCGTGCGGAGGGGTAAATATTTGACCGCCCCAGAAGGACGACATGGTTCCGTGTGTTGACATATTAATAAAAGCAGAAGACTGCTCAGGAACCTCTTTGGAGCACTGAATGTTTTATGTCGAGTGAGCGAGCGGCAGCGAGGGTCAAATATCGTGTGGTGTTATGGCCAAGGGCCATAACACCTACAGAGACCTGGACGACCTGAAACGACAGCTGTGGAGACGAGGCGGCGGCCATGTCGTTGTGTTGGAAGTCTCGTTTGGAACGGTTTCTTCATCGGTGTGGCTGTCCAACCGAGCCCCCGTTGTTGGTGTTGTGTTGTGTGTGCACTTGAATTGATTTGTTTTGCTCGCTCACAGAAACACAGACAATATATCAGGGAGAATATAGAGGGAGAATAATAGAGCTGCAGTCTTTGTTTGTTCCATATCTTACATGGAGACCCTTCTGTTTGGGTTCAGCACCTCCCAAATACATGACTACAAACACGTCAGACCCAGGACACACCTCACCTTTGAGTATGCAGGGTTTCAAACGTCCCCAACAATGCGTCCCCTCACTCACCTTCTGCTCGCAAACCACGACCACCACAGATCTCTGTTCCTTAAAGCTCTGAGTTCCTCATCAGAGTGGTTAAACACACATGAACCTGGTGTGACCTCTGACCTTTCCTTGAGCTTTGTTTGTGCCAAATTACGAACCAATAAGGGCTCCTCACGACTCACAGCCGCTGAAGTAGCTCCCAGTCGGGGACACCAAGACCCACACAGAGAGGCCCCAAACGTGGAATAAAGCATCAAAGAACAAAGAACACAGCTACAAATACATACCAGCCATCCTCCCACTAATTAGTGCACTCACTGTGTTCCTACAGTTAAAGATTCAACCCAAACAGAAATTAGGTTGAGAAGGAAGTGAAAAATAAGAAAGAATCCCAAATTAACTCGCCGGTTAACTAGATCAAGTTCCTCTAATGTAATCTAATAAGGAAAACTCTCTATAGAAACATCCTACATGTTGTGTTGAAGGTAGAACAGCACTTCATGTAAAATACCCAAAGCCTTGCTCAGGGGAACCTCAACAGCATGTAAAGTATATTAACAGTTGAGCTTTGGTAGGTTATTTTCCTGCTACCCATAAAGATTCTACCAAATTAACCCATTTGTTTGCAATGAGTGTCCAGCCTAGAACTCTTTCACTGCATCAAAGCAGCCATATTTCCACCCTGCTAAAGAGCATTTACTGTCTGACCAAGGGCACAACTTCGAACCGCTCCCTTACATAACGTTGCTTTGGTCTGAAGACCTGATAAGCACCTTAACATCTCTGGAAGATCTTTCCTAAGTGAGATTGACACAGTGTGTGTACTTGTTTACTCATTCTGCAGGACGTGTACTTCATGAATATTGATTCGTCTGACAGTAGTACCTGGAAGACCATCATACTTAAGTCTCAAAGTGTGTACATAATTAATGTTTGTTGTACGCACAACAGCCTACGGCATTGCATGGCAGGAACATCTTTCCTTCTCCATTCATATTTGAAAGAATTACCCTTTGCCATGTCCATTTAATTGTGACTCTTCTTGCATTAAATATGGCCGTGTTTAAGTGGAATAAATCGGTCAATAACACAATAAAACACATACACTGCATGACTTTCACCGCTACGGGCTCGGAGCTAAACGTCAATATCAAGGTGTGTGAAGGAAATTACACAAGCCGAAGTGTGGTTTTTGACCTGGAATCAACGTGAGACGTAGGAGTCTAGCTGCACTTAAATAAGAAGGAGGAGCGCCTAAACGCAACACTTAATACTTAATATACACTGGGTGGGGATGTGATTTATCCATAATGACCCCC
>NC_140279.1:10734620-11044620 GCF_964030765.1 Micromesistius poutassou | reverse complement strand
GCCCACAGTCTAACCAAAAGGTGTCCTAAAGAAAGATGTCCTAACCCCTATCTGCACTGCCTGTACTCCTGTACATCCTTACCCCTACCCTAACCCCTGACTGCTCCTGTGTTCACTGTCAGGCCCTTTATAGACAGTAGGGCGCTCAAAAGACTCATCAGTAACGCCTGATGTATTGGACCAGTCCAGAGTGGTTTCTCTCCCCCACTTAGGAGGTAGGAGGGATGTCTCTCCTCTCCTAAGGATGTAGGAGGGGTGCCAGAGTGCGTTTATCCTCTATGGACGTGCGGGGCAGAGTCCTGGTCGCCCGTCCCGTACACTCTGCCAGCCACAGCCTCTCTCAGCCCCACGCCAGCCAGAAAACGTGAATCACTTGAGCGATGCACCCTCTCAGTAAACGTCAGACCGTCCCATTCCAAGAGAGGTGGCGCGGGCACCGTATCGACCACAAACCTGTATGGGGACTCGGACCACAAACATCAGTCGGTTAGTGGCGTGGCATGCGTCACGTGGTGCGTCTAACAAGCGCTGGTCTCCATTCCGAGGGTCCCGCGTGAGGGAAGGAGAAGGTTTTAAGTGAATGGTAGACGGCGTGAGCCCGGCGCTACGACAGCCTCTCCACATTACAGGCTTATCCCCTGAATCCTCCGTGAGCGATACACATTCCTTCTTAAACTGGATTTGGGCTCGGCCGCGTAATCCTCCCTCAGCCGCTCGGCTGGCGAGGAGAGGGCCCCGAATCAACTTATTATTGATAACATTTTGTTGTTGGCAGAATGGGGAGGACTTCGGCGAAGAGAATCCCTTTAGAACAGATTATAAAAGACGCTAAGGAAGGGAAATCGCAGCTCAGGAGGGGTTTTATTTTTTCCGAACACACACACACACACACACACACACACACACACACACACACACACACACACACACACACACACACACACACACACACACACACACACACCACCACCACCCCCCCCCCTCCGGTGCCGTTGCCTACGGAATCGCCTCGGTTTCACTCCGTTAGAAAAGACGGTATGAAGAGAAGCAGCTGGATTTAGATTTGTTTTCTGTTTTAACTCTCAGACATTGTCTGCAATCTCCAACTCCTCTTGCTCAGGAACCACAGGCCAGGCCATCTCCCATCTGCCTCTGCATTCCTCTGGCGGCGGTCCACACAATCACACAAACGCACAAAACAATGGGGGGAAATTCAGCCAGTGATCTGTATTATTCCTTCACCTCCTGTCCCCTAGTGAATAGGACGATCGCACAATAAGGCGTTAAAACAGAGGCTTACGTTAAACAATCCTGTCAAACACACTGCCAGACGAGGTAGGATCGCGACACCTCGCTCTGCCAAGTGTTGCACCTCCTCGCCCCAACTGCCAGAACGACGGGTTGAGGAGACGGTGAAATGTATTTTTAGTCAAACGTTTTTTGTTTTTAATGTAAAAATTGTGGGTTATTTTTGTAAAATATTGTGTTGTGTATTTTTTTTGCTGTTCTAATGTGGGTTATTCTGTGTTCTAGGGTTATTGTAAAATTGTATTTATTAGTATATATATATATAGGCTATATATTCATCATATATTTTTTTGCTGTTTATTTGGAGTTTTGTATTTTGTACGCAAAATGTAGTGTTAATGTATTTTATATTAATAAATAATACTTGACATGTCATTTAAAATCATGTATTTCTCGTTCAAGAAATGAGAAATCCAGCGTTTGTCCGTTGGAGAGGTTTTCAAAAGTCAGTAAAAAGCTGTTCTTCGGCAGGGCGCCTTGAAAGACCTCCACATAGTAAATCATGAACTTGGAGACACATCGGATCAACAGTGAATCATTCTAGGATCCTCTTATCTATTTCTATGATATTTCCATCCTTCATTCTCAACCTTTGAGGGTGAAAAAACACAAAAGGGCCGACTCTGTTTGTCCATTTGGCCGGTGTCAGCCTGGCCTGTTTTTAAACGACGAGTCTTACAGGCTTAGGGCCCAGTGGTTAGCCTGTTAATCTCCTGATTCTCCTCTCCCTTTCTCTCCCTCTGTCTCCCCCTGCCCACATCCAAAGAAGATTAATTGAAAAGGAAACTTCAGCCCTCCCCCGAGATGTGTTTTTGCACTTCTCCGTGATACTTAATTGACCGATCACTGTTGCTGTTTACTCAGCGCTGCTAATCCGTTTAAAACTGGCCCGGGCCGGTCGCCCCCCGGCGTCAACAACGCTCTTAATCAGACGCAGCTTTGCCGATCTCCACCGTGTCCTGTTGACATGTTGTCCACAGATCACTGGATCCTCCTGGCTGATTTGGTTTGGTGCAGATGGGCGGCGGTATCGCACAGCAATCACACCCTCAACACATGCAATGTTTTGATCGTACGGAACATGACGTCTGCCCTTTGTTGTTGCATATGGCACTCCCCCAGCTGTCCTAGGACCTGACAAATGTTTGTGGGAGTACCCATATATTAGACAGGTCCTCCTTTTCCAGGACCTGTCTAATTAATTTTTACCTCCACATTAGACAGGTCCTGGAATAGGAGAATCAATTTAATGTATGTGGAGACACACATACTGTACATAAGACAGGTCCTTGAAGAGGATAACCGGGGTAATGTATGTGTACCTCCACATACATTAGACATGTCCTGGGAGAGGAGGTCTAATGTATGTGTAGTAATGTATATGCAATGTCTGATGCATGTGCACCTCTGCCACATGTTATTCCTGTAGGTCTCATCTTACAGGTGTTTAATACAAGATGTACGTAATTAATCCCAGACAGGACATTTGGATGACACAGGAGAAGATAGCAGACATTAAAAACGCATTAAAATTCCTGTTCTTTCTATTTACGACAAAAACCAAAGTATAATGTAAATGTGTCCATACAGAACATGAGTCGTCACCACGTTAATGTAACGCACAAAGAAGAAGCGTTCTGAGCCTGACGGTCCGACCGGGCGGGCCATATCCGAGGAGTGGAAAGACCCCAAGTCTATGAGTCAGCCATCCCTCAGAGATCTCCTGAAGGACGGACCAGAGCTCACTGGGTCTACGCCCAAACACACGGATCAGAGACTCACTCTGAGACAAACAACAACCCACCAATACTGGGACAGGAAACACAACCGTTAAATCAAGTTTGGTTGTTTTTGTAAAGAACTGAATCCCGTTTACAGTCTCGCAGGCCTTCACCGGACTGCATCATCATACACCTCCTGACCTTTGACCTCTGAGGACCAGGGGCAACGGGGAGCCTTGAGAAGGAACAGAGTAGAAGTATGTGATAGTATAGTATTATTATTATTATAGTATTATAATAATTATAGTAGTAGTAGTAGTAGTAGTAGAACAGTAGCGGCAGTAGCAGTACAGTAGTAGTAGCAGCAGCAGCAGTATAGTAGTACTAGTAGTAGTACTATCAGATAACACACATGCTCTCTACAGCCGTGGATGACACTCAGTTAGAGCGTGCTGCTGTCATGGGGTCACCTGGCCATGTACTGCTGTGATGGGGTCACCCATGGCTCCTATGGCCTCCTATACACCCTGGAAGGAGGGATCCCCCGCTCTGCGTTCCTTCTCCTTCTCCTTCTCCTTCTCTTCCTTGACGATTAAGGGGGTTTCTAGGGTTAAGGGGCGTCATGACTAGATGGCCTGTGATGCCCTTTCAGACTGTTGATGTGATTAAGAACTACACAAAGGCCATCTTCAACCGATGGTCAAAACAAAAGGCTGGGATGGTACGTGGGATTGACAGTTACTTGGGTAGTAACTTTGACTGGGCCGTGGAGTGTAAATGAATCGATGTAGACACAAACTCAAGATTGAGATGAATGACTTTTTGGTAACGAACACAAGCAGAGCGATTATAATATTTCCTAAAAAGGAGGGCAGAAGACAATTCCCCAGACCCACTCCCCAGACGGTCCGGAGGAATCTGGAGCATCGCGTCCATTCAAATAAAGAGGCGGCGCTATTTAAAACCCCGATCCAAGACGGACCCTGTGGCAAGTCACGACCAAGAAACACTCAAGCCTTCTAAACACTCTTGTTCTTCAACAGTGAGGGAACAAGCGAAACTAGCCCATCTTGGAGACTGCAAAAGGGCTAGGGTTAGGCCACAAGCCTAACTAGTTAGGCCCATCTCAGACAGCAGGAGGGCTAGGTTTAGGCAACAAGCCCAACTAGTTAGGCCCATCTCAGTCAGCAGGAGGGCTATCTAGGCAATGAGCATAACTAGCCCATCTTAGGCTGCAAGAGGGCTAGTTAGGCAATGAGCATAACTAGCCCTCCTGCAGTCTAAGATGGGCTAGTTATCCTCATTGCCAAACTAGCCCTTTTGCAGCCTAAGATGGGCTAGTTATGCTCATTGCCTAATTAGCCCATCTTAGACCACAGCTGGGCCACTTAGGCAATGACTGAAAGGAGGGCTTGGTGAATCTGGTTCAAACCACCCACTGAAAACAAACCAGAAGAGTCAACCCAGTCTATCGCCTCCTCCTTCCGTCTCCTGAACCCCCGCAGCACTATCAGTGCACCATCGGTTGCTGGTTCCATCCCCAGCTACTCCTTGCTGAGGGTGGATGTGTCCCTGAGCAAAACACCGTCCCCAACTGCTCCAGACGAGCTGTATGTCGACTCAGCCATCATTGTATGAATGGGTGCATGAATGTGTTATTGAATGTGCATTAATGTGTGTAGGAAGGGGTTTATGAATGATTGATTACATGGGTGAATGAATGTGTGTATGAATGGGTTTATGAATGATTGATTACATGGGTGAATAGTGTGTATAAATGTATGTATGAATGGGTTTATGAATGTGTGATTGAATGGGAGAATGAATGGGTGAATGTGAGGCACGAATTGTAAATTGCCTTGAGAGGCCAAAGGTGAGAGAACCACAACAGAAATACAGAAAGTTAACATTTGATGATGTCGATATGTTTATAAACTGAACGTTTAAGGTACAATCCAAACCACACACTGTTATTCTTCCCTTTTAATTTGCCCCCAGTTCCTATATTTCTCCACAGCGTATCTCTGTCGGCGTCCCACTTCTCTTTAAAAAGGTAGGGATGTTCTACAAACTTCTCCTGTGAATTACAACTGAGTAAACCCCAGACCGGTCTATACATGAGCGTCTGGTCTGAGGGTAGAGGAAACACTGAACATCTGATTAAAACAGGGCCCGCCTCTCTCCACAGGTCCGACACCCCAGAGGGCATTCTGGTAGAGGAAACTTCATCAGGTACCAAACTAGTTGAGACCTGGCGATGTGTCAGACTCAACTCATTTCAGAACGTCTTCAAATGGCACCGTCGACGGACACAGCCTCACAACTGTTACCTTTACACGTACACTTCAACTGAAAGTAGGATCCTGTGGTTTCCATGGCGATGTGGCGTTAAAACCAAACTCATTGTTGGCAAATTACAAAAAAAGAGCAGAGAAGACCACTACATGCATAATACATCAGTTTGTGTGAAATCTGGCTGTCCTTAAAAAAAAAAAAAAGTGCAACCATTTGGGACAGATTTAATAATAACGTATGTCATGTATGTTCAATGGAAAGCACATGAATCTTTTCTGTAGTTGTGCGTGTGTTGATGGTCACGGCATTAGCGCAATTCAGCATATTTCAAACATTCTGCGTCCAGTGTGTGTAAAGGATGTCTCTGTACAGCTTTTGTGTGTTACAAACATTCCCACAGAGCGTAGCTTTAATCATGTGGACACACTGGTACGCAACTCACTCCAGGATGCTAGCCGATGACGGGATCAAACTCATGACCTTTGGGCTACAAATACACGGCCGGGGGTGGAGGTCAAAACCAGCTTTGGGTGAGAGGTCAGGTGGAGCGACGCTGGTGTGGAATGTCTCTGGAAGAACCAGCTAGCTGCATAATCCCAACCCATCAGGGAACCCCCTCTTCCAAGAGCTTTTCATCTTCTGGTGAGAAGGTGCACTTGACTGGCTGAGTCATTCAGAACTAGAGCTTGTTTTTTGTGATGCACTTAACTGCTCTTTTACTGCTCTTAATTACAGTAAACCACCAATAACCAAAATATAAAATTATTTAACTGACCTTTTGATTTCAGTGGCTACACTGCCAAGTTAAAGGTTTTTTTAGAACATGATTAAATAGTTCTCTACCTCATAGATGGGTAATGCTTAAATGCTAACGGGACACGAATCGATGCGTCTGAAGTATTCTCTTCAAAGACAAGAGCAGGACTCACCTTGATGTTGGAGAGGAGAGGAGCCGGTCACCAAGGAGCAGACACTGAGGAGAAACAGAGAGAGAAGGTCTGGGGTTAAACTATGGTCTGAGGAGAAACCGAGAGAGCGATCTGGGGTTAAACTACGGTCTGAGGAGAGACAGATAGGAGGTCTGGGGTTAAACTAAGGTCTGAGGAGAGACAGAGAGAGGAGGTCTGGGGTTAAACTACGGTGTGAGGAGAAACAGAGCGAGGAGGCATCGGTTTAAACTACGGTCTGAAGAGAAAGAGAGAGGAGGTCTGGGGTTAAACTACGGTCTGAGGAGAAACAGAGCGAGGAAGGCATGGGTTTAAACTACGGTCTGAAGAGAAACAGAGAGAGGAGGTCTGGGGTTCAACTACGGTCTGAGGAGAGACAGAGAGGAGGTCTGGGTTTAAACTATGGTCTGAGGAGAGAGAGAGAGAGGAGGTCTGGGGTTAAACTATGGTCTGAGGAGAGAGAGAGCAGGTTTGGGGTAAAACTACGGTCTGAAGAGAGAGAGAGCAGGTCTGGGGTTAAACTATGGTCTGAGGAGAAACAGAGTGAGGAGGTCTGGGGTTAAACTATGGTCTGAGAGGCCGAGAAAGGAGGTCTGGGGTTAAGCAGCACTCAAGTCACACAGCAGAGCCGTCACCAGAAATAAGATGACTTTATATTCATTTTCTCAGTTGATTACAATTCTACATTTATCGTTGACATTTCACTCCTGTCACAATAATTATCTCTCAGAATGACATCAATAAAAAAAAATAGTTTAAAAGGAAGAAAGAAACTTTTGCCTGCAAGTGACAAACTTAAAGTTACAAAATAATAACAAATAAATTAATAATATAAATAATAATACGAGTAATAATAATAAAAGGAGGCTGAAACGTCTATTTGTGGCGTAGGGAATGTCCTACATTTAGATTAAATACAGGTAGGGGTGGGTGGAGGGGGGGGTCCCTAGGGCCCAGATGTGTGCAGTGTGTGTGATGTGTGTGCAGTGTGTGTGATGTGTGTGTGTGTGTGTGTGTGTGTGTGTGTGTGTGTGTGTGTGTGTGTGTGTGTGTGTGTGTGTGTGTGTGTGTGTGTGTGTGTGTGTGTGTGTGTGTGTGTGAAGACTCTGGGTTTGTGCGGGGACTTCTTTAGTTGTGATAAATTGACAGTGTCAGATTCCCCCACGCAGAGCGGAGAATACCACAGGGAGCCCCGCCCCTTCTTCCTCTCAGCGTCAGTCAACAACACGTGTGTGTGTGTGTGTGTGTGTGTGTGTGTGTGTGTGTGTGTGTGTGTGTGTGTGTGTGTGTGTGTGTGTGTGTGTGTGTGTGTGTGTGTGTCCTAGATGAAGGAGGCCTTCTGAGAGGTTGACTGGACAAACCCAGAATCTTTTGGAGGGAAATCGAACACCAAAGCCACTTTTATAAATGTAACCGACACTTGGGCGTTTCTTGATTTTACACGGTGTGTATACAGAAAACATGATGATCAGCATGATAGCACATGATAGTCATCTATAAATTAAACTCTAATTTAAAGAATGATCTTATTTACTGCACAATTCTCACTTCATTTTTTTTTTTAATGAAAACCAGATGTTGAAACTAAAACACTTTTAATAAGAGGATATAAATAGTTTAAAGCAATTTCATTTTGCGCTTTGAACATTCTACTTTATGCTTGTAGGTAAATGTCACGATAAACTTTGAACTCGTGAACAAGTTTGAAGGGATTAATTAAAACCAGCCGCTGTATATTTTTATACCACCAGATCAACTCAATCAGATCAGTCCGATTCGCAAAGCCTAAAAACATTTAAGAAAAATAAATAAATACATCACTGCTGACATATTGACACATACAATATTATTCATATTTAGCAAGAGCCGTGGGAGTTAAACGTTCAATAATAATTATAAAATACGAGCACAACTATATTCTAGTGCCACTTAAATATTTCCTTTCAGGGCTGAGCATTCCTCAACAACAATATTAAAACAAATATTTTTATACCGACTATGAAATGACAGGTTGAATCATGTCTTAAATAAAGAAGAAGACGTTCTAGAATCTAGAGGGTTCCACACATTAAGAACCAGAGACTCATGCAGCCATGGCAACTCTTAAAACACAGCCAAAAACAATTAGCATTGTTACCCATTCCTGAAACCTTCCCCAGTGCGACTATAGTGGTGTTAGGATTTTAGGATTTTATTTGGATCCCATTAGCTGATGCAGAAGAAATCAGCTACTCTTCCTGGGGTCCATTCAACCATTGCTCTACATAGTACTGTGCATTGTTTTGAGTTTGTTTTGATTGTTGGAATTGTGTAGTTACCACTGGTGGCATGTCTGGTGGGGTATGTGTGCACATTAGAGCTAAGTGTTAGCTGCCTAAACAAACAGTTGGGTTGTTTAATGTATTAATATTTTTTATGAAAGACAGAAGTGATGCTTTCAGCCTCACATCAACTTTCAGCCAGGAGAGTTTGTCATGCATGTGTTGATCTTGGAACTCTAGTTGTATGAAGCACTTGGTACAAACAAGATTATTTTCTCAAGTCAAAAAGCTTGGACTGAAAGAGTGAATGCATTTCACCTCAATGGCTCATTTTATGAATGAACTGCTGGCAGGTAGTGAGCTATTTTAACCTGACCAGTTTATTGTAATTGGCCTAAAATGACCTCATCATGCCATTGTCAGCCTACCATCCAAATGGAAATTTGACAGTTAGACTCAGAGAAAAAAAACGAAACTACTCAATTTAAAATATTATATTTCGTTCTATATATATTCAAATAAAACCAAGCAATTTATTAAATGTCAAGTCCATTAAGATAACGAAGGTGGGAGCATTTGGCCTCAATGGCTCATGTAGGAACTTGAAAGATAAAGATGAAATTATCACGGCCATTAAATGTTTGAACACTGGGCAATTTGCTATCAGGTGTGAGTGATCTCCACAGCAACGGAGAGCATTAAGCTCAATTCTAAAGAGGTCACCCAGGTCAAAGGAAAAGTCATTTAAACACTCAAAGGGCTCTTTGTTTCACTTTAAGATGGATGAATTTCCAAGAGAATATTTCTGATACCATTACAATAAATAGGTCAACGCCGGGAGTCCACCAAAACGCTGGGTCGCCATCACAGTCCCAGCAAAGTGCCGGCACCTTGCCGGCACTTTGCCGTCAATGTACTGATGCAATCATTTATGAGTGAAAGTAGTGTGTCAGCTGAATGTAAAACGCTAATAATGATAATAATAATAGTTGGTAAGACATAGGGTGGCCTGTGACTGATGAGGAAGAGCGGGTTGGCTGGTAACCAGAAGGTTGCTAGTTTGATCCCCGGCTCCTCGAGGTGTCCCTGAGCAAAACACCTCACCCTGACTGCTCCTGACAAGCTGGCTGTTGCCCTGCATGGCTGACACCGCCGTCGGTGTGTGAATGTGTGCATGAATGGGTGAATGTTAGGCAATATTGTAAAGCGCTTTGAGTGGCCACTGGTTAGAAAAGCGCTGTATAAATGCAGTCCATTTACCATTTAAATATCAAGATGAGGGATAAAAACACAGCATGCTTAACGTCATCCACAAATCCTAGTGCCACTAGAATATAAGAGAGAGCACCCAAAAAACACCCTCCTCTATTGTGAGCAGTGACCTCATCATGCCAGTGTTATCCTCGTCTCCCCACTCCCACCTCCGAGTACTCTCTCCAACACGGATCCCCCAGCAGTAAGCAGCAAGGAGCCCCCCTGCTCCAGCAGGGCCCGCTTGTTCAGTGGACCAGTGGAGGACATCTGGTTTACATGGAGGAAGCCAGTAGAGCCCTGAGAATATCTCCCAGGATCCACCTGGGTTCTCTCCTGGGGCCCAGGCGGTATTTATAACTGGACACATGTTTAACCTGAGGTACAGTACCGATGGTACAGTACTATGTACAGTACTAGGTACAGTACTACAAGTAGTACAGAGGATACAGTTCTATGTACAGTTCTACGTAAAGTACTACATATAGCACCGATGGCACAGTACTACGTACAGTACTACATGTAGCACCAATGGGTACAATACTACATGTAGTACCAATGGTACAGTACTAGGAACAGTACCAATAGCTACAGTACTACGTACAGTACTTCAATGCTGTACTTTGTACAGTACCAATGGATGGAATACTAGGTATAGTATCCAGTATAATAATTATGGGTGGCTGCATTGACACAGTACTTGTTTCATAGTACAAATGCATGCATTTGTACTAATGGGCATAGTACTAGGACGTTTTTGGTACAGTTCTAATGGACAAGGGCAATATATAGTACTAGAACTAATGGATGCATTACTATAGGCTACTATGGTAAAAAAAGACAATCTTGTCTAATGTTATAATTATGTGTTTGTGTATAATTAGATTTTCTACCATTTCTATTCCTTTTAAATCATCACCTTCTTATCCTGTGTAATGGTTTTTAATTTGTACTGGTAAAAATAAATTGCTCACAAGGGGAACACTCATCTTGACTCCAAAAATAAAATTACTGCAATAAAATCAACTTTGCAATCAAGATACCAATTAAACTGAAGCGCTTCAGTAAATGGATGCTACGATATTGATTCTTTATGAGTGGATGATACGTTTTTCCCACAACAGCTTTGTTAGTTGGTTGAAAAGTCAACCATGCTCTCCATACCTTGGGCTTTATGGATATTCTACATTTACATTCAGGGCATTTAGCAGACGCTTTTATCAAAAACGACTTACAATAAGTACATTTGTCAGAAGAAAGGGAAACAACCATTTATCGCTGTCGGTACAGTAAGGATGTTCATAGAACCAAGTGCCAAGCACTAACAATCGCTAGGTTAATCCATTCCCTGTAAACAACAAAGATTGATAGGATTAGATGCAACATGATGCTAAGTACTATTTTTAAGTACAAGGACGTACAACATACAATAAATGCAGAGAGACTCCCTATGTCATTATTCTCCCTAAAATCTTCATTCCACGAAATGGAAGTTAATGATTAAATATTTTCTGGACTAATTTCAATTTCAGTTTATTCTATTTTAAAACGTTCAAAGTTAACTTAGCATATGGCCGTGTGTATAACGTTCTTAGAATGGACATGCCTAGGTTACACAGCAAGGCATGTCCGCACACTATTAAAGATTCATGCTCCATCGGCGACCAAAGGCTTGTGAAGGAAATGTAAATTATTAACGGATAGCTAAATGACCTTTTATAAATAAAAAAGGTTTTTCCATCTTCAGGTAGTGGGGACAAAAAAATATATGTCTTTTTGAGAATAATACTATTTTGAATAAAAAATGGGATAAAACATTTAACAGGGTTTCATACAACCTCATTCGAAGAATATTTTAGTTCTGAATTTCTAATGTTAGTTTGAAGACGTTTGTGAGATTTTATTAAGGCATGATCCCAAGGCTTGAGCTAACTGTAGAACCTAGCGCTGCACAGGCTAACTTTAGCACCTTGCACTGCACCAGCTAACTGTAGCACCTAGCCCTGCAAGGCTAACTATAGCACCTAGTGCTGCACAGGCTAACTGTAGCACCTAGTGCTGCACAGGCTAACTGTAGCACCTAGCGCTGCACAGGCTAACTGTAGCACCTCGCGCTGCATAGGCTAACTGTAGCACCTCGCGCTGCACGGGCTAACTGTAGCACCTCGCGCTGCACAGGCTAACTGTAGCACCTCGCGCTGCACAGGCTAACTGTAGCACCTAGCGCTGCATAGGCTAACTGTAGCACCTAGTGCTGCACAGGCTAACTGTAGCACATAGCGTTGCATAGGCTAAGTGTAGCATCTCGCACTGCACAGGCTAACTGTAGCACCTAGCGCTGCACAGGCTAACTGTAGTGCCTAGCACTGCACAGGCTAACTGTAGCACCTAGCGCTGCACAGGCTAACTGTAGCACCTAGCTCTGCAAACCGATTGTAATTGTTGCTGATGCATTATATCTCTTAACAAATCAAGGTCAGGGTGAGGCTTTAGGGATTAAGTCTGATATCAACGTGAGGCCTCACAGCAGACACTTAGCGCACACGTCCCAACCTGCTACACAAAGGCCACCGTCGGTGATAGGATCATAACGACATAAGCTCTGTGTTGAGAATAACGTTCAACACTGAGGCAAATTATCTCAGATGCATGTCACTTCAGAACCCAGCGGACAATAATCCGCTGAGTGACCGGTCTGAGCCTGCTCCAGGCTGAGCCTGCTTCAGCCCGAGGCCTCTGTGGTCCAGACAAACAGCTGCATAGGACCCGGGAGAGAGGCTCTCCTCTCCAGCTTGTAATGGCTCGGTTGAACAGAATAGAAGTCCATCAGCAGGACTGAGGTGTCGTGTCTGCCGGTATAAATTAAGTATTGACAGCTCAGCAGCAGGATAAGTGTACAGCCGTGTTGATTAACTACATGCCACCGGTTCCAGAAACTGTCTGCCATGTTAACACACTGTGTGTGTGTGTGTGTGTGTGTGTGTGTGTGTGTGTGTGTGTGTGTGTGTGTGTGTGTGTGTGTGTGTGTGTGTGTGTGTGTGTGTGTGTGTGTGTGTGTGTGTGTGTGACTAGTGAGTCAGTAACTACAGCAGAGCGGTGCGCTGTGCTGCAGCCTTGGGAGTGATTTAGGTCAGTAGGTAATTGCATTCCTGCACCGCGGGGGGCTAGTTGGGCGGCTGTTGCAGGAGCCATCGCACGTTCCATGGACACGGGCCGGGACCGTGTGAACACGGCCCCCCTCGGTCCCAGGGAACAGCTCTCCCTACCGCTCCGATCTGAAGCGCCACAGCTTAGGTTCGAGTCCTGTGTCCTGTGTAACCGCCAACTGGAAAAGGTCATTTGCATTCTTCCATACTGCTAACACTTTGCTGCCATATTTAGTGTCCCATTAGAGCACACCACCACCATTTTACATTCCACTTTTCTCGCTCTTTTGTGCGTTGTAATGTGAACATCGAACAGAGTGCCACCTTTAAGAACCCTTTAAAATCAATTTATAGACGTGAGACATTCAAGGAGCGGGAGGTTATGGCTATTCCTAACAATAACCGGAGAAAGGATTGAATTGCCCTGAAAGTCGACTCAAACTACAGCGAACGTGAGAACTACGAGGATGACGCCCTCTTGGGATTAGAAGAAAGGGAAACTATGGAAACAGACTCAGGTTCATGTGATAACGTCTCTCACCATTCATGTAATTACACATCGTCGTTATTCTACAAAGCCATTCTCCAGCAGAGCAGAAAGGAAGGGGTGTCTTACATTGTTGATCATATCATTAACCACAGAGCTGCTGTAATATTCAGTACTTTGTTCCTCTACTAGGGATAACGCAAATCATTCAGCATTGCATCCTCACATTGGGATAATTACCAACATCCTAATGACTCTGAAGAAATTATTACGATACGACAAATACCCAAAACGTGGGTTCTACACAAACATGCACTGGTTCTACTCAAACATGCACTGGTTCTACTCAAACATGCACATGCTGTAGCCACAGGGGGCCGGAGAGAGCATGCCGGTCATCACTAGAAGAGGCCTTTGGGCCTCGGCGTTTGAACATATCAAACTGTCTTGGCATGGAAAGCGTTTTCCTTCAGCTCCATCAGTGCCATCGCACCACAACCGGATACAACTTCTGTACCAACGCTGGAGCCTCTCTCCTCTCCACTAGCTATCTCTTAACTACAGCGCTTCCTGCTGCTGTGTCCTGTCTGTCCCCACGCCCAACCGCTGGGCGACCAGAGAACCTTTACAACGTGTTACCACTGACCAGAGAACCGTAACAACGTGACCAGATAACCTTTACATATGACCTTTACAATGTCTTACCAGAGAACTTTTACAACGTCTTACCAGAGAACCTTTTCACCGTGTTACCAGAGAACCTTTACAATCTGTCACCAGAGAACCTTTACACTGTGTTACCAGAGCACGTATGGATACGGGGGGCCGGTACGGATCTGATACCGATGAACTGCGTTGTTATCTATTACTACTATCCTTCACAAAACACGTCGAAAGCCACTCGAGTTGGAGTAAAACATCAGGGAAACAGTAAAGACTTCCTTAACGTCAGCATTGATACCCCAACACCACCGTGGCCCTCCTCAACATGTGTTCTGTGTATTAAGAGCATCGGGCCCCTGGGGGCCCTGACCCACTTAAAGTGGGTCCAAGTTGAAGTTCGCAACTTATTTTACAACCGCTACACGGTGCCGGGTCTTGATGTCGGTGTGTGTAGCGCACGTGTGCGCCGCGCCTTCAGAAGTGCTTGTTAAAATAGTGAGGCGTAGTATGGGGGCGGGGGGGGGTCGGTGCAGGGGAATACAGTGTGATGTACCCCCTCGTCTCCTCGGCAGGTTTAGATGCGCTTGCTGTCTAGACGCGTGCACGAGCACAACCGCCCACACACACACACACACACACACACACACACACACACACACACACACACACACACACACACACACACACACACACACACACACACACACACACACACACACACACACACACACACACACACACACACACGGGAGGTCTGTGGATGATGGCTAGGGGGACTTCTGTTCTCCTCGCGGTTGTTTACTTCTCTGGCAGAATGTGTGACACAATTAATATCCTCCTGCGTGAGGACCGGTGAACAAGCGCCCCGGTGAACGAGCGCCCCGGAGAGGAGCAGGAGACAGAGGAACACGTTCAGCTACCCAGCGTCTCTCTACACAACGGTGCATAGAATGTGTTCCACGCTACGGTTCGGTGTTCACCGGTCCGGCATCCATCTGGTCTCCGGGAACCGAAGTCCGTCTGGTCAAGGTTACGACAGTTGGGGGGGGGGGAAAGAGAAAGAGTGTTTTTCGTCTCCCTCACGCTAATCTCTGTGCAATCTCCCACCGTCTGTTTGCTGAGAATCATTAGCTATACGGCAATCAGGACGGCAAAACAATCCCTAAAACGAGTGTCTTAATGAGTCCCCTAATCGCCTCCTACTTACCCCCGGTCCCAGCAGCCCCGCCGTAACAAGATGAGTTTATCTGGAGACTTAATTTGTTGACAAGAGTCATTTAGAGATTACTTAAAACATCTCCTCAAGCAGAGGAGAGAGGGGGGGGGGGGACAGAATCTGTCATCTCAAACTGCTCTGACGGATAATAAGGTTCACTCAACGACAAGCTGAACTCGATATGTTTGGTAGAATAACAAAATCGAGTCTGAAATAACGACAAATACTGAAGAGCATCACAGCGATGAACCAAACTACTTCTTCACTGCTGGGTTCTGCGATGGCAGGGCCGTGATTATTCAACACAGAACTTCAGTCCACAGAACCAGGAGAGGATGAAAAAACCGACTGGATGGAAAGACCAAGCAGGCAGCCTGACATCTGAAGGCTGAACATGATATCACCATCACCACACTGGTTAAAGAATGCATGACTGTATACAAATCTACCGTATAATAGTTATAACACTCTGGTCTGACCAACGGACATCCCATGAGAACCAGAGGCCACGGTCACACTGATGTCCCCCGATCGATCAATAGGTCAATCAATCATCGTAAAACCTCGGAATTTCAAATAAACCGTTAAGAGTCGTATCATCCCGAAGATAAGCAGCAGAATCAGGTGGAACGGAACACTACAACACTGAAATACTACACTACTACCACCATATACTACCGAGTTACAAGAGGGATACTCACAGCTGAAGGACCCACAGACCAGTGAGCAGGGCTGAGTGGGAGCAGAGAGAGAGGCTCTAGCCCACCGCCCGCATCGCCCCAGCCCTCTCCTCCGCCACCGCCGCTGCCGGAGCAGGACGAGGTAAACATTCCCAAATATGGGGAAAGTATGATGAAAGCTGCGAGGCCACGGCACTTTGCTTTTGCCTTTTTTTTTTCGCCCGGAATGTTGGAGTTTGGGAGCCGGAGTCGCAGCACACATATCTTTCAGGCGGGATCGGAATACCGGGGAGTAGGGGGGAGCAGGGGTTGGGGGGGGACGCGACAGCAGGGATGGCGGTCGGGCTGACCTAACATGGCTGCCCTGACGGCCATGGAGGGGCCCCTGGGGAGCCCGACTTGGCAGATGCGATGCATTGAAGTATGTTTAGGACGCGTTTACACAGGAACCCGAGACAAGGATCTGGGAGCAACCCTGACGCTACAGATCACTGCAGATTAAGAAGCACTGGAACCCTGGAAGCTGCCCTTTTAAACTCCACACTTTTCAGTGTGGAGTTAACTCTCTCTCATTCAGAAGCTGAGGAGGACAATTTCAAGTAAGCACTCTCTCATTCAGAAGCAACATTCAGGATGATTGTCGCTTCTGAATGAGAGAAAGTTCATTTCTCAATACGTGTGCATTCCATCGGAGTGTACCTTTGGTTCTTCTTCTGTTCTTCTGTGTGGAAGGTCTTCTACAGAGCGGCTGTCCTCAATCACACGGTGAACTCCAACGTCTGAAACATCCAAACAGAAACACGCTCACTACACACAGACAGTCCAAGACAACGTGACATAATAATAATATCATAGTATAGACTCAATTAATAGTGTGTGCTAGTATTTGTACTTTAATTAACTAGCGGTAGTGTTAGTGTTAGTATTGGTGTTAGGGTCAAAGGTCAAAGTGTTTAATTTATCCAATGAGAAGCACTACAGGTCATCTCGGTAAATCAAACTCTCTGGAGCGAGGCGCACACGCACACGCACACACACACACACCATAACAGCAGCAGAAATAGCTCTATAAATAAGTCTGAAAAATGTCACATGTAAATAAGAGCATACATGTGAAATAAGATCCATTACATTGAAAGAGGGCAAGTTACAAGCCATTTCCAAATCCATCCACTTGTGACATCATGAGTCAGTGTCCACGCAGATGTTTGATGGATAGAAAATTGGTTCAATTAACCTCACACCTGGTGGTCAACTAGGCAGAGGTGAGGTTGAGCACCACGCGTTTGAAGCAGTACTCTCTAATATAAGAGCATGACGGAACCCCTTTAAGGTGAGGATTTCGCTCAGGGGTTAGGGGTTAGCAACAGCTTCAAACTACAACCCAACAACCCTCGGCCCACAACCCTTGGCTCGTTATCGGTTAACGTCAATCAAAGTCCAAGCGCTGCGCCAGACACTTTAGCCGAGCACGCGGAGATATGACGAGCATGGGGTGACAGTAATTCAAAGGTGCCTTGCGTTAGATGTCGTGTTTCTCAACGGGTTGACCCAAGGTCTGCTCTACATGGGGGGGGGGGGGGGGGGGGATGTGGTCTGAAATATACACCGCAACTTAACCACAGAACTCACTCTATCTATACAGTAGCATACAGGACACTTGCTCATAGAGATGATCAATGACATGATTATGTGATTATCAGCACCGCGGGGCATGGAGGGGGTGGTTATTTATTTCAATGTGTTCAAAAACATTTTTAGCAGAACCATGATGCTCTTATCATACAGGGAATTGGTTAACATAACAATTGTTAGTGCTTGGCACTTGGTTCTATGAATATCCTTACTGTACTGACAGAGATTTATTGTTGTTTCTCTTTCTTCTTACAAATGTATTGTAAGTCGCCTTGGATAAAAGCGTCTGCTAAATTCCCTAAATGTAAATGTAAAAAATGATGCATGTGCTGGCTGAATGCAAGGCACAATGAACTGTAGTGGAGATATTCAGACCGTTGAAGATCCTTTACAGGACGGATTGCTCACTGAGTGAACCATCAATGAGTGAGCCATCACTCAGTGACCTCATCTTGATATCAGTGACAGTAAAGACTTATAATTCCTCATCAAAAAGCCCTCGAGCACCCTGGTTTCTGCGGAAATCTTGTATTCATGATTCTGCTTCAGGGGGTTGGAGCGGAGTCCACCAAACAACCAAAAAGGTCCCCAATTCAGGAATCTGGGCTCCAGCAGCCCTACTATGTAGTTCAGAACCTCTGGGCGGATCTGGCCGAAGTCCCAGAAACCGTAAAGGGGTGGAGTTACGCCTTGTTTCCTGTTCTGTAACGGAGATCTCTACTGAAGAGACTCATTTGCACGCGTGGAGGAAGGGTTCAAAAGGGGAAACAAGTATTTTGAAAATAGTCTGTTTAGATGGTGTTGCTTTGAAGCCTTTACAGACACATTTCTACAGTACAGTTCGCTAGTCCAGAGGATCACACGCTTACAGATCCTCAGTATCAGCGACATGATTGGTCAAAAATAAATATGACGTGAAAGAAAGTGAAACCAGCCACCGTTTGCCACCAGACTTTGGATTATTAACTAGTCTGAATCCACCTCAGGGACATCGTCTGCTCTTCATAACATGAAAATGACCTGTCACAAATGGACATGTCTGCCAACCTCCTCCACTAGTTTGTCAAAAAGGAACCAGACAAGTTAGCAGGAAAGACGACCAATGCCCTGAGGTCTAGCTTTACATCATGGCCTCTGTGGACTACGCCTGTGTCATGGATACCTAGGAGGCGGGGATCATGGTCAGAGAGACCCACGTCCAGACCAACATAGAGAGCCTCTACGTTGGTCTTTACGTTGGTCTGTACCTGGGTTTCGACCTGGGTTTCTACCATGGTATCTACCTGGGTCTCTCTGAACATGGTAGAGACCCAGGTAGAGACCCACATACAGACCAACGTAGAGACCCAGCCAGGTAGAGACCCAGGTAGAGACCATGGTAGAGACCCAGGTAGAGACCCACGTACAGACCAACATAGAAACCCAGCCAGGTAGAGACCCAGGTAGAGACCCACGTATAGACCAACATAGAGACCCAGGTAGAGACTATGGTCAGAGAGAACCAGGTAGAGACCAACATAGAGAACATGGTCAGAGAGACCCAGGTAGAGACCAACGTAGAGACCATGGTCAGAGAGAACCAGGTAGAGACCAACATAGAGAACATGGTCAGAGAGACCCAGGTAGAGACCAACGTAGAGACCCAGGGAAAAGAGACTAGAGACTCACGTCGTAGAGACTAGAGACGCAGGTCATAGAGAAAGACCCACAAGACTGTGGTCCGCAGTGAGCCGCTAAGCTGTGTATCCACAGCCCTGGCCTGCGGATCTCTGCTCATTAAAACATGCCATTAAACGCATACAGTAGAAGGACTTGACTTAAACTCACACTCAAAAGGCAGTGGAGGGACTACGCTTTTAACATGAAAATCATCAAGGCTGCCAAGTGCATCCTTTTAAAAGACAGTTCTGTTTAATGTTGCCTGAGGTTTTTTTTGTAAAGTGTGCGGAGACGACAGATTTATTCAGTTTGATGATGAAGCCCCTGGGACTTTGATGTTATTGATTTGAAATTCCTATCAAAGTAAAGTTTGAATGCGTGTTTCAGTCTTTTTCAATGGAAACAAGTGATGAATATTTAAGCGCACTGCAAGCTGCTTCTGTGGCAGAACAATGTGTAGGCTATATAATGTTGTATAGTGAGAACTAGGACCCTTCCTTCTGCCCTCAGAGACCAGGAACTCACACTTCTAGTAGGCCTACTGTCACTTCAAGGAATGTGCGAGGATAGCACAGTGCAGGCAGTAACACGGTGGCACTCATATATTAACACTAAAACCACGACTTTCTTCACTTAATATGCAAGAATAGGGCAGTAGAGAAAGTATTGGCACGACACACACACACACACACACACACACACACACACAGTGTCTTCTAGGGACAACACCCAAGATAAGGCTGCATTCTGCTGTTAGCACACATTATGAATGTATGTATGATGCATTATTGACCATAATAATATGCAGAATCAAACCCAGAGACAACAGAGATAAGGGGCCCGGCAGGTCTGCAGAGGCCCCGTGTGTCAGGACGGAGGTGTGTGAGTAGCGACACATCTCCGGCTATAACGCAGCTCTGCAGGTCAGTGTTGTTAGATGTAGACAGAGAGAGCACAACTTTGAAGCTGTGTTCGGAAGCACAGATACGCTGTGTGGTCAGTGGACACATGCCACATAGTTTCGACCATAAACCGTGGCGATGTGTCGGGAAACCGAGCACTCCTTGTCGGACGCTTCCTGACAGCGTCCACGACTCCTCCACACATGGTCTCCACTGAGACCATTCAGGGCACAACGTCGGGTCTTCACAGGACTACAGTCACACGAAACAACCAGCAAACAAGCACTAAAAGCCACACACACACACACACACACACACACACACACACACACACACACACACACACACACACACACACACACACACACACACACACACACACACACACACACACACACACACACACACACACACACACACACGTCCACCCTCCTGCTCCTCCATTGGTGACAACACCAGCTTTCTTCCGCATGTTTGTGCAGCAGACCGCCGGGCTGAAACCCCCCCTTGCTCAAGGGGCCGATCACCGACAACCCGGCGGGGTTCCGCCGATGTTCGGTCTTTAATCAATGGATCCACACAGTAGGCACACGTTGCGGTTCCGACGCACCGTGGCCGTGTCCCCGGTGAGGCTACGCCCTCAGTGGAAAGTACAGCAGGCTGAACGAGGAAGCACAACAGGGCGCAAACTATTCACAAACTACCTCTTTCCCCAACAACAACACACACCAAACACAGGCTGGGGACGACACACACACTGCGAATCATCCCGTCGACTTACCTCGCTTTCTAGGAATACCAGAGCAGGGCTGGGGACAGCGAGGGAAGGCGAGAGAGAGAAGTTTCAGAATCCCAGTAAAAAAAGTCAAAAACTTCTTTATCCAAATTCTGGGAGAGAGCGCAGCGCGCTGGCGGTGACGTCACGGCCCCGGATTCCAGCCGACTCAGTCACTCTGAGTCTGTTTGCCCATGTAAGGCAGTGGGCCCAGCGGTGGATCACTCAACCCCAAAAACACGCACCCACCACACATCCGTGGGCCTGCCCGGACAATTGGACGCATAAATAAGGAATAAATATTTCCTAGACACATAGGATAGTTTATAATAATAATACCATAATACCAATATAATAGTGGTGAGAAGTTCTGTTAATGATCATTTCCCATACTCGTGTTAGTGGATTTCTGTGTTGTTTGCATTCTATACATTTCATTGATTTTTTACCAAGTCCTTTCCAGTAGGGTTCTGACGTCACTATGAGGTGACTCACGGGGTATGTAACGATCTTTTTTATTTTAAAAAAATTGTACTCGAGTCACAGAGGGTCAAGTGTCAACCACGTCATGAATATAAAATATGAAACACAATAGAAATACTCAAAAGTGTAAAAAATACAATAAAGTGACCAAATGGATAAACTATGAAAACAACCCAAAAATATCAGGGTTTTTTGTACTTTAAACGCTTTTTAAAGCTATGCTGACTATGGCGGTGGTTAGCTCCGGGCCGTCAGTGAAGTCGTTCTCCGATCCACCAGGGGGGAGGGGCCGTGGTGCCGTATCAACCAGGCCGGGGAAGTTGTCCTGTACTGGTCTGTGTCACAGAAAACCTCCAGCAAAGTTCATCTGAAAGTCTCTCTGGTCCCTGTGTGTGTGCGTGTCATCTCTCTCTCTCTCTCTCTCTCTCTCTCTCTCTCTCTCTCTCTCTCTCTCTCTCTCTCTCTCTCTCTCTCTCTCTCTCTCTCTCTCTCTCTCTCTCTCTCTCTCTCTCTCTCTCTCTCTCTCTCTCTCTCTCTCTCTCTCTCTCTCTCTCTCTCTCTCTCTCTCTCTCTCTGTGTGAAAGATACACACTCACACAAACACACCCATGATGTTAGTAATCGATAACACAGATAGCTGACAACCAGCTGTATGCCGTCCAACCCCAGATGAAGAACACCAGGGCTAGGGCCCTTCATCATTGGGAACACCAGGGCTGGGGCCCCTCAAGTCCTGGAGAATGTGAAAGGATGCGCTGACAGAAGCGTGTTGTGTCTTATGGATGGGCTGGAGATAGAAGAACACATGTTGTACTGCCTTCACCCCACAATGTGAGAATCAACACGGCTTAACAGAAAACCTTTTGTTCTTTAAATGGTAAATGGACTGCTTTTATATAGTGCTGTTCTATCCAGTGGCCACTCAAAGCGCGAGTCCAAGGCGACAGCCAGCTTGTCGGGAGCAGTTAGGGTGAGGTGTCTTGCTCAGGGACACTTTGACACTCTGTTAGGAGGAGCCAGGGATTGAACTAGCAACCTTCCAGTTACCCGCCTTGCCTCCTGAGCCACATGCCACAAGCCACATGCATTATGCATGTAATCACTCATGTAATCTTGTTACATTTTTAACCAAAGACCCCTGAATGTGGTCTCCGTCTGGTGGACCCTGGAGGTGACCAGGGTTCCAAGACGCCAAACCAGCTGAAAAGATAACGTTCTGCAACTACCACCATTTTATAGAAACATAACACCTGTGAAGGCATATTTTGCCGACCAGTAACCAGTGAACACTGTTCCCGTTTGAACACCACACCACCAAGCTTCCCATGTCTCCACGTGACGTGCTCCGACACAAATAGCGCAGTGAGCGCACAAATCTACCACCAAACTCTTTCTGTCCTCAGCCCAACAACAAACCTCCTTCATTAACGTGTCCCGGATTACGGCAGATAAAGAAAAGCATTAAAACAGGGGAGAATTCAGAGCCAGATTCTGCCGGTTAAAGAGTGACAGGGACCTGAGAGATTTACATAACATCACATTTTGTCAATTAGCAGAACACTCTTTTATCCAAAGCAGCTTACAAAGGGAGTGTGAGGACAATCAAAGCACACAGTCAAAACTGAAGAAGCTACAACAGAAGAGTTGCACAACAACATCTGGACATCAGAGTACACCAAGGAATCAAAGTCTTGTTTTAAAAACGAGTGGTAGTGCACTAAAGTTCATCTCAACAACCGCGCACCGAATCCAACTCCAGAGGCGAAAAAATCCCACACAAGTCAACCCGTAGTCAGCCTGTGAAATGATTGGACACAGACATACAAACACAGGGCTTTCATATCGGAGCGCTGTGCGTGAAGTGTTTGTCAGGAGTCTTTAGCGTCAATAACACACACCACGAGACACAAGCTCTGACACAGAGCCACACTCGCTGCTCATTCAAATGCTGCTGGATAAAGACTGCTGATCCAGGGAGGGAGTGAATCAAGCTTGTACTATCACACACCAAACAAAGCATCATAATCCTGGCAGCTCTCACTACCTCTGAGATCTCTGGCAGGCAAAGCACAGGGCTGATTTGCATGCTGCTGATTATGTGCAAATACCATAACTGCTCGGTGGAACTCTGATTGTGTGTGGCTGGGGGAGCCGGTGTGGGACAGCAATCTGTTTCTCGTCTCCAGTACAAGTGAGGCCTTGATACGGCGAAGATAGCGGTTAGGATAGCAGCGCACTAAATAATGATGATGATAACATTAAACTACAATCTCTCGTCCTGTATCACATTCCAAATGTTATTGCAAAACAGAACATGTCGATTATATTCCAGCGTCATTCAGGAAAAGGCTATATATTATATGCTGGAACACTATTTGATTTCTAGATCTGGATGAATTTGAAACTGAAAACACTTAATACAACGTGACAACTGTGGAGCTGTTTAGGCTAAAAGAGGCGGTGTGGAAAAAAAATGAAAACATAAAAACCCCTGTTTAATATCGCTGGTGTTTGCTTGCCTCATATTTTACTAGAACTGATTAAAGTGCGCTGCGAGCGGCCTCCCCTCCCTCCTCTACCTCCCCCCTGTCCCCCCCCCGTCCTCATCTCCTCCACGCATGAGCAGCGTCTACCAGCCGCAGCCCTGAGATGCGGGACGGTGATAACAGCGCAACGTTTGCAGCTATGTTGACGTCTCACTGATTCCGCCCCACCGCCATACACAAGTTGCGGGGCGCAGGCAGCAGGGAGATAATCTCATTTGTAATGTGTGACAGATTATTTGCACTGCGTTTGTACCGCCACATGCTTAATGGGCCCGCCAGTGATTCTCCCTCTCCTCTCCTCTTCCTCTTCTTCTTCCTGCCTGAAGAGTGATTGAGGAAGACGTCCGCTAACGACACGGCTAAACTAAGCTAAGTGCTTGCGCCTCTAAACTTCAGTTATCAATCAGGCGCCAATTAACACGGTGTGTCTGTGCGCCAATAGCAAAAGCGTGCTGTCTCCGTGCGCCATTAGCGTGGCGTCTCAGTGCGCTAAAAGCATGGTGTCTCTGTGCGCCAATTAGCATGCTGTCTCCATCCACTGTTAGCGTGCATGCTATCTCCGTGTGCGGATAGCACAGGACCTTTGATGTAGCGCCGCTACGCAGCCACATGCTATCCATGCCATTGATCATGTGACAGCTTTACGTTTCCTTTTTAAACGTATGGAAACATCCTATGGTTTTGTGTTGAAAGCGAAAACCCTGCATGTACATCACTCAGATCACCCAACTCCTGAAACCACTCAAACCCTGTAAACGTCCTCATTATGAAGTTAATGATGAGAGTAACCCACGCTGGATTTCCTGTCTGTCCACCACTTCCTGAGCAGAGGGTTAACCTCGCTCAGAACACCACGTCTGCATGTACGCCAGGCATGAGATGGTTCTGCTGTAATTGAAGATGAAGAATACTATTCTCTCTCCAAACATCAAACTAACCTAGCAGTTGTTAGAGCTTGGCCCTTGTTTCTATGGACATCCTTACTGTACTGACAGTGATATATCGTTGTTTCTCTTTCTTTTGACAAATGCACTTATTTTAAATTGCTTTGGATAAAAGCGTCTGCTAAATGCCCTAAATATAAATGTAAATGTAATCAAACTCACTAGAACTATAGGCCATTAATCTAGCAGTAGTTTAGGGGCATACAGTCCTGTAACACTTCTAGTGAAACAATACTAACAGAACAATAAAAGGAATGCTAAATATACGGCTAAATGTTGTTTTTGGTGTTCATCATTGTTATGAGAGCAGCGAAAAAGGGTTTTGTTGAAAAACAACTAAATAACTAAAATGTGTGTTTGTAGTGTACGCCTCTGCTCTGGGGCAATTAGAAGCCTGATAGAACCGATTATTTTTTGAAGGCACAAACAAATTAGTGAGAGTCACGCTGAACAGAGAGACAGGCAGAGTTATGACGACAACCGTGTCCCAGAGCCTCTCGTCTGACAACCCCTGCCCAGATCTGCGTCTCAGATTACACCCATGAATTATAATTCCTGTGTTGCGCTTCCGTGTTAATGCGTCTGCGTACGGCAGATGTGAGAAAATCCTGCGCCTGCGGCCGGCGTTGTCTCCATGTGGACGCGCGAGCGATCAGCAGGTCAGATGGAGTTCCATTCAGAGCGCTGATGGCGTGTCATGGAGACTCTCGCTCACAGAGGAACGTCGCACACGTTCAATCCAACCCACCACCAGGATTCCCGCCGTCAAAGCATCTACACATCTACACAACCCGGCTTAAAGAGTTGGTTGTGTCGGTTGTGACGTCACTACTTTCGGTTGGAACGCCATCCTCATCATTCCGTCGCTCCTCCCCCTCAAAACAAACAAACAACCGTCTGAATCACGGCCCACCAACCCTCCGAGCAGGAAGCAGTCTTATCTTCTCTTCTGAAGATGGCCTACTTCTATACTGTATAGAATCAGTCTGCACATAGGGTATGGGCTGAGATGTGAATGAGTTATTGATCGGTATTGATTCGTTTATGTCGTTTTCCGGGGATGCAGGCAGCGAATGTGGCCGTACTTTGTGGTAACCATAGTTATACAATAAAATACAATATTATATGTCAGTCTTTGGCTGCGTTCCTCCAAAGCATCTTAGAATAGCCGACTGTGAATGCAGACATTTCTCAGTGACCATCGTTAACCCAAAGTACTTCAAATAGGACGAGAAAGCCTGTGTCAAGCGCAGACGAAACCGACAAGACGCAGACCCTGGTACCCCGAAGTCACACGGGCGGCCTTCACCGCGTCGACTCATCGAACCGATTAAAAATAAGTCCTTGAATGACGTGAGAGGCGACGGCCCGCATAATGTACACATCTTCACGTGGCTCCCCATAACAGGCGGTGCATTATGCACCCATGACCTTTATGAGGAGAGATACGCAGATCAGCGCAGAGTGAGGCTGGGCTGACGTTACCGTGGTGACAGCCAACACAGGAGGAACCCTAATCCCCCCACGGCACTGTGATTACCTGCTGCCTCGACGTGACATCATGGGAGCGGCCTCGCGCCGGCAGGGTCGACGGCGGCGAGGGGGGGGGGGGGGGGGTCGGGTTAAACGTGGACAGCCCCGGGCAGAGTCATTAACAGCTCTAACTGAAACTACACAAGGTCTGCCCTGATTAACCAAATCACCAACCCAGGTTCCTGGTTGATAGAGGACGGCGTTTGAATAAAGGCAGAGAATGGGGCTCAGGTTTGGCAAGGTCGGCACTGAACAGAATACGTAGATAACCTTCGGCTCTGCGGCGGTATCTCTCTGACCTTCTGGGGATTTGAATAGAAGAACTTCTGCACTTCAGTATCCTCCTCTGATACCAGAGTCGCTGCGCTGGCTCTCACATAAAACACCCCAGTCACTTATCTCTTTACCCCCCCCCCCCCGCCCCCCCCCCTCCTCTCTGTTGATATAAGGGGAATTGAGCGTGAATCAATATCACCACTGACATAAGAATGACAGAGTGAAATTTAATCAAAATGACAGGATGAATCCATGTCAATACTAACTTCTGATCGATCAGAACGTCGATCCAGATCAGAATGACATGGTGAATCCTCATCAGATTGACAGGGTGAATCCACATGAGAATGACTGGGTGATTCACCATCAGAATAATGTGGTGATTCACTATCAGAATGACAGGGTGCATCCACATGAGAATGACAGGGTGAACCCACTGCCAGCAGCGGCCTCTCTAGGGCCTTTGATATGGATTACACTTTGACAACATGTCCCCACCGTGTATTTATTTATTAATTCATGTTTTAATGCTCTGGCCAGAACCGAGAGAGTAAACCCCCATCGTTGGCAGATGATTAAGGTCAGTGCGGCCAGGCGGGTGGCTGTCTTTAAAACCAGCAGCACCGCGACCCTCGCTGGTCCGGCCCCCAATCCCGAGGGCCTGGCCCCGTGCCACGCCGGGCCCTGCCTGGCCAGGACCTCATGACATCACTAATTAACACGGCCGCCCCACGCAGCCCGAGCCACCGCCACCGCCGCCCCGATCAATGTCCCGGCCCGGGGGGGGGGGGCTGACCTGTGGTTGCCTCTGATTAGTGTGTCGATTGGTCGGTTAATCCTCTCCACCACAGCGCTTTATCCCTGGATCACTGCGTTCCCGAGGCCTGTCCGTCACACACCGCCCCCTTTTGGGTTTCTCTCCTCCTCCTCCCCGGCCCGAGAGCTCAGCGTGTCAACACTGGTTTACGCTGTAAAGTGATGGACTAATTTGGGTTTAGCAGGATTGGCTGAATATTAGTCCCCTCATCCGGGGAGGGATTATCCGCTGGTTCTGTCGTACACTCGACGGCGGATTTGGACGCACTTTGTGAATTTCCAGCATATGGAGGATTCTAATATGAGGGAATTTGACGTCAACATTCATTCCACAACATATTTCTAATGTTCCTTTTAATCCAGCTGTCCATCGCTCTATCTATGCATGCCTCTCTCCATCCTTCACCCACCCGTCAACTCCTCCATCATCCCCCCCATCCATTCATCCTCCCATCCAGCCATCACCCACCCTCCACTCCCCTCCACCCGCCCCGCCGTCAGGCTGGGCGGTCGAGCCCCTCTCCCCTCCTCCCCTCCTCCCTCCCTCCCCAATCAGCCCGGGGACACATCAAGGCATCAGCCATCACATTCATATTCATGTCTCTAATGTGTGTTTTGTAGAGACGACAGTGTGCATGACCATCACACCGACAGCTAGCTGCTAGCTGCTAGCTGCTAGCACTCGGTGGCGCCGCGCGCCAAGCTCAACCGCTCAGCAGTGTTAGCATCAAATGGTGCTAGAGGGAGAGCGCCCGGGGGAGACGGCTGCTGTGCTCAAATGCTCCTGGCGGTGGCTGCGGCAGCGGCTAACAGTGGCATGGATCCCCCTGTAATTAGAGACGTAGCATCTTGTGTCTGCCCTCCCCCTCTGCCCCTTCCCCCCCACCCGGGAGGGTGGGGGGGAAGGGGCATGCTATGCTATGCTATGCTATGCTATGCTATGCGATGCTATGACCGACACTGGATGCTATGACCCCGCCCGTACAGGAGGGCCATGGGGGACCACCGCGAGGATTCATTCTCCTAAATGATTTTCCGATATATCTCTTTGTTTTTCATTAAGGATTCGGGAATTGGAAAACGCAGAAGTTCCATGGAAGTTCCACGGAAATCCTTTTTCGATGGCATTAGAGGGGAAAGGTTTGATTACACAAGCGCACAAAATAATATGTCGGAAGGCCGAAAACATTCATGGGCGCACAAAAGCAAAGCAGGACAAGACAGATAGGTCAAACAGCCCCGATTAAAAAAGACAGAAAAAAAAGAACTTTTCCTTCCTTCCTTGTTTAAGGATTTAAGTTCCCAATTCCATCCCAAACAAGCAGATTCCTGGCCTTCTCATTGGCCGGGGGCAGGTTCCAGTAACAGCTGGTGTGACGTCACGGGCGTGGTCACCCCCCCCCCCACAGTATCAGAGCTATAAAGAGCAGTATCTGGCTGGATTGGGACCAGCTTAGGTAGATTAATGCGCTCAGACACTGAGACGTTTTGTTGTATGGCTCTGTAGATAAAACAATGTGTCACGTTGTCAGCACCCCAGGGTCCTTCAGCGGGCAGATGGCCGAGACGTTCTGAGCCGCCCCAGGACCAGAATTACGGTGATCCAGCCCTGGATCCCCCTCCATTGGACTGCAGAGGCAGTATTGTTGATTTTTTATTTTTTAACAATTTTTTGGGGGGTGGGATTCGTGGAAAGTAGAGAGGACTCTGAGAGCTTTGATCCGTGATTGCTTGTTATCAGTCAGCCAATCAGATTCCAGTGCCAGCAGTTCCTGTTTTCTGGTCCACCTGGCCCCCCGACGGTCAGGGACGTCCGAAACTCTGGTCCCACCAGACAGCATCTCACAGTGGTTCTCAGAAGGTCCTTCACCTCCCGTTCCTCACGCCCTTCGGGAGAAAAATCTGGAGAATAACCCAGAAGCTTCTCACACCACTCAGAACATCTCAGCACCGTTTATGCTGCTGTCTGACTCATATCGCTTCTGATAAGGAAAACCTGGGTTATTGAGAAACATTTCTGGACCTTGTAGCTGCTGATCTTCACAGGGGTCTACGACCACCCTCAGAGACTTCACACACTCTCTCAGAAACTTGTCTTCCCCAATCGACTTGTGGGTTCAGAACAGAACAGCCTTTCTGGGTTGGACTACAAATCCCAGCATGCCACATTCCTTTTACATGAAAAAAGGTGAGACTCCGTCATAAATTGATTGCTTCACATTTAACATTCAACACGTTCCTTTCCTTTTCTCAAGGTGAACAATTGTTTTGGTGTGCATTAAAAGGACACATTGTTTAAGACACAAAAAGTGCAACATATTGTGGATACAGTGTGTACATGAGGTATGACAAGATTACAAAATAAGTGGCAAGAGTATTATAAATACAAGTCTTTGTCATGTTAAGGCTATAGAATACCAATCCAGAGAATTTGCTCAGCATTTGAATATAATGATGTTAGATTAATTATTCATTGCTTGGTTCAATTATTCATGGTTTTTCAAACTGTTTGATTGCTGCCTGAATTCTGAGACGATGATAAAATCATTTTGAGACTCTGAGACACTCAGACTCGGTACGGTAACATTTTCACAGGCAAGAAAACAGGGTTGGCCTAAAACTCACCGCAAACAACAAGAAAACAATGCCTTAGGTAGGGCTTAACTGGAGGGCCGGAGGGCACACAGAACTGGAGGTAAAGTTTATGGTTAGGTTAGTGGTTAGGGTTAAGTTTATGGTAAGGTTTGGGGTTAGGGTTAAGTTAATGTTTAGGTTAGGGTTGAGTTTATGGTAAGATTAGGGGTTAGGGTTACGTTAGTGGTTAGGTTAGGGTTAAGTTTATGGTTACTGGTTAGGGTTAAGTTTATGGTTGGGTTACGAGTTAGGGTTTAGTTTATGGTTAGAGTAGGTGTTAGGGGTCAGGGTTAAATCACTTGCATGGTGTAATTATGGATTTAATTTATTATAAAGTTAAGGGGTTCAGATGATTAAATATGGGTTTGCTTGGTTGTATGGACGATAGTACCCTGTGATATCAGTTTGAAATACTCTAATAACGGTAAAATCCTTCATGAAAATATTAGCGAGGAAAGAAAAATCTTAAACCCAAACTTTTTTATTTTCGTTTAATGCCAGTGATTTACCACATTATTCTCAAACACAAGTTTTGGAGGCGAATGAGTGTCAACTCATTCACCTCCAGTTCTGTGTGGCCTGCTGCCCCCATCCATGCAGTCCCAGACCTCCATAGGTGTACAGGTGTACCCTCCATAGTACCATGCTGGGTACACCTATTGAGGGTAGACCTATGGAGGTCTGTAGGAGGCAGCAGGCCACACAGGACTGGAGGTGAATGACGACCTGGAATCCGGAATGTTCTGGCTTTTCATCGTTACCAAGGTTACCTCCTTCAGTTGAGGTCTGATCCTGGATCCTTTGAGTTAAGAGTATTTTTCTGAACGCAGAATGCAGGAAGTTTCTGCCCTGAAAGGCAGACATTACCAAAATTAATTCTCCACTGAAGACTTTCTAAATCATTATATCCATAATGTCAATCAAGGTGTTTTCAAAAAAGGTCTGTGATACTTTTTGAGATGTTCTGAATGAGGAGAAATGCTGTGCTCTGTCTGTGAGTGAATAAATTGTGCTTGAGAATAATGTGGTAAATCAGTGGCATTGAACGAAAAAAATCTTTGGTCGTGTTAGGATTAATCAATAGGCCGGCGTGTAAACCTTGCTTCAGCGGGCAGGGTAACGTGACCTGAGGAGACTCCTTTCAGTCATAACGTTACCATGTCCTGCGTCACGAGACAAATATAGGTGTAAGAAAGAGAGGAAGAAACAGAGGAAGAGAAAAAGAGAAAGAAATAAAGCAATAAAGAGAAAGCTAAAGTGAAAGGAGTAACGGCTTTGACGGTTTATGTCAATCCAGAACCGGAAACAGAAAACAAAACCAAAAGAAGTCAAACAGTTTTCTGGAACGGCTACTGGCTACTACTACTACTACTACTACTACTACTACTACTTATACCACTACAACTAGGCTACTACTAAACTACTACCTCAACTTCTACTTACTAATACAAATGATACAACTATAATTTGAAAGAAACTTTGAAACATAACATTATTGTTAATATTGTACTATAATTAAAGTAACGATCACCATGTGACTCCACTTCTCCGTGACAGATAACTATGCTCTTTTATAAGTGATGACGTCATCGCGTCCCACGAAAGGCCGAGCGGCTCACAGAGTATATCAGCTGGTTTAGGGACCAGATTTATGGATGATCCAACCAGGACTCCTTTACATATATTACTTCAATGACATTAAACAGTCATAAAATCCGTTTTTATTTGACGAGAGCGGTTTTATAAGAACGCCAAGATGATGATGATGAAGCGGGGGGAGATTTGGGGAAGTCGGTGCCATGGTTACCACCTCCACCATGGTACCACGTGTGGCCTCCGCTCCGCGACGCTCGTCTTTCTCGTGAACAGATGATCGGAAGTTACTGAAAATAATGATTTCAGTAGAACAGCGCCGGGGAATCCTGTGTGTGTGTGTGTGTGTGTGTGTGTGTGTGTGTGTGTGTGTGTGTGTGTGTGTGTGTGTGTGTGTGTGGTGTGTGTGTGTGTGTGTGTGTGTGTGTGTGTGCGTGCGTGCGTGCGCGAGAATGAGAGAAAGAAAGAGAGACACAGCGGGGATGGAGAGAGAGAAAGAGAGAAAGTGAGAGAGACAGAGGGGGGAGAGAGAGAGACCGACAAAGGGGAGAGAGAGAGAGAGAGAGAGAGAGAGAGAGAGAGAGAGAGAGAGAGAGAGAGAGAGAGAGAGAGAGAGAGAGAGAGAGAGGGAGCAAGCAGCGGTGGATGGGAGATTTGCGCGCTAGCGAGCGTGCGTAAAAGTGTCGCCGTTTGCACATTTTAAAAACGTCAACAGACGAGTGTGTACCTCGCCTCAGTTTAACATCATCCATCTGTGGATATATGCTATAGACCAGCGAGGAAATAACACCCTCTTGTTTGCGGTCGGAATTAGGCTCCCCGTGCAGAATATTGACTCATCAGGCCTAATGAAGAGACTCATTAGAAGTGAACCTCTCCACGACTAGGCCTAGATCAGATGCTGAGCAACATTCTCCTGAATCTGAAACATATTTCTGACACTTAACTCGGGGCTCGGTTACATACTGCGTGTCTTAACGGATATGTGTAAACATCCCAGCAGCGTGTGTGTGGATCGGTAAATATGTCGCCGTACCGGCATGAGAACGATCCGTCCGCGTGTTTATTAAATCAACCGAGCCGTGATCCAGCAGATGGCAGAACGGCGGGGAGATGTTTGGGGAAAGAATGGAAAATTCCAGCAGTTGGACTCTGCCGGCCGAATTCCTCTGGCCTTGAGAACCTCGGGGTCGGTCCCCTCTGTGGAACCAGAACCAGAACCTCGGATCGGTCTCCTCTCTGAACCAGAACCAGAACCTCGGATCGGTCTCCTCTCTGAACCAGAACCTCGACCAGCTCTGGTCGGATGAGCGCTCTTCTACAGAAGAGCGTAAAAAATCTCTCTCTCACACACACACACACACACACACACACACACACACACACACACACACACACACACTTATTTATCACGATAATAGTGTAAATACCGTGCATATGTGTATATACAGTTAGCAGTAAATGCAACACGAGTTATATAGAGCAGAGAGCCAGAGAAGGCATTACATTGGAGTAATGATTGTTGCAGACAATGCAGCCTTCATAACGGTAATAACAAAGGAAACCTTCTTATATCCTCACGGTTGAATTGTGAGAAGCAATAAGGGCCAAGAACAACGGTTCTGGCCGTCAGAAATACTACACAAAACGTGCAATTAACGGATATTAAAATGCACACACCTTATACAATTGTAATGTTTAATTTGCAAATAAAAAACAAAGAAAAATAAATAAATACAGAACAGTGATTCAGCACCCTATTCTGATCAATGCAGTCATCTGTTGTATTGATTGTTCGAATATGCTCCAATATTGGAGCCGTGTGATCGATTGGCTGGCGTGCAGTAGGTGAGGAGCGATGGAGAATGGGTTAACGCAGAGCGATGGAGTAGAAAGAGTGTGTGGAGAAGGGGTCTAAAAGCAGCCCTAACAGCGCTATCTGTTTGGTGTTTCAGCCGCTTGCATCAGACCCTCTCCGAGCACAACTCCACGCACTCACATCTTTGCTGACAATGAACGCTGAAGTTGGCAGAAATTTGGTGCTGTGAAAAAAAAGAGACAAAAGTGTGCAGTTTATAGAAAAGGAGGAGAGAGTGAGGCAACGTCCGGGCCCAGGGCTTTTGTCAGTGGCCATCAGGCGCACCAATGACCCGCCGTGGCGTGCACGCGGCGGCAGAGGCGGGCTCCACAGAGGCTGCACGCGGCAGCAGAGAGCGGGCTCGCGAGGGCTCGCGGTTCATACCGGCTGCAGACGGGCTCCCGACATGTCACTTAACCTCCACTTTAACTCCATGTTACAGGCTACAGAATGGCTCTCACCTAAACCATGATTCGTGACGTTTAGTTAAACAAAATGAATATATATTCACCGCAATAATAGTCCTATCATAAATAATATATAGCCTAATATCCGTTGAATATAATATTATAGATGTCTATACTCTGCGTGTCTCTCTATTACATCGTGTCATTCTGTGTAGGCCTCTCTCTCTCTCTCTCTCTCTCTCTCTCTCTCTCTCTCTCTCTCTCTCTCTCTCTCTCTCTCTCTCTCTCTCTCTCTCTCTCTCTCTCTCTCTCTCTCTCTCCATCCCTTTTGTAAGTGGGTCATTTCTTTCCCTGTTAAGAATCGGTTGCACACAAACTTTGCCAAGGGTTCGCGGTAATTACCCGCGCGCTCCGTGGCGGGGCTCGGCGGGGGGTCGCGGTAAATTACGCATCGTGTTCCAAACTACGGCGGCGTGCATTATGCATCACTAACCCCCGAGTGGCTGGGATTTAGAGTTGACTCCGCGCTTTGTTTTTGGGGAGCCTCGTGTTTTTAGGGGCTGCAGCTGCTGATTCGGAGGTCGCCGGTAAAGCGGTGGCGTTCTGGGACCCGATTACCCGCCGGGTGGTGGACACCTTGTGGTGGAGGACGCGTTTAAGTGGAAAGGATGAAGTATTAAATAAAAAAGTTTTTTCGGTGCAAGAGTAAAACACAAAAAGAAAAGTGAGGAAGGAGGGAAACGCGACTTCTTTGGCAGGATGGTTATAGGTCTCCATCGCCTTTATACATTCAAACTTTTTATGATTATTATTCAGCTGTATATCATTCTTCAAGTGTGTGTTTGGTATCAGTCACCGAATCATTACAGCAATAGAAACTCGAGCCTAACGAGACATTACAGTTCATAGACTACCAACCGTCAAATTACCACTTCAATAAAGTGCTGAGAGATGTAGACAGAGCAATGTGTAAAAATAGACCAGGTATTTTATACGTCTGTCCTCATCCTGTTCATCATCGTCGTCCTCATCACCAGAACAAACGTCGGTGTGCACTCTTGCACATGCACCCACACAGCACCGAGCTATGAGGGGAACTACAGAGGTGCCACTGGAGGAAGTGGTGTGTGTGTGTGTGTGTGTGTGTGTGTGTGTGTGTGTGTGTGTGTGTGTGTGTGTGTGTGTGTGTGTGTGTGTGTGTGTCCTTGTACGTGTGTCCGTCTGTCTGTCTTTCTGTGGAAAGGTCTGTATGGCTGTGTGTGTGTGTGTGTGTGTGTGTGTGTGTGTGTGTGTGTGTGTGTGTGTGTGTGTGTGTGTGTGTGTGTGTGTGTGTATGTGTGTGTGTGTGTGTGTGTGTGTGTGTGTGTGTGTGTGTGTGTGTCCATCTGTATTTCAGTGGAAAGGCCTGTATGGCATTATTACATTATACATATCAATATACAATCAAGTGTAAACACTTCAATTACGTGGAGTTCTGGAATATGCACATATTGGATGACATTTTATATTGGAAGTGTGTAAAACAAATCCGTGTAAAACTGGATGGATCTCAACTCACATATCATTTTACAACATCCTTTTACATGACGGCAATTCCTCTTTAAAAATTAAAAGGTCATTGTCACTTTTTGCGAGGACAAGTTTCTATGAATATTTAGAATGGATTCAACATATTCCAGATCCATATCACTGAATGGGGAGCAGAAATTTATAACAAACATGTGCCATGTATTTTAAGGTCAGGGCTTTTCTTTGGTTTGAGGTCTCTGTGTGGAAGAGCGTTTGTGAAACTAGGAGTAATATCCTTGCTGTGTAAATAGGAACTGATTACTAGGAGGGTCGATATATATCTGTATGAATGCATCTGTTCTTATAATGGTTATAATAGAGGGCTAGAATCTAGAGCTTTCTCTTTCTCAGATAAAAACACTGTCCATTCTCTTTATAACTACTGTTCTGCACTCAGATGCAGGCCTACATATACATCACATCACATTATATGGTAGCCTATCATTATATATATAACATAAATATATAACATAAAGCTATAATTAAAAATTGAAACAATAATTTCCTGTTGGATGACAAGAGGTCCTGCTTACATAGATGCATGCACAAAAATAAGTATTATATAAGATACATTATATAATATATAAACCATACAACTTTATTAATCCCAGGAGGGAAATTTAGGGTGGAAATTAACACTTTGTCAACTGTATTATGCATTAACAATATCCACTACTAATACTAATAATAATACTAACTACACAATGAGATTGTACAGTTAGATTTAAGGGAAGTGAAAATGAACAGTTCTGTTTGTCGAGGAAATATGATGAATACGAACACAATCAGCCCTAAACGTCCCATTACGTAATACAGCCACTATGTGGCTGTAAGAAACGTATGTTATAAAGTTTGTAATAAGTAATTCCACACTTCCAACTGATTCATGGTAGACACATTATTAGCTTTGCAGCAAGTTACTACTAAGACTGCAGAGATCACTGTCATTACATGAAATAGTGAGAAATAAAACCCAACTCAACGCAATAGGGGAGGATGAGACACAATAAACACTGCAGGCCAGCAGCCCAAATCAACTAAACCGAAATCAGTAGGCTAGTCCTGTTTGACCCATAAAAGGAAAAAAACATGAATGATCTTCTCTTACAATAAGTCCGTGACGAGGCCCGGGTGAAATAGTCCAAATGTCTATCTGCAGTATATTCTACATTCACACATCTGTAGAAAAATAAAAGCTTGAAAATTGAATACGTGAGAGTGCTCCGATGTGGAGGAGATCCCGGCTATGAGCATGTGGTGAGGTGTAACGATGTTATGGTGTCTGCCTCGGTGCATTTGGACGGGGAGGAGGAGAGCCCTGACGGACACCTTGTTTATGTCACGGAATATGAATCGGTTCTGAGAATCCAGGAGGGCTGGGATTTAAAGGGACGGGTGGTTGTTCGATCCCAGGCTCCGAACGTACCGACCAACCACGGCTCGGTATTTGCATGGTAGGCGGTGCTTATCTCAGTCACCAACCAACCGCCGATTGGCTGTCCCGGTGCGAGGCCGCGCCCACCGTACGCCGGGACCCTGGGCCCCAAGCGACGCCCACTTTGAGGGACTTGTGTAAGCAGCAAGCCTGCGCCGTCGCTTGGACTCTACCAAACGTAGGGGTGCGATGTAACTATTTTGTCGATAAGAGTGCCAAAACTAAACTGTCACAACTCAAACTCGGTCGTGTCATCCACACCATCGCCGTCACCAAACCACACGCGGCGGGTATATAACCAAACACCGTCGCGACGCAGCGGTCGTGTCATTCGCGGCGGTGGAAAAACCGTCTCTCCCCCCCTGCCGTGGACAAAGTGGTACGGTCCCGGGCTCAAATTCCGAGAATTGAGCTGCTCTGATTCTTAGAACTGGGCTTCTTAGAAGTGGTGATGCAAGAAGTTTCTAGGAAAGCGCTACCAGGTGACTTTACATTTCTTTTTTTTCTCCAGGTGACATTTAAAATTTTCCCATTTTCCATTCTTAACCCGCTTTCTACTCGCTCTCGGATATAAATGTTGTGTTTTTATTTTAGACATTTACAGACGCGGTTGTCCTGCAATAACGTGGCGTGTGTATTGTGTGTGTGTGTGTGTGTGTGTGTGTGTGTGTGTGTGTGTGTGTGTGTGTGTGTGTGTGTGTGTGTGTGTGTGTGTGTGTGTGTGTGTGTGTGCCACCACACACACACATCCACTCACCAGGGGGAGAGAGAGGCAATGGGGGCGATGGGAGAGAGTGTGAGCGGCGGTGTGTGTGTTGACAGCGGGGGAGAGTACCGCTACAGACCCGTGCTGAATGACATGCATTTTAGAACGTACAGCGCTACAGTGTGTGTGAACGGGGCTCAGCCTCAGCGCGACAATATGCTTTAACACACTGGGGGGAGAGAGTGGTTATCGGGGTGCGATGGGGTGAGACTTCTGGGGGTCTCACTCGGAGCTGTCCACGGGACCCCCACGCGTGGCCCCGTCCGACCGCCGGATCTGTAGATCAAACGAAATTGGCGATCTACAGATCCCGCGTTCGAACGTGATACAGTGTTGAGTTAATGTTGCGCAAATTATTATTGTGCGTTGTAATGGTTTTGTTGTGGTGTGGTGGGGTCGTGCAGGGAGGGAAGTGTTGTCGATCCGCGATGATGTTGTTGTGTCCACTTATCCGTAGTGGGTGTGAAGGGCTGACGGTGTGTTACTCAACACGCTGCTGGTAGTTGATATCGTGATGTAGGGGTGCAGGAATGTTCCCCTCGCGCTCTGAGGAGGAGGACAGCGTGTGTGTGAGGTGTAAAGTTGTGTGTTGAGTGTGTGCGGGCATGGTGTTAAGAGTTGTGGGCGACATGTGTGTGTTCGCTACTTGTTTCCCTGCTCGTTGCAGACTTCTCGGTGTGATAATTGAAAACATGCGTTTGGAGTGGTGCACGTTGCACGGGCTGTTTGCAGGCTGTTTGCCGGCTGGGTGGGGGTAAGGGTGGAGGTTAGGGTGCCGCTGCAGCTGGAACTTTATTTTCGGGCGTGTCGAGTCCCCGAGGTTTTGGCAGCGAGTTGTTAATATTTCCCAGGCCAATATAAATCATCTTCAGTGTGGAATCAACAAAATGTTAATGGAGCCTTTTGGGCTCATGCTGTCGTTTTTGGAATGTCGTTATATAATAGTAGACGTTTTGATGGGATTTTATTGTATTGGGTGTAATTGGGAGGCCTAATAATAATAATAATAATAATAATAATAATAATAATAATAATAATAATAAAAGTGATCTTCAGTTGCAGTTTTTTAGATTATTTGTCAAGTTCTTGTTTTGTTAAAATAACCTTAAAGGAATTTGTGTTGCAGTATGTTTAAATGTGAGAAGCTGGGGTATGTTGTGGTTTTGAAAGTGAAATGCAAGTCGTGTGACTTTCTCGTGCCGTGGACTTTCTCTGTATAATGACATTTCATTTACATAATGGATTTCAATTACTTCCCAAGGACGCGAAGAGTTGAGCTGAGTTTTTACAGTCACTCACAGGCCTGTTCGAACCCAGAAAATGCACTTTGTGGTTATTGTAATAAGGGATAAAAATAAAAAAGACACTCATAAACCCGTCAATTAATAGACGATACATTTATTATACGGAAGGCTATTACCTGCTCATAACCTATGCGGTTTTTTTTATAGTATTTTTCTAATTAGCCTTTTGTAAACGCGGTAAAGTGCTATGAGTATGACAGTTGAAAGCGGCCGAAGGCGTCATCGTGAGAGCGGTGTGTTCTTCTTATTACCTCAAAGCGTCTAGACGCTGTTTATGTAATAAATGGCGCCGCCTTCTGGGCTAAACACGGCAAGCCACCTACAGAAAAATAGTAATACTAAAAAGAAAAGAAAAATGTATCCAACGCATTCTTGACTCCCAGATCAAGATGTAGTTTTCAATACAGCCCTCTAAAAAAACATCCACACTGACCACCACAACAACAACAACAACAGCAGAGTGTGGTGTGGTTCTGTCGGCAGAGTTCGACAGGATGGCGTGCGGTGCGGCTGACAGCTGTATCCAGTTCACCCGCCACGCCAGCGACGTGCTGCTGAACCTCAACCGCCTGCGCAGCCGCGACATCCTCACCGACGTCACCATCCTGGTCAGCCGGCAGCAGTTCCGCGCCCACAAGACCGTCCTCATGGCCTGCAGGTGGGTGCTCCCTCTCTCCCCGGGCCCCCAGACCCTCTCTAGACGTCTGGGGGCCTCCCTGCCACAGGCCACTGAGAGCTCTGCCCTCTCTGAGTTCTCCTGAGGGCCTCTGACCGGAGAGACACTTTAGAGAAGTGTTGGATCTGAAGTCAGTCAGTGTCACTATGGACGCAAGCATCTGATAAACGACCAAATAGTAGTTATCGTTCTCTTGTGTGCTTTGATGTGTGTCCTAATTTTTGCAGCGGCTTACTGATACCATAATATAAAAAATATATATAGTATAGGCTTTTACTTTACTGTATCTTTTCCTGTTTCCCTGTATTGTGTGGGTTGGATCCAGTCTGACAACGTTATATAAACCCAGACCCGGGCGCAGAACGTAACCCTCTCCGCTCCTCCTCCCCTCAGCGGGCTGTTCTACACCATCTTCACGGACGCCCACAAGGGCAACCTGAACGCCATCAGCCTGGACCCCAAGGTGGACCCCGAGGGCTTCTCCATCCTTCTGGACTTCATGTACACGTCCCGCCTCACGCTTCGGGACAACCTGCTGCTGGCCACCATGAACACCGCCATCTACCTGCAGATGGAACACGTGGTGGACACCTGCCACCGCTTCATCAAGTCCAGGTGAGGCTCAGACCCAGGGTACCGCCGAGGCCCCGGGTACGACCGGGTAAGACCCATTAAGAACCTGGATACGACCTGCTGAGAACCCTTGGTACGAACGAGTACGGCCGACAGAGAACCCGGGTACGACCCACTGAGAACCCGGGTACGAGACCTCGTACGACAGGTTACGGCCGGGTACGACCCACTCAGAACCTGGGTATGACCCACTGAGGACCCTGGTCTTCTCGGGTACGACCCACCGTCTCCCAACGTCCTCAGAACGCCGGAACCGTAGACCCGAAGGGCTCTGGTCGGCTTAGGTGGTTAGATCCGGCCAATCCTGGGGTTTGCAGTTCAAGTCCCTGGTCTGATTCGTCGCAGCATGGCGTCCGAGAGCCGGGGTTTCAGACGTGGGTGACGGCAGCCACAGCTTTAGAGCTGAACGCTTGTTTCAGGACCGGGAAGGATGCGTACGCAACCACCGGTTAGCTAGTCCTTGAGCGAAGGCATCGTGGCGGTTGATTGATTCATGATTCTGTCAAGGCAGGAGTAGGAAAGACAGCATCCCTGCTTTGGCCACGCAGCGTTGAGATCTGTGTGATAGCCGGGGAACTCAGAAGACGCCGCGGAACGCTGTGAATATCAGCCCGTGGTGGCGTGGGTTCACCTGTCCAGACTTGTTGAGTCAAACCCGATGTCTCTGGGTTTCCTTGTGAGGGAGTTTAGTGCTCAAGGAAATTAGTTGACAAGGAGAAGGATCTTAGAACTGTAGAAGTGACGTCACAACAGAACGCAGGAACCCGATTAACCCAGGTTGGAGTTGTTGATTTGTTTGCTTCTGATTGTTATCGTTTAATTGACCTATCATGACCTATTTATGATTGTTTTCTAATCTTGTTAAATTGTTTTTAGCAAACAGTGAAACAAGTGTTTTATTTCCCAGACTTGGCGATAAAGTTTCTTCAATCTGGAACCTATTCATTTAAAACAACAAAACAAATCCATGAATCGTCGTCTGAGTTCTAATCGTCCGTTCCTCCATCCCTGGTTGCCGTAGTGACGCAGCGGTGAAACTGCCCCGGGACGAGTTCCTGGTGAGCCCGCTGGTCCTGCCACCGGACGTCCACGCCTTCCGGCCCCACGACGCGGTCGCAGACGGCCTGCACGCCCGCGGCGTGGGCACCTACCGCGACACCCGGCCCTACGCCTCCACCGTGTTCGGAGGGGTGGGGGTCCCAGGCGGGCCCTACCACCACCACCACCACCCACACCACCCCCACCACCCCCACCACCACCTCTACAGCCAGTTCCCCGCGCCCAGCTTCCCCTTCCCGCTCTGCAAGCTCAGCGACGCCAAGAACGCCTTCGCCGCCGCCGCCGACCTCTCCAAGAGCGCCCTGCACCACAAGCTCCTCCCCCCGCCGGCGCCCGGGTCACATGACCCCACAGCCGGGGCGGGGGTGCGAGGGGGCAGCGGGGTCGAGTACGGCCGCCCACTGGGCGGGACTGGCGGCGGTGGCGGCGGCGGCGGGTTCTCCGGCATCCTCCACGGCGCCGTCTACGGCCGGGAGGCGCCGCGAGACGAGGAGCCCAGGAAGGAGGGCCGGGACGGGCCCAGCCCCGCCGTGGGCCTGGGGGCCCGCAAGAGGGGGTTCCCCGGGCTGGGGGCCGAGCAGCAGAAGGAGCAGAAGGAGAAGGAGGCGAGCAGGGAGCACCGGGAGGAGGAGGTGCACGCATACCCCTCCCTGGGCATGGCGGGCACGGGCCGCAAGGGCCTGATGAGCAGCCCCCAGAGCCCGCTGAAGTCAGACTGCCAGCCCAACTCACCCACCGAGTCCAGCAGCAGCCGCAAGGCCGGCCTGGCCCACCAGGGGGCGGCGCCGAGCCTGGGGGGCGCGGCCCCGGACCCCAAGGCCCGCAACTGGAAGAAGTACAAGTTCATCGTGTGTAACCAGAGCGCCAAGGAGGAGGTGGAGGAGGAGGCGGGGGTGGAGGGGCCGGGGTCCCTGGGGCGCTGCTCCCCGCCGCCGCCGCGGCTGGAGGTGTCGCCGTACCGCCACCGCCACCCGGCCGACGGCCACGCCCCCGACCCCCACCCCCTCCACCCTAGTGGTGGGGCGGGGGTAAAGAAGGGGGAGCCCAGCGAGGAGGTGCTGTCGCCTCAGAGCAGCCGACTCAACAGCATCATCAACAGGTGAGCGGAATGCAGGTTTACGGTTAATTCTACGGTTTTTGTTCTGAATTGTGAGGGGAACTCGAGGTTCCCCAGAGGAACACTGGGGTTGTGTTGTTGTCACGGCCTCCGTTTCCGTTTCTCGCCGGATGTCCATAGAAATATGAAAAGTATCTTAGTTATCTTAGTCCTTATCTAATCTTAGTCCTTATCTAATGTGTTTACTTGACTTGAGTTCACCAGCAGTTTGGACTCTCTTACGCACGCGCATGCACGCACACACACACATTCCAGACAGAGTAAAACTAAAAGAGCTCAACTCACCAACAAAGCTGAGATCCATACGATCCTCCGCCCCCTCACCACCAGCCCCATCTGCCTCTCCTCCTCTTCCTCTTCTATAGTGTGTGTTCTATATCCTGTATACGTCTGCTGCTATACATCTGGAGCCAGCAGCTGCTCCTCCAGATCCCTCTCTGAACGGGAGCGCTTGTTCTCTCTCTCTCTCTCTCTGCAGGGCCCAGAGGGGCGGGGACAGCCACGTGCCGCCCCCCCACTTCCTCAGCCATCTCAACTGCTCCACCTGTGGGACCCCGTCCCCCCAGCACCCCGCTGACGGGGGCCCCAACACCACCACCTCGGCCGGGGAGCTCCACTCCGAGTACTCCGACTCCAGCTGTGGTGAGCACACTATGCGTTACCATGACGATGACAGGGCTGATGGGAGGTGGAGGGTGGGGTTCAGGGTGGGAGTTCTAGTTTGTGATTTCTACGATATGATGGCGGGTTTATCTCTAAAGTGGTGGTATTTTCAACTTGTTCAACTTTTATTAATAGATTTTTTTTATTATTTTATACTTTTTTTTTTACCAAATTGCACAATCGGACTGAACTTTTTTTTAGAGGTATCCGGCAGCATAACATTTTTAATTGCTGTTTGATGTTTTAAAGACACAATTTTGTTCAACACTTTTTTTCTTCACTAGCATTCCTCTTTTTATTTATGAGTAATGTTACGATTTTAGTTATTTAGTTATACTAGTTTAGTTATTTAGTTATACTAGTTTAGTTATTTAGTTATACTCTTACAACACTTATTTATTTCAAGTTATTCACCTGAAGTAATTATTACCTCATAACGTCGATAGAAAACTCAACAGATATTGACATTCCATATTTATGTGCCGATGAAAAGTTCTCTATCGTGTTTGTTTCGGTGGCCAATCTAACAGTCGGTTCCCTTCTCCCGACAGAAAACGGGGCGTTCTTCTGCAGCGAGTGCGACTCGCGCTTCGCGGAGGACGAGGCCCTGAAGCAGCACATGCTGCAGGTGCACAGCGACAAGCCCTACAAGTGCGATCGTTGCCAGGCCGCCTTCCGCTACAAGGGCAACCTGGCCAGCCACAAGACCGTCCACACAGGTACGACCCCCTGACCTTTGACCCCTGACCTGTAACCCCGGAGACACACATGTACTGTTTTGAATCAGTCAGTGAGGGCACAAGAACAATAAATTCAATGAGATTTGTAAAATAATAAAATAGATCTACAACAATAGAATAAAAACAAATTTAAGATTTTGTTGTTAAATATTCACATTTTAGTTTTTAAGTGGGAATTTTTTGGTATTGAGGGGATGACTCTGAAAGTCATTGGTTCATTGGTTCTTTTTTTTGAAAGCCTGTGCTCATTGGCTGTTTCTCTGGATGTCAGCACTCATTGCTCATTGCTTCCTCCTGATTGGCTGTTTGTCCTGCAGGTGAGAAGCCGTACAGGTGTAATATATGCGGTGCTCAGTTCAACCGGCCGGCGAACCTCAAGACACACACGCGGATCCACTCCGGAGAGAAGCCGTACAAGTGTGAGACCTGCGGAGCACGCTTCGTCCAGGTGAGACTTAGAACCAGACTTCAAATCACTATTTACACCGCTTATAACATCACTATTAACACCGCTTATAACCAGACATAACATCACTTTAAGTCATTTTTTGCTGCAAAGAGTGCAATGTAAACTACGTTCATTTCGTTGTTTTATCTTTTATACAAAAAATCTATATATATACAAAAACATTGACATTTTACTTTTCTGTATTCCAAACTGCATTTTCGACTGCAAAGTGTAACTACCTGAATTTTAAAATGAACTGGCTTCTACACTTCAGATGCAATTTGAGAAGAAAACTGCAGTTTGAGCACAGGAACAGGAAAGTGTAGAGGTCAGGATGTTCAGAGGTTAGCGTCGCTGAGCCACCTGCCCTCACCCCGGCCTGCTCTCCGACAAAAATAAACCTGACCCTTTTACACACATTCTTCTGAAGTGATCTCTTTTGAATTCTTACGACTGACTGTGCTGTGCTGTGCTTCAAGTGTGAGATGAACAAAGAGCATTCATCGTCATGACTTGATCTGAGAGGACGAAAGCGTCTGCTGAGCGCCTTCCACGGTAACCGCAGTAACCACGGCGGTGGCCGTGTGACGTGTCGCTGACTCACGCCTCTCCTCCTCTTCTCCCAGGTGGCCCACCTGCGCGCCCACGTGCTCATCCACACCGGGGAGAAGCCCTACCCCTGTGAGATCTGTGGCACGCGCTTCCGTCACTTGCAAACGCTAAAGAGTCACCTCCGCATCCACACTGGGGAGAAGCCCTACCATGTAAGACACACACACACACACACACACACAGACAGAGGGGGGAGAAACCCTACCATGTAAGAGAGACACACACATAAATGCGTGTCTACTTTCCAAATAAATGCATGGGGTTTTAATCTTGCATTTCATTTTTTTTTTTTAATCTCTTGTCTCTATTCATTTTATTACTTTTAAACAATATTTCCTCAAAAATACTGGTTTTACCGCACATTTGTTATTTTTGTCTAGTCTCTTTATTTACAACTGTTAAGCTATTTATTTATTTTACATTGAGGACATTTAGCAGACACTTTTATCCGAAGCGACTTACAATAAGTACACTACCAGAAGAAAGAGAAAAAACAATATATCGTATATACTCTGTAATCAGGGCACACTTCAATGACAATGCTTCTCAATGTCTCCCCAGCTGCTGATTTGATTCGCTTTCAAAATAAAAGCCTGACTAATAACCACCAACGTGTTTCCCTCCGTGTCTCATCTGCAGTGTGAGAAATGCAACTTGCACTTCCGCCACAAGAGCCAGCTGCGGCTGCACCTCCGGCAGAAGCACGGGGCCATCACCAACACCAAGATCCAGTACCGCCTGTCCTCCATGGACCCGCCCACGCCCCTGCTCAGTCCCGCCTGCTGAGCCCCCGACCCGGCCCCCAGGAGCCATGGTACCGGGCCCCAAGACCGGCCCCCGGAGCCATGGTACCGGGCCCCCCCGGAGCCAGGGTACCTGGCCCCCAGACCCGGGTCTTCTGACCCACGGTACCGGGCCCGCAGACCCAGGCCCACTGACCCCCGGCCCGAGGCCCCATGGTACCGGGCCCCCAGACCCAATCAGCCCGGTACCGCCCTGCCACAACCCTAAGACCAAGGCATTTAAAGACTCGTGACCGCGTACAATCACCCAGAATGGTAGTGCCACACTGTGTTCATTCAGAGAGAAAGAGAGAGAGGGAGAGAGACATTACTGGCGTAGGAAGCGCCATTCTAAACAGGTTTATACACACGAGCGTCAAGGCTCCAGTCCTTTGTATCTGTCGGGATGTGAATGCCGACTGCACTTCCGGGCTTTGAGTATGCAGTTTAAAAGATTTATTTTGGTGCGAAGAATGGAATGTATACAACGTCCATTTTGTTTTTTTTGTTGTTGGTTTTTTTCATTTTTGAAAACGAAAACAAATATTTTGTATCAAAGAATTTTACTTTTCTGAAAGTATTAAAAAAACTGAAATTTCGATCGGGGGCGGTACGTATATTTTAAAGATAAACCAGAAATTTGTGGCCGTGTAAAAGGTGTGTGAATATTCTTGTTACGGCCTGTGCGCCACCCCCGCCCTACAGGGGGTTTGGACTAACCCTGAGACATATCAGAAGAGGGACGATATGATAATGCATGTGGCGTTACTACTGCTGCCAAACTCCATGACCTGCCCGTTACACGCTGTGACATCATCTGTAATTATTCTGAACATGACGTCGTGGATTCTCTGCTGGCGGAGAACACGAAATCCTCTCCGTTTTGTGTTTCGGTTTTTATTGTTCGGATATGAATTTCAAGGTACGGACTTCTATATCTATATATCTATATAAATATATGGATATGTATTTATATATACGACCACGGACATATTATGCTTCATAAATGTAATTTGTATAGATGTTAATTCTTTTCGTCATTTATAAAGTGAAGGTTTACAGTTTATGTTCCCTGTTGTACAATCTACAATAAAGTGTGTGTGAATGTCACGGTTTGATCTGTGCGTTACGCCGTTTAGCCGCAAATTCCTCTTCAGTTACGCCTGTTAAATTGGTCCTTTGGTATCAGTTTGAGCCGATTTGGATCCGTTCAAAATGAGTAAAGGAAAAACATGTTAAGATTCTTGTATGCATAAATACATTCAGTTATCAAAACTTCAACTTAATGTCTCTACAAAACTTGAACTTGAAGCGCTGTAGAATTGTGAAATATAAAATGAAGTGGTTGGTATAGTTTGCCTGCAAAACTTGCTAGCACTTGATTCGTAACTTTGTGAGGGTTTATGATTCAGATAGCTTGGGGGACGATGGCACAAATCAGACTAAAGCCCCGGCCCGTGACATGTTAATGCGGCACTGTAATTTCACTGTACGTCCTTACACAGCAATTACTAGCCTATGCTGCCCTCTGCTGGACAACAGAAGGACCATGCATCCACAATTATAAGAAACGTTCTTATCGTTTTAAGAAGCGGTTGACTTTGGTATTTAACCGTTTAGATACCAATACTTCAAGTAGTTAAACACAACGGTGTACTTGAATTTGATTAGCTATTTTTTTTATATAACAAAAAAGGCCTACACAAAAAGAATAAGACAAGCAGACCAGATTCATAAAAAATAATTAGGGACTGTTCGTTATTTATTTAAGACCACCGGAGGGATTTTCGGACCTCTGATCACTTTATGCATAACCCCCGCGGCGACATAATTTTATTTTGACATGACCCTGAAATCGACATGGCAGAATTAATATGACCCTGCCCCTATTTACGGGGGGGCGTCCAAACAGACCACTCTCGCTTCATTCGAAAGCCACAGCGCAAGGCCAAGGAGGAGTAACTGCTACCCAGCAAAAAACGAACATGAAGGATAAACGTGGCGTGCAGAGGGGTAGGTGCCTGTAGTGCGACGAATGCGTGGACTATAACCTGCCACCACAGGGCAATGCCTGCAGCTACTGTAAATGTACACCAGTCAACCACCAGCAAGTCCCAGAGACAGAGTTGGGTCAGATATGTTACATTTGACATGCTTTATGTTCCTAGCGTTTCTGCTGGTAGTAGAAGCGTTCAATTAATGTTTATTTTGCTAGGCAACGTGGAACCAGTCAGCTTCGGATATGATCCATCTTGTGGAATCTCTGCGCATTCAGACATACCTACAAACTCATAAGGGTTGAAAAAGGTGATCTAAACCGTTGTAGGGGGGTCTGGGCATCCCGCCCCAGCCAAATTTTGCTATTTTAACATGTAAATTAAGCATTTTGGTGTACTCCCAGAAGAAAATAAAGGGAAAATAACATTTTCTTATGGTAAAAATGGCACATTTATTAAGCCATAAACTGGTCAGTTAAGGTCTATCCACTATAACCAAACCAGTTTTAAAGTCATTATTTCTGCTGCCACATGGGGGCGTTATACCACACATGAACATTTAGGACAGGTAAACAGTAAATCCCATTGGCCAAATTTGGCAACATATCAACATAATATTTTAATTTTTCATCCTTTTGGCCAGGACAAGACTTTCAATGGCCCGTTTTCTCTGTTTGGCAATGCCAATTGCCTCTTTCGGGCCACACTATCGTTATCCACCACCTCTGCCCTATTACTAGCAGCACTGGTAGATGGCTGGCAGCCAAACTCAACCCTCCTTTCCCTGACTTCGTTGGGCTTTGTCCCTAGTTCCAGCTGCACTAATGTTGGAACACAGCCTCCTATCTACCTCCCCAAACTTCATAACCAAACTTCTACCTCTCCCAACCACTCGCTGACGTCCGAGCAGTCCACTCCAGGACTGGAACGATGGGGAAAAAAACGCGCGCTGTGGTATATCTTAATAGCGATTGGTGGTCATGGAACGTGGAACGTGGAGTAATTTGGCCAAAGATTTTTTTATTGTGAAGATAGCAAACTTGTTTCTCGCTCATTATACAGTCGGTTATTATCAGGGGTGCACATAACTTTTTTTAGTGAGTTACTCATTTGAGTACCAGGAGATGGTGTTCGGTACGCACTCCACACGTAGCGTCGTTTTGATAATGATAGTCATTTATATGTGTGCGCGCGGTGCACAGCGCGCCGGCTCCGTTAGCCTTTTTTTTGCAGGTGGGGAAACGCAAAAGTAGTACAAGATACACGTGTAGTTTTGTTTTGAAGACCTGACGGTGAGTTACGCAAAAGCGCTGTAGCGGCACAAGTGACGTTAGGCATCGCTGATTATGGGCGCGCATGCGTACTTGCGTACCAGTTATGTGCACCCCTGGTTATTATACAGTCGCCCCCCACCCCCACACCTCTCGTTGTGACACATTGCCGTGGCAACAGTCACTAAATAAGCATGTAGTCAGATTGCAGTTCATGGCAAAACATTTTAATCAAGTCCTCGACGGGTACATAGAAAAACAGCCATCAAACAGAAATACTTACAAAAAGTCTTCTATGGTAAAAAATGAATAAGTCTTGATATATTTAATCTATGACCTTTTTCCTCCAGAGACAGAAATTCTATTACTATGGACAAATAGAACCACCGGTCAGTGTTTAAACCAAATCTGTATTTTCTTGCCAAATAGTAAATGTAAACCAAATCTTTAAAAGTTACAACTGGCCAGTAATTGGCTGCACAAAAAAAAAGTTGTCTTTCCTGAAACAAGGCGAGCGACACCGCCAAGATTACCGCCGGATTACGTGGAATCAACCATATTATACCCAACACGTCCTCCAAACCCTACCTAAGCTCTGTACAAATAAAAAAGGAAATAACACGAAACACTAGCGGTGGTCAGAAAACAGCCTCCCCATTCCGAAGCCACCCCTCTCCTCCTCCAGAGTGGAGCGGTCCGACCCCTCTCCTCCTCCAGAGTGGAGCAGTCTGACACCCCCCATCTGCCCCCCACCCCCCTCCAACCTCAGCCTCCGACCACGACAACCCAAGGCTCCACTGTCCTCGTCACCGTGCCGACCACTGGGTGCCGACCACTGGGTGCCATCACTGTTTCTGCTGCATGGCCTCCTTGCGGGCGGCGTCCTGCAGCAGCTGCGTGTCCACCTCATCGGCCGGCAGCTGGACGTAGCGCACCACTGAGCCGCGGATGAAGCAGTTCTTGACCGACAGCTGGGGGGGGGGGGGGGGGGGGGGAGCCACAAGGAACACATCACGCATGGTCAAGGGTTTCTTCAGTCATTACACACCAACGTTTTAACTACAGTGTTTAGAACAGCTAGGACAGTAGGTCATGCATTTTATTGTTTTTAAGCCTAAGCGTATGTTGTTTTTCGTTCTACATGGGTACGCCATTTACGCTTTACTAAATGCATACATTGCGTGCGTTTTACTTAATGTGTACGTCGTTTCCATTTTACGCAATGCGTGTCGTTTACCTTTTACTTAATGCAAACCTTCTTTTACACTTTGCTAAATGCATACGTCCTGTACGTTACATTAATGCATGTATTCTATTGTCATTCTTCTACTCTTGAGCGAGTTAGGACTATATGAAGCAGAGGAGACGTCCGCACCATGTGAGGGTACTTCTCTGGATCCGTGACGCTGATGTCAGTCAGCTTGATGTTCAGGTACTGCACAGGGGAAAGAAACAGGGTGACAATATGAGTGAGGAATCTTATTAATTAAATGATAATCAATGAAAAACAACATGAACTACATCTCCAAACCCACCTGGTCGACGGAGTGGAGGGTCCCACAGATGCTGAGAACACAAGTGTAGAGAGTTTGAAAAACAGAACTACAGCTGCATCACCGACCAACGCAACGACGCTTATCGGCCCGGAGTCAAACGCAAGCGTGCACATTGCATTCGGTGTTGGGGTTTAGATCTGATTTTAATGATTGTAATGACAGATTGCGTGATAGGTTGTTAACCTGACTTCACGTGGAGCCTCGTTGTTTGAGGAGAAAATGAATTGTGCACAGGTAGCACACTCCTGTGCACACACTTGCTCTTTAGTTTAAAGAACGAATATTTTGGAAACAATAGAGAACTTAAAATAGGCCCACAGGAGGATACACTATTAAGACATTATTAGATGGGACACATTTATAAGACACAACATTAAAACATGCCGGCGGCAGCGTCACCGACCTGAGGTCATTCTTCAGCTCCACCACCACATCCTTCCCCACCAGAGACTTGAAGAACGAGTAGAAAAGCTGGGGAAACAAATCAGAGTTTCTTTATTTAGAAAAGCATAGTTTATGTCACGCTAGGCTTCAATATGATGGACCAGGGAAGCAACAACAACCCACCAGCCCACATGCGCATCGACACCCGGCGCAGGTGGACGCTCTCCACCGTCACTGGTGGAGAGCGAGTTCACGCTCTCCACCAGTGCGAGTTGCACGCTTCACTGCAACACTAGTTTGGGTCCGAATGAATGAAATAATTACTTAAAAGTTAAAAAAAATGCTCACCATTGTCCCGGCGCCTTTTCAATCGTTTGGTTTGACTGTCGTCTCGACCTGATGACGTTCCTCTAGACGTCATATTTCAGCGGCGAACCATAAGGTGCGTCGGAATAAAAGCTCCAACAGATGGCGCCACACCACCGCTTGGGGTGCGTTCCAATGTTTCCATGTAACTTCCAGAGGTTCTGATATCTCACGAAAACTTTAAAGGATTTTATGCAGCTAGAGGCTAGGAGACGAGGAGACTTTACCACCAGCACCCTAGAACAATATTACTATTTACCAAGCCCAGTATTTGAACCCCTATCATTTTATTGAGAAAGACATTTCTCAATAAAATTTGAGAAATGTCTTTCTTATTTAAAGATGGTGAAGGCTTGATTTGACATTTGCAAAGAGCGGAAAATAACAAGTGTGGAATAGATTTTGAAACTAGAGAAAAAAAAGAATGAATTCCCGCTTCTCTGCTCCCTCCCTTGGTTCCTCCACCATCAAGCATATGCAGCTATGTTTGCAAGATTGATTTCCCGGAACCAGTCAAATCAGAGATGCCCTGATGGATCAGAAACTAGCCTGGAGCAGTGTTGAGACTAAACCGTCAGTTACAGAGCACACAGTCAACTGAACAGAGCAGCGAATTTCACTGAATAATTGCAGACGGAGAAAAGAGCATTTCTATCATATTTCACTAAAATAATATGTTTTAGATCTTATCTACATCATCTTTAAATATTTAGAAGAAACAAATCGAAAAAGGTCATTGAAGTTGACACATTTTTATTAAGAGGTAGAATCACTATGTACAATATTTGCTTCATGGATGAAAAAAATTAAAAACAGGAACAAATTGTATTTCCTCTAAACGGCAGTAAATATGTGGAATTTGGTCTATATTTGTCTTAATTTTATTTAAAAAAAAAACATTTGTATTGTCTTTAATCTTTTTAGAAAGTAATTAATTAAAATTAAAATTAATTTTTAAACATTTAAACATTCCAGCCCAAACACCAACAGTAACAAACAGTGAATAATCATAAATGAAAATTTTCTTAGTAATTAAAGCGTATAGAAATGTGTTCACATGAATCCACTGTACAAAGTAGTCCTTTTCAAGATGGAGGCCGATGATGTCACAGGTCAACATCAGGGAGACTGCCCTGATGCACATGAGTCTCACTCACGTGCACTAAAGGGAGAGAGGATATGATCGTTATTATTGTTATCATCATCATCATAATACAATACAGAAAACTAGCAGTAGTACTCGCAGTAGTACTAAGCAGTGCCTACTTTTGGTTTCCTAGCAGGGATAGGTCTATAATACAATACTAGTATTAGCATTAGCAGTAGCATTATCAGTAGCATTAGCAGTAGTAATAGCAGTAGTACTAGCAGTAGCATTAGAAGTTGTACAAGCAGTACGTACTGTTTGTCCCAGCGGGTCTAGGTGGGTCTATAATACAGCATAGCGTGGTAGTACTAGCAGTAGCATTAGCAGTAGCATTAGCTGTAGTGTTTGCAGTAGTACTAGCAGTATCATTAGAAGTAGTGTGGGCAGTAGTACTAGCAGTAGCATTAGCAGTAGTACTAGCATTAGCAGCAGCATTAGCAGCAGCAGTAGCCGTACCTACTGTTTGTGGGCAGGGTCTATAATACACTATACTGTAGCAGTAGCATTAGCAGTAGTACTAGCAGTAGCATTAGCAGTAGTACTAGCATTAGCAGTAGCATTAGCAGCAACAGTAGCTGTACCTACTGTTTGTGGGCAGGGTCTATAATACACTATACTGTAGCAGTAGCATTAGCAGTAGTACTAGCAGTAGCAGCAGTATTAGCAGCAGCAGTAGCCGTACCTACTGTTTGTTAGCAGGCAGGGACTGGCTGGGTCTGGCGGGGGCTCTGGTGTGTGGGTCGCGGGGGTCGCGGGGCTCCCTAGTCTTGTGGAGGGGCTGGGGCTCCAGGAGGCCGGCCCTCTTGATGGGCAGCGGGGGGCGGGGCCCGGCAAGCACTATGCCCCCGTCGGACCGCTGCGGCACCACGGGCCTCTTGGACCCGGGGGCCAGGGACGCCGGCAGCGGAGGGGGCTTGCCCTCGGAGCAGGTGAAGGAGCGGTTCCGGGGCGTGGGCCTGGGGGGCCGGTCCGGGTCCCCATCCGGGGGCGGGGCCCCGGGGGCATCCGGGGGCGGGGTCGGGGGGTCCCACCGGGGGGGCTCCTGCTCCTTGCGGGCCTGTGTTACCATGGCGGCATAGAGGGGGTTGTCGAACATCTCCGTGCCGCTGCCCTCGCCCTCGTCGCTGATGATCAAAGATGGACACAAGAGAGACGCATGATGAGGTCATCAAAGGTGGACGAGCAAGGGATACATGATGAGGTCATCAAAGATGGACATGGACAAATATATCATTAGGCGAATTTCAGATCAAGCATGCGTTGCGTTGCCTCGCATAACATAATGCATTCTGGGATAAAAATGTCAGAAATGCTGGTGATAATTTCCCTATGCTACATGTCACATGACTTTAAAAACTTGCGGGAGCTCCCTCCTTCTGCTTTTCTGTGCATATGGTCTCAAATAAATGCGGACAGAAGACACTCCCCTCAACGTATCAAAACGTTGCCCTGGTTGGTTGGAATTACCACATGGAATTTCCCACGTGAGAAATGACAGAACTCCTTTCAAAGAGGCGTGTCCTCTCCCAAATGATGCTTGTTCAAACTACGAGAAGTGCACCTGTGTCCGACTTGACGTGGCGGGAACTTGACGTGTTTCTGACTAGTTCCGGCGGATGTTCTCAAGTCTCGTGCATGCAAGCGCTCAAATGCAGATGATCTGAAACACGCCTATTGTCCTAGTAAACATGTTTTTCATACTTACGCAGTTTGGGATGTCACTAACGGATAAATTGTGAGACGGCTTGTAACGGCCAATCAGCATCACACCCGGTGGTAAAGCTGGTGCCCTTTGAAACCAGGGGCCTTTGAAACGACCAAGAGGGGTAAACTCACGGGGTGTTGGGCACTCGGCCGTGACCAGGACGTTTGGGCGAGATGTTGCCGGCTTTGGGCGTGTAGCTCCACCCTTTGTCCATGGCGTAGCCAAACTTCACCCCCACGCCCATGTAGCTCGGGTTGTTTATATCCATAGTGTGGGCGACGGCAGATCTGGTCACCATGGAAACACCATCCAGTTAGCGTGACAGCCTGGACATGTGGAACAGTTGGTAGTGCTAAAAACAAACTAAGATGTAATGTCTCACCTGTTTTCTCCGGTTTTGCCCTTTGAACTGCCGTGGTCGTCCTTTTCCACTTTGATGAAGTCTGAATAAATGTAAAAAAAAAAAAAAAAGTATTTAGTTATCAATCTGTTGAAGGAGGAGCATCACTCAGAGGTATGGAGTAACCGACCAATCATACAGCCGTAGAGGAGTAATCGACCAATCACACAGCAGTACAGGACTAATCAACCGTTGATACGGGACTACAAGAGTAATCGACCAATCACACAGCAGTACACAACTAATCGCCCAATGACACAGCAGTACAGGAGAATCGACCAATCACGCAGCAGTACACAACTAATCGTCCAATCACACAGCAGTACAGGAGAATCGACCAATCACACAGCAGTACAGGAGTAACCGACCAATCACGCAACAGTACAGGACTTATCGACCAATCACACAACAGTACAGGACCATTGACACAGGGCTACAAGATCAACTGCGGTTCACGTCTCAGCGACCAATCACACAGCAGTACACAACAAATCGCCCAATCACACAGCAGTACAGGCTGTGTGACCGACCAATGATGTGGCAGACTGACCGTAGAGCTTCTCTCTCTGCTTGCACTCGGTGAGGTGTAGACCGATGATGCCCGTCAGCATGCCGGTGCTCTCTCCGCGGTGCGTTAGCGACACGCTGAAACCTGCCTTACAGGCCTCTGCCGCGCGCAGCGCAACACAGCCCTCACCTAGCAACGCCAAGAGTAGGCAGTTAGCTAGCTAGCTCCAGAGAATTCGACTAGCTAACAAGAAACAAACTAAAGACAAAGCTAAAAACAAACTAGCTAAATAAACCAACTAGCTAGCTTATTAATTGTGTTAATATTATTATAACTTCATTAATATAGCAGTTAAGTTATTATCAAGAGGTAGATAGTGAGTTAGTTTGAATAAAAATATATACATCTTACTAAGTTAAATATAATAATGTATACTGACTAACTTAAATATTTAGGTAGCTTGTTAGTTAGTTAAATAGTAAGTCATTGCATGTGTGTCTATAGCACCGTGCTCTTTGATCATATGCTAGGCTGTGTGGGTGAACTAAGGCTGTGTGTATTAGTGAATCCTGTGTGCGTTTACCGTACGACTCGTCACAATCCGTGGACTTCACACAGATGAGGATATGCTGGTCCAGCAGATACTCCGGATCAGAGATGATAGGGGTGAGCTGCGACAGGGAGAACAGAAATAAATTAAAGTATAAATATTTGACATATTTTGAAATGTTAACAGACTATGATGTGGATCGTTTGTTTAGTTTCCTGGTCACCTGGATTTCCCCGAAGCAGACTTTGATGGAGCCGTTATTGTGGTCAGTGTTCTCTCCTTCTGAGGTCTTCACTATCTCTGTTCACAGGAGGATTCACCGTCACATTAGCATGCATTTATACCGTATTTATATAGCATGCATTTATACCGTAAAAAATTATATTTAAATTCTCTATTAGTTTCTGATGGTGCTGCAGCCACTGCAGTTTCCCTCTGGATAACTTAAGTAATATCTGCTCTTATGGTATACTTTATAGAAAGGGTCCGGTGTATATATCCGTGGATCTTACTCTCCAGGCAGCTGGAGTGGAACTCGATGAAGAACTTTGTCTTGGATTTAGTGCAGAGTGTGGCGATGCAGTTCATGAACTTAATCCCTCCTTCAGATGCACTGCTGGGGTCTGAAGAACAGAGAGGATTTCATACCATATGCACACCAATATTTCATACCATATTCTGGCCAATATTTCATACCATATGCACGCCAATATTTCATCCCATATGCACACCAATACGTCATGCCTAATACATGGTAATATCAATCATCATATTTAATTTGATATATTTCACTACTTGGAGGTTTTCTGTTGGTTGCAGTCTGCAACCTGACCGTTATGGCTGGTTCATCGGTTGCCCCGATTCGTTCATCGCAGACAAATTTGCATGCCAGAATTTTTGGGGGAATCGGAGGGAACCCCGCCACCAGTTGTGAGAGGGAATCGCATGAACAGCTGTTTACTAACTAGTAAAGAAATAACTAAAGTAAGGACTAGTAGAGATGCGCGGTTGGCGGTAATACCCGGGCGGACACCACGGATAATCCGCAGGTTGGATGGATTGCGTGGAAGAAAAGTAAGTAAGTAATATCCACTTGGATGAATTACGGGTGGGTCGCAGTTACACTCGTCCGCTGGTTACCATCAGCATTCCAGCTGCTGCCTATGCCCTCACACATTGTTAAAATCATACGTTGGATGCTTTATTCTTTCCATGTGGCTTTTAGTTAATGATCGGGCTATAATAAGACCACGTTGGTTGTGTAATCGCTGACAATAGGGGACATTTCATAGTGGTTGAACATTTTAGCATGCCGACAGACTTTTGTTGGGACGCTGTACACGCAACTCAAAATCGGGATGGGTGCGGGTATTAATTGTTGAAAAAAACATTGCTGCGGGTGGATTATTGATATTAAGCAGCGGGTGCGGATGACATTACAGCTCATCCGCGCATCTCTCTAGACTTCACTGCACTACACCCTAACCCTAACCCTAACCCTGACCGCCATCATAATGCCTAGACCGTAGTATAGGAACTCGGGATCCATTGTTATTGACACTTTGTTGCTGCGTTGTTGCTGCGTGTGTCGTGAACGATACAAAGTAAAGATTATCTAGAGCATCGCACCCTCGAATCTTGTAGTGTGGCCAGTCTTCCGACGAGACGAAGCCAGATTTCCTGGCGATGTGATCGCATAGTGTGACATGTTAAATCGTGGAGGAATATCTGAGAATCGTGTAGTCTGAATCAGCCATTAGAGGCCGATAAATCCTACACACTCCACTTGAATATTCTTAACGTTTCTTAGATTTTCAATTTTAATTGACGTGGCGGAAGGAAGCATTGGGAAGTCCAACATACGATACTTCAACAGAAGTACTATTTGAATATGTACCGTGTTTGGAGACAAACTGAGAAGTCACGCCCACTTCAAACGTGGCGAACACCGGAGAGTGGTCGCTGGTCATGATGTCAGTCGTGCACCCTGCAATGTGGAAAACACACACACACACACACATAAACCAAATTATTGCACTTAAACACTTAAACACCAAACCAACCAATTAACTCAAACACCTGGGATTACCCAGAATGCCTCTGTCCTCACCGTAGGATTGTGAGACCACGTGGACTAGCGGGTAGGACTTCCTCAGGACCCGGTCGCACCACGACGGGAGGTTGTACTTGGTCTGCCGAGAAACAATACATCATACACTGTGGAACCTAATATAACTAGAAAATGCATTTCCTGCAGAAAATGCAGTGAGTGCTGTAGTGCAAAGTGAGGTTAAAAATATGTTTTAATAAAGACACATAGTTTAAGACGTAAAGAAATGTTAAATGGCTTAAATCAAGTGAAGGGTTTTGAACAAAAGTTCAAAAGTCTAAATGGAGTAAACAATTTAAACATGCACACCATTTAAGAAAATGGAAATGGTTGGAAACAAATAAAGTGACAGCTGAATGAAAAGCGCAAAGCATTGCTAAAAATGCAGAAATGTAAAATGAATTGAACTGAAGAATCTGAAAGGTCAAATGTATTGCCCTGCACTGCTGAAAAACCTGGAAGCTCGAAATCGAAAACTGACTGACGCTGAATTGCATTACCTGAAGAAAAAGTGCTGCAATACATAGTTACAAAAGCTGGAAGCTAAACTGTGATACTATCGAAGCTGGAAGATAGTAGTAGTAGTGGTACTAGCTGTAGTAGTAGTAGTAGTAGTAATGATAGTATTAGCTGAAATAGTCGTAGTAGTAGCTGAAGTAGAAGTAGTCTGTGTAGTAGTAGTCGCTGTAGTAGTAGTAGCTGAAGTAATAGTGGTACTAGCTGCACAAACGATATGCCATATGAAAGGTATGGTATTGATTTGTAGAAAGAATTATTATAATCCCGCCAGTATTTTTTTTTTAAACCTGCTGAAATTGTATGTACTCGCCTAATGCAAATTTTTCCAGCCTAACGTGATTAAAAGTAGTCCAATTGAGCAGGAAAAACTGCCCAATCTGGCAACACTGCCTGCATGTCCTCGCGCTCTAACCTCAACATAAATGAGACCAACTGAAAACAAAGCTGATATGGAACTTAAACTGTGATTTTGAAAAAATAATAAAAGTAATCGGAATTCTGTTTCCAGATTATTGAAGATAAAAGTGTGTTAATTTGTTAAACCTTTGAACGAGGGTTAATGATAAAATATTGACCAAGTTACGAAGTCTGAAGTGTCAGAGAATGGGCGGACGGCGGAGCCGTCCTCACATTGACCTCCATTGTAAAAAATAGTATTTTAAAAGTAGAATATATATTAAAAATCTGAAAAGAAGCGCGCGATTTCAAGCTAAATTTAACATTTTAAAATTGGAATGGAGTCTCTAGGTGAAAAATTGATGTAGGTCCCAAAGTTTTTTAAAATGTTCAATTTAGCTTGAAATCGCGCGCTTCTTTTCAGATTTTTAATATATATTCTACTTGTAAAATACTGTTTTTTGGAGGTCAATGGGCGGACGGCTCCGCCGTCCTCACATTGACCTCCATTGTATGGAGTCTCTAGGAATGGAGTCTCTAGGTGAAAAATTGATGTAGGTCCCAAAGTTTGTAGAGAATAATAAAGAAGAAGAAGAGAGAAAGAATAAAACTTAAGAAGAACAATAGTTGAGCGCTGCATGCAGCACTCACCTAATAATCCATCGTATACTGTATAACTTCTTATAATATTATATCTTGTACTGTATAACTTAATATAATAATAATACATCATGTACTGCATAACCTAATATAATAATAATACATCATACACTGCATAATATGATACTGCACACTGTATCCGTGTGGACTGCAGCCACCAGGAGGTGATGGAGGGGCGTGGTTCAGAGTGCTCACCCCGGTGGCTTTGGCCTTGGTGTACGCGTACTTCTCCCGCGTCTCCCTCTCGAAGCGGTACGTTGGGGGGAATGTGACTTCCTCCTCAGCTGCAGGCAATGGTCGGAACATTTTCAGCAAGGGATTAGTACGGTTGTCATGGTGACTGACCAATATATGGATGTATGAGTGGGCCTGTCTGGACTCACAGAAGTGCAGGAAGACCTTGCCCTCATCTCGCTCCGTGTTCAACTGGTCTTTGCCCAGCAGCTCCTGGTACTGCTGCTGCTTGATCTTCGACACAATGTTCTCCGCCTCCTGTGGGGAGAACACAGTCAAGGAGTCTGTTACCTGCACCTACCTGTTAGATACATACACCTGTTACCTGTGAACACCTGTAACCTACAGACACCTGTTACCTGCACCTACCTGTTATCTGCATCTACCTGTGACATACAAACACCTGTTACCTGTGAACACCTGTTACCTGCATCTACCTGTTAGATACATACACCTGTTACCTGTGAAGACATGTAACCTACAGACACCTGTTACCTGCATCTACCTGTTAGATACATACACCTGTTACCTGTGAACACCTGTAACCTACAGACACCTGTTACCTGTAGACAATATACGTGTCTATTACCTTTATATACAGTCCATCCTTTACATAATGTACATTATTTGCTTTGAGATAATTTGATCCAAAGAAAAAAATATAAAATATCTAATATAAAAAATAATAAATGTCTAAAATATCAGACATCGATTTGATAGGTAATGCTTCAGCAAACTCCCTACAGGTTAGTTTCATATGCTCATGATCAGTAATCTTCCTCTTTGGTGTCCCATGTCAGACTGGGTCTCCAGTAGGCCTCCTAGGAGGAGGTCCATGGTCTGTGGCTTCGCTTTGCAGTCACACATGGTGGGCCGCGTCGTACAACCGATGTACTACAGAGTGAACCTGATCTTTAACACACTCCTATAATAGCACATATTGAGGATGTGGTATGGCACCTTGTTCATAGCACAGCCAGCTCTGTGTTTCACTATCTGTAAGTCAGCCAGCTGCTGTGCGGGACTCACCGTGGAGGGCAGCTCTATGCGGTAGTTGAGATCCCCCAGCCAGAAGAGGTGTGTGAAGCGGTGAGTGATATCAAAAGGGTTCAGTTTCTTATCGCCCGAATTCAGGATGTTCAGAATATTGATGTAATTCTGATTTCGTCTGCAACATGGGAGAAAATGTTAACTGGAAATACAGTTTGGGATTTCAGAAATCAATTCTGTATTGTTAGACAGTGTAACTTTGTGTAGTTTTTATATTGTACTATATTAGATACCATTACATTACTTTATATTCGATTATATTTATATACAGTATATATATATTATATACATCTATACATATTCACATATATATATATTATAAATTGCATATTTTATTAAATAAATACATTAATTCATTAACACATTAATTAAATTACACTCTGTACACTCGTACATTAATACATAACATTATTACGTTAATACACTGGTACATTAATACATTACATTATTACGTTAATACACTGGTACATTAATACATTACATTATTACGTTAATACACTCTTATATTAATACATTACATTATGACATGCCTACAGTATTATGTCCGGCTCCTGACCTGAGTTTCTTCTCGCTGCCGGATGTCAGGTGACTGTTGATGAATCCGAAGGAGGTGCCATTGAACATGAAGGATACACCCACCGCTCCCTTGTTCCCTGTGTAGAAACACACAGGTTAGCATTCACCTGCGAGCTAGCTCCTAACTGCTGGATGCTAACACAGAGCTGCCAACTCTCACTTTCACCACGTGACACACGGTTGTACCCAAAACGCGTCCGTCCACCCCGTCCACCCGTCCACCCCCCCCCCCCCCCCCCGTCAACAATCCCGATCGCCCCTCCCCCCCACCCCTCAACAATCCTGATCGCCCCCCCCCCACAGTCAACATTTACACCCGCGGACCCTGCTATAAGGTATGCATTACAAGATTCTACAGAATAGAATCTCACGCCAGCGAAAAACCCAAAAGTTGGCAGCCCTGCTAACATCTAGCTGCTAACTGCTAGATGCTAACAGCTAGCTGATAACAGCCAGATGCTAACAGCTAGCTGCTAACAACTAGATGCTAACTGTGAGCTGATAACTGATAGCCACTAGATACTAACTTCTAGCGGGTAAAGGGAACGTACCTAGTGTGTTGGCGATCCCGGTCTTCACACTGTCCGAGAAGACGTGTGAGATTCTGTTCTCGTGCTCCGGTTTCGCTAGAACCAGGATCCGGATGTTCCACAGTGTCTGGATGGAGATCTGGAGGGAAGAAATTGATCAAAGATTAGGGGGTTTAGACCCCCAGCCGAAGGGTTGGTCAATGTTTCTGTTATTTTGGACTAAATTACATAAAGTTGTAAAACAGGGAAAATTCTCTGTAAAATACATGAAGTCTGCTACCTCCGTCTAAAAGGTAGTACAGCAGGAGAGATGGAGAGCGTAGGGACCATGTACCAGTTTGAAGGAGATGTCGGTGATGATCCTCAGGGTGTTCTTCACAGTGTCCGTCCACTCCCTCTCTCCCAGGGGGTCCTCCTGGGTGCCGATCACGTACAGGTCGTGGGGGATGTGGTCGGCAGTGTCGTCCCGGGTCTTCCCCTGACCCTTACACTGGAACCAGGACCTGAGGCTCTGGGGCGGGCCCGCATTACCTGCCAGGGGGGGGTGTGTTTAGGAGACAGGAGAACCCAGCTGTTCTAGACGATGTCATCAGTGGGTTTAGAACCCAACTGTTCTAGATACGATGTCATCAGTGGGTTTAGAACCCAGCTGTTCTAGAGACCAGTCCGAACCCTGGGAGTCCATCAGCCTGCCACTAGACCAGGGGTCAGCAACCTTTTCAACATGTAGTGCCAGTTGGACATTTTCTCGTTAATGAGTGTGCCTTAAGGAACAATATATTAAATATTAAGCTGAATTATGACACAGCGACCAAAAACATTTCCAGAAGACCTGGAATTGTATTATTTCCATATAGTCCACAATCATGCATCAACATTTTAAAGTTTTTTTTTGTTGTTATATTTGCAACATGGGCTTACAAATTATAATTACATATATCCCATCTTAAAATACTGCTTTCAGAAACTCAAAAACATATTTGCACTGTGAGAAATGTAAAAACAGACATTATATGAGAATGATGGAAACATCCACATCAATATCTTTAAGACATGTACAGCTTTGCAAAAAAACATGTGAAGGCCATGCATACAGGCCACTTGCAACAATCTTTTAAATATTTTCTTCTCTATTACTCACAACATAGGTTTAAAAACGATTAATTGATCCCAATTCAGAACACTGCTTTCAGTAACTCATTTAAACATATTTGCACTGGGAGGAAATGCCCAAAACTGAATAAAGTGCAAAACAAATCGGTAGTAATGATTACGCTGCCGCATTGTAGCGGTGAAAAAAATATATATATATTTTTTGCAAGTGTGCCAATGATTATGCGTCCACGTGCCAGTGGTGGCACGCGTGCCTAGGGTTGCCGACCCCTGCACTAGACCGTCCTTAATGATAATATAGCAGGCCTGTACAATGGAAAAAACCATTGTGAATACTATGGATGTAGCTATGCTACGTAGCTATGCTAAGCTGTTCTTACCCATATTCCAGGTGCCCACGAACACAGTGATCATGTCCGGGTCGAGTTTGGCCGAGTGCTTGTTCTTCAGCTGTTGGAGAAGCTGGCAAAATCCTTCCCTTTTCTGTCCAGAAAAAAGGTGTAAAAAACAGTTGCTAAAAACATCCAGGAAAACTGCTAACTGTAACTATATAAATACAACAGATTCACACTCATTTGTTTCTTTGCTGAAAGAAAAAACCTTTAGGAAAAAGGGTTTCAAACTCTCTGAACTGAAGCTTTAGAAAAGAGACACATCACTGAATAATGACGGTAAAGCACTTGTGAAATAGGTCTTAATTAATGCACAGATCAAGTGATTACGAAATACATTATAACCTCATTCACGTTTTTACAGAAGTGATCAACTGTACACTGTCAAGGTCATAGTTTCAGAAATATGTCGGTTCAAATCATACCTTTGTGTCGTAAAAAATAATATCTTTCTTTAGAATCTTCTCTTTGTCTGTCTCCAGGACGATGACGAGTTTAGCGGGCATCTTCTGGGACTTGACCAGCTTGAGAACTAGAAGAGACACAGAGAACGTTCTGAGAGAGAGGGAGAGTGAGAGAGAGAGAGGGAGAGAGATGAGAGATAGAGAATGAGAGAGGAGGGAGAGAGAGAGAGATGGGGAGAGAGAGAGTGAGAAAGAGAGAAAGAGATGGGGAGATAGAGAGAGAGAGAAAGAGAGAGATACTGGGGGAGAGAAAAATGGGGAAAGGGAAAGAGAAAGAGAGAGAAAGAATGAGAGAGGGAGAGAGAAAGTGAATGAGAGAGGGGGTAGAGAGGAGGGTGAGAGAGATAGAGATGGGGAGAGAGAGTTTCTCCAGAGTGTGGACCTACTCTTGTTCTGGAGGTAGTACTTGTCCTCAGAGCCGTCCTTAGACTTCTTGAAGTACAGTCGCCCGGTCTCCACGTCCACCTTGAGGAATATCTTGGTGGAGATCCCCAGGGAGTCGGACTTGACCTGCGGGGGTCGGAGGAGAAGAGGGTTCTGGTGAGATGTTCTGAGTAGTAAGTACAAAGAGTTAGAGTAGATCGACCGTTGACATGTTCCTGGGAGACCTCAAACGTGGGCGGGATGAGAGATCTCTTGTGGCCCCCGTCGAAGCCCACCGACTCAATCACAGAACTCTTGGCCTGAAACCCACGGATTAAGAGAGGGGGGAGAGAGAGAGAGAGAGAGGGGTGGGGAGAGAGGGAGGGAGAGAGAGAGAGAGAGAGAAAGAGGAGAGGGGGAGGAGAGAGAGAGGGGGGAGAGGTATAATGAGAAAGGAAGAGAGAGAGAAAGAGAGAGAGACAGGGAGAGAGAAACCCGCAGATTAACAAAACGTCGCGAACAAAGCGAGTGAACTGGAGATGGCACATTAGAACATCAGGATTACCTTCTCTTCTATCGAGTGGAGCAGTTTGGTCAGTTGTTCCAGCCTGGAGGACATGGACTGAACTGGATCAGCAAAAACCTGGAGAGAGAGAGAGAGAGAGAGGGGGAAGGAAGAGGGAGAGCAGGACAGAGGCAAAGAGAAAGTAAGAGAATTAAAAGAGAGGGAAAGTACATTTTTCTATTTCCGTCAGCCTGTGTGATGTTTGTAAGAAACACCATTGTAAATAAAGGTTGCCATGTCACGTCCAACACATTGGGGTAAGGCAGAGTTGACTCCACCTACTTGGCTCCTGGAGCGACCAATCCCGGGACAGATCTGCTGGTCCAGAACCGTCTGGAACGCCCCAAGGGTGGGGACGATGCGGGAAATCTCACTACAGGAACCATGACAACCACAACAACAACAACAACATCAACACCAACAACATCAACAGCCTCAGTGAGTGTGTGTGTGTGTGTTAGTGTGTATGTGTTTATGCATGTGCATGTGTGAATGAGTGTGTGTGTGTGTGTGTGTGTGTGTGTGTATACGTACTTGTTGAGGTTCTTGCAGAGGCCCAGGATGAGTTTCTTGAGGCTGGGCAGCGAGTGGTTCCCGCTGTGGACCTGAGCCGCGTCCAGGACCAGAGAGGAGGAGAAGTAGTCCTGCAGCGCCCTCTGGTGCTCCTCTGGGACCCTGGGGGAGGGGGACCGGGGGAGGTGAGGGGAAGGGGGGAGGCGAAGGTGTGATTTGAGGGTGTGAATGTGTTAAGGTGTGAGGTGAATGTGTGATGTGGAGCTGAGAGGTGGAGCTTTCAGGTGTGTTGTGAAGGAGTGATGGGTCTTACGCTGACAGGTCGACCAGCTGCAGCCGCTGTAGGAAGAGGTCTGCCAGCGCGCTGCAGGCCTGCTCCCGGCTCTCCGTCACATCGCTGGCCGGGAAGTTACGGGGTGGCAGCTGTGGCGGGTGGCTGGTGTGTTCTGGAGACGGAGAGAACGCACAACACACTGTATCTGACAACACAACAACACGCAGTATCAGACACATCGTTGTGTGTTCTTCACAACACAGAGAACGCACAACAGACAGCAACACACAACAACACGCTGTATCACACACATCCGCCGCTTCGGTCACCACAGAACCACATGCTCCAGGGTCGGAATAACGCACAGGAACGTCGTCTCCGGATCCACACTGCCCCCCCCCCCCCCCCGCAGAGCTGGGTGGGGTACCTGTGTCATCGTCCAGCCCCTCCTCCTTGGGGACAGGGTACTGGAGGTGGGTGACCAGGCCCATGTTGGGGCTGTAGTACGCCTCCACCAGGTCGGACAGCACCGAGAAGAACCGGTTGGGGACGCCCTCCGAGGCCTGGGGGGTGGGAGGGGGGGAAGGCACAGTGCGGGGCGGGGGGGGGGGGGGGGGGGGGGTCACTTTCACAAGGAAGGGAGCTGGAGGAGAACGTTCATGACTCTCTCTCTGTCCGTCACTCAGGTTGTCAGTTGAAGCTCTGTTTCATTAATTTGTTATTTTGGTGGTTTTACAATTTGAACAAACAAAGGAAAAAATAAAAGTGGGCCTATTGATATAATTCACCAGTCACAATCTGTGAACACCTTTAAAATAAACCTTAAAACACACCTATTTAGTTCAGCATTCTCTCTCATAAATAAATTATTTTTCTTTATTTTCATTGCATTGTTAAGCACCTTATATTGCAATTTTGAACGAAAGGCACTATATAAATAAAGTTGCAATATTGAAAATAATTTTTAAAAAGCGACACTATAGAAAGAAAGTACATTTCATTCTTTCTAGTTGCACTTCCTCTAACACTGGGCATATGAATATCCTCCTTTCTGTCGTTCTCTCAGTCTGTCGGTCCGTCTGTTTTTCTGTCTTTCACAACCCACACAATTCTGTGAGCGAATATTGTCTCTACGACTACTTATTTTAAAAAAAGAAAGAAGTACAACGTATAATACTAAAAATACGTAGACATACACTCATACAGATCTGTCTTCACTCGCGTGTTAGCACGATCAACCTTGTGGCTGTTGGAAGCTTCTCAACCTATTACCACATGGAGTGTGGTTATAACACTAATATATCTGGCACACAAACACATGAGTCGTGTGAACACCAAACAATCTACAACAGACCAGACCCTGCGGGGAAGTCTGCCAAGCACAGTGTCCACTTCCTCGTTCTAACCAAAGAGCCAAACTGTGAAAGATACCGCTCAGAGCTGTATGGTACAACGGCAGACAGAAAACGATCACAAAGTGATGTCTCCCTGTTTGTATTTCAACTGGACGGCACTTCACACACTTTGAAGAGGAATCCAGGCACTCAGAGAGATCAGAGCAGTCCTCCAAAAGAACAAGATCTGAGCTTCATGTGAGGCGGTGTGGTGTGAGGTGACAGGTTGTTCTAGAAACGATGTCATCAGCGGGTTTAGAACCCAGCTGTTCTAGAGACAATGTCATCAGCGGGTTTAGAACCCAGCTGTTCTAGAGACGATGTCATCAGCGCGTTTAGAACCCAGCTGTTCTAGACGATGTCATCAGTGGGTTTAGGAGACAGAACCCACCTGTACTGAGAGCTGCTGTTCTTCGTTAGGTAGGATCCTGTATGTGTACACACAGTTCTGGTACCTGTTCACACACACACACACACACACACACACACACACACACACGTGCATTTAGAACACATTAGAACACAGACACACACAACATGCATGTGTGTGTGTGCTTGTGGGTGTATGCACATTTTAAAGCAGCCTTACAAACATGCATGCATGTGTCTCCAAATGATGAACCCAACAAAAAACATGACATTATCTGACCTGTATTGTTAACTCACTCTAGTTGGCATATCTAATAGAGTTGAACCAAATAGTAAAATATGTTCTTGTTTTGTTGTGTAAGCACATCCGTGGGGAGCAGTTCTTCAGATGCGTGTGATGCCGTGTTGGTTCATCATGTGTGACAGGAGCTCAAGAGGAGACCCACAGATAGAGCACAGCTTTGACACTTTGACTGTTATCATGCACTGGTATGCAAACTCATGAGGAACTAGCATGCAGAGCTCTGACCCCGGGCCACTATGCAAATACTGCAGATACAGCTGATCACACACATCCACACTGATACACACATATGCATTACACATACACACATATATACACTGATACACACATATATATATCACATATATATCACATACAGTATACACACATACATCACAGATACATATATACACATATATTCATCACCATTACATCGCCACACACGTCGTCAACTAGGAAACGAGAAAATTACGTAAATCTATCCACAGTTCTAAGTCAAACTTACATGTCAGTTAAAGACCCCCCACCCCCCCAACACACACACACACACACACACACACACACACACACACACACACTTTCATGCACACACATGCATGCAGCCTCACACATACTCTCTAGCAGACAAACAAACACACACACACAGACTAAAGCACACACACACACAGACACATACACACACACACACACCCATCGATTGTAACTCACAGCACACAGAGTGCGTAGGCCCCCAGGATGGACTCGCTGCCCCGCAGGATGAAGCTCCCGTCGCGGCCTTCCTTGGAGAGCAGGACCTCCGCCCGTGACCGGGTGATGGTGCCATGGTACCAGGGCTGGAAGTGGGGCATCCTGCCTCCCTCACACACACACACACACACACACACACACACACACACACTCTCTCTCAGTCACACACTCTCGCTCTCTCTCTCCGTGTCGAGTTGTTTTACATGCGGGCTGGCCGTGCGCTGTGCTCTCCGCTGTCAGGGCTGTCGGGGCCGCTCTCCTCCTCCTCCTCCTCCGCTGTGTGTCGGGCTGCTGGTGCGACGCCGGCTTCCTGTTGGGGAGCCGCCGCGCTGTCAGAGGAAGGAGCCTCCGTCACAACCGGCACTTCCTCATTCAGGGGCCCGAAGCGAGAGAGCGAGAGAGAGAGAGAGAGAGAGAGAGAGAGACACTGAGAGTGAGTGAGTGAATGAGAGAGAGGGGGGGAGAGAGAGAGAGAAGGAGTGATTAAGTGAGTGAGTGAGAGGGGGGGAGAGAGACAGAGACAGAAAAAGAGAGGGAGAGAGAGAGGTGGTATTGTGCACACAACTAATAGACATATAATGTACTCTTAATTCTTTAATTCTCAACGGCCGCCGGATTAAAAAGAGGAATTTGTTCTTGACTTATAGAAGGGGAAGTGAGTTGTGTGGCCAAAGGCAGCTGCTGCTTATCTCCGTTAAACCCTGAACCCATCAGCAGACACACCTGGGCTTCACACCTTGCCCCCCGCCCTCCCCAGACGGACAGGAGACTCCGGCAAGAGGAAGGACTCTAAATAATGAAGTTACTTTCAAACAGTTACTTTCCAGTTTTTAAACGAATGAGAAACCTTCCACTGGTTCTAAACCGTGTCTCTGCTTTAGTGTATAGTCTGTGTTAGTAGTAGTTGATATTAGTAGCTGGTGTAATAAGTTACAGAGGGGACACGATGAGGTATACTTAGATGCAGGAAGTGCTGCTTCAGAGCGGTTTATGATGTGAGGCCCGGACAGGAAGTCTTGCTCAAATAAGAAAAGACGAAAAAAAACACAACCTCACCAGACCGCAAGCTGGGTCACATGACGCGGAGAGAGAGCAGCCAAGAGTCCTGTGTCCTCATAAGGGCTGTCACTTACTTGACTGACACTTGTACTTGTACAAAGTTAAAGGCTTGTTTACAAACGTTTTACTACAAGTAAAAATGGCAAAATAAACTGTCGGAACACAATGCTGACAACAGCAACATTTTTAAGTTTTAAGAGTTAATAGTTTAGAGTTAAAAACCTTCAATGAACATTCCATTAGGGTCAAGAAAAACTATCAGGCGAGTGTTTACAGGGGTGGCACATGACCCCCTTGGACCCCCTGGGAAAGAACAGAGTGGATCAGTCCACTATGGTCCGGACACAGTGTTGATCTAACTTTGATGCAAATATACGATGAATGGGGAATGACTCAAGTCAACGACTAGTGGCCGAGAACCGAGAGCAGAAAGCTGAGAGCAGAAAGATGAGAGCACACGTCTGTGACTCTCATATCTCTTGATTCCTTTCCACTGAGGTCCTTTCTCGGAGAGGAAGTGACAGAAAGAGGAGGCTGTTCTACTTCCAGAAATGGAGAGAAATAATGAGAGAACGTTTGCATTGTTGACCTGAACAATAAAGACACATGTGTGTTAGCGAATCACAGTTCTTTTATTGGTACGAGAGAGATATTTATAAAATAAGTATCACAAGATTGGTTAGGATTCAAACCACAAAATACAGCTGTTTTCCCGGCAGTAACTCAGCAATAAGTAATACGGTTTCAAAACTACAACTTCAAGTAACCGTGAACTGGATGATCCATTTTTCCATTTAGCAAAGATTTAAGCGTCGTAATTTAAAAAACTTTGGCTTTTTTTTTATTTGGTGGAACCTTTCATGGTAATACGACATTGAACTGATGTAATTCGGGGTCAGCGATATGAAACTTGAATAACTTGATGTGATATTTGTAGACATATATAGACTTATATTTACATAGAAGCTGAACCTGGATGTATTAGTTATTGAAGTTTCATCCACGCTTCCTCAAAGCGTTAGCACACTAGAGAAGAAAGGAGGGGAGGAGTTAATCAAATAAGTGTTAAAGTTGCGCCACCAAGGTGTCAGTTTCTAAGAGATAATTCAGAATGATTACGACATAACACTGATTGAGATGTCTCACCGTGTTGGGGTGTGTGTGTGTGTGTTTGTGTAATTTTACACTGTAGTAAGTAGTAACATTGGGAGTAAATAAGTACAAAAAACTACAAATAAACTGTTGACCTATATGTACACTCTAATTACATCTCCAGTCATTTAACTTTTGGTTTGTGGTTAAATATAAATCAACAATTAATAATTATCAACATTGATATAATCAATAAGTGCCAGTGGTCACCACTGAGCTGAAACATTTCCAGTATAAAAAACATACAAAAATACCAGTAGTATCATCAGCCAATCAATAGTTTTTAAATTAGCCTTTGTAACCAATTTAGTGCACAGCTAAGACGTACACAACTCGCCTACGTAACGATATAGTGCAGCGTAGCGCTCAGGAGATCGGTCTTTTACGAACCACGGTTTGATAGAAAAAACGCCCAAGTATATATAAAATATAAAAAAGTATACAAAAACTTCAAAAATTCTCACAAACTCTATTTTGGAACTCAGACTTCGTAAAGCAAACAAAGAGTTCTCAACGCAAATGCTCGAATCCTGAACTCTGAGTGTGTAAAGAGTTTGGAGTTCTCAACACCATTCAAACGCTCAAACTCCGAACTCCGAAGTGCGTCAAGAGTTCGGAGTATCTAACGCCATTCAAACGCTCAAACTTCGAACTCTGAGTTCATAAAGAGTTCGGAGTTCACAACGCCATTCAAACGCCCGAACTCCAAACTTCGAAGTGCGTCAAGAGTTCGGAAACCAGTTCAGAACTCAGACTTGGCGCTGAGCGAGCTCTCGTGCGTCCCCTTCAGCTCGCCGCTGGTCGCCGCGGAGATGCCCGCCTCCTCGCGGCAGAACATCCGCCGCACCGTCCCGCGGAACTTCTCGGCACCGAACAGGTACACCAGGGGGTCCAGGGCGGCGTTCAGGCAGGTCAGCGAGGACGTGAGGCGGTTGGCCAGGCTCAGTGCGCGGCGCGTGCCGCAGCCCACGTCCGGGTGGGCGTAGCCCAGGATGAAGGTGGCCCGGCTGATGTGGTACGGCAGGAAGCACAGCACGTAGATCAGCATCACCAGCCCGATGGTGCGCAGCGCCTTGGTCTTCAGGGCAGGGTCCAGCCGCGAGCCGCGCCGCAGCGAGCGGACGATCAGCAGGTAGCAGGTGAGCGTGAACAGGAAGGGCGGCGTGAAGGCCACGCCCAGCGACACCAGCGCCCGGCGCGATGCCTTCTCCCGGTACAGCTGCCGGCACACGGTGACGCCGTCCACCTCGGCCGTCTGCCGCGACAGCAGCAGCGGCGCCATGCTGACCGTGACCATCGCCCACAGCAGCAGGCTGGCAATGTGGGCGGAGCGAGCGCGGCGAGCCTTCAGCGAGCGCACGGCGTGCACCACGGCCAGGTAGCGGTCGCCCGCCACGCAGGCCAGGAAGTAGAGGCTGGCGTACATGTTGACGTAGAACAGGAAGCCGGCCACGCGGCACGGCACCTCGCCGAAGGGCCAGTGGCCGCCGGTCAGGTGGTAGGCGGCGCGCAGCGGCAGGATGAAGACGTAGCAGAGGTCCGCCACCGCCAGGTGCAGCATGAAGACGTTGGCGGGGGAGGCGGCGCCACGCTGGTGGGAGAAGATCCAGAGCGCCAGCGCGTTGCCGTTGAGCGCCAGGAAGAACACCAGGATGTAGAAGACGCCGAACAGCGTGTTCTCCAGCGTGGCGTCCGCGGCCACGCAGCCCTCCGATTGGTTGGTCGGCAGGAAGGGGACCGACAGGGTGGTGGTGGACTCCATGGTCGCCGCTGGGGAATTGAGGAACAATATTCACGTCAGTATGTATAGTAGCAATGTTTATCATTCGTCATTCAGATCGTTGGCGGCGTGTGGCTCAGGGGGTAGAGAGGTTTGGCTGGTAACCATAAGGTTGCTAGTTCGATCCCCGGCTCCTCCTAGCAGAGTGTCGAGGTGTAGCAAGACACCCCACCCTAACTGCTCCTGACGAGCTGGCTGTCGCCCGGCGTGGTCGACTTTGCCGTCGGTTTGTGAATGTGTGCGTGAATGTTAGGCAATGATTGTAAAGCGCTTTGAGTGGCCACTGGTTAGAAAATGGAGGTATAAACACAGTCCATTTCGTTTTTACTGTTTGATCAGGGGATCAGATACGATGGAGTTGTTGGGGTTAGGGACCGCTTTGCTCAACGGGGTTGGCCGGGAGTCAAACCCCCACCACTGCACTACCCTGATCCTCTTAGTGTAAATATGAAGCAGTTGGCGGTTGCTGCCCTCTGATGGTCACGCCCCTTGACAACGCTGCTGTAACACTGAGTCCTATTGTTAGGGTTTCCCTCCATTTTATGCATGACCCTCTTTCTCACACTGGGGGGGCTGGGGGGGGAGACAGAGCTGTGGCATTGTGATCCAAGAGCGTTTCTCAACCAGACCCCTGCTCCCTCTCCTCCTCCTCCTCTCTCTCTCTCTCCTCCTCAGCCTCTCTCCCTCTCTCTCTCCTCCTCAGCCTCTCTCTCTCCCCTCCTGTCCCTTTCCTCCTCAGCCTCTCTCCCTCTCCTCCTGTCCTCCTCTTTCCTATTTCTCCTCATCGCTCCCATCCTTTTCTCCTCTCTCCTCCCATCCCTCTAGAACAGACTCCTCTCTCTCATCCTCTCCTCCCTCCTGCTCCTTCCCTCTCACCTCCTCCTTCCCTCTCCTTCCTCCCGTCCCTCTCTCTCCTCATCCTCCCCCCCCTCTCTCTCCTCCCTCCCCCTGCCCCTCTAGGGATCCCAGACAGGGTGCGGATGTCTCCAATGGGAACGGGCCGAGCCAGCATTCCCTGGGGCTTAATCCCGGAGCGGGATCCTCTCAGAACACACTCATCCCTCTGATGAGCAGCCCAGCGGAGCCGCTCACACAGGGCTGATCTCTGCAGGGACAAAGACCAAAGTCAGGACAGCGAAATTAGTCAGTTCACAGATCTGGACCTAAAGTGGTCGATTGTGGTCGCGTCGGAGGCAGCTGCAGGGGCCAGCATGATGCTCTGGGAGGGGGGGTTACCCGGGAATGGCATTGTGGGTAGGAGTGGTTAATGGTGGTGGTTAAAGATGCAGTCAAAGTTCACATGTTCTGCGAGACATAAATCCTCCTGACCAGATTCACTTTTTTTACACTCGCCAGTTGATTCCTGACTTGTCAAAGCTAGTTGCCAAATGTTTGAACAATTGATGACTCCTTGCTCCTCTGGTTTCAATTTCAAATTAAATTAAAGTAAAGATTACTAAAGTAAATTAGCATTTTTCTGTAAATACTTACTTTGTATCAAAGTATTCTAATAAAACATCACACTTTGAGGCAGAAAGAAAACATTCAAAACAAAGTTTTTAAACTTTTTTTCCTCTCAAACTCTATAAAAATTTCTAAAAGCAGTAAAACTCACCTTAGGAGAGCTCTTCAGCGGGTGGGAGCCCCTCGACGCAGGGCAGCGAGAGAGGCGTCTGTTGTTGTTGACGTGGCGCGGTGAATTAATCCCTCGGTCGGCTGCTGGACGGAGAACTGGAGTCTGGAACCGCACTGGGCTGCTGAGGACTCTCAGGCAGGAATGCGGTCCTTCTGAGCGCTCAAGATGTTCTGCCTCGGAGGACTGTAGCCCTTTTTGTTCCTCGACAAATTTGATAACAGAAAGAGCGCCCCAATGAGAGCCTGTCGCTTGACCCCTGACCCCCCCTCCCTGCTCTCCTCCTCACAGGACCACTTGTTGAGCGCACAACAATAGAGCGAGTCAGAACGAGCCCCGCGTCCCGGCAGCAGGAAGATAGAGTGGCAATTCTGGGTCGCATTCACTCGCCGCGTATGACTCCATGGCAACCGAGGGGGAGGAGGGGAGGAGGGGGTTTGTGGCGAATGCCTTTAGCATGAAACACCCCCCCCCCTCCCGTCTCCCCCTAACTCCTCCTCCTCCTCCTCCCACCCCCCCCCCCATCATCAGATAGGCGAGGGAGTGTCATTAATAGAGCGGTTTATGGCTCAGCTCCGAACGATGATGCTTTGTAGACCGGGCTCTACGTTAGGGGCCCCCCTTGGCCCCCCACCAGGAGCCCAGAGGAGGACAGGAGAGGGAGGAGGAGGAGGGAGGAGGAGGAGGTGCAAGGAGGAGGAGGAGGGGGAAGAGGCCCTTGTGGGGCCCTCACCTCCTGGGGCTGCAGAGGAGGACAGGAGAGGGAGGAGGAGGAGGGAGCAGGAGGTGCAAGGAGGAGTAGGAGGAGGAGGTGCAAGGAGGAGAAGGAGGAGGGAGCAGGAGGTGCGAGAGAAGGAGGAGGAGGAGGAGGAGCAAGGAGGAGAAGGAGGAGTGAACAGGAGGTGCAAGGAGGAGGAGGAGGGAGCAGGAGGTGTGAGAGGAGGAGGAGGGGGAACAGAGGCCCTTGTGGGGCCCTCACCTCCCGGGGCGATCCTCTAACGGAATGCCCAGAATAATCAGTCACACAGCCCCGAGACAGATGTGGGGAGCGGGCCCCCCCCCCCGGCCCGGGGGCCCATCATATTTCTTTCATAGTCGGGGGGCCACAGCTGTGTCTGCGGGGACACTCCGGCTCTTTCTCTGTCTGCCACCACAACATGAAGACGCAGCGGCCGCGTGTTGTTGAGAAGACTGAGTGAATGGGGACACTATGTGGGAAGAGGCTCAGACCACCACAACCAGTGTTACCCCAAGGACCCTCTCCTCCCCCGCCCCCCCCCCTTGTTCTCTTTCTCTTTCTTCTGTCACAACTCTGTTGCTGACTTGTGCCCTTGGGCCAAAACACTGCAGCCCGGAGAAGCCGTGGGGTTTTCATAAATACGAGCGGCCCTCAGTCGCAGACACTTTGATGGACGTCCCACGACGGCAGGGGCCAAGTAACACAGGACAGACAGGCAGTCAGATAGACAGACAGACTTGCAGTCACACAGGACACACAGACAGACACAGCCTTCTCTCTGGGAAGATGGGTTTTATTGGTCAATTTCAGCCACAAAGTTGATTCCCCGAACAATAGATCTGTGTTCTTGTGCAAGCGTCAAAATAGAGTCAAAATGTCTTAAAAGATGTAATTCCTTTTAAAATGAGCCCTTTGTTTAAAGACAACATCCATTAAAAAATCACTATTTAAATTTCACCATGAACATCTTTCATCTCTTTTTAAATTAGTTTAATCTAAAAGGCGACAATTTAACTTAAAGTAGAAGAATCGTAATCCCGGTTTAAAACGGGGCGTCTCATTTTCAAGTGTTAACATCGGGCTCATTGATTGGCTACAGAATCAGGACGTGAACTCAGGGTTCACATGTTGAAGCGCTGCTGTCTCTGCCCCGCCTTCTGCTCCCTCAGATACATGTTGACGTAGGAGGTGATGAGGTCGTCCATCTTGTAGCCCTGTCACAGAGAACGCAACGGACCGGAGAGTGTGTCAGTGACCCGAGCGTCGAGGTCTGAGGTCTGTTCTCATCTCAGTGGAAACCTGAACTCATCAGCGGACACACCTGGAGGTCACACCTCGTCCCGCCCCCTCGTCTCCCCCCCCCCCCCCAGACAGACAGGAGCCCCCAGCAAAAGGAAGGACTCAAAATACTCTGAAGTTACTTTCAAATAAATTAATTTCCTGTCTATAAACGAATGAGAAACCTTCCACTGGTTGTAAGCCATGTCTATGGTTTAATGGGTAGTCAGTGTTACTAGTAGTTAAAATAAGTAGCTGGTAGAAGAAGTTAAAGAGGGGACGTCTGTCCTGCCCCTAAATGGACAGACGTACGGACGTAACCACTTCAACATCTGAACATGTAAGAGAAATGTAAGAGAAATGCTTCCTTCACAGAACACTTTGACAGAATCTAAAAAGACGGACTCACACCTTCATCCTGACAGAACAGAACCTCGAACATCCGCCAGGACGGATATTAAACAGAAACAGACTTAAACGTGTGCCAGGAAACATTTTAACAAAGTACCCTTAGCCCAAAGTTGGGACGTTGAACAGAAACACTGACTTCCTCATCGTCTTAACAGGTCTAAACAGATCTACTTTTAAATTCCCCACATTCTCAGTCTGGGAACAATGAAGAGTCTCATCTCTTCTACCTGAACGCCGGCCTCTCTACAGGAGGAGCTGAGGGCCGTATGAGGACGGAGGACCGTATGAAGAGGGAGGACTCACCAGGGAGGTCTCACAGAGGAACTTGCTGCCCTGCACCAGGCTGCCCAGCGTCATGTGGAAGTAGGTGCTGCCGCTGCACCAGCTGGCGATGCGGTTGAAGGCGTGCGTGGCCAGGACCTCCTGCACCCACAACACACACACACAGGTTAACACACAGGCCAGGACCTCCTGCACCCACAACACACACACACAGGTTAACACGCAGGCCAGGACCTCCTGCACCCACAACACACACACACACACAGGTTAACACGCAGGCCAGGACCTCCTGCACCCACAACACACGCACACATGTAAAAACACGTTAACACACATTAATACACACACATTCACACATGTTACCACACGTTCAGATCTACTGGGTGATGCTCTCCTCACCACCATGTTAATCATGTTTTCATTTGGTATACGATTTAGTCAGGAGGTGACTTACAGTTAGGACACATACAATTTATTAAGGACAGGTTGGAGTTATGCTTTTTCATATTATTATTATTTGGAAGGTATTTTATCCAGGCACTGCTTTTAATCAATATTTTAATGGTGTCATTTATTTATAATTACTCCATCCCACTCCGTCTCTCCCTCAACTCTTATCGAGTGTATATAATACTTTGTTATTTTATGAATGCTTTTCTTCTTATTTAATTAATTTCTTATTTAATTTCCCCAGTGGGATGACTAAAGTACATGTTCTCCTCTCATTGGACGAGGGCCTCTCGTCATGGGGTACTTTTATTATGGCGGTCCGCACCTTGGTCTTGGGGTGGATGATGGCCACGCCCATCTTGCTGATGGCGATCCTCACGATGTCGGGGAAGTTCCTGTCCGACGTTTGCTGGGAACAAACCAAAACACATTCTTGTCATCTGAGTCTCTGGGGTTGGAGCGCTTTTATTTTGGCGGAGTGTCCAGAACCAGCGTGAGCAGAGGAGATGAAGGGGAGCGGGGAGAGAGAGGTCAGCAAAGCTATAACAGCAGCCCCATGCGGCTCCACACTATGAACACATTAACTCATGTCAACAGCTGAGCAGTAACCAAACACTAACTCCTTCTCATCCCCACTCCCCTGGCGCCCATCATTGCTAGAGCAGGGGTGCCCTCACCCCAGGGTGCTAACCCCGATGGCCTGGCTCTGGCCTGGTCTCTGATTGGATGGTTGGATGGTTTCACCCCTCCCATGTGGAATTGAAGCGCTTGACATTGTGTGTGCTTGTGTGTCCACATGCGTGCAGGCATGTGTGTGTGCACACGTATGTGTCAATGCATGTGAGTGCGTGTGTGTGTGCCCACATACTTTCAAGTGTGTGCGCACACATGTCCGTGTGTGTGTGTGTGTGTGTGTGTGTGTGTGTGTACTGGTGGTTGTTTAGGTGTGATACCAGGTTGGATACACCCACACACTTGTGGGTGTTGTCGCTGTTTCCCGCTCTAGTGATTCTGGTTACCTTGACGTCAAAGAAGGCGGCACCGAATGTCTGCCAGCGGTAGACGGCCTTCAGGAACTCCAGCATGGCCTCCTCAGCCGTCATCTCCGCCTGCTTGTTGTAGGCAGCAGAGATACTCTGGAAACACACACACAGACGCACACACAGACAGACACAAGCATGAACATTAATGCACACACACATGAAACAAACGTGCACACACACACGTGCACACACATATATATTCACACAAACGCTCACATGAACGCACACACACACGTGCATGCACACACTCACGCACACACACGCAAACGCACGTACACACACATGCAATGAACGCATGCACACACACACACACACACACACACACACACACAGTCTCGCACATACACAAACAGACACATGCATGCACGCACACACACAACACAACAACAGATAATGCGTTTAACATCTCCCCTCCATGACTGAGACACAATGCCCTGGTTTCATGGCGGATATTGAAATTCTATTAATAAGATAAAGAAATGCATTAGCCCCACCCTCTCCGGAACCCGGGACACAACGCTCCCTTTGATTCGCTCCCTGGGCGTCAAGAAGACACCGTATGAAAATGATGGATATCCACTGCATGTCAAACCGGTGACGTACAGGAAGCATGGGTCAGGTGAGAGAGTTTCACTAACGTCACCACAGATGCCATTGGCCATTGTTTATAAATGGGGAACCAGTGAAATATACATACACTCTCTCACTTGGGACATTCTCACACACACACACACACACACACACACACAAACACACACACACACACAGGTACACACACTCAGACGCAGACAGAGTGCAGTCAATGTGACAGAGAGTGCGAGAGAGTCAGTACTGAGGGAGAGACAGTGCAGAGAGAGTCAGTTCTGAGAGAGTAAGTTATAAGAGAGAGTGAGGCAGTACCTTCTTCCACTCGTTCTCCGAGGAGGCCTTGATCTGGTCTGCAGGCAGCAGTTCCTTGAGCAGCTTGGGCAGGACGGCCAGCTGCCTGGAGTCTCCTCCCGTCTTGATCCTGAAGAGCAGCGCCGCGATGTGGACCATCTCCTCCTTGCTCACCACGTGGTACCCCCGCAGGTACTTGGGCAGCTCCTGGAGACCCCCCACACATGAGCTGCCACTCTGTTCACCCTGAGCCCATGAGCCTACCGTGTACTGACTGAGAGTCTGAAGACACACTTCTTTAATGGTTGAGCTTGTTGTACCATGTTTTAGATTGCAGCATGTTTTAGTTTGTTATAGCATGTTGTAATGTACTGTAGCATGTTTTAGTATGTAACATATTTTAGTTGATTTATGTTGTAGCGGGTTGTAGCATGTTTCTTTCTTGCTTCAGCATGTTTAAGTGCCCTTAAGCATGTTTGACCATAATGTAGCTTGTTTTAGCACGTTGTAGCATGTTTAGCGTGCAGTAGCATATTTTAGCAATTTAGTATGCTGTTGCATGTTTGAGCATGCTGGAGCAAGCTTTAGCTTGTTTTAGCATGTTTTAGCATGTTGTAGCATGTTGTAGCGTGGCGTTTGGTCGTACCTGAGGGTAGTGGAAGATGAGGTCGGCCTCGAGGTCACGACCCGGGATCACGTTGTACCACAGCTTCCTCATGAAGAACACCATGTAGGAGACCGTCACCGGACCCCCAACTGCACACACATCAATATACACACATATCAATATACACACACACACAACACACAAATATAAATACACACACATACAAATATATATACATCATGCACACATGCAGTTCACGCACACACACCGTCAGATGCATATACTTTATATACACACACAGCAAACATTTATAAATATACACGTACACACGCCAATATATACATTTGCACACATGCAGTTCACACACACAAACAAGCTTCCAACACACACGCATGCAAATGCACAAACATCACGCACACAACAATAATGCATGCATGCGCACACACACACACACACAACCAGTCAGATACTCTCAGTCACACACATGGAGACATGGGGAACCAGTGAAATGTACACACTCACACACATACACACACACACACACACACACACACACACACACACACACACACACAGGGTTGACTCTGCGGGGGGTCAGGGGTCACGGTCGGTTACCCTCGTTCACACGCTTAGCGTTCTTGCTCCAGTCCGTGATCTGCCTGAGGCTGTCGAAGAAGTAGTCCGCCTCGTTCAGACTGAGGACCTGAAGGAGGTCCCCACAGAGCATACATTGTTACCCACCTCGTAAACACACACACACACACACGCACACAAAGATACTTTCAGTCACACACACACACACACACACACACAAAGATACTTTCAGTCACACACACACACACACACACACACACACAAAGATAAGATACTCTCAGTCAGACACACAGACACACGCTGTGCATTGGGGGGCGATGGGAGAGTGATTAAGTACCTTTTCGGGGGTCTTGACGAAGACGCTGAAGCCATCGGCCGAGTTCAGGCCCAGCTTCACGCCGATGCTCTGGACCAGGTCCCGGACCCGGGTGCTGGTCGCCACCTCCATGACCTGGACAGGGGTCAAAGGGTCAGGGGTCAGGAAACAGGGGAAAGTTAGTTGTCACTTGGACTTACATGACATCATGTGGCGTTGACCCCAATCAGGCCCTTTACTCATTCACCCTCTCATTTGGAGTAATGGCGAGTTGGATTTGGAGTAATGGCTCACAAGTTGTAGGACATATTAAGCAGCACAAATGGGGACTAGCTCGCTGCTTTAGTGATGCTATTTTAGATTAGATATAAGTAAAATGTGGGATTTCTTTTTTTTTTTCACTGTGGTCTGGAGTGAGATTGACCAAAATCACACATGTGTGATGTCCCAGATGTTCCCTATCCCCATAGAGCCCAGTATGATTCATCTGGGCCTGCATTAGTGAGGCTTTACTCTCAGGTCCTAAGTGGTCAGCGACTGCAGTACCCATGTTTGACCAGAGGGGGTGCTGTTGCTGCGGACCGCTTCCAGCGCTACGTCCCCTTTAACAGGCTGCACTTTATGAGGCTGCTCTTTAACAGGCTGCACTTTAACAGGCTGCTCTTTAACAGGCTGCGCTTTATGAGGCTGCTCTTTAACAGGCTGCTCTTTAACAGGCTGCTCTTTAACAGGCTGTTCTTTAAAAGGCTGCTCTTCAACAGGCTGCGCTTTAACAGGCTGCTCTTCAGCGGGCTGCTCTTCAACGGGCTGCTCTTCAGCGGGCTGCTCTTCAGCGGGCTGCTCTTCAACGGGCTGCTCTTCAGCAGGCTGCACTTCAGCAGGCTGCTCTTCAACAGGCTGCTCTTCAGCGGGCCCACTCACCTCCTCCGTGTCGTTGGGAAAGTGGATCTTGTGGAAGATCTGAATGCTGTTCTGCTGGATGGCGTCCACCTCCACCTGGTGGGGGGGCAGCTTCCTGGGGTCCGTCCTACGGACAAACACCAGACCAGAGCCTCAGTCTTAATGTTCCTCACCTGTTTCCAATAAACAATGGGGCTATGGAGACCAGTATCCCACGACCACATTGATGTTCGCACACCGGTGTACCTTACATTTTATATTGTATGTACTAAATATCTTAATTTAATTATCCTTGTATTATGCTCTTCATTTCATTTCATCCTGCACACTTGTATTTTGTATTTCTTTATCTTCATTCAAGAGCAAAATCCTAGTATGTATATGCAAACCTTTACGGCAGTGAAAGGCATTCTTTATTCAGTTTCCTGACAGCTTTTTGACATTGTTGTGGTGTTAGCTTTGCAGTACCACATGTGACATGAGGGGGCGCTGTTGTGGCGGCACTGCAGTACCACAGGTTACCTGAGGGGGAGCTGTTGTGGAGGTTACCTGAGGGGGAGCTGTGTGGAGGTTACCTGCGGGAGCTCTGCAGCCTCTTCAGACAGTCGGCGGCCAGCGGCTGGCGCTCACGGGACTCGATGAAGCGCTGGGCGTGTTTGGAGAGCTGCGGGCCGGGGGGGAACAGACCGCAGCACAGCCACAGCAGCTGCCAGCCCTGCTCCAGGCTGAACCTGGGTCAACACACGGGGGGAGGGGGGGGTCATCTCACCACTGATGAACCAGACCTCCTCGTCCCTGATCCCTAAACACTAGCCTCATAGATCAGACCACAGTATAACTGTTCATTCTTAATCACCTAACTGCATAAAATTTGAATCTAAAATCAAATTTTAAAACAAACCTATCATTATTATCATTATATATCCTATATCATTATCCTTCTTATAAGTGAGTAGGATGTGGTAACAGTGGGTAGGATGGGGTAACAGTAAGTAGGATGTGGTAACAGTGGGTAGGATGGGGTAACAGTAAGTAGGATGGGGTAACAGTAAGTAGGATGGGGTAACAGTGGGTAGGATGGGGTAACAGTAGGATAGGGTAACAGTGGGTAGGATGGGGTAACAGTGAGTAAGATGGGGTAACAGTGGGTAGGATGGGGTAACAGTAGGATAGGGTAACAGTGGGTAGGATGGGGTAACAATAGGATGGGGTAACAGTGGGTAGGATGGGGTAACAGTGGGTAGGATGGATTAACAGTAGGATGGGGTAACAGTGGGTAGGATGGGGTAACAGTAGGATGGGGTAACAGTGGGTAGGATGGGGTAACAGTAGGATGGGGTAACAGTGGGTAGGATGGATTAACAGTAGGATGGGGTAACAGTGGGTAGGATGGGGTAACAGTAGGATGGGGTAACAGTGGGTAGGATTGGGTAACAGTGGGTAGGATGGGGTAACAGTAGGATGGGGTAACAGTGGGTAGGATGGATTAACAGTAGGATGGGGTAACAGTGGGTAGGATGGGGTAACAGTAGGATGGGGTAACAGTAGGATGGGGTAACAGTTGGATGGGGTAACAGTAGGATGGGGTAACAGTGGGTAGGATGGGGTAACAGTGGGTAGGATGGGGTAACAGTGGGTAGGATGGGGTAACAGTGGGTAGGATGGGGTAACAGTAGGATGGGGTAACAGTGGGTAGGATGGATTAACAGTAGGATGGGGTAACAGTGGGTAGGATGGATTAACAGTAGGATGGGGTAACAGTGGGTAGGATGGGGTAACAGTAGGATGGGGTAACAGTAGGATGGGGTAACAGTTGGATGGGGTAACAGTAGGATGGGGTAACAGTGGGTAGGATGGGGTAACAGTGGGTAGGATGGGTTAACACTGAGTAGGATGGGGTAACAGTGTGGAGTATGGGGTGTCTACCGGTTGTTGTTGCTGGTCATCTGCTTCATGATCTGGCAGTAGATCTCGTCTCGGAGCACTTCGTTCTGGGTGGCGGGGCCGAAGATCTGGTCGGTGAGTTCCAGGGAGCTCTGGCTCTGCTTGGTGGGGTAGTCGCCCATGAACTTGAGGATCGGTGAGCGACAGTCAAGGGTTCATAATGATCATGATGATGATGCTAGTACTACTACTGTGAGTGACAGCTGTCAGAGAGATAGTTTTCATGGAGTCAAGTTAATTTGTAATGCCTGAGTATCACCCTAAATAATACTGTCATCTTGACTGCGTGACTTGGGGATCTTTGTCCACATAGTCCAACTCTATGCACACAAAATATAATATATTGGTATTGAATTAAAATCTTACATCTGGGTGTCATTGAGCAAGAACTACAAGCTATATCAGACAATCTTGTCCCTGAATATTACACATGATACATGTAAGTCATACACTCTTTACTATCCAAAAATAGTCATTAAACAGATGGTTTGATCCTTAACGACTTTAGATACAATGTCATTAAGGAGCAGGTAGGGGTCAGGGGTCATTTTGCTCTAGGATGCCTACAGGTAGACTTTAGACTTGAGGGATCGAACCCAGAACCTCTGGGTTGAGATTAAGACACAATAAGACACAACCCATTCCCAAGCACTGGGGGAAGGCGTGGTCGGCGTGGGGAGGATATCGGTGAAGGCCAGGCAGGCCTTGGTGCTGAGGTCCGGGTTCGCTGCTAGCCTGCGGAGGAGGGGCAGCCTCAGGGGCTCCCGGGAGTGGACCCACAGGCGCTCGGGGGCCGCGTTCTTAGACATCACCTGGCGGTTCACATCCTTGGTGGGCTGCCTGGAAGGGAGAGAGTGGCAGACAGACACACAGTGAGTCCAGAAAGGGAAACAGGCGGTCAGACACACACACACACACACACACACACACACACACACACACACACACACACACACACACACACACACACACACACACACACACACACACACACACACACACACACACACACACAGTGAGACCAGAGAGACAGGCAGGCAGACGGTCTGAGACCGACCTGAAGTACTCGATGGAGAACTCCTTCAGGGAGGTGAGGGCGACCTTCTCTGTGGTGTCTGTCTGCGTGGCCTGGATTGCACTCTTCCTCTGGTCTGGAGACAGGTTCAGCAGGTTCTGCAACGCACACACACCGTCATCATCATCTTCATCATCAACATCACCACACCCAACACACGCACACATCCAAACTGCTCTTCATCACCAACGCACACACGCACGCACGCACGCACGCATACACAATTAAAATGGTCATCATCGTACTCCTCAACACCATCATCACAACCAAGACAACATTTAGGGTACATGTTTTATGGTTTGGTATGGTTTTATGGAACTATTCATCTGTGACCTCAATTAATAGTTATGGTATTAGCAATAGGTAGATGAAAGTAGATCTATAACATTCATGTATTAGTGGTAGTTATTATAGTTATTCATGGTATTAACATCTAGATGTTAGACGTTGGTAAATCTATAATAGTTATGGTATTAGCAGTAGGTTGACCTAAGGTTGTATAATAGTAATGGTAGGTAGACGTGTGGTTCTATAATAGTTATGGTAGATAGACCTATGGTTCTATGGTATGGTAGGTAGACCTATGGTTCTATCGTAGTTGTGGTAAGTAGACCTATGGTTCTATCGTAGTTGTGGTACAATGGTTCTATCGTAGTTGTGGTAGGTAGACCTATGGTTCTATAGTTATGGTAGGTAGAACTATGGTTCTATCGTAGTTGTGGTAGGTAGACCTATGGTCTATACAGTAATTGTGGTAGGTAGACCTATGGTCTATAGTAGTTGTGGTAGGTAGACCTATGGTCTATAGTAGTTGTGGTAGGTAGACCTATGGTCTATACAGTAGTTATGGTAGGTAGACCTATGGTCTATACAGTAGTTATGGTAGGTAGACCTATGGTCTATAGTAGTTGTGGTAGGTAGATCTATGGTCTATACAGTAGATATGGTAGGTAGACCTATGGTCTATACAGTAGTTATGGTAGGTAGACCTATGGTCTATACAGTAGTTATGGTAGGTAGACCTATGGTCTATAGTAGTTGTGGTATGTAGACCTATGGTCTATACAGTAGTTATGGTAGATAGACCTATGGTCTATAGTAGTTGTGGTAGGTAGACCTATGGTCTATAGTAGTTGTGGTAGGTAGACCTATGGTTTATAGTAGTTGTGGTAGGTAGACCTATGGTCTATACAGTAGATATGGTAGGTAGAGGTGTGGTACCATGACTTGGTTGGTGGGCTTGTTGAGGGTGGGCAGGATGAGGATGGCCTCTGAGGGCACAGCACCGGTCTTGGCGGTGCGGTCGTTGCGGGCCTTCACCCAGCCGCGCTCCAGGGAGAACTCCTTGTCCTTCACCAGCACCAGCAGCTCGCCCTTCTTAAAGCTCAGCAGCGTCACGTCATCTGCATAGAGTGACAACACCATCCGTTAACTCAGTCAGAGAAGATAACAACAAGACTGTGTAAACTGTTTTTTTTTATTAATTAAACAGGTTTAATATAAATGAGTCTAAACTATACAGGTATAAACAGAAATTAAATAAACTGACAAACTGGTATAAACAAATGTGGCATAAAGTAAACTAAACTGGATTAAACCCCTGTTTATAGGAACAAACTAAACTACCATAAACTAAAGAGGTTTAAACTAAGCTGATGTGCATAAACTGTTTTAAACTAAACTCATATTAGAAACTAAAGTGGCGTAAACCAAAGTCCTTTTATAAACTAAACTGGTGTAAACCAAAGTGGTATCCTAAGCTAAACTGGTTTAATCTACGGAGGTGCAAATTGAACTTGTATCATGATTCATAACTAAACTAGTTTAAAGTAAACTGATGTAAACTCCCGAGGTGTGAACGCAGCAGTAGCAGCAGGAGGTCCTACCGGGGCTGCTGGCGTCCCTCAGGGTGACGGCGTACTGGGATCGCTCCCGCAGCCCGGCCAGGAACACCAGCACCAGGGAGGCCAGGTCCTCCGTCATCGCCCCGCTCAGCGTGAAGTCGCCGCGCAAGGTCAGCAGGCAGACCGAGTGGGACGACAACTTAGAGTCCCTGGTCAGACGGACACAGGAGGGTTCAGAGGTCAGAGGTCATGACAACCCCAGAGGTTGACGTTAGTCACACTGTGGCCGTGATACGCAGTCATAAATCCTGATGCGTCCTCCTGCTCTAGAGACCTCCTACCTGACGGTGTTGACCAAACACTGAGGCTCCTCCTACCTGACGGTGTTGGCCAAACACTGAGGCTCCTCCTACCTGACGGTGTTGGCCAAACACTGAGGCCCCTCCTACCTGACGGTGTTGACATAACCCTGAGGCTCCTCCTACCTGACGGTGTTGAAATAATCCTGAGGCTCCTCCTACCTGACGGTGTTGACATAACCCTGAGGCTCCTCCTACCTGACGGTGTTGACATAACCCTCAGGCCCCTCCTACCTGATGGTGTTCAAACACTGAGGCCCCTCCTACCTGATGGTGTTGACATAACCCTCAGGCTCCTCCTACCCGATGGTGTTGACATAACCCTGAGGCCCCTCCTACCTGATGGGGTTCAAACACTGAGGCCCCTCCTACCTGACGGTGTTGACCAAACCCTGAGGCTCCTCCAACCTGACAGTGTTGACCAAACCCTGAGGCTCCTCCTACCTGACGGTGTTGACCAAACATTGAGGCTCCTCCAACCTGACGGTGTTGACATAACCCTGAGGCTCCTCCAACCTGACGGTGTTGACCAAACCCTGAGGCTCCTACCTGACGGTGTTGACATAACCCTGAGGCTCCTCCTACCTGACGGTGTTGACATAACCCTCAGGCCCCTCCTACCTGACGGTGTTGACCAAACCCTGAGGCCCCTCCTACCTGATGGGGTTCAAACGCTGAGGCCCCTCCTACCTGACGGTGTTGACCCCGGTGACCTCGGGGTAGGACAGCTCCACCAGCCTGCGCTCCCTCTCGTCCAGGAAGGTGATGCCCGTCCAGTTGATGGCCACGATGAAGCGGCTCTTGGCCAGCGCCGGGCCTGAGAGGGTCAGACCAGTTAGAGTAACAGTCCGTTTTGATGTTAGACGGCTATTTTGATGTTGGAATGTGATGCTTTTACATGTATTTATGTATTGAGTACTGAGTCCCTCACCAGCTTCTGCAAAAGGCAGGCCTGGCACTGAATGTACGCACTTATTGTATGTTGTATTTACTTATAGTATTTAGTTATGTAGCATCTTATCCTAGCTATCTCTGTTGTATACGGGGCATGGGATAACTAAGCGATTGTTCGGTTTTGCTCGGTTCTATGAACATCCTATACTTTAGCGACAGCGATATATTGTTGTTTCACTTGCTTATGACAAATGTACTTATTGTAAGTCACTGGATAAAAGCGTCTGGCCCTAAATGTAAATGTACATTTTGTCACCTAGTTTACGCTTGTGTCCAAAGAGACTTCTGAGAAGTCTGAGAACGATCAAAGTACTCATTGAAAATGACTTTCTCTTGGTTAGGAGGAAATGATGGGTAAAATAAGGTAAGTCCTACCTGAGACCTTGACCACCTCGAAGAACCTGGAGAAGAACATGGGCCAGTTCTTGCGGGCATACTCAACCACCTCGGTCTTCATGGTATTCTGGTCTCCACCCTTATACAAACCCTGCAGACCAGAACCACACAGACATGAACACATGAACAATGGTCTCCTGGTCTGACCCTTACACAACCCCTCAGACACGTATGTTGTTTGATAGTCTGGAAATCCAGACCCACATCTAGAAAGCTGTAGGGTTTGGCAACGAGTAAGGAAAATGGTGCCGCCCCAACTTGAGGGGCGGCACTAAGCATGCATTTGAAAATATCACTGCACGCAATTAGATAACACAATGACCAATCAGAAGAATGCAAGGGGTGACGTATCCAGAGCCCCATACGCTAGGCTACCAGCAGAGCTAACCAATAGATAAGGCTCTTGCTGTATCCGGTCGGCAAAACAGCAAAGCTTTTGGCCCACCTTTATCAGATACACAGATGTGATTAGTTAATGTTCAGCTCCAGGGGAATCGGGGAATGAGTATATTGCTTGTTCCCAGAGTGACTCGCTGAGCAAATTCTAATTGTGCTTTCGCGAGAACTCCAGGGTATTTCCAGGGTATCAAAAATAAGGAAAGTGATATGGTTTTAGACTGAACAGAATCACTATTTTTATTTACAACGTTTTTTTTTCGATGACACAAAATTCAGCCAACAGCCCCAGAAAACAGAACAGTATCCTGCAGTACCACCACTCCACCAGCGGGGCCGCTGTGGCTGCGGCCGGACGTGCTGTGTGTCGTGTGCGGTTCCTGTGACTGACCTGGGCGTGGGCGGTGCTGACCATCTGGACCCACTTGTCCTCGGGCTTGGCCTCCAGCAGGGAGCTGCTGATGGCGTCCTGGACAGCGGCCTTCATCTGCTCCGCGGCCCCGGCCCGGCCGTGCTGGATGTACAGGTGCTTGGTGGTCAGCTCCACGTAGTCCTCCTCCTGGGGGGGGAAACAGGGTTTGGGGGGGGAAAGCAAGGTTTAAATAAAAGGGAGGGGCCAAAAGTAGGCGGGTCCTACTGGTGCTGATCCCTCAGGGTCTGATTGGTTAAATAAAGCTTGCTGAAGTATGCCTACAGGCTGCCTTTAGACATCGGGGATTGAACCCAGAACCTCTGGTCTGAGCATCAGACCCTGTAACCCGTCCTCCAGCGCTCTGGGACAACGGGGCAGCTCAGAGCGATGTGCTCACCTTCTTGCACTGGTACTCTCCGAACTTGAGGCCACGGATGACCTGCCGATAGATGAGTTCTGTGCTGACGGCGTCATCGCCACAGTTGTGCCATGGCGCAAACACCTCCTTGCGGAAGTAGAGGCGCCAGGGGGCGTGCTGCTCCTGCCCGCCCTTACGCCTCACTTCCTGCTCGCACTGAGAGATGGCGTCCATCACATGCTCCCGGCCACTGCCCAGCGCCCACACCTGAGGAGGAAAGAGGAGGAGAACATCAGGAGAGAGGAGGAGAATGTCAGGAAACAGAGGAGAGGAGAATGTCAGGATGAGGCGAGGAGAACGTCAGGATGAGGAGAGGAGAATGTCAGGACAGAGGAGACCAGGGAGTAATCAGAGAACACACACACACAGCACTGTTCTGCTGAAGCTCTTACGTTTCTGAACTATACATATCAAGTGATCATGAAGATGAGTTCAAGTGGTCATGACAGTGATGACAATGTGAGAAGATGGGAGGATTCCAGAACATGCTAGAACTCAGTTGGTTAACTCTGTCTAGTAAACCCACAACAGAATGAACCCGTCGATTAAGGCGCTGAGGCCAACTGCTCCTGAACGACAGCGGCTCACCTTCTCGTAGAGCGCCACGTACACCGAGAAGCCGAACGAGTCCTTCAGCTGGACCTTCTGGGACAACATCTGGCAGATCTCGCCGGAGGTGGAGGCGGAGTCCACGGGCACGCTGATGGTGCGGCCGTCCATCAGGGTCAGAGTCACCGTCATGCGCTTCTTCGTCTTTGTCGCCTAGCAACAGGAGGCGGAGGGAAGAGGAATTTAGAGAGTGGTTGTGTCTCCGGACTGACACAATATGCTCTCTGATGTAAACTATACTTTCTAATGGGAACTATTACTCTAATGTGAACTATTACTCTCTAATGTAATCCATTACTCGCTCATACAATCCATTACTCTCTCATGTAATCCATACTCTATAATGTACTATATTGCTTTCTAATGTAATCCATTACTCACTGATGTAATCCTTTACTTTCTAATGTAATCCATTACTCTCTGATGTACTCCATTACTCCCGGGGGTCCCCCCCTACTCGCCTGGAGCTCTAGCCAGCTGGGGGGCTCCCCGCGGACCCCGTTCAGGACGGTCCGTCTCAGACGCTCGGCGCAGTACGGCCCGTAGCCGCCCGGCCCGGAGCGGATGAAGCTCTGCAGGTACTGAGGACGGAGACATAGAAATACAACAGGTAGAAAACCTTTAGTTATGGAGAGGTTTGAGCAGCAGAAATGGTTCAGAGGTTAGGATGTCTCAGACAGATAACAAAGGTGTCACAGGACGGTAATACAAACATGTTTTTAAATTAAAACATGTAATATCTATATACACTATGAGGTGTAGAAATAAAATATACATGCAAAATGTAAATGTATGTAAAAATCAACATCTTCACAAAATGCCATTGAGATTTCCTATTCATTCTTTGCATAGAGCAAACTAGACTATGTACAACTAACGCAGGACCCTCGTCGCAGAGATGAAGATGAAGATGGTGAAGAAGACGGTGGGCTTGATGAAGGTCATAGTGGGGTTACCTTGATGAATTTGTCGGTGGGCGGGAAGATCCCCAGACAGAGGGACAGCAGGATCCATCCTCGGTAGTAGCTGTTCTTGTTGTTGTTCCCCTCCAGCTGTTTGCAGATCTGGCAGTAAATCTCATCCCTGAGGAGAACATGGAACCACAGAAATGTTGGAACCAACCAAAGAAAATGCAATATGTTTTTTGAGGTGGGAAAGCCGGCGGCATTGGTCACCTGAGGTCTCGGCGGACGATGGCGTATCCCACGATGATGTGGAGCTTCTCGAGGGCCGTCATTGGTCGTTCCAGTGTGGTCGCCTCCACCGCCATCATCTCATTGGACAGGCCCGTGCTGCTGTCCGACTGTAGGGGAAGGTCAGGAGTTACGGCCAGCAAACACTAAACTCTAAACACTGAACAGCACCCTCTGTGGTGCAATAAGGGTTACTGCAGTGATCTCAGTTAGAAAACCGTGCTGAGAGATGTCATAGATCATACTAACCACAAGTGTGACATCATCTGACACTCTTCTGAGCCAATCAGGCACAACACAATTTGCTTGCGTTTGGGTAGTTTCTGACATAAAGTGACTTTTCCATACAAAAGTTAAAAAAAAATGACAATATTAATGTAGTTATCTAGCGATAACCTTATGTTAACTAACGTTACTTTCATTCAAATTAAATGACATAACTTCAACTAATGTGACTCAACGCAAGTTGTTGTACAATTGGTTTACAGGCCTCTAGGGGCAGACATTAAATAATGTACTTAACCAGTCAAATTGCATCATCAGGCATGCCACCAAAAATGGCGGGAAGGAAAAAGCAGCTAACGGCTAACGTAAGAGCTACTTCTGACTTCCTGGGCTCACTGTAACATCCCGATCAAATGGCTCCATCGGCTCACCTCCTCAGCGATGCCAGAGGAATTGATTGAGCCGTCGGGCGAGTCCGGGACTTTGTTCTCCGGGATGGCGCCGACCTTCTTGTTCCGGGTCATCAGGTCGGTGAACATGGAGCCCTTCCTGACGCGGGGCACGCCCTCCGACACCTTCCGGCCGGTGACCACCTCGCTGGGGGCCGTGGAGGCCTTCCTGTTCCGGGACATCATGTCGGTGAAGATGGAGGTCTTCCGGCCGGACGCCGGCGATGACGACTCCTCGGCAATGGGGGAGGGCTTCCCGTCTTTCTTGCCCCTCAACACTCGCTGTGGGAGAGAGAGAGACGGGCGAGGGAGGATCAGGGGGAGAGAGAGAGAGACGGGTGAGGGAGGATCAGGGGGAGATCAAGCATCCTGTTCAGAGTTCACCGACACGCTGCATAGCCTCCCTCCCAACCTCCCACACCCATCTTACACACTTACTGTATGTTGTACGTCCTGGCACATAAAAGTAGTACTTAGCATTCTGTAGTATCTTATCCTAGCTATCTTTGTTGTATACAGGGAATGGGTTAACCTAGTGATTGTTAGTGCTTTGCACTTGTTTCTATGAATATCCTTACTGTACCGACAGCAATATATTTTTGTTTCCTTTCTTCTGACAAATGTACTTATTGTTCCAGTTTCTCAGTGTAACTTTAACAATAATTCGGATAAAAGGACGTGATGGATTACTAATTGTAACTGTAAATTAAGAAGACCAAAACAACTATTTTTAATTAGTGCCTTTACAGTCACTCAACAAAGTGGATTCAAATTTCTTAAGAGAAATCACACAGAAGCTCTTGATTTCCTGTTTCCTGTGTGACAGGAAGTGACCTCACCCACCTGGTCCAGGCCCACCATGTGACTGAGGCGCCGGTCGTTCCTGGAGGCCAGGTCCTGGGGCAGGGCGTTGGCCCCCCTGGAGCCCGGACCCCCCGGTGCCAGGGGGTTCACCCTCTGCTTGGGCTCCGGGAGGTCCCCCATGAACCTCAGGATGATCCACCACACCGTCAGGGAGGCCTGGAGGAGGAACAGACATAGTGAGATATAAAAGGACTCAACGTGCTCAAGTAAAACTACACTTGGGGAGGTGTGTGTGTACCTGAATGGGGTTAAGGAGGGGTGTGAGTGTGTGTGTGTGTGTGTGTGTGTGTGTGTGTGTGTGTGTGTGTGTGTGTGTGTGTGTGTGCGTGTACCTGTACGTCTCCCTCGTCCTCGTGGTGGATCAGTGGCTGGGCGAGGCGGTGGCGGACATGTGTGGCCGTGGCCGCGCCCTGGAAGGACATGGAGGCGAACTTGGAGAAGGAGTACTCGTCCAGGTCCTCGTCCTCGTCTGAGGAGAGATCCTGCTCCTCCATGGGCAGCTCGTCCAGGTCCACTGCCTCAGGGACCATCCTCCAATGCTCCAGGTCCTGGAGGAGACACCATGGAGGTCTGAACATCTCACCGTCTTTAGCTCCACCACATGGAGATCTTTCACTGACCTTCTGAACATCTGTTTATATTCCAACAACATGCAGAGGTTTTAACTGACCTTCTGAACATCTGTTTAGATACAAACATGGATATCTTTAAACTAACCTTCTGAACATCTAACTGTTTATACTCAAACAACATGCAAATGTTTTAACTGACCTTCAGAACATCAGTTTATGTTCAAACAACATGCAGATCTTTTAACTGACCTTCTGATCATCTAACCGTTTGTATTTCCATCACATGATGGAGATGTTTAACAGTGGTTCTGGAACATCTAACAGTCTGTCTCAAGATTCATCTTTATTTTAATCACATGGAGAATTTATAACAGGGGCTCTGAAATATCTTCATATATCCATCCTCAAAGATCAACATGGTTTTCGGGGACGTTGTAATCCCTAGTGACCTGCAGAGTGCTCTGTGACAGAGACATCAGAACACAGAGTCATCACCTTCAAAGAACATCGGCCAGTGACCAACTCTCACTGAGCATGAGCAACGGGCGGGTAACTGGAAGGTTGCTAGTTCGATCCCCGGCTCCTTCTAGCTGAGTGTCGAGGTGTCCCTGAGCGAGACGCCTAACCTTAACTGCTCCTGACAAACTGGCTGTCGCCTTGCATGGTTGACACGGCCGTCGGTGTGTGAATGTGTGCATGAATGGGTGAATGTTATGCAATATTGTAAAAGCGCTTTCGGTGGTTAGAACTTTTCTAACCAGTGGCCACTCATAGTACAATATTACCTAACCTTTTTTCCTAACATTTATCTCTATATAAATGCAGTCCATTCACCATTCACCATGAGAACACATCCCACAGACACTGAGACGCGAGTGAGGGGAACCACGCCCACAACCTTCTGCCCGGGACTGGAACCCTCGACCCCCACAACGGACCGACCCTGACCTTGAACCCGTCGGGGCCCTGGCCCTCCTGGCTGCCGCCGGCCGGGTGCAGGAAGTTGAACATGTTGTCCACTATCTCCTGGTCGCTGAGGGGGTTGGTTTGGGCCTTGGCGTCCGCCTCGCGCTGCCTCCGCAGGGCCTCGTTCAGACGCCGCTGCCGCTCCAGAGACGCCAGCTCCTCCTCCCGCCGCTCTTTGGCCGAAAGGAACCCCTGGAGGGAGAGGGAATAACGGACTCTTTGAGTGTTGGGTTATATTATGGTAATAAAGTTGTGTTGTAACTATATTTGCGTTAGTAAAGTTTGGTTGTAATTATCTATGTGTTAATATAGTTGTGTTGTAACTATTAATGTTTAATAAAGTGTTGTTGTAACTGACAATGTTATCGTGTTGATGAAGCTGTGTTGTAACTATATTTGTATTGATAAAGTTGTTATATATACTATACATGCGTCATAACTGACTTTCTTTTCGTTTTTGGGGTTCATTTACCGCTCAGATGTGACTCTGTGAATCTCTGATTTGTTTTTTTATTTTCTATTTAACGCTCTGTCATTTCCAGTTCTGCACAACTTAAAAAAACGCTTAACTTGAGCCATCTTAATGAACAAACAATTTGTTTGGAACAAACAATTTACAAATTATGGCATAATAAGGTTTGATGTGGCAATACTACGATCATAACAACCACATAACAATAGTCCCAGTGGCCAGTTGGTTCCCGACCTTGAGTGCAACATTGTCTTCAGAACGATATATGCCGCTTTTCCACCGCCAGTACCAACTCGACTCGACTCGACTCGCCTCGACTCAACTCGGTTTGGTTGCGTTTCCATCTAAAAAAGTACCTCTTCAATGTGGGCGGGTCGTAGAAAAGAACCTCTCCACCATGGGCGGGTCGTCATTAGGTTTTAATCACGGGAGACGCGATTCCCGGGAAATCTGAATCTGATCAAGACTATTTCCTGATTCCCGGGAAAGGTTATGATGGGAAATAAAATAAAAAGCGCAATGACTGCGCGTCTATTGTTGTCATACGGTAACGTTGATAGAGGCGAAACTCGAGCCCTAGGAAAGGAACGACACTGAAACGAAACAGCGAAACGCCGGTCCGTGGACTCCAGCCACGCCGGACACACACAACCACGCCCGACACACATAACGACGCGCAGCCTAACTCTAGCCCCGGGAAAGGAGCGACACACACGGCGAAACGCTGATCAGTGTCCCCCTCGGGAGCGGGTTCGTGGACTCCAACCACGCCGGACACAACTTAACTTGAGTGAATATTCCCATTTACAGCCGCTGGCCAATCAGTTACCAGCAGCCTGTTTACGTCACACAAAAGTACCTACTCCGCTGGCATGGAACCTCGACGGAGGTAGTACTAAAAAAAAGTACCCGGTACTAGGTACCAGGTACTTTTTTTGCCAATGGAAACGCAAATAAGGCGTGGCGAGTCGAGTCGAGTCGAGTCGAGTCGAGTAGGTACTGGCGGTGGAAAAGCGGCAATAGTGAGTAGCCAGGCTAGTTTAAGACCTAAAATAAGCTTTAAGTGCTAACTTGTCTTCAGAACGAGGGTTCTAGCAGCCATGCTAGCCTAATAACTTAGTTTTAAGCGCTATGGGCAATTTAGCACTTAAAATGAAGTTCTTAAACAAATAGTTTAAGTAGAAAACGACGACAGAACCAGCGTACGTCTCTCTTCATCTTCCTGACGGCCCTGCGGGCCAGCGCGCCACGGGTGTAGGCCTGCAGCAGCACCACCGCGTCCCTCTTACGCCGCCACTCCTTCCGGGCGCGGAGGCCGCGGACCTGGGCCTGCAGCACGATGGCTGCCTCCCTCTTCTTCTGGTACTTGTGCTGCATCTGGCGGGAACGCACGCGGGCCTGGAGCCGCGTCAGCCCGATCTGGACCTGGAGGTCAGGGGGAGGGTTACCCTTCAGTGAACCGCCATCTGTTTTTTTTTCATGATTTCTTTTTTGATTTTGAGCATAACAGATATACAGTACACCTCATACATAAAGTGAAATTGAAACATTCTGTGGAACAAGGTACTAACAAAGAGACAGTTGACCCCCAACCCCCAAAGTATCAATGAAATAGGGTATAATGGGTTTGATACAGGTATTAATGGTACTAATGGTAGTGAATGGTAGTGAATATTGGCAATGAATGCCTTAACATATACAGAGACATATGTATACAGTACAAGTCATGCATCCAGTGAACGCCCTTCTGATGTTGAGTCATTTAGCCTTCCTGAGTCGCTTTCATCCAAAGTGACTTAGGAAGGTTAACATTCTGTCATTAACATTCTAGAAACACCCTTTGAGTGGAAGCAGACAGCACTCTAACACTAGACCCACTATAACCCGGGTGCAGGCGGCCTGGGACTGACCACTCGGTAGATCTTGCGGCCCTGGTGTCCTCTCCAGTGCTTCTGGATCATCAGCGCAGCCGCCTTCTTCCTCAGGAACTGCCTCCTGTCAGAGAGACGGACAGGTGGTCAGGGCGGGGGGACGGGGGGGACGGGAGGCGGGGTCTATATGAGTGACGGGCCACTGGTTGGCTGTCTCCTGACCTGTACTTGCAGCCTCTCAGGACCCGTTGGATCACCAGTGCCTTCTCGTTCAGCTTCTTCATCCTCTCCACCTCCAGCATTGTGTCGTGGAAGTCCTGGAGATTAATGTATTATGAAAACTATGCAATAGTTTATTATGCTTCCTTCATAATATTGTCATGAATAGGATGGGATGGGAGAATGTTGTGAAGGAATGGGATTGGACGTTTTGAGGGAATCTAATTAAAGGTGGATCAGGGATAAAAAAAATCTCAGATGTAGGACCATTATGATTGGTGGAGAGAGTATGATGAAGAGAGATTGTAGGCACCTTGAGGAAGATCTTGGACCGCCCTCTCCTCCAGTGTCCCTCTCCGGCCAGGACACTCTTACAGATCATCTCACAGCATTTATCCGTGCTCTCCTAAGAACAAGCAGCCATCTTGAATTGTATCCCTGGATGTACTGACTAATAAAGCTCTTTCTAAAGACGCTATTAGAAAATTAAGCTCAGACTAAAAACAAACCCAAACAAATAGGTACGTTACATAAATACAATGTTGATAAAGTTTTAACCAAAAATCTGTTAATAAAGTTGTGATGTAACTATCTATCTGTGTGTTCATAAAGTTCATAAAGTGATCTGTGTTGTGTGTTGTGTAACTATCTGTGTTGTGTGTTGTGTAACTATCTGTGTTGTGTTATAAAGGTCTGTTGTATCCATGTGTCAATAAAGTTGTGTTATAAAGGCCTGTTGTAACCATGTGTTAATAAAGCTGTGACTGACGGTCTTGGGGTCGCAGGCGGCGGTGTTGAGCAGCACACGGTAGCGCTCCAGGAACTCGGGGAAGGAGTAGCGGATGGGGAACCCCGCCTTGCGGATCTTTATCGTCTCCATCATCCCCGAGTAGCGCAGCTGACGCATGCACAGGTCCCTGTCAAAGAACTACACACACACACACACACACACACACACACACACACACACACACACACACACACACACACACACACACACACACACTTTGTTGATATGCTCATCTTACAACATTTTTGCAATTGAATTGTTAATCTTTAAGCATGTGTAGAGTGTACAGTATAGAGTGCTATACTGTACGGAATCAGAACCACTGAGAGACATGAAGCCACTGATCCCAACTCCACCCCGTCCTCTCACCTCGGGCTGCTTCAGGTCGTTGGGCTTGATGCAGCGGATGAAGTATGGCTGGCAGGCGCTCAGCGCCTTCATCAGGGCCTCCAGCGACTGGCGGAACTGACCAATCAGGGTGGGCGAGCGCTTCCTACCATCTGGTCCCAGCTGTCAGGTCAGGGGGACAATGAGAATGTCAGTGCTTCAGTTAACTCTTAAGGCCACCAGAGCCATTTTAGACACGTTTTTTTTAGTCGGCCGTCAGACTTCAGCTAGAGATAGAATTCCATTCAAACTAGTCCACTGATTTACACCGGTAGCGTTCTACGCCCGTCTCACGGCCGACAAAAGCTTAACTTTACGCTTCATTTCTATTTTCAAGTGTTTCTGAAGCGTCTCGGTTATGATGTGTAGGCCTATTATCGGATGAATCTTGAAAATATAGTGAAATAAACGGCGGTGGTGTGAATTTATACGCCTACGTTACGCTCACATCTCTCTCTCGCCTGCGGTGTAAATTCCCAGTTAGTTACCTCTCTACTTGCACTTGACTGTTACACCTGACTGTATATTCTGTTTATCCAATCATTCAACTCTATATTTAACTCTTTAGCTAACTATCTGAATTTTTTTTAGCTCTTCAGTAAACTTTATCAAACTCTTGGTTTTATGTGCCTTGCTCAAGGGCCATGGCTATCTTAGATGTTATCTTAATAAAGACTGAACACAACGCAGGACAAATCTGTCAACGCCTCAGGAAGTTTGACACTAGTTACCATGGTAACTTTGTAGCAACAATGCTAACCCCTGAGCCGCTGGGCCAACAGTTAGCATGAACCTTCAGTGTTTTCTCTTCTGGTTAGCATGAGCTAAAGCTAGCGCCGCAGCACCCACCCTGAGGGAGTTCTTGGGGGTGGTCATGGTCATCCGAGGGTTGGCCCCGGCTTTGGCTTGTCCGGGCGCCAGGTCGGACTTGAAGGCCTGTTTGAGGAGCTGGTTGGCGGACGTCTCGACCAGTTCGATCACGTCGGCACTGAGGGCGTCGCGGTTCTTCTCCAGGAAACCTGAAACACACGAAGAGGGGAGATGTACAAACAGAGGAAAGGTTTTTCTTCAATTCAGTTAATAACAAATTAAAAACATTTTTAAATAAAAATTTCAGGAGAATTTCAATGAGAATTTTTATAAATTCTCAACAGAATTACTTTTCTTCAATTCTGTTAATTTCAAGAGAAAACCTCCATAAAACTCCAACAACAAAGTCGACTCCATAAAAACAACAACAAAGTACTTTTGAACGAAAGGTCAACCAAACCCAACGTACCCTGGGAGTCGTAGAAGACAATGCCGGCGAAGTGACGGATCCCGAACTGCTTCTCGTGGTCGTTCTTGGGGGGGATGTAGATGTCTCCCTTCCCATGCTCCTTGTTCACCTTCTGCATCATGGTGGCGTCCGTCCCCTACAGACGAACAGACGGCGCAGACCGTTTAGCCTCTCAGCTCCTTATTCACAGTTCTAGGACTGCATTTATATCTTCACGTGTCTCAAATAAACAGATCCTTCCCACTCCTGTGAGACCTACGAGGCTGAATGAATTCTAAGCAATGCATTTATTTTACTTCTTTTTGGAGGGAGTTGTGTGGTGGGATGGAAGATTAAAGGATGAGTAGTCAGAGAGAAAGAACTGTGGATTATTATATCACAATATTGCAAACAATTTACTCAATTTCCCTTTTTGTATAATGTAAACCTCCATGTCGTATCTATTTCTAACTAGAACTACAATTCTAGAACTGCAATATTAGATCTACTTATATTAGCAGCTCTTGTATTCTGGATCAGTATTGTATATTTCTAAGATAAATTAACTATTATAACTAGTATTGTGGCTGTAGTAATATAGTGCTAGTGTTGTGTTTCTGCTATCTAGATCTGGTGTTGTATTTCTGGTATCGTGTTTCTTGTATTGTAGCTCTGGTATTGTAGATCCATACACATGAATACATGTCAATGACATCCCACCTTGGGGAAGCTGCTCTCCTCGTCGATGAGTGCCAGGATGTTGAGCGGTTTGCTGGCCAGCACGTTGAGCGTGCGCTGGTTGTCGTTGTACTCGATGTGCGTCCAGACCACGCCCTCGCGCGCGTACTCCTCCTGCTCCAGCTTGAACACGTGCCGCACAAAGAACTGCTGCAGCTGCTCGTTGGCAAAGTTGATGCACAGCTGCTCGAAGCTACGACACGCAGACACACACACCCCCCACAAAGATGCACAAAGACACACAAAGACCCCACAAAGACCCCACAAAGACCCCACAAAGACCCCACAGACCGACAGAGTCAAAACAAGTGTGGGAAACAGTACTCTTACAGTACCGCTGGTTTGTTGTTGTTGTTGTTGTTGTTGTTGTTGACAAACCTGTTCTTCACAAAGTTCTCGAAGCCAAAGATGTCCAGCAGACCAATGCACTGGTGGACCTCCTCGCTGTCCTCAGGCAGGGGTTTGAACACGGCCGAGTTGATCTTGCCCACCACCCAGATGAACAGCCGTCCGTAGATGGCCTGGGCAGAGATCAGAGGTCAACAACATGAAGGAACACACCAAGGTACAAGAGAGCCAACAAGGATCTTCTTAACGTCAGCTAGGTCACCTAACCCAAGAACAAATCTCAGACCACACACCTAGAGAGTCTTCTCAGATAAGATGAGATAAGGTAAACGGTTCTTTGCAAACATTTACAAAAACAATTGAAAGAATGTATCTATAAAACATGAGCAGCAGTACTCATGTTTTAGCAGTACTACTTTGTCAGATAACTCATTAGCATCTCCAAGACCCACAAACATCTAGAGTATCTTCTATCCATACGGAGCCACGGTCTTCTCCCCTGACCGGTCTGGGGGTTGGAGGGGGGTCTTCTACCCTGAGGGGCCGGTCTGGGGGGGTTGGGGTTACCTTGACGAAGGCGTCCCTCCCGTCCAGGGCCTGCTCCGAGTTCAGAGACTTGGTCACCTTCTCCCGGGTGGTCTGGAAGGACCTCTGGGTCAGGCTCTTCTCCAGCACCTTGGCGTTCACCTGGACACCGGACCACAAGCACAGTCCTCAGGTGTGGATCATCTGCAGCCTGATGGCGGACATCTAAACTACTCTTCTCAAGCCAAGGCTAAAGTTTAGTCCATTAGATCACAACCAAAATAAAATCCACTAGTGACATCACAAGTGGGAGGGTTCATCCCGATGTAGGACGGGTGGATCAAACCTACCAGTTGGTACAGTCCACTGGGTGATCTGGAAGGTTATGGGGTGTCACCAGTGGGTGGGTATGGACCGTAAAGTGGTTTGTGACGGCTAGTGAAGAGTCAGACGGGGCTTTACGGCGGCGATGGTGAGGCCTCAGGAACCCTTACCTCCAGCAGCTTAGCCGCCATGTTGAAATGGGGCGACTCGATGATGTCACAGCCTTCCATGTTATTCGTACTGGTGCCTTGAATTATAAAGAAGGAGGAAAAGGAATAAATGACAAAGGCTGAACCAGATGTGTTGTGTGTGTTGTCACTATATATGTGTTAATAAAGTTGTGTTGTAACTATATATGCATTAATAAAGTTGTGTTGCAACTACATTTGTGTTAATTAAGTTGTGTTGTAACTATGTGTTAATAAAGTTGTGTTGTAACTACGTGTTAATAAAGTTGTGTCGTAACTGAGGCCTGTTCATTAATGACAAAGGCAGGGCCAGATTCAGGTCCTGCCCTGGACCCCCTGGTGTGAGGATGGAGGCGTGTCTTACTGACCCTCAAACTTGACGTTGCCCAGGTGCAGGATGGCGGCGAGGAGGCTGGAGATCTCCCAGGAGTCGCTGTCAGAGAACATCAGGATCTTCAGGGCAGACAGGAAGTGGGTGTACTCTGTGATGTCATCACGGCCTTCACAGGTCGTGCACTTCCCCTGAAATAAAATGAATTTAATCGAGTCCTTCAAATCAAGAATTCAATTCAACTGAATCCTCGACACCTGCAACGCTTACAGCGTGACCCAGAACCAAAGATGACACCTTTTAACAGTGCGTAACACTTACCCTTTAATTAACTCTAGGAGCTTTGTGCTAGATTTAATCAAAATGTGTGCTGTGTCTCTCAGCTAGTGGTTTAAATGTCACTTAGCTAGCTGGTTCAGTTAACGTCTGTTTTATTCAGAACATAAAAATTGCTATTATTTAAGTTAATATATTCAATATATTTAAGTTAATATATATAACTATTTAATCCTAGCTAGCTGTTACTCTAACTTAGCCATCTGTCCATTAAACGTATCCGTTTGTCGACAGTCAACAAACTTCTCAAACTAAAGCTTTTTCGTATTTGTATGAAGTGTGATTTAGCAGTGTATTCCAGTTAAGGCGTGTCAGATGTGGTTACCATGGTGAGGTAGTTGTAGTCGCTGGCGTTGCCCAGGGACAGCTTGGTCTTCTGCTGTGGCGTCATGCCCACCAGCATGTAGTAGAAGATGTGGTAGTTCCTCTCCTCCGGGGCCTACAGGACGGGACCAGGGCCACGGTTAGGAATCAACATGACAGGCTGGGCTCTGAGTTGTGACTGAGATGTGTCTGTGGTTGGTGGTCCCACCTGCCGGCAGACGCGGGACTTCTCCAGGAGGTACTGCTCGATGCGGGCCCCCTCGATGGCCCCCTGCGTGCTGAAGTTGATGTCAATGTACTTCCCGAAGCGGCTGGAGTTGTCGTTGCGGATGGTTTTAGCGTTCCCGAAGGCTGGGGACACAGGCAGGTTGTATATATAACACGACTGTGATGCACTGTGTAAACTTTTCTTTTTTTTTTTTGGGTAGGCTTTATTTCTAAGGGCGCACTCACACACACACTAGGCAATCTCAACTGGGCCTGAGCCTCTTGTACATATTGGTTGCGTAACCATACGTGTGCGTGTGTCAGCTCAATAGCATCTGTACCGTGGCCTGAGCACACCTCTCCGAAGTGTACTGAGGCCACGGAATTGAACTGTACTTGAGTACGGATGGCGTGCTCACACTAGCCAAACGATCTAGACTTTAGGGGGCAAACATACTCTGGCACGGTACAGATGGCCTAGTGTGAGTGCGCCTCAAATCTCTGCGGCCCGGTGGCCAATGCTCCTCGGCCCGGTACCGGTCCACAACCCGGTGGTTGAGAACCCCTGCCTTACAGGATAGGGTTAGGTAGTTAGGTGGGGTTAGGTAGTACCTTCCAGGATGGGGTTAGGAAGTACGGTGTGGTTAGCTACCTTCCAGGATGGGGTTAGCCTCCAGGATCTGCTGCTCTATCCAGGAGCGCTGGCCGCTGACAGCGGCAAGGTACTGTAGCATCAGCTTAGCACTCTCCGTCTTCCCTGCTCCTGACTCCCCACTGAGGAGAAGAGGGGGGGGGGGGGAGGAGAGGAGAGGAGGGGGAGGGGGAGGAGGAGGAGAAGGAGGAGGTGGGGGAAGGGAGAGGAGGTTGGGAGAGGAGGAGGAGGATGGCAGGGGAGAGGAAAGGAAAGGAGCAGGAGGAGGGGAGATGAGGGGGAGGAGAAGGAGGTGTAAGATAGGAATACTTAAACACTTGCAAACAGTGCTTACAAACAAAACTTTAAGTGGTATAACATTTGCAAAAACCATCTTAATGTTACACATCACTACATAACACAGTATTCTATGTATCTGACACTCTCACAGGTCTGAACCAGACCAGAACCAGAACTAGTCCAGGACCAGAACCAGAACCAGAACTAGTCCAGGACCAGAACCAGAACTACACCCGAACGAGGACAGAACCAGACCGGAACCACACCAGATCCGAACCAGAACCAGACCAGAGTCCCAGATGAACCCACCTGATGACGCAGCACTGGTTCTTCTGGCTGCGCCTCATGTTGAAGAAGCAGCTGTCTGCGATGGCGAAGACGTGCGGGGGCAGCTCCCCGAGCCGCCGGTCCGTGTACAGGTGCACCTGCTCCGCTGTGTAGATGGGCAGCACCTTGTAGGGGTTCACCGCCACCAGGATGGAGCCTGTGTACGTCTGGAAGGAGAGGGGCATCATGAACACCTCATGGAGCGCTGTGGTCTTCAACATGGGATATCAATGGAGCTTGTTTTGTTTATGCTGATTCCCTTGTTGTGATGATATTTACTAATTATGAATCTCAGACAGAACTTTAGTAGAAAAAGAAAGATAAAAATATATATTAAGATATGTACAGTATATAAAAAACGTATATATACACAGAATAAGAGTAGTCAAAAGAATAAATATGTATATATAAATAAATGTAAACTTTATTGACAGTTGATTGATGTAATATGCTACATTATTGAAGGTATACATAATTGACCCTTATACCTTATACAAGTGTGACTCAAGTGTGCTTATTATACTCTGTTAAAAACTAAACCTAGTTATACAGTACACCATGGGTACTATATCAGCACACTGTACTACCGCACGTTCTGCACGAGGACGCTCTATAAATAAAAGAGCGGAGGGGACACGAGAGAAACGCCACCATCAAAACAACCATCATCACAGAGACACATTCATCTGCTGCCCACATCTGCTCTGTGTGTGTGTGTGTGTGTGTGTGTGCGTGCGTGTGCGTGTGTGTGTGTGCGCACAGTCGGTAAACAACAGTGCATGTTGCCCATAAAGACATCATTGAGCCAGTGGTCCCATGTCGCCGTCCCTCAGCCCAGACAGAAGTCACGGTTTGAGTTTCTTTTGACTCGATTCGAGACGTTGTCACACTGGTCTGAGTCTCTGTGAGTCGGACAACACAATGTCCCTGTTCTCCTGGAATAGACTGGAATAAAACAGAACCTCTCTGAGAGTCACCCCTCAGGGTTTGAACTTCTGATCTGAACACACACTGGACGGCTGTGTCTCCTGTGTCTACACTCTCTCTTCTTCTCTCGCTCCCATTTTACAAGCGTTTATTCGTAACCACGGAGACAAATGCCCCCCCCCCCCCACCCCCCGAGATAGCTGCGGGGCAAAGTCTGACAGACAGACGCCCCACCGGACCCAGGAGGAGTCCCGGTACCAGCAGAGAGATCCCAGAGACACACACAATAAAAGCGGGCGTTGTGGGCAAACACACAGAGAGAGCGAGAGCGAGAGAAAGAGAGAGAGAGAGAGAGAGAGAGAGAGAGAGAGAGAGAGAGAGAGAGAGAGAGAGAGAGAGAGAGAGACACACACAGACAGAGAGAGAGAGAGAGAGCACGAGACACAGAGAGAGAGAGAGGAGAGCGAGCGCAAGAGAGAGCAACAGAGAGAGAAGAAGAGGAGTAGACAGGAGCAGACAGACAGACAGACAGAGGGCCACGTACGTAGATGCTGCCCTCCTTGTGGCGGACCAGCAAGTTCCTCAGCAGGCCGGCCTCCGTCAGGTCCCCCAGGCGGATCATGTCCTCCACGCCCTCCACCGAGGTGGGGTGCATGGGCCGCAGGGCCCCCTGCTCCTTGGGGCCCACCTTGTGCACCTGGACACAAGCACAGCACGTCTAAGGTCTCACACGCAGGACAACCAGGTTTACTGTTAGTCATCTAGCATAGTGGTTCTCAAATGGGGGGGAACACGTACCCCTAGGGGTACTTTGGAGTAGTGCAGGGGGTACTCACAACAACAACAAAAAAGTTGAAATTCTGAAGCTAGACAATTGAAAATCGAGAGAATGGACGAGTGGTTGAAATGTAAATCTGAAAACAAGGAGAAAGGGGAATCTGTGAAAATAAAGCGCATCCAGAAACACCTAAATGTTGCTCTGACCATCCCCTGGCGTATTTGAACCCTTTTAATGTTCATGATATCACTTCCAAATAGAACGGACATTCATTGTTTATGTTCATTTTAAGAACATTTCCAGTAAAGGGGGTACTCCGCATAGAAAATATCGTAGGGGCTACACTAGTAGAAAAAGTTTGAGAACCACTGATCTAGCCCACACTTCCCTCCAGAGCAACATACGGTGAAAAGTAAACATCATGAATGAGCAGGTATGGGCGAGGGGGCCTCGTGCTCTAGGAGGCCTACAAGTAGACTGTGAACATTGGGGATCGAATCTCTGGGCTGGGAGTCCACTACCCACCATACGATCCTGCCCTCCATGTACAAGCAGTGAAGCTTCCTTTATCTGTCTTAATCAACATTTAATCTAGTCTCCAGTCTCGAAGTAGACACCAAAAGTGACCATGGAAACCCAGCCCAGTCTGACGCCCCGTTTTATGGCCGTGTGATGTCACGGTTTTATGATCCTCATCGTCGTGACGACGGAGAGCTTTACCTTCCCCTCATCGTCCACCAACTGGAGCTTCCCCTTCTCCGACTGCTTGACCTGGGCTCCGATCTGAACCCCCGTCGCTGAGTCCAGCCACACGTAGTCTCCCTGGGGACGCGGGGAGAGAGCCGAGACCACCACTCAGTTAACACCGAGATACAACATAGAATATACAACACAGAACACAACATCTTCCTTGCTAATTAAGGGAATTTTTTCTTGCCCTCTGGGGGGCTAGGGTCAGGGGGGTGTCATACATATATGTCCTGTTAAGCCCTTTGAGACTGTACCTGTGATTAAGGGCCATACAAATAAAATGTAATTTAATTGAATAGAAGGGTTTGATTTAGATGTGATCCATTATGTCCCTCTTACCGTCAGATGCAGCATTGTGGAAGACTGTGACCAGCCTGGGAGGAAGAGAAGGTTTCACACCAGTGGGAGTTGGTAGGCTCACTTAGTCAACGCCACAACCCAGTACAGCTAATGTCACACAACGTCCATTAAATTCATTCAGAAAGGAAAGTAAGGTGGAAAGTCAATTATATGAGCATAATAGACAGTACTGATTTTATTTCCTTTGAGAGCAGTGTCCCACTAAAAGAGTAGAGGGTTACATATATTTGACCCTTCTGTTCTCACAGGCTATAAATGTGAAGCCTTGGTCATTTAACAAGACGTACATCACTAAAGCAGGCTGTACCAACAAAAGTACCACGTATTACTTCACAAGTCAGATCTTACCTGGCTGTCGACTGCTTGCTGTTGGTTTAGTGTAGGCCTGCGCTTCGCTGGGAAAAAGGTGTAGTTTCTACCATGTAAAAGGTGTCTGTCCTGACCGGGTAAAGTCCTGAGGGAAAGGAAACCGGGAAGTGGAGTGCGGAGCAGCCCATGGGGACGTGTTTATGGCTCTTTGACTTTGCTCTCCTGGCCTGGGCAAGGCCCTGACGCATCACAGCAATCCTCCAAACAGAGACCGAACGCAAGAAAAATCTGAACCTTCTCTCCTTTGTCTTTATTTTGCTGAAAGGAATTCAGCAAGTTTTGAGGAGACTCAAGAACAAACCAAGTGGTTTACTAAAGAGGATTGCAACATGTCTTTGCCAACACACTAAATAAATAACTGATATTCCCTATAGTTAAATGTTTAGTTATGTAAACGAAAGCAAATACTAAATTTGGTTGGACAGGCTCCCATTAGTCCTGTCATGAAAGTGCTAATGTGAGGCAAGAAACACCAGAACAACATTAAGACTTTACTGATAAGTGTCTCACTTGTCATACTATATTTATATATGGAGGACCTCATCCATCCATTTGCATTTGGTTGGCCACTTGATTTGGTTGAATCATATGAAAGTCTTACTTGAATAGAAGCCATTCAAATATTGCATACAGGCTGAACCAAGACCACCTCTATGAACACGGATGGACTAGTCCGTTCGTCCTCCAAAAACTCAATATTTGAAATGATCGGTGCCGAACCTCTTAGCAGCTCCAGGAGATTATCCACGACTAATCAGGTCGTAAACCGATAAGAGCCGAGGGCAGGAATGCCAGGTGAAACTAACATTACGTCAATACAGATTAACTTGCGCGTCTCGAGCGGGAATCCACGAGTACAGTAGGACACGTCCGCTAACACCTCACCCTGTTGGCCTGCTGAAGGGCTTCATCCAGAGCTGAAGTGACTGCACTCTGCGGGCTAGGAGAAGAGTTTCATCCATAATGTACTTTAAGACAAAACATAATTAATTCAAATATGAAATAGTAAGTTTTTTGGGGGAATAATTCAGCTTTTGTATTTTTATTACAATATGGCTCAATCTTTAATCTGTGGACATGAGGACTTCAGCATGATGGCCACTACATACCAGGAAACAAGGCCTCTGAGTGCCAATATTATTGATGCTTTATCAGTGTGATTATGTACAGCTCATCGTTCATACTCAAATATAATCACACCCTAAACAATAAAGTGTGTGTGTGTGTGTGTGTGTGTGTGTGTACACAAGTTCCTCGGACGGTCTCGGCATATTGTTGAAGTAGCTTTACTACAAGTACACAGGACAAGTAACAATGTACAACAGTTGGACGTCACCATGGTTACACCAGACCCCATCCTCGTCACCGCGGTTACGCTCAGCAGCCCCACAGGATGAAATGCTCCATTTAGTACAAAAAGAAAATAGATAATCAATTCAATGAAAAAAATAATAATACGCAAAAGAAGAAATCCAAAAGGACACATTTACAGTGTTACACATGAACACCAAGTCGTCCACCTGGCCCGCGGTAAAGACACACAACCCCCCCCTTAGGGCAGGTGGGGCTGACAGGACCAGAATCTACACTGCTGTCGCCCCCTCACCACGTCACCTCTTAACGGACACCTGGAAGTATTCCCTCAACCTAGTTCACTCACATCCTGTCTTCACTCTGAACCACCGGATGAACCTCCATGGACGCAATGTTTCCTGTATAAGAGCATGTTTTGGCGTGAGTGACTTTGGGTCTCTGAGCAGCGAGTCGCCCCGTTCTGAACAACATGGCGGCCTTCTTCATCGCTCTCTCCATCCATCTTGAGGACATCTGACGGGTTAAGGGAGGGCTGAGTGAGGAGATCTAAACGCAGTGTGAGGTGATGACCTGATCAGAGTACAGTCCTCCACCTCCACTCCCTCTCTGGGGGATTCATGTTAATATCTCTGGAGGCCGGTCTGCTGTCCTGCTCCCGTCTGTCAGTCTGTCCGATGGAACGAGAACATGAAGGCACGGATGAATGAGAAGAGCACATGGTTGAGACTCGAGTCTGCGCGTACGTACACGCATGGACAGAAATCCACACCGTGTTTTGAAGATTTCTATTAGATGATTTTCATATACTTCGTAAAACATCACTTTCCTGGCTTTAGAGTTGATATATGTTCTCCATTCTCTGGATACTGTGTGTGTACACACACACACACACACACACACACACACACACACACACACACACACACACACACACACACACACACACACACACACACACACACACACACACACACACACACTCTCTCAAGCACACGCACTTTCACACACACAAAGAATCACTACATAAATATATCCTTTCCTACAGGGTTCCACTGAAACAGACATTCTCTACTACTGTTAGTTTATAGGGATGAAGGGGAGAGGGGAGAGGGGGAGAGAGAGAGGATTTTGAAAATATAAAAAGAGAAAGAGCGTCCGTGTCTGTAATGTTCATTGAGGACCGGCTCCAGGTGTGGTGAGGTGGGGGGGGGGGGGGGGGGCAGTTCACCTGGAGAGGAGGGCGGGGTCTCTCTCCCTCTCTCAGGCAGGCAGCTCAGCCCCGTGGGGGGGGGGGGGGGTGGGGGGGGATTGTACGTAGCTCGACATAGCACCAGATTCTCAGCAGCTCCTGGAAGAAGAAGATGACATGGCGCACCCCTGTGGCGACGCCCCGGCCCCTGGCCCCGCCCCTCAGGCGATGCTCCAGCCCCTGGCCCCGCCCCTCAGGCGCGCTCCTTGCGTTTGAGCTTGGAGGACTTCTTGACATTGCCATTCTTGTTGAGCAGCTTGAGGACCTTGTCCTTGTGGTCCAGGACCTTCATCATGGTGTCCCGGGCCTCCGTCACCTGGTCCATCACCAGCTTGCAGCGCTGCATGTTGCCCTGAGGAGAGCACATGGCACCGTTGTGTTAAGGGGGACGCAAATCCTGACAGCTGACAAATATTAAACTACAGATTAATTCACAATATAATCAGTTTACTTCAAATAAAATGACCCATATTTACAATAATAATAAACGATAAATATTAAGTCCAGAGTTGAGGTGTGTGTGACCAAGTATGTGCGTGTCTTTTAAGGTGTGTGTCTTTTAAGGTGTGTGTGTGTGTGTGTGTGTGTGTGTGTGTGTGTGTGTGTGTGTGTGTGTGTGTGTGTGTGTGTGTGTGTGTGTGTGTGTGTGTGTCTTTTAAGGTGAGTGAGTGAGTAATATGTGTGTGTCCATGTGTGTGTATCCAGGTGTGTATGTTCAGGGGAGTGTGTGTCCAGGTGTGTCCTCCTCACCTGGATGAGCTCGTTGATGCGGTGCATGTCGTCGTCCGAGGCGGCCGCCCTCTTCTTGGGCATCAGTCCCTCCTGCAGGCCGGACAGACGGCTGTACACGTCGTGCTCCAGACTAGACTGAAGAACAGCAGCAGGACAGGACAGGGTCAGCACCACACCAGACACAGTAGGCTTCAAACAGCGTTATTTTAACCACAGGTGTGTTGGGGGTCAGGTCTACAGGTGAGGTGGGGGTCAGGTCTACAGGTGAGGTGGGGGTCAGGTCTACAGGTGTGCTGGGGGTCAGGTCTACATGTGAGGTGGGGGTCAGGTCCACAGGTGTGCTGGGGGTCAGGTCCACAGGTGTGCTGAGGGTCAGGTCTACAGGTATGGTGGGGACTCACCAGTTGTCTGAGCTGCGCAGCACATAGGTGGATCTTCCAACCCTGAGCTCTGCAGGCCACGCCCCTCTGGTTGGCCATCTCCTGCAGAGATCCCTTCTTCTCCTCTACAGAGAGAAGAACCCGTCAGAGCCTGGTCTAGTCCAGCATCACGGATCAAAACAAACACACTACAGGAGACAGACTGACCTTTGACCCGGATGTCGCTGTAGCGTTGGAAGTGGTGGTAGGCGGCTTTCCAGGGGTTTCTATAGTGACGCAGCAGAGTGACAGGGGGGCGGGGCTTCACCGGAACGTATCGCACTCCTTCCTCGTCTGGACACACACAAACACACAAACGTCAGCAACACAACACTACACATGGATAGATGAACCTACCAACATTGACTGTCCCAACTGGTAGGCTGACCCCGTCCCTCTCCGGTGCAGGTGAGCGGAGGTGATGAATGCAGTAGCACGTGTTTCACCCATAGAGGGAGCCATCGAATTCTAACTCGTCTTCAAGTGTTGTTCAAATTCAATTCAATTTTATTTCTAAAGCCCTTCAACACAGGAACAGTTCCAAAGGGCTTAACAGGCCGTATTTTTATGACACCCCCCTGACCCTAGCCCCCTCATTAGCAAGGAAGAAATCTCGAGTGCAATGGGCGCCATAATTGACAGACAGACAGACGGACATACAAAACTTTAAATCGGGGATTGGCCGGTTTGGTCGTCGTTGGGGTTTGGTTCACCCTTGGACCAGGTGGGAGGGGCGGGGGTAGACGTCCACTACTCACCCACGTACTCCCGGGGCGGGGACTCGCGTCGCTCGGCGCGGCCTGTGATTGGCCGGCCCAGGCCGCGCTCCTCGTCCGTGGAGTTGGTCTCCACCATTTCGCTCTCCTCCGTGGAGATTACGTGCTGCTGCTTACGGGGCTTCTTGCGCGGCGACGCCCCTGGGAGGAGCTCCCCGGGCGGGGGGCCGCAGAGCGACGAGGACCCGTGTCCCCCCATGCCCGACGCACCGCTCACGTTAGGACCTGGGGACAGTGGGTCACATGGTTGCCTCTACACATCCACAATACTAGACCTTTAATACTAGGATCTATAATACAACTACACCTTTAATACTAGACCAACCACACTAGACCTACAACACAAGACCTTCAAAACTACAATCTATAGTACTACCACATTAGACCTTCCACAATAGTACTTCAATACTCGACCAACCCATGAGACCTTCAATACTAGAATCCATAATAGTAGAATCTATATTACACCTTTAATACGAGACCTTCTATACTTCACCTTTAATACTATAATAGTAGACCTTCAACACAAGACCTTCAATACTATAATACTAGACCTTCAGAGGTCATTTCGCTTTACGATAAAGACCACGGGACCAGAGGAGGAGCCGTCCACTCACCGGGATGCGAGTTGTCCAGAGGCTCCGCCTCCTGCTTGATCTTGACCTCGGGGCAGAGGGCGCCGGCAGGCGTGCTGCTGGCGGCCGGCTGCGTAGGCGAGGCCACCGTGTTGGCCATGGAGGCGGTCACCGGTGGCGAGACGGCCATGTTGGCGGGCATCATGGCGGACAGGACCGCCGAGGGTTGGGAGGAGGAGGAGGGAGGGGGGCCGACGGCGGGCGGGGCCTGGGACAGGTGCTGGGCGGGGGAGGACGCCACCGCCTGCTGCTGCTGAAGCTGCTGGAGCTCTGCCCCCTGCTGGGAGGGCAGGGCTTCCACCGCCGCCATGACAGGCGGCGCCATGGCAACGTGGACCTCGGCCTTGGGCTTCAGCCTGAGAGAGAGAGAGAGAGAGAGAGAGAGAGAGAGAGAGAGAGAGAGAGAGAGAGAGAGAGAGAGAGAGAGAGAGAGAGAGAGAGAGAGAGAGAGAGAGAGAGAGAGAGAGAGAGAGAGAGAGAGAGAGAGACAGAGAGAGAGGTCAGAGGTCAGTCATTCACAATACCTCGTCTGCTGGATGGATATAGGTGATGGATGAAGGAGATGAAGGAGGGGGGTGAAGGATGGTGAAGACGAAGGTAGTAGGAGATAAAGGATATGAAGGAGATGATGTCGGGATGGATATAGGATACTATTGCCGTATGAGGATTGACACTCACCCTGACGGCCTGGGAGACCCCGCCCCCCTCACGGACCCCTCTAACCGGCCAGCGTTGGGCTCCCCCGACATCAGGTTCTTACGCACACACCTGGAACCAAGAGGGTCGTTACACATGGCACAAGGAACGGAACCTCCTCTTCCAGTCCAGATGGCCAGGCCTGACCTTCCACCCTCCCCCCCGCACCATCAGCATCCAGGGACCGCAGACATCCCCTGATCGAGGTCAGACCTGTACACCTCACACACGCCCTGACCCAGGTCAGACCTGTACACCTCACACAGGCCCTGACCCAGGTCAGATGGGATCACCTCACAGATGTGCTCTACCCACTCATCTCTAATGAGACGATGAGGTTGCTACAAACGCCTGTCACTCAGCGCAGTACTCACCCGTCATTGGTGGGCTTCTTGCGCAGGATGCTGGGCCGGGGGGAGGAGGCTAGCGTGGGGGCCCCGCCCACCCCCTGGGTGTGGGCCTGCACCATGGTGGCCACGGGCTGCGTGCCGCCGAACGTGCTGCAGATAGTGCTCGCCACGAAGCCGTCCGCCAGAACCATGCCTGAGACGGAGACGAGGGTTAGACGAGGGCGGGACTGCAGGCAGACGAGTGCCTCGCAATCTGTCTCAATGTAAGAATGCAACCTTAAAGCTCCAGCGTGGAGGATTTAGTGCCATCTAGTGGTGAGGTTGCAGATGGCGCCCAACTGATCAGGTAGTGTGGAATCGTTTTGTGTTTTAATCTTCTTGTCAAATGTATCGCTGTGATTCAAATGAGTAAACACATTACCCTTGTTCAACCCTTTGTATTTCATGAAAAGTACAATATATATTACGTTTGATTGATTGACCGACCATCAATGTTAAAGGAAAGCAAACTGAAAACCAAACCACAGTGGCTGTTTCTGATTGGCTCAAATAGGAGGGCCACTATTTTTCCCACTGTGTTCATAACCATGTGTGACATCCTGGTTCCTCACTCCTCAGGGCTACACCCAGTGTTCCCTGTGTGTGTGTGTGTGTGTGTGTGTGTGTGTGTGTGTGTGTGTGTGTGTGTGTGTGTGTGTGTGTGTGTGTGTGTGTGTGTGTGTGTGTGTGACTGGTCTTGTCTTGTCGTGGTGGCGGAGGTCTCACCAGGCTTGGCGTCCATCGGCTGCTGGTTCTGCTGCTGGGTGACGAGGGGGCCCTGCTGGAGGCCCTGGGCGGTGGTGATGGAGGCCCCCGCGTGCAGCCCCTGCACCCCGATGGGCGTGGGCTGGAGCCCCTGTGCTGTGAGGGCCCCCGGCTGGAGGCCCTGGGGCCCGATCTGGGGTGACTGGAGGCCGATGCGGTCCACGGCCATCAGCTGCATGGGGTTGAGGTGGACTGTGGTGGCCACGCCCACGCCGGCAGGGGTCGGCAGGGCGGAGCTAGGGGCCTGCGGGGTCACTGAGCCGGGGAGGGAAAGGTCAAAAGGTCAGAATGGGGTTGAAAGGGTTGCTGGTTTTTTTTTTTTTTTTTCAAAATCTGCCCAACTTTTGAATGAAGCACTTCTAACATTAACGTCTAACCCTAAACCTGCTGAATGACCTGTATGCATGTACTGTCTAACCCCTACCTGCTCCCTAATGACCCATCTCTGCACTGTCTAACCCCTACCTGCTCCTTAATGACAGGTCTCTGTACTGTCTAATCCCTACCTGCTCCTTAATGAACTGTCTCTGTACTGTCTAATCCCTACCTGCTCCTTAATGACCTGTCTCTGTACTGTCTAATCCCTACCTGCTCCTTAATGAACTGTCTCTGTACTGTCTAATCCCTACCTGCTCCTTAATGACCTGTCTCTGTACTGTCTAATCCATAACCTGCTCCTTAATGACTCGTCTCTGTATTCACTCCAAGCCTCTCTGGATATTAAACCCCTGCTAGATGATCAGATCATGAGCAGTAAGAGGAGGGTACTGGTTATCACGACGGGGGGGGGGGAGGGGGGTGTACTCACCGGGATACTGGCGGAGGGTGGGCACGGAGCTGGTGATGGGGGTGTAGGTGTGGTACGGAGTAGAGGAGTAGGCGGGCAGGAAGTACTGGAACTGAACCGGGACCGATGACCTGCAGGAGGAGGGCATTGAACAGAGTCAGTCGTTTTGAACAGAGAGGATCCACAGGCAGGAGTGACAGCACAGGTTACACAAGACAAGGGGTCTAGGGGTCTGCCAAACTACTACCCCCTAGCTGTGGTCAAATCCCTGAAAACTACAGCTGTAAAATCACTGTGAACCTCTTTGTATATTTACAATTCCTAAACAGCTCCTCCTCCTCCTCCTACACCACCTCCACCTCCTCTCACCTGTTGTCGCTGCGGGCCTCCATGGTGACGGCGCTGGGGGAGGAGCGATGGCCCGGGATGGGGATGAGGTTGGTTCTCTCCCCGGCGTAGTCCGGCTGCACGCGGGGCGACGTGTGGGCGATGGGCTGCGGGACCACCTTGGCTGGGGAGGAGAACATATAATATATATATATAACATACTGTTTGCATCATCTATTAGACATTATCGATAACAAACACTGTTTATATCATGTATTAGTCTTTGTCAGTTATCACTGCATGATAACTGTTTATATCATGTGTTGGTCACGTATAGGTCGTTATCATTCATCAACGCACTAAAGAGTAACACTCTTTATAGACTGTGGTAAAACCATTTCTTCTAAGTGATTGAGGGTCGTAGTTCTCTTTAGAACCACACAGTGTGTAGAATTGGTCCAAAAAAATATTCTTCCTCAATCGTCCCTCAAGCCCTCAGAGTGGGGTTTCTATATCTTCACCCATTAATAAAACTCTGTTCAAGTTAACAGAAACAGTTCCCCTCCAAAAACAAATACCAGCTGTAGAGGCTGAAATCAGCCCACCAAACCAGGGGAACCCAAGGACATGGAAAAAGCTTTTTCATTTGCAAGTAGACCAGGTAGCTGTTAGTCTCTGGTTGTATGTGGACCAGGAAGTAAAATCATCACCAACTGGTAGCGGTGAGTCTATGGTACCATGTGTGACGTGTGGACCAGGAAGTAAACCACTCACCGACTGGGATGGCGGAGGTGGTAGCCGCCGTGGCGTGGGAGGAATGCGACGCCATCGTCATGGTTACGATGGTGTTGCTGGTCATCTGAGAGTGCGGGGCTGGCGGAGAAACAGGAAGAGTGATGGATCAGTCAGGCTACGTTGTTTGTTTACAGAAAGCTGTGTTCTCAACTTGGACATAACCTCTTCTCATGGTTACTAATATTGACTATTGGACTGGGTTTTCATGATACGGCAATATCTTCATTTCATGACAGTTAACAATAACGGCGCCCGCCCAGCCCCAGTATGCTGGCAGGCGTACCCATGGTGGTGGTGGATGGCACGGCGTTGGTGGCCACGATGGGAGCCACCGTAGCGGCAGCCATCGGGGTCATGGTGCTGAAGATAGACTTCTGCAGAGAGGGACCAGAGACACTGTGTTAGAGCAAGAATCAGTCACCCAAATAGAATTGACCCTGAACGACCCATCTGTGGTGATGTACCATCGCAAATAAGGTGCTTATACGGAGCAATAGACAATACGTCTGAAAACTAAAATCTGGGAACAAGATTTACAGAAAATGCTAGCAATATGCTGGGATTTTGCTAGCAGTATGCTAGTTGGCAAAAGGTAGCATCAGCTCAGCTCAGGGCCTGTGTGAGGTGTACAGGTCTGACCTGGGTCATGGTGACTGTGAGGTGTACACATCTGACCTGGGTCAGGGCCTGTGTGAGGTTTACCCCATGTGTGAGGTGTTCACATCTGACCTGGGTCAGGGTGTGTGTGAGGTATACCTGGGTCAGGGCGTGGGGCTGCTGGGGCTTGGAGCCTCCGAGGGCGGGGTGCGAGGGCAGTGTGATGCGAGTGGTGGCGTCGCGGGACGTCTGCGGCCGCTGGATGCTGATGGTGGCAGGGGGAGGGTGGATCGTCAGGCCTGGCCGTCTGGACCGGAGGAGGATAGAGATGGGAGATCAGGACTAGGGATGTCACGAGAACCGATACTTCAGTACCAAGTCGATACCAAAATTCTAAAAACGTGACGGTACTCGTTTTTCTTAGTACCGTAGTCAATTCCTCCGGACGTCACGTGAGCAACATATACACCTACACGGGAACATGGGAGACGGCAACTGCAGCTGCAGCGAGTGCGACGGCTCCGCCTCGACTCGTCGATAAAAAGAATAACAAGGGTCGTGTCTGGAAGTACTTTGCGTTTGGAACGCTGCGCCGCGCGACTGTTTCAGACGGGACCCGTTTCAATGTTGCGCTTCTAAACACTAAACACAGCATGGTACGACTGCTAATACGGCGCGGTACCGAGCGGTTGAAAACAATGTTGGCGTCTCCTGTGGCTGCCTTGCGCACCTGTGTTATATTACTTAATATTAGGTTGGAAGTTATGTTTTAAACCCCGCCATGCACGCAAGTGTAAACGCGAGCCGCATAGCTGCATGACTGCCTGCTTTCAGCTCGTATTTTCTTATTTTTTTTATTACTTGAACGCTACACTGTTCTGTTCACTGTACTTTTTTTGTAATGTTTAAATGTTTTTAATAAATGAGTGTATGTTGAAGTACATGGGATTTATTGTTTTGTTTTTGACCGTGGTATCGAATTGGGTATCGAGAATCATGGAATTTCACTGGTATTGGTATCGACTACTAAATTTCTGGTATTGTGACATCCCTAATCAGGACACACGATAGGGGTATGTGAGGAATTTCAGAGTGTTTTTTGTATCGACTACGTACACAAAAAAATCCCTCCTTAGTCAAACATGAGAAAAACACTAACAAAATTTATAAATCTGAATAGTAACATGCAAGTTTGCTTGTACACATGCCCACTAACCCTGTTCACTGAATTTCCCCATTAAATGTTCCTGTTGGATGTCAACACCATCATTAGTATTAAACCTTCCTTAGTTCTCTCCCAAAAACGTTTTATGCTGTGGAAAGGGTTGCTAGGCTTGAATAAAAACATGAGAACCAAGGTACAGTAGGAAGCCGGGGTACGTACCCGTGAACCATGTCAGCAGCTTGGGTCACGGCGGGGTTGATGACCGGAGACTGAGTCCTGCTGGCCGAGATGGGGGCGACCACGGTGGGCAGCACGGCCGTCGTGGTGGTGATGGGGGGGCGGGTCTGTGGGGACAGAGGCGGTGTCACGGCAACAGAGCTGTGGATGCTATCGGACTGTTCCTCCTGGTACCACGGTAACAGAGCTGCCGTCGCTATCCGACTGTACCTCCTGGTACCATGGTAACAAAGTGGTTAATAGACAAATTCGGCATTATTGCTTTCATTAAACAGTTTGTATTGGGTTCACTGTATCGTTATGTCATATTGAGTCATATTGGAGTTGGTTGAGTCAGTGTTGCTGAGCTTCTATTGGGAGTATCAAAAAACAATACCCTGATTGTATCGAGGTGGATGATGTGCGGCACGTTGCCCTGACCCTGACCGGAGTTGGTTCCGGTCGTGGGCCGTAGGACCGTCTTGGGGCCTGACATCGCCGCTGCTGCAGCTGCACCTGGAGGAACGCAGGAAGAATATGGGTTAATCAGAGGCAGGAGGACTACAAGAACCACAAGAACTATACCAGCAGAGAGCAACAATTACATTAACCATGAGAACTACAAGCCCCACAAGACATTAACCATAACTACAATAATAACATACATTAAAAACAAGAACTACAGTACAATAACCATAAAAAACTATATTAACCAAAGGCAGTAAAAGAACCACAAGTATCAACTACAGCAGGATGGTGAGGCAACACTTAACCAAACGGTCCACTACCAAGGCCGCGGGCGTAAGGTAAGGTTAAGTGTACCCAATGAACCTGATGTCAGAGTGCGGTGTGGTGTGAGATGGTCATGAGGTCACGCCTACCGCGGGGGAGGTGGGAGCTGAAGGTCTGCTGTGGGACGGCCGAGGTCCCGATCTGCACCGGTGTTCCGCTGCGGATGATCTGGATGTTGGCCGACATCAGCTGGTGGAGGTTACTGGAGTGGCCCTGGGGACAGAACACCAGGGGGTCAGCGAACACGCAAACACACCCAGCACCGACGCCTCACCTGCTCCTCAAGGGGAACCGCCACGCTGTGGAACACGCTTTGTTCTACTGTAAGAGAGTACTGAGAGTCTTGAGTGACATTGTGGTTGACTCTGTTTTGCTTTCAATGTCTGCTCCTCCAGGTTCCCTCAGCTCCTCTGCCAATGACCTCCTTATGGTTCCTAAGGAGAGGACTTAGGAACTATGACCTAGGACCTGCGACCTGCGACCGCTGAGGAGGTGGGCAGCATTTAGAGTCTACGGTCGTCAACATATCTTTAAACTAAAACTAAAAACATGGACAAGGAAAAGCTTCCTTGTTTCTTCTTCTCATGAGAATGTTCTCAATCTAGCTGTCAAATGTTTCTCGAAGAATATTCCTGATTTTGTGTTGTTTTTAGTATGAAACACATGCTGACACGCAGGCTCACCTGTTGGCCGCTGATGGTTGCCACGGGGATGGAGGGGGTGGGAGGGATGCTGCTCTCCATGGTGACGGTGAGGTTGCTAGGCACCTTTGAGGGTGTGGAGTGGTGGGTCTGGTTGGAGGCGGGCGCTGGGGCGATGAGACGGCTTGGCATGGGGGGCTTCAGCTGCAGAAAGACACACAGGTACATGAGGACCCCGTCATCACACACATGCTTTTATCCAAAGCTACGGACAGTGAATTGGTTTTAAATACATGACATTAAGGAGCAGCTTAGGTTAATATAGTTCTTACGGTTGTTGTTAATTGACTGTAGTTCTTGTGTTTAATGTAGTTTGTTTTGAATGTAGTCATTATGGTTAAGGTAGTTCTTGCGGGTCTCGTAGCTCTTAGGTTAGGGGGCATCTTGCTCAAGGTTGCCTACCGGTGGACTACGATAAGTGGGCAAACCTAATACCTTTCGGCTGGGGTTGACCACCATAACTATCACTCCTAATAATGCTTACTAAACACAGACACTAAAGGTGACCAGCAGAGGGGGTCCCTACCTTCACCGGTCCCTCACTCAGGCTGGGGGGCTGGCCCTGGGGCAGGTGGACCGGGGCGGCGGACACTGTCACCGGGGTGCCCGGCTGGATGGGGATGGGCTGGGCAGCGGTCTGGGGCGGGCCGTGCGTCTGCACCTGGGGGTAGGGTCTCACCACCACCGTCTCCTGCTTATCGTCCCGGAAGGCCAGCGACCCCCCACCCCCGCCGGGGGGGTGGTCATGGGCGGCATGGTCTCCGTCACGGCCCCCCTCCAGGTCTCCTCCAGCTAAAGATGGGAAAAACAACATGTGAAAGATGGCAGGGGCAGGCACACAGCAGAGAGAGAGAGACAGCTGATAGCAACATATGAGAGGATTATGAGGATAGGATGCCCACTTACACCCCCCCACACCCCTTTTACACACTTATTCTATGTTATACATCCTGGCACTTAATGTACACACTTATTGTATATCCTTCCACTTAAAAATAGTACTTAGCATTGTGTAGCATCTTATCCTAGCTATCTTTGTTGTTTACAGGGAATGGGTTAACCTAGTGATTGTTGGTGCTTGGCGTTTGGTTCTACGAACATCCTTACTGTACAGACAGCGATATGCTTTTGTTTCACTTTCTTCTGACAAATGGACTTATTGTAAGTTACTTTGGATAAAAGCGTCTGCTAAATGCCCTCGATGTAAATCTAAACGTAAATGATGGGGTTCCCTACCTTGTTGGCCTTGCTGGTTCACGGGGACCAGGTTTCCCCCACCCGGGATCTGGGGTCCTCCGGTGGAGCCCGGCATGCCGTGTCTGGGGAACTGCTGGGAGCTCATCTCATTAGTCGGTTAGGATCTGGAAAATACAAGTCGATCGTTAACATCGACAGTTTTTAACTTTCATTTGAGTTAAAAGATAACCACGGAGGCCTACGGGCAAACGGTACTCGTCGACAGAAACTACAAGCGCTCATATCAACCTCCCGAATCGATATTCGCATCAGCGTGTTTTCTAACAGATTCATCGCCAGCTTTCCGAGCCAACAAGAAACCAGAGTGCAAGACAGACTGCATTTTGTTAAATTCACACTCAGATGTTCCCTCGGTTGACTCTAGGCCATGCCCCACAGCAACTCGAAGGGAACACACAGCGATTCATCCAACTCGCTGTTAGTCCGCATCCAGAGTGGATCATACGATTGTCGCTGCGCGGGTTGAAGGGGTAACTTGGCCGGGGGACACGGTCAGCGTCCTGGGGGGGGGGGGGGGGGGCGGTTAGTGTCCTGGGGGGGGGGGGGACACGGTCAGGGTCCTGGGGGGAGGGGGGGACACGGTCAGGGTCCTGGGGGGAGGGGGGGACACGGTCAGGGTCCTGGGGGTCGTCCCCCCAAAAAAAACCGTCACGACGTCAATACATTCAACTGCTGATCTGTGTAATATTACACATCGATAGTGACCGTCAGACAATCGACAAAGTGAAGACCCCACACACACACACACACACACACACACACACACACACACACACACACACACACACACACACACACACACACACACACACACACACACACACACACACACACACACACACACACACACACACACACACACACACAGCCTCGGCGTCGCTCACTGCAGACGCTCTCTAAAGCCACAACACTGTCAATAACGATGCTGAATGATAATAGTGTGATATTAGTGCAGGTGAACCCTGCTCTGGGACATCTGAAGGACAATAGTGTGATATTAGTGCAGGGAGACCCTGCTCTGGGTTAGCTCGTTAGCATACGAGCTAACGCTAGGCTCGCTAAACACCGCCTGCTTCAAACGCGTTTTAAACTCTGCCTAGAATCAAAGGACTGCCGCCCCACACACGCTACGCATCTACACGGCTTCACACTCTGCACACATAGTACCTTTTGATGGAGAAATCGGGGCCGAAGTTGCTTTTTTAAATCTCAATGTTTTTCCATTCGCCTTTTCTCTTTTTTTCCGCAACATGTAAGCCGGAAGAGCAATCGGGAAGTAACAAACCTCCCCCGTTGAAATCGACCAATGAGAGCGCATCGTCGCGGGTCTTTGACCAATCGGCAGGCCGGTTGGAGATTGGCCCCGCCTCCGCCGGAGACGGCGAGTCAACTCGTCAACTCACAACAGCAGAAGAAGAATGGAGCGGCTGCTCTATTAACTCCTTTATTCAAAAAACAAGATGATTCACCTGATTTTAACGATTATTTCGGACGCATGAGAAGAAGTGCCTCGATAGGATATACACTTTTGAATCCTCTATAAAGAGGAGGATCGTAAATGGACTGCATTTATATAGTGCTTTTCTAACCAGTGGCCACTCAAAGCGCTTTACAATACTGCCTAACATTCATCCATTAATGCACACATTCACACACCGACGGACGTGTCAACCATGCAAGGCAACAGCCAGCTCGTCGAGAGCACTCATGGTAAGGTGTCTTGCTCAGGGACACCCCGACACTCAGCTAGAAGGAACCGGGGATCGAACTAGCAACCTCCCGGTTACTAGCTAACACGCTCTACCTCCTGAGCCACATGCCGCCCGTTAAGTCAAAGCTGAGAGCTGTCAGAGTCAGTGCCTCCACAGCGACACTAGAAGGCGGTAGACGCATGTTTATATCAATGTATGTTACGCTTACACACAAGACGGACTTGATTGTAGGCCTATTTTATGGGTTCAGTTATTCATCATTAAAGTGACTAGGACTATAAGTCATGTAAAAAAAAAGTCTTTGCTTTGTTGTCTCATAGAGGTGTTGATACAGCCGTGATGGAGGTGTGAATCAGTTGGAGAAGTTTAGACGTGCGGTGACGTACAGGGTAAACTACAACAACGGACACACATCTCCAAGCCACATTGTGACTCAGGCTTATCAGCCAGAGCAGACGTGTGTGTGTGTGTGTGTGTGTGTGTGTGTGTGTGTGTGTGTGTGTGTGTGTGTGTGTGTGTGTGTGTGTGTGTGTGTGTGTGTGTGTGTGTGTGTGTGTGTGTGTGTGTGTGTGTGTGTGTGTGTGTGTGTGTGTGTGTGTGTGTGTGTGTGTGTGTGTCAAGTTTCCGAGGTTAGCTGACGAGCTAACCACAGGCTGGTGATGGATAATAAACTGCTCTCCCAGATCGTTAGTCCTACCGCAGCCACCCCAGGTGGTGGTGAGGGCCCGGTTCCCATGGCGAGAAGGTGACTAGCAGGCAGGCTACAACTACATTCAGCAGACACTTTTATCCAGAGGCTTTTACCAGGAGTTCAGATGCAGGTGATTGAGGAGCAGAAGGAAGATATATTTGTGTGTGTTTTCCTCCACACGGGTTTGGAAATTAGATGAAAATATATATAGTTCAGTATCTGTATCACAACTACAGCCTCAAAGAGATAGACACCCCCTCATCATAAACCCCAAAAAAAAGCTTATTCAGCTCTTGATTGAAAAATAAAGAAAAAAAATGAAAAGCTAGCGATGATTCTTGGCTATTCTAACAAGGATGACAACAACAAAGGGACCAGTATGCGTACAACCAACGCACAACGTCAGACGATCCGTACAAGTGGACAAACCGTCCCCACGGCGGTGACGGTCACCCAGAGCCACCGATGACCGACACCAGGTAACACCTGGGAGGGATGTCGGTCCTAGAATCAAAGGCAGCCCTTGGTCCACGGTGTCGTCTTACCGGAGCTCCAGAGAGCAAACCCCCGCAAAAGCAGAAGACGGTGCCCGGATTTATGTGGAAAAGTGTGTGTGTGTGTGGGTGGGGGGGCGGCGGGGGCGCATTCCAAGGCTTCTCCAGGCAGGAAGTTTTGGAATCTCCATGGAAATTGAGGCAAAACACAGCAGATCCTCAAGTTATTTTTCCAAGAATTTCTCCCAGGCTCCGGTACAAAAATGTGCTCAAGAAGAGGTCCACAATATCTCTCCTCTTCAGAGTGTTGCTGTTCGACCGTGTTGAAGCACCGATATAAATAAAGCTGCAATATAAAAACCACAAACTACAGAGGAAGGTCTAATGCATCTGATGAAACCAGGGAAAACAAATAAAAGTGAGGTATTATACACACCGGGGTCCCTTTGTATAAACACCATCTTTATTGGCCGTTTAAAGGCTGCGGGGGAAGTGGTTTTATAAGCAAACTAGCCTCTCTGCTGTGATCCGTCTTTACATGGCAGGCTGGCTCATAACACCTCGGAATCCATCGTAGATGTCCAGCCTGACAGATTTACAGTCTTATGATAATAATCGGCACATGCCATGTCCAACTACGGTCAAGGTTGTCAGTGTACCGCTTGTAATAAGGTCCAGAGGCTGGGGTGATGGATGCTGAGGCCCACACTGACAGGAAGTTGACCTGTGACAAACTCAACAAAAACTCAAGGAAAATGAAAACTATTTGATCAAGAGGCAAATTAAAAATCAGAATGAAACTGTTGCACATCCGAGGAACTGGTGAAATGACTGAACAATAACAGGATTATAGAGACACAGTGAGTAGCATGCAAAGCTAGGTCACGAGTACTGTTACAGTTAATTTATGTACTGTACAGTTCAAGTGATGAACAATTAAAGAACTGAACAGTTCAAGTACTATAAGTACTACTAATATTTAAAATAGTTGCAGTTGAAGTAGGCTACTGTATATTATTATAACTGTACAATAAGGAAGCCCAGTTTAAGTTTTGCACAGATAACGCGGGCTCTCTACATTCCTGCATTCTGTGGTATGCACTGAGGCCCCCATCACTTTGGCAGGTAGATGATTTAAAGAGCTGCTCTGAACGCTTAAATCAAACCTGAGGGACAGCGCTACGCGTGGCGGGCAGAGGGTACTGCACAGGTCATTTATGATCAGCCTCAAATGATTCAATGTGTGACTTCACTTGGAGCGAATTTGAAACAACCAGCAACACACTACAACGCTGTTGCTGTTTGGTCCAGGACTTCTCGACATTAATTCACATATGGATGAGATTTTTTTCAAAACGTGAATCATTCTCAGCTCCACAGTAACCGCAAAATGTCTGACCCCGTGGTAGTTCACATCCGCCTTGGAAAAGGTATTTAAAATACACAGTCATCTTTATTGTTCCTCCTGCTCGGAGCTGTTAGAAATGGACCTCACTCGCCGCAGGGCGAACCCGTGGAGAAAAGGGAAGTCCGAGGGCCGAGGCATTCAAGGAATGTCCTGCTCTCAGGCAAACGGGGAGGCGAGAGGAAGCGAAAATGTTTACATTGAAAGTCAAGGTTCGCTGGAAGGGAGCGCTGAGCGCGCCGCCGACAGGGGGGCCATGAGGACGCGCCGCGAGGACGAGCGCTACAAGCACCACAAGCACCACAATGTCTGAGGACTAGTCAACCTTCTTGGAATATGTGACACATGGCCAGAATAAATAGTGGTTTCGCAAGGCTTATCGTTGTTAACGTCAGAACTACTGGCATCTGTTTTTTTCCTTCCTAAAATAAGTTGGGTAATTTTAGGAGGTTTCTTGCCAACTTTGAAACGGCTCATGTCATGGCAGAGGTCTTCTTCATTAAGGCAAAGGTTAAGAGAATGTATGAGGAAACAGACGAACCTGAGCTAGTCTGCACGTACGAAAGGAATGCAAGAGACACGTATTAAGGAACATATATTAAGGATTTTTATTCTATGAAAAGTGAAATGTTATTGGCATATACAAAAATTCCATAGCAAAATGTTCACAGCAACGTCTTAATGGGCCATCCAGCCATTACAAGGCCACCGAATAATAACTTGATTTTGTATATTGTCCACGAATAATTTAAGGAGAAAAGGAAGTTTTCTTTGGCATCAAAAATAGAAAACAAAATATAAAAAACAACACAATATATTAACATCTCTCACTTCGAACAACCCTGAATGTAAACAGAGTGTAAATAGCAATATGGGGAGATTTTAGAACCAACTGAAATCAGCTACTTCAGCGTTGACCAGCAACACTTAGCAGAAGACCACACTGGTTTGGAAGGGGACCACCAGTGACCACAGTACACCCCATGGAGTATGCAGAGGTGTCCACGTGTGTATTCTGATAGCACTACAGTTGCCATAAACCATAAACAAACACTTTTAAAAAACAAGTGTAGTTGTGTCTAGTGTGGAATTCTCTTGCAACCGCCTGAAGGGATGAAATACTAGATTTACATACTGATGGTCGATTGTTATTCCCCTCTAAAAATAGATCAACACATCAGAAACCCTGGAATGCTCCCGTTAAACAGAGCCCGACTAAATTGGTGTTCCTGCGCATAAAGACCCATACATTCAGCATTCACGGGACATTAAATAGGGGCGATCGCCCAGAGCTCATTCTTAGCCGCGGTAGCGCAGCGCATTCTCATGTGATAGGAAAAGCAGCAGCAGCATCGCGTCTCGTTTAAAAACACAGTGACGATGACAGAGCAGGGCAGGGAGAGAGCTCAAGATAGACATGCCATTTCTACCCTGCTTATAAATAATGTGGAGGAGAAACATGTGGGTGGGAGCCGGCTACCGACCAGGGTGTCTAGCTAAAGTCTTCCTCAACAGTAAGGCAGGGGGAGCAGCAGCCATGCCCAGAATGTGCACCATTTTAACAAGGGGTGAGGGTCACCTCTTTAGATAGCCCTTTTTCTTTAATGGGTGCGCTCCCTCACTGAGGAATGTGAGCAGATTAGCTGTAGCGTGTCGGGAGGGCAGGGTGGAATGCGGCCCATCGGTGATCACAGGCCCCATTACATTAACCCAGGATTTTCAAAATTAGAGCCCCACGAACAAACTCCAGCCCCCGTTAAGAGATGCGTTCGCAAGACTGCGCCTTAAATAAAGAACAGTATGTTCCCTGCCTACAGGGAGCTTAAATAGCTAACAGCTTAAATAACTTAGATACGGGGCGAGCCCGGGGGATAATGGCCTGATGTGCCTGTTTAGGGGAGTCGTCGTAATCCTGTAACCTTGAATGTAAACGTGGTCGTACGAGGCGGGTCAGGAGGAGAGAGCTCAGACCGACGGGGGCAGGGAGAGAAGCAGAGCTGGGTAGAAGTGAGACATCTCTTGTTTTCCATTAAAAAAGTAAATGGCCGAGCTAGACTCAGTCAGGAGCAGCACTTCATATAAATAAAAACATACATTAACAACAACACGTGGCACGAAATTTGAAAAAACAACCACAACAAATATATTAACAGATGGCTCCGATTCCTATACCCTGCCCCATGGCAGGTCGTTCCACTGGAGAACCTTCTAGAACCCCATCACCATGGGAACCGGCAGGCATCGAGCGCTCAGCCCCACGGTCCTTAATCGTGAACCGTCCCGGGTTCCTCTCCCCGTCTTCCACGACGGCCGATGCGGTCCACTGCCCGACCGGGCTGTGCAGACCTGCTGTAGTCCAGAAGTCTGGTCCACATGACCCACAGGTCGGCCCTTGACTCCCCATCGTCAGGGGAGTACGGGGGAACACCGTCACCAGGGGTCTCTCTAGAGTCCTCCCTGTAAGACCTCCACCCCAGCTGGGGACACCTGGTTCACCCTCTAGATGAGGATCTCCACCACGTCGGAGTCCGGGCAGCTGAGGTTCATGAAGGTCTTGAGCGGTGCCTTCAGCCCCTGCAGGTCTGCATGGTGGGAAGAGAAGGACACACTGTTAGAGAACAGAGCAGTCTTTGGTGGGAATGCTCCTCTAGCGTTCCTCTTATACTCTAAATAGAGGCAAAGCCCAGAGGGAACCGCACAGAGATCCGAAGCGAGGCAACAGCTCACAAGCGACTTAGGGGAAACGTTTCTTAGTTTTGCTGTTGGAGCTAGCTTAGTATGAAGGTGTATTCACCTGAGAGAGATGCAGAGTGAGCCTCTGTAGCAGCAAGCTTGCTTGAGTCCCTGATGGCTTGGGTTCCCTGGGAAAAGGTGGAGGTGGAGATGTAGGAACTCTGGGTAATGGAGTCCTGGCTCAGGCCCGAGGTGCCCTTTGAGCCCCTGGAGTAAAGCATCGCTTCACACGTCTGCTCGTCCCAGAGACCCTTCCCTGCGCAGACAGAAAAAGAGGAGACTGCTTAATGACCCTGGAACATCTTCAACACACACACACACACACACACACATACACACCGCCCAAACATCTGCTCCGGAGACCTCATTCCACCACCACTATTCCGGGGCTGGAGACGCCATATACATTTCAGTTTAAAAACACACGTCTATTTGGAGGGGGGGGTGCAAAACTCATCGGCCCCTCCTCTTTATTTATACTTTTGTATTTTTTTAGAAGCTGCACATTCTGTCTGGCGGCGCTGGCCTGTCTACCAGTTGTCCCCCCGTCGCTTTTTTGGGATTCGTGGATTCTTTCCCCGGCATTGCTCGAATAGGCCCCCTTAAAACCAAACTGTTTTAAACTCTGGGATGACTTACCCTTTCCCTTGGTGAGGTCAGCCAGGCTGCCGCTGCCGCTGCCGCCACCGCCGCTGCCTACGGCGTTGATGGAGGCCGGGACGGAGCGGGCCAGACGGAGACCTTGCCTCTCCGGGCGACCCAACTCCCAACCGGACCTCTGCTGGAGAACCTGGATCACAGCGTCCTTCTCCAGGAGCTGAGAGTGGAGTGCTCGGATCCTGAAACACAACGGAAACAAAACAAAAACACACCCATGAGCACACGTCCACCATCATGGTCGACGTTCTCCACGAGGGAGAGAGAAGCTACCCCATCCGGAGGGCTTTGAACCCACTGACACAGACAGACTCACTGACATTAGAATTGTTGTTGAGCGCAAGCGATCACGAGCGAGCGGAATGTGCACCTACCGGTTTTTCATCTCCTGCTGTCTTGGGCTCTGCGAGGAGGGCAGTGTCTCGTTGAAGCTGCTGTTGGGAGAGCTGCCTGGAGTGTGGTTGATGATTGTAGTGTCTCTGTGGGCAAAACAACCACAAATCCAGACATTAAAACCCTTGTTTCATGGCGTTGGTTTCAACCAACCATTCATCCGTGTTGCACTGCAACTCACAATTACAGCCATTTCTAACACTCTACCAAATACATTTCTGAAAGATTAAATTGTTAAATTGTTGTTTTTTTTAACTTGATGAATCAAGGACTAAAAGATTCCAGCGATTAATTGATTAAGTGATCTATCGTCTAACGGCTAAGACACTCCCCCAACGGGTCCCCCAGGTGATTGACGGCCGGCCGTAGCGTCTTACCTCTGCGCGGCGGCAGTGGCGGCGGCGTCCATGGCGAACTGCCGCATGGTGCTCTCCTCCAGGTACTTCTGCTCCCACTTGGTGATGTCCGCCTCTAGCGCCAGCACCCGTTCCTCGCGCTCCCGGAGCTGCTGCTGCAGGCGGGACCAGTTCAGCAGCTGGTCCGCTGGGCCAGTGCCCTGGGACTGGGTCTGCTGGCAGAGGGGGAGGGAGGACGTTAGACATTAGACTCTTTCCTAACTGTCTTTCCTGTCCTGTCCACCAAGTCCTATACAAACATCCTCAAACTTCACTAACCTAAATGCTCTTTAATCGTTAATTCACTACTCCCAACTGTCTATCAATGATTTGGATTAGAAGTCTAAGATCTTGAAGAACACACACCGTTCTATGGAACATGTCCATTACTTTCTGGGTCCTGAGACAAACCCCTGTTCTAGGGAACTATGTTCCCTCTACTTCCTCCCAGAATGAGATGTTCTCTAGCCCAGAATGAGATGTTCTGTGACCACCAGGGTCGAGGTGGTGGTGGTGGTGATGATGGTGGTCCTCACCTGCTGGGCTCTCAGGCTTTTCAGCTCCTGCTCCAGCCTGGTGCGTAGCCGCAGCTCCAGGGTCTCCCTCTTCTCACAGGCGGCCTGCAGCTGGGCCAGGCTGCCCTGGAGCCGCTCCACTTTGGACACGTAGGCCCTCTTTCTCTGGAGCTCCTCCTCCAACGCCAGGCTGCGGCTCTGGGCCAGCGCCAGGGCCTTCTCCAGGGCCTCGCGCCGCCGCGCCCACTCCTCGCCCGACGCACGCAGGTGCTGCACCTGGCGCTCCACGCGCTCACGTTCCCGCTGCTGCTCCTCATCTGGGGAGGAGGAGAAAGGGAGGAGGAAAGGGGAGGAGAAGGAGGTTAGTTGAATGATGGAGCAAATATTTTCTTGTGAAGAATACGGTCAGGAGATTAACATCTGAGGTTGAAGGTGGAGGGATTTGCATGGCTGTTGCTGAGGTAGAGGGAATGTGGTGCAGGGATGAGGAATGGTCCATTTGGCACTCAGGGGTCAAGCGGGCCCATAAGGAGAGTCCTAGCGCCAACCGTCTCCTTACTGGAATGCGGACCAACGAGGGAAATTTACAAAAACTTCAGGGAATGCAGCCCAGAGCTTTTCATTTTCTTTATTTTCGTAAGACTCACAAGGAGGGCCAATGTGAGAATTCTCCAAATTGTGATCCACTGAGTCGCGGTAATCCATCTCATTAATGCTAACCACAAAGAAGAACTCCCCTACCCCCTCCACTATCGCTGAGGTATTCAGTGTTTGGCAGGAGGAGGATCTTCCAGCGCTGGCCTACCCGCTGACGACTGGGACGGATTACACAAGAGAGCACATGCCATTCCTCTGATCTACCACACACACACACACACACACACACACACACACACACACACACACACACACACACACACACACACACACACACACACACACACACACACACACACACACACACACACACACACACACACACACACACACACGGCTGTAGCGCGAGCGGCCCGGAGCGACTGCGAGTCGTTACCCAGGAGAGGGACAGAACCCCAGCATACGTTTTCATTATTCCCACATTCCTGGACGCGCCGTCTAATGGCTAACACAGGGAGAGTGTGTGTTTAATGCAGCGGCTCCACCAAACGGGTCATGTGTGATTGATTATGGAATTATGGAGTCGTTTGGTGGGGGAAATAAAGCAGAAAAACAACAGTTTAAAGTGGTCTCTGTGGACATCGCCTCGTTAAGGCGTTTTTTAAGAAACGTGTTCTCCATCTCCCCAGTTAAATACGTCAACTAACGATCCTCCACACTGGGTCGTTCTCCGCACGCTGTGCAGAAATGTACTCTGATAAGCGTTCCTTAAGGTATTCGTCTGTTGGCGAACAGCCGTGCCCTGGTTTGGCACCGAGGCTCAAGCTTTGGACCGAAACCCCCAACAGCTCCCCGTCCCCTGAGGTGAGGAAATGCCCAAACATGGCGAGGTGTTCTCTGGCGTTCCAGAGGTCATGTTGAGCCTGGATGTCTTGGACGCCAGGCCTGCTGGTTCCCCCGAGGGAACACAGGGGGAGGGGGGTCATGTAACTCTGAGCGGGGGAGGGGGGGGGGGGGAGGCATTCCCCGTAGCAGAACAGCGTGAAATACCTGGAGCGAAGAGAGGGGCGAAGGTAGTGGGGGTAAGGGGCTCTGGAATCCAGACAGCAGTTTACTGCCCTGCTCATAAAAGATGGCTGCCGGTTTAGTGGGGTGAGGTACGGCTGTCGTGTGTCACCGTCGTAGCCACGCTAACGACCGGTTCAAACACTCGTCAATGTTTATCGGACTCCCAATTATTTTTGCTTTTGGCGTCGTGAAAACCGTTTACTACGCGACCCGGTCGGACCTTTTCGACGAGAGAGGAGAGAAGGTGATGTAGATGTAGGAAAGAGGGGTGATGTTTTCTCAACTCACTTTGCTCGAGGAGTTTGGTGAAGATGTGCTGCTTCTGCTCCGTGGACTCCACCTCCGTCGCCAGACGCTGTCTCGACGCCGTCTCCAGGCGATCTACAGAAACATTGTAGAAAAGAAAACCCGTCAGCAGCGTTTACAGACAAACGTGTGGTTGACTCAAACAAAGACGAGACGCGTGGACCGGGCGGAGGTCTCCACGGCGGGAGGGGGGGCCGTACCTCTGAGGTCTCGGTTGAAGTCGTGCAGCCGTTTGATCTCGGCCTCCATCTTGTTCCTCATGGTCTTCTCCAGAGCCTCCCTCTTGGCGGAGCCGTTCATCAGCGTGTCGTACGCCTCCGAGATCCGGTGGATCTCCAGCTCCAACTGAAGGAGGAGGTGGAGATGTTTACTCTTTATTCGTTTAGCAGAAGCTTCTATCGGGATTGACTAAAAGTGATTTCAGATAGAAGTACAGAGAGAAGACATGAAGCAGCAGGTAGGAGTTAGACAGTACAGAAACAGGTCATTAAGCAGCAGGTAGGGGTTAGGGGTCATCTTGCTCTAGGCTGCGGACATCTGGGATGGAACCCAGAATCTTTAGACTGGTAGTCATAACCACCAGACCATCCAGGAATAAAACCCATCAGCCTCTGTTCCCAGATCGTATTCCAGGGGGCTGTGGTTCTGCTCAACACGTTCTCCTCCTCCTCCTCCTTACCTTCTGTAGGCGGGCGGTCTTCTCCACATGGACCTCCACCTCCTGGCGTAGTCGCTCGTTCTCGCGGAGCAGCACGTCCATCTGGGCCGCGTCGCCGCTGACGCCGCCGCACTGCATGCTGGGTATCCTGACGCCTGCACCAGCGAAGTAGGGGTCTGAGCCGCCGGAGCCCCCGGCCGTGTGGTGGTAGACCCCCCCGTGAGCACCATGGGACAGCTGGGGTGGAGCCGACACAAACCTGCAGAAGCACCAGAGATGATGAGTCAGCGACCACAGAGTGGAGACGAGTTTAGAGTCAGAGAACGCTCTGCCGTTAGTCACCAGGACAGCCTGGGGGGGGGCCTTCTGGGGGCTAGACTGTCTGGGTCTGGAACACGCGTTCCCTGGCATGCAGAGCATCAGGGTATGAGGAGAGAGAACAAACGATCAGCAGGTATGGAGCCCAGTCGCCCAGACACCATCTGCTGCGTCTGTGTGTTCCGTACATGCTGCATACGTGTTGAATGTCTCATACATAGCAGTCGTGTTGGTACACGATACGTGTTGAATGTGCTACATAAGTGTTTCAGGGCCCGCGCTGGGAGCGGAACCATAAGTATATGTTAGCTATGAATTATGCGACGCTATTAGGAACAGCTCTGCTGGGAGTCGGGGATATGTTAAATATGTGCTGGGTTTGAATTATATAATACTAATATATTCATACCTGTGCCTGGAGTTTAGTCGCAAGTATATGTTTATTTATGTGCTGCGTATTAATTATATAATACTAATATATTCAAACCTGTGCCTGGAGTTGAGTCACGAGTATATGTTAAATAAGTGTTGCATAATATTTGTATACTGGTAATAGTCTTACCTGTGCTGGGAGTTGAAGGGTGGGGGTGGGTCTCTGTACTGGTGGCCCTGCTCCTCTGACCGGCTCAGCATGTATCCTGGGAGCCGGACACAGAAGGGGTATTCCGGCGGGGGGGCACGGCTCTCGGGCCCCATGGCGGGGGGCCCCGCGGGGTACAGCTGGGGGTAGCTGCTGGAGGAGCTCATGGGGGTCTGGGGGTCCCGGGGAAGAGCGTGGTTCCTCTCCAGCGAGAGCTGCATCAGCCTCTCGCTCAGGGAGCGTGCGTGCTCCCGCTTCAGGTCCCAGGGCCCCGCGGGGGGCTGGGGGCCCGGGTGCTGGGCACTGCGGTACTGGGAGTGGGCTTTGGCCTCCTCGTAGGAGGGCAGCTCCTCGCCGTGCAGCTGGTACAGGTGCTGGCAGGCGACCGGGCCCTCCGAGAGGAGGAGGTCCCCGCGGTGCTCCTGGCCCTGGGGCTCCTGGCGCGTGGACATGTGGACGTATTTGGGGGGCTCCTCCAGCGTCAGACTCTCCAGCGAGGAGCGGGGGCTGCCGGTGCCGCCGCCGCTGCTGTTGCTGCTGCCGCTGCCGCCGCGCAGGGCCTGCTGCTGGATGGCCAGCAGGGTGCGCGTGTCCGCCCGGTTCCCCAGGCGGAGCTGCTCCTGGATCAGGCGGTGCAGGACCGTGCTCGACTCCTCGGCGGTTCTCATCTCGGTCGGTTTGTAGGGTTGAGGGTTGTGGGCTGTGAGGACGGCTGTGGTGTTGGGTTAACACGGGCTGGGGAAACATGAGGATCGCTACGGGTTACAAATACATACGAGGATGCTGTGATGTTTCCATTTGTGAAATACGAACTCAATCCACACCAATATTACTAATAATGTAGAGAAATGTTAGAACTGAACTGGACCTTTGCACTAATTTAAGTTAAAGTTTAATCGGACATAATTCGAGTTCAGACGGATAAACATAAAGCGATTAAAATACCAATCATAAGATAGTACAAAAACAATAGCGAACCTGGACAATCCAGTCCATCGTGTAAGGTTCCCCACATAAACGTGTTAAAGTGTAGGCTACACATAGATAAGGCTGATCAGCCCGACATGTGCACCAGGGGCCATTGTTTTTGTGTACATCTCTAGTAGACGGTATTCACATCTCCTCACATGACGACCGAAACACACACACACACACACTGGGCTTTACTGGGATCAAACCATGGACAAGGTCTCACATAGTAATAGTCAAACAGACGTCAATAATCCTCGATCGGAGACTTTATATCGATGAGGATGTGAGCCTAGTCTATGCGTAAAGCGAACACCAGTGTTCAACGCTTCAACGAAACAAAACGCAAATCCGAAATAACTCACCCCAATCAAAGTTCAAAACTCATCCCGGACGGAAAATATCCTCGTTATAAACTCCCTCCGCAAACACGATACAAATAAAAACACAGTGAATAAGGTCCCTCTGAGGATACGAGTGTACAAGTGTCCCGTGTTGCTGAGCGGTTCAGTAGGGAGCAGCGTGTGCGCTCCACGGCTCTCTGAGGCAGACTGGCTCACGACGCGCTCTGAGCGCACTGATAACTGAGGGCTGATTGTTCTGAGTGGGAATGCGAGGAATGCCAGAGCCGCGAGTCCCGGAGGGGTCCGAGCGAGGCAGGCAGAGGGGGAGAGAAGGGGGAGAGAGGGGGAGTGGGGGAGGGAAGGGGCCGGGCGTCTCAGCTGGTCGCCTGTGTCATGTTAAGCAGCTAGTTGTTGTTCTGCTGCACAATAGAGTGGATAAACTATGAGGAGGAGGAGGGTCAGGAGCCGTTTTTATAAAACACCATTTCTAAAGAGGAGATTTAATGTGCAAACAAACGCTTTTTATTTCTTTATTTCTTTTTCGTTCTTCCTCACCTCATGACTTCATAGAGCACCTAAGCTGCCCTTTATTTAAATTATTTAAAAGCAAAATTCTTCCTCATTCTCTCTAGTTGTATCAAGACTTCGACTTCCTACTATATATATATATATATATATATATATATATATATATATATATATATAGCATTTGGCTGCAATTCATTCTATCATTTACTTTCTTCCTCTGCCTCTCCATCACTCTCTGATGAAATGAGCTCTCTTCATTGCTTTGAAACTCAGCTGTTAACCGCTTAACCCCACATTATAGCAGTATATAACATAATAAACATATCATACGGTAATATACATACAGCAGCCCTACATTATGACTCCTCTGTCTCAGACAGGGAGGAGAGCCGGTCAGGTAGGGTCCTGATTGGACCGAGGCCTGCCGGTCAGGGAGGGTCCTGATTGGACCATGGCCTCATGCTCCTGTAGTATTGTGTTTGTATGCTGGTCAATATTTAAGCTGCAGCCCGTGTCTCTTAATTTCTGTGTGTGTGTGTGTGTGTGTGTGTGTGTGTTGTGTTTGTGTGTGTGGATGGGGGCTGATTAGGGTGTGTGTGTGTGTGTGTGTGTGTGTGTGTGTGCATGTGTGTGTGTGACACGGGCAGGGTGTGTGCGCGGCACGCTGCCTGCCAGCTGTCCAGACCAGACACCCCCCACGGCCCCCCCTAACGAGGCTGAGAGGCTGAGAGGCCGTATTGTTCTCCTGGAGCATACGTGACAGAGCCACCATCTGCTGTCCTGCACCCATACACACTATTACCCCCCCCATACACACTATAACCCCCCCATACACACTATAACCCCCCCATACACACTCACCATATACACATTCACTATTACCCCCCCATACACACTCATAACCCCACCCTCGTACACACACAAAACCCATCCACCCCTTCACACACACACACACACACACACACACACACACACAGGGTAAACATGGTGTTCAGATCAGCAGGTGGTGGGGGAGGGTAAATATTGATCGTATATTGTAGACACAGAGTATGTGATGAACCCGTTAACCCCTCTGTCCTCTTCTCTCTGTCCTTCTGTCCTCTTCTCTGTCCTTCTGTCCTTCTCTCTCTGCCCTTCCTTCTCTGTTCGCTTCCTCTCTCTCTCTCTCTCTCTCTCTCTCTCTCTCTCTCTCTCTCTCTCTCTCTCTCTCTCTCTCTCTCTCTCTCTCTCTCTCTCTCTCTCTCTCTCTCTCTCTCTCTCTCTCTCTCTCTCTCTCTCTCTCTCTCTCTCTCTCTCTCTCTCTCTCTCTCTCCCCAGAGGGCCCCAACAGAGCCGTGACCTCTGACCTGTAGGTAAATGACCTGCAGGTGATTTGCATGGCAGTTGAGACTCAACTGTTGAAGCAAGGCGTTCCCCAACTGACAACCTGAAGGAGGCCACCCTGTGAACTGGATGCCCTGTGTCTGCTCCAGACCCGCCCCAGGAGGGGGTCTTATCACATCACCAGGGTCCATCTGTCCCCTTATCATCATAACGTGGGGTCAGAAATCTGCAGTCTATTCTCTTTCTCGTTCTTTTACCTTTAAAACTGAAACATGGTGTATATATATAATCCTTCATCATCGTGCTAAGTGAGAGGTTTAATGGAGTGTGCGATGGTGTTCCTTCTGTGCGGAAGAAGAGTACATATCACTTACGTCTGAACGTATTCAACCGTGACCATCTCAAATATGTGCTGCAGATAAGAAAACCTGTGGAGCAGAAGAGTGTGTGCTTCCAGAACTTCACCGTGGGAAACCCACCGTAGAGCAGACAGAGCAGGCGAGGACGTCATTAACCTTGTTATTAACCTATGATCCCAGGGGTAGGATCATAACATCATCATCCTCCTACAGAGAGTGTAAAGTATAATGACTTATCATCCTCCTACAGTAAGTAAAAGATTATAAAAACTTCTTATCAACCTCCTACAGTAAGTGTAACAGGATAATGACTTATCATCCTCCTACAGTAAGTGTAACAGGATAATGACTTATCATCCTCCTACAGTAAGTGTAACAGGATAATGACTGATCATCCTCCTACAGTAAATGTAGCAGGATAATATTATCCTACAGTAAGTATGGTTCTGTGCCGACAGTGTCTCCAGTACCAGACACCCGACCTGAAGCCGTTTCCTTCCAGCGAAATAATCAGTAGAAACGACCCCAGGCCGCCACATTAAAAGCCCGAGCTGCCCGACCGATTTACATGTATTTTGCATCCACATTTCTGCTGCTCTTATGGGGGGGGAGAGGTCCTTTGTGTCTTCAAGTGAGGAGGAAATGGCTGCATTCCTGACATTAACATGTCCATGGACACCCCGCCCCCAGCCGGCAGGGAGGGGGAGAAGGGGGGAGAGGGGGGCATCCAGGAGGACGTTTTCAGAAAGATTCTCTACTTTATTTCAATCTATATCTATATCTCTAGAGCCATGTTTAGATCAGCATAAACATTCTAGAAATATAATTCTAGAATAAAACGCCTTCGCACCATGCCTTGTCTCGTTTGATCATGAAGACAAGGGGAGGTGTGGGAGGGGGACACTGTAATCTACATAGAGTAACATATATTATACCACGGTTCGCCGATCATGTGAGTGAGAATATTTAGCTTGTTTTAATGTATGATTTCAGTGGACTTGTTGGTAGAACAGCAGCTGGGTCCTGGTGTGAGAACACTGGGACCCCTGCTCTAGAGTGTATATATCTGTGTTTAATACGGTGATATCAATGCAGACCTTATCTCACATCATAGCAGCACGTAGCGGTTAGCTCTGCTCCGTATGGTTTTACAAACATGTGACTTCCCTGTGACGTTTTCTGTGACGCCAGCAACCAGATGGTTTAAAGGTCCTCAGAATACCGCGTGGTTCTATGGTCTGAACCGGTATGAGGACCGGGTGCCAGGGGTAAACCTTGTATAAAGGTCCACAGGACAGAACAGAGGTCTGCAGGATTCAAACCCAGAACCTTTGATCTGGGAGTGAACCCCCCCTAACCACTGGACGGTCCCGGCCTCACTGGATCATCCGTCAGTACTTCTGCAGAGGACCAGAGGGCCCGATGCTAACCGTCAGCTCGTAGAGACATAGGTCACGACAGAACGCAAACAAACAAACGCCTCCCGTCAGGTCCTCTGAACAAACACGAGGGGAGACAAAAAGACATGAGACCAGGAGGACGCAGGGGACACGGGGGACACGGGCCGAGGTGAGACCCAGGGACAGGGGGAGACGGGGGAGACAGGCAGATGTGAGCGAGGACGCGGAGCGGCGGCGCTGGCTGTTGACTCAGGACATTCCTCACCGGAGCATAAAGAGCGAGGCCAGCGCTGCCTTAGAACAAACACCAACCACCAACCACCAACCGCCAGGGACGGGTGAGGGACCAAACCACCTCCACACGCTGGACGGTGTGTGTGTGTGTGTGTGTGTGTTTATCTTTGGGATCTAGTTGTGTTGGGCAGGTGCTGTGTGTGTCAGGTATGTGTGTGTGTGTGTGTGTGTTTCAGGTTTGTGTGTCAGGTGTGTGTGTGTGTGTGTGTGTGCGTCAGTGTGTGTGTGTGTGTGTGTGTGTGTATATGTGTGTCAGTTTTTTTTGTGTGTGTGTGTGTGTTGGTCACGGCTGCGTGTGTGGTGTGTGTGTGTGTGTGCATGCATGTGTCAGGTATGTTTGTGTTTGTGTGGCAGGTATGTGTGTGTGTTTATCTGTCTGATCTGCTGTTGTTGGATGCAGGCCTGTGCGGTAAAAGTGTGTACTGTATGTGTGCGTTATCTAGTGTGTGATCCAGTGTGTATGCGGGTTCTCCAACGATGCACATCACAGCTGCCCCTAATCAAGTCGTACCGTATTCTCACACAACACCTAGTTAGTCTTTACAACAAATCCACTCACACACCACTCAGCACAGAACAGATCCACGGTTTAGAGACTTCTCAGCTACAACAGATCCGTGAGATTAGATCAATCTCCAGCGATATTCCCATATCTCCAACTGCATACCGGTCCTACACTCTGATTGGACCAGTCATCCCATTCCATTCCCTTCCTTTGTTTGACCAACAACACAGATCTGGTGTCAGCAGATCCCCCCCCACCCTCCTCAGGCGTCTGTTTGGGTCTTCCTTGAGATGTTGTTGTGGAAACACGCAGGGAAGCTAACAAACTGAAGCTGTTTGCAGAAAACAACCTGGGAAGAATCTGACCAGCAACCCTGAAACCCTCCAAAGCACCAGAGAGGGGTGAGCATCATCCAGCCTAGAAGAACACCAGCACTGCTGACTGGGTACATGTGGTGCTGGGAAGGGGTTCCCAATAGGGGGACGGTGGTGGTGGTGTGGTGAAGGTGATGGTGGAGGTGATGGGGTTGATGGTGGCGTTGATGGTGATGGTATTGGTGGTGGTGATAGTGGTTGAGGTGATGGTGGTGTTGGGTGATGTGGTGGTGGACGTTTGTGTAGGTGGTGGAGGATGTGGTGGTGATGGTGGATGTGGTGGTTGTGGATGTGCCTCTTAAGATGGTGGAGGAAGTGGTGTGTTGGTGGTGGATTTGGTGATGGGGTTGGTGAAGGAGATGCTGGTGGTGGTGGTCGTGGAGGATGTGATGATGGTGGTGGTGGTGTTGGTGGTGATGGGGTTGGAGGGTGTGGTGGTGGTGGTGGTGGTGATGGTGGAAAAGGTGGATGTGATGGGGTTGGTGGTGGTGGAGGTGATGGTGGATGTGACGGTGGTGGGGGATGTGGTGGTGGTGGAGGTGATGGGGTTGGTGGTGGATGTGTTTCTGTAGGTGGTGGAGTAGGTTGAGGGGGTGATGGTGGTGGTGGATATGGTGGTGGTGATGGTGGATGTGCTTCTTAAGGTGGTGGTTGTGTGTTTGTGTAGGCGGTGGACGATGTGGTGGTATGGATGTGGTGGTGGTGTTGGTGGTGGTGGTGGAGGATGTGGTGGTGGTGGAGGAGGAGGTGGTGGTGGTGGTGGTGGTGGAGGAGGAGGTGGTGGTGATGGTGGTGGAGGATGTGGTGGTGGTGGAGGATGTGGTGGTGGTGGTGATGATGGTGGAGGGGATGGGGTTAATGTTGATGGGGGTGGAGGTAGTAGTGTTTGAGGAGGTGCTGATGGTGGTGGTGGTGGTGTTGGTGGTGGTGGAGGATGTGGTGGTGGTGGTGGTAGTGATGGTGGTGGTGATGGTGGTGGTGGTGGTGTTCACCTCAGGTCAGGAGGGCTGCTGCTCCAGAGCAGATGCTGCCGTAACAAAGAGCTGCTGGCTCAGCTCTCTGGGGCCCGGGGGCTCAGGGAGACTGCACCTGTCACACCTCCTCCATATGGCCCCGCACACACACACACACACACATACAGAGAGAGACACACACACACACAGAGACACACACACACACACACACACACACAAACAAATACACACGCACACTAAGAGACGCAGACACACACACACACACACACACACACACTAAGAGACACAGACGTACACACACGCATAAGCACAGACACACAGAGACACACACTAAGAGACACACACACACACACACACACACGCACAGACATGTTTGATTCAAGACAAACACACACAACGTTTCTGGGAAAATGCAAGATAAACAATCTCACACTGACAAAAAACAAATATACTGTTACCGAAACACACACACACACACACAAAAGAATATTGTTACCTAAACACACACACCAAAAATAATATTGTTACCTAAACACGCACTCAAAAAATAATATTGTTACCTAAATACACCACACACATACATCAAGAGATAAACGTAGTGTTCCTGGCCCCCACATGTAGTTAGTATGAACAATCCACACACACACACATACCATACAGCGCACAAACAACATAGACAGATTAAAGGGGGAGGGTGGGGGGGAAGGGCATCCATTGAATTGAGCCATCAAATGTGTGTGTGTGTGTGTGTGTCTGTGTGCACATCTTAGTGTGTGTGTGTGTGTGTTTGTGTGTGTGCGTCTCTCAGTCTGTGTGTGTGTGTGTGTGTGTGTGTGTGTGTGTGTGTGTGTGTGTGTGTGTGTGTGTGTGCGTCTCTCTCTCTCTTATCCAGCACCTGTTTCTACTGGGATGAGGAACCCAGATGACTCTCCTCTCTCTGCTGGACTGGGCTGACTGGGAGCAGGTGGGGGCGTTAACCCCCCCCCCCCACCCTGATGACTCTCCTCTCGCTGCTGAGCGGGAGCAGGTGGGGGCGTTAACCCCCTCACCCCCTTCCCCCCCCTCCCTACAGACACACACTCCTTTGTTCATCATTAGGAGGAGCAGCTAATCTGGAACATGACCCCCCCCCCCCTGCTGCAGGAGGGGGGGGGGTTAACCAAACAGAGAGAGAGAGAGAGAGAGAGAGAGAGAGAGAGAAAGAGAGTTTGGGGGAAAGAGGGGTGGGGGGGTGACAGTTGGGGTGGAGAGAGAGTGCTTTCTACCTTTTATAAATACTTTGACATTTTTCGTCTGTTTAATTTTAAAACTGCTTTGGCATGTCATTTCAATGCCAAAAACGCTCTTTTGACTGGAAATGAATACACAGACAGCCAGGATAAGGTATGTAAATGAGCAGCCAGTAACACTAAGAAGCCTCTTCTTCATCTTCACCAGTGACATCCATGTCCATCACTCTCCTCACTGGACCCTGGTTGCCATGGTGCCCCGGACGTTCAACCGACCAATCAATATCCAGAGCCACTAAGTGTGTCTTGGGAGTGATATTGGGAGCAGCAGGAAGTGGAGCAGACTGGAGCGACCATATTAGTGACATCACTAATTAATGAGCTGTACAGCGCTGAGCTTTCACATATGAAAGGATACAACTTTATTTGTCCCACTCATCACACACAAACACGATGACCTGCCCTGCCTCCAGAGATACGGCTCTCAGTCCGAGCAGGCTCCTCCACCCTCTCCTCCACCGTCGCCACCATCCCATCTCCCAACACCCTCTGGCTCCACTAACAACTCTCTCCACCACACCATTCCTCATCCCCTAACCTCTCTCTTCCACCACCCTCCCTTTCTCTCCACCACCAGAGAGCTACAGCTCTCAGTATGTGCTAGCTCCTCCACCCTCTCTCTCTCGACCACACCAATCCTCCTCCACCGTCTTCTTTCCCCACCTCCCTCTCCAATAACAACTTTCTCCTCCACACCAATCCCCCTCCACCACCCCTCTTGCTCCTTCACAACAGTTTCTCTCTACCACACCAATCCTTCTTCACCACCCTCTCTCTCCCCCTCTCTCTATCTCCCCCACCAGCCCTGCCTGGCTGGCTGTGGGGAGGACAGCTGGCCGGGAGATCAGTGCGACGGCTCTGATAAGAGGAGGAGGAGGAGAAGAACATCCGTCAGCCAGGAGAGGAGATGGACGGCATGGAGCTGGGTGACCCGGAAACCACCCCGGGCAGGTGGAGGAGATCCCCCCCAGACACCACCACCACCACCACCCCCTCCACTACCACCCCCTCCTCTCAGCCCTTCTGTTGGTGGACAGGCTGGGGGTGGGGGGTGGAGAGGAGGGGGTGGTGGAGGAGAGGGGGTAATGGCAGTGGAGGTGGTAGTGGTGGTGTAGTTGGTGGTGGTGGTGGAGGTGGAGATGGTGGAGGTGATCACGGCTGTAGAGAAGGGGAGGTGATGATAGAGGTGCTGGTGGTGGTAGAGGTGTAGTGTTGGAGTTGGGGGTGGTGTTGGAGGTGGAGGTGGTGGTTGAGGTGTAGTGTTGACGTTGGGGGTAGTGTTGGAGGTGGAGGTGGTGGTTGAGGTGATCGCAGAGGTAGAGAAAGGTTGGTGATGACGGAGGTGTTGTAGGTGGAGGTGCTGGGAATGGTGGAGGTAATTAAGGTAGAGGTGGTGGTGGTAGAGGTGTAGGATGTTGAGCTGGTGGTGGTAGTGGTGTTTTAGGTGTTGGTTGTGTTGGAGGGTGGAGGAGGTAGATGTGTAGGTGGTGGAGCTGGTGGTGGTGTTGGAGGTGGAGGAGGTGTCGGAGATGGATGTGGTTTTCGAGATGGATGTGCTGGTGGTGGAGGTGCTGGTGGTGGAGGAGGTGAAGCCGTGAGTGTCTGACAGCGCGGATGGAGGGAGGCCGTCCCTCCCCACCTCTGGCTCCTGCAGCCTGACTTTGTCTCTGGTGGTTTGCCTCCATTGTGTTCCACTTCCTGTGGGAGGAGCCAGCGCAGAGTGGACTCAGCCAACTGTCACATTCCTTTCTAAAATTATGGACGTTACTTTGGACCTTCTGAGGTCAATTCCTGTTGGCTTTCATACACCAAAGTCTGGACGGACCTTACTTCTGACGGGACGTCCAGACTGTCACTCTGAGAGTCATTATTTAAAAAGAAAATCTAGATGGATTATACCGTCTCTAAATTTTCTCTAAATTAAATAAGAGTTTATTTAGCACAATCACCATTGTTCCATAGAGGGAACAACCATACATGTGAGCAACCTTGCCTTTAAATCCTCCCATTATTAATGTACAGTACTCTCTGTGTTTGAAGGGGATCTAAATGAATGTTTGTGTCTGTAATAAGATCATGTGGCAGTTAGGACTCTGTCTCGTAGTGATTTAAGGGGAGCGGGGGGCGGTGGTGATTAACTGGGACGTGAAGTACGACTTAAGCTTCAAACAAACCAGCGGTGGAGACATTTTCCAGGAGAGCCTTCTGTCCCGCCATCGTGAAACCGTTTGAAGTGTTCGTAAAAGAGGAAGGGCTCTCCATCGACTGCTCCAAATGTCAAGTTGACTGAAGTCAAGTGTAGACGCTCAGCCTAAAAGGCTTCAGACCCCAGGAGACCACATCCTGCACCCTAAAACCCCCAGAGACCAGAGGAGAGACAGTAGACCAGGGGAGAGACCGTAGACCTTGGGAGAGAGACCAGAGACCTGGGGAGAGACACTGTAGCCCCCCGGTCCCATAGGGGACAGAACCCACAAAACAGACCCGCAGAACAGATAAAGAGATATTTACAGAACACAGAACATTAAACAGATCTTCACAGAGCAGACCATCAGAACATTAAACAGACCTTCAGAGAACAGGTACAGGATGTTAACACATAAGAAAAAGAGGGGAAAATCTGAGAAGAAGAAAGTAGTATGTGTCTGCATTTTTGTCCTCCATTTCTCTCCACCTCATGTCAGCATGTATTGTGTTTTAAGATACAAAAATACAACCAAGAGAAAGATCAGTTTATATTGTGTTTTAAGAATTTTATAGAATATTACAGAGACAAAAGAGCAGTCAGTATAAACATGTTTTAGATATAAAATAAAGAGAGTAAGTCCTGGATATATTGTGTTTAAAGATCTAAAATAACCAAGACAAATAGTCTGTAAAAACATGTTTTAAGATCTAAAATAACCAAAACAGAAGAGCAGTCAGTATAAACACGCCTCAGATATAGACCAGGACTACGTCCCGTATGAATCAGGTTTGAGGAAACACAACAATGCGATGGGAACCAGAGGCTCCAGATGGAGACTAGACCAGCTTTAATAGAGCCCAGGAGACAGAGGACTGGGTGGGGGGGGGGGGGGGGGGGTTGGGGGGGCACCGTCAGGAATGAGGAAGTCCCCCACCCCCACCCCCACCCCCACCCACGGCCCCCGCTCAGGAAGCACTGCTGTCATTTGCATGATTCCCGGCCCCAACATATGGTGCTTAAAGGGGGGGGGGGGGTGGGGGTTAATGTGATGCTGGGGGTGGAGGTGGGTGGGTGGGTGGGGGGGGGGGGGGGGGGGGGGTGCTGCAGACCACTGATAGCGATGACGACCAGGTCCTGACTCACTAAAGACCCTCTCAGACCAGAGATAAGACGGGGATAACAGAACACCAGCTACTAGCCCCGACCAGAACACATATCATGTGGAGCCAGCAGGTCCCACTCAGACACCTGACCACGCAGAACCAAAGAACCGCACAAAGAACCGAACAAAGGGGTCACACCAGCGTGGTCGTGTTCTTGCTCAAGGCGCACCCGGAGTCAAGAATGAAAAATTTAACCAGCAACCCCCCTCAGTTGCAAGACTACCCCAGGGCTACTGCTGCTCCGATTGGGAAGAAAATGCAATCATTTTCAACAACCAATTCTAGCATCAATTGAATTAAACATTGTTGATCTTTTTAGAGACTTTTAAACAGTGCCAGCATAGCTAGCCTCTCCTGACTCAATGATGCTGTACTGGAATATGAATGAACGCAGAACCCATGTAAACACATCACAGGGCCTTACCATAACTAGAGAATAGTATTTCATTTTCCCAAAGAATCCCAAGAATCTTTCAATTACATTTTAACTTTAACTCGGTCCACCCTCCATACCGTACATATCCTGTTGAACCCCGGCTCATCCTGTGAGTGAGTGCTTCACTTTCTCACCAGGATGGGCGCACACACACACAGCTCATAAAGGCTTCTGATTGAGCGGAAAAGGCCTGTGATAGCAAAGGCCATACCTCGCTCCCGCCTGGCCCCTATAAATATCCTCCCACAGCCCCAGCGGCCGTGTTTGGGTAAAAAATACCAAACATTCTTGACGCCTCTCTTCAGTTTCTACGGCTCACTCTCTGGTCGAGATCTCTCCAACGCCAGGCTGAATATGCATCGTTCTCCCCTCGCTTCTGAGCGTGTTAAAAAAGGAACAGAGGCACGTTTTCAAAGCGACGACTTGTACTTTTTGCTAAAGGGCTGGTAAACAGTTAATGTTGAACCTGTCGGCTCCGTTTTCTCCAAAATAAACACTTTAAAGCATTCCTGCTGAGTGGGGTGATTTATGGCGGGCGACTCAGAGTAATGACCACAGGTGACGACGATTTCCTCTGTGATCCTCCATCACGCCGGGCGCTTTACAGCCGGTGTAATTAAGTCATTAAGACAGAGGGACGCAGGGGGACCAAAGGCTAGGAGATAACAGGAAGCAGGCCGAGAGCTAAACGCTGAGCACTGTCTCACATGGCTGGGATGGTTGAGGTCTGTTGAGATTCCAGAAAGAGAAAAAAAATAATTTAAAAAGAATTTATCAACTATTTTGTCACTTTGAAATATTAAAAATGTTTATTTACATATAGGGCATTTAGCAGAAGCTTTTATCCAAAGTGACTTACAATAAGTACGTTTGTCCGAAGAAAGAGAAGCAACAAAATATCGCTGTCGGTACAGTAAGGATGTTCATAGAACCAAGTGCCAAGCACTAACAATCACTAGGTTAACCCATTCCACGTCTACAACACAGATAGCTAGGATAAGATGCTACACAATGCTAAGTACTATTAGGACGTACCACATACAAACTATTATTACGTTATCACGTTTCAAAATTCAAAATTTTTGAAACGTGATAATTTGTGCCTGGAACAATGCAAAGCAACAGGCATCCCTTAGGGGTCTGAGTTGAGTGTGTCATCACAGTTCTGGTCAGATAATTACTCATTCAAAGTCGGCAGTTTGTCTGCACATTTCCCAACGGCGCTTTGGGCTCTGAATGCTTAGAAAACTGACTCTCGTTGACAACTATATGTTCCCCACTTCCTCTTTCGCAACTTCCTGCACTGATGGATATCACCACCAAGCCTGACACACACTAACATGTAGTTCAGTGTGTCTTAACAGGCAGCACAAAATACTAGACTATACATCTCGACTGTACACCTGCAACCATCACATCTCCGCTTTAAGAGTGTGAACCAGTGTCGGCTCTCAGTAGAACAGCTCCGTTAAGCCTATTGATCCAGAGATGACTATGTATCAGGGTATCTCCAGGTTCTTCACTGATGATGAAATATGCACGTCAGACAAGCTGACAGGACGTCTGCAGATAGCGGACGTCTGTTGACTGATGGATTTATCAGCAACACCTCCGGGCTGACCTTAACCCACTCAGACCAGTAAACCACAGAGCCCAGAGCAACAAGAGCCCAGTTATGACAACAGCCCAGAGAAGTCAGTGCCAAGCACTAACAAGTGCTAGGTTAACCCATTCCCTGTATACAACAAAGATAGCTAGAATAAGATGCCTCACAATCCTTAGTAATATTATTAAGTGCAAGGACGTACAACATACAATAAGTGTGTGCAATAAGTGCCTGTTCAATACTTTTCTTAATCCAAGATGTACTGTTAAATATCTCTATCTTATACTTCGTGGGCTCAGAAGCTGCGTAGCAGTAGTGTTTGAGTCCCAGCTGAATGGGTTCTATCATCAGTGTCTGCATGGCCCTTTGGGGTCGCGGTCCAGTACGCTCCAACCCAGACTCCGAAGGCACCAGAATCTGCCCCGATCTGGAGGGAGGAGGTGGGGGTGGGGGATTGGGGGGCCCGGGAACAATGAGCGTGACGCAGGCTGGTGGACGTCAGGGCTGGGAGCAGGAATGTAAACTCCATGTTCTCCCAGTGCGTCCGTCAGCGGGACCCAGGAAGCTGCGGCCCTTCACTCTCCTTTCCTGTTAGCATTCACCGAGACCCTGCATAGCCTCCCCCCTTATCACCCCCTCCACCCCCCTCTTACACACTTATTGTATGTTGTACGTCCTTGCACTTAATAATAGTACTTAACATCATGTAGCATCTTATCCTAGCTATCTTTGCTGTATACGGAGAATGGGTTAACCTAGTGATTATTAGTGCTTGGCACTTGGTTCTATGAACATCTTTACTGTACCGACAGCGATATATTGTTCTCTTTCTTCTGACAAATATTGTAAGTCGATTTGGATGAAAGCATCTGCTAAATGCCCTAAATGTAAATGTATCAAGTACAACACAGATGAAAACCCTGCATCCCTCTCACATTTCATAGCAACTAACTACGGGATTAGAGGGGACTGAATGAGGAGGCGATATCGCCATGCAGAGTGGTTTAGCACAATGGCCTTATGCGCCCTGTTCCACTGGAGTTTGGATCTTAATATTGAGTTTTTCTGATAAACCAAAACAACAGCACGAGGGTCCTTGTAAATATCCCCCTTATATTGTTGAGTAACACCTGATCATGCCAAGTCCTGCGGAGAGGAAGTGGGCAGGGGGTGAGGGGGGTCAGGGGTTACTGGGTGGGAGTGGGGGGGTGTTGGCCCAGGATGTTTGTGGTCACAGGGCAACTCCGAACTAATTACCAGAGGGCTTCAATATGGTTGCCCATTAGCTGTGAATGAACAGGGATCTGTTCCAAAACACTTTTTACATAACGCAGGGTCGACCCCCTCGCATCAAAGCATTCCTCGCCGAGCTGCAAATTAAACGCCCTAATTTCCCAACTCTGGAATATTTTAGGAATGAGGGCGCCGGACAGTCGCTCTGTTTATCCTTAACTCAATCAACGTTAAGGAATTCCAGGTTATGGCAGAGGCAAATAAATGTCTAGACATATCAGTCGTCGTCACAAGCTGAAAGAAGGGTTGCTGGTTCTGTTCCATCCTTTTGCAAACACGCTGAGGTTCCCTTGACCAAACACATCATCAAACCCCTGACAGATCCTGAGTCAAGGTTGGTCTTGCAGGGTTCACGTAGGTGGTCAGCGAGTGTGACATGTTAGCTGAACTCCGCTATGCACACCTAGAACCTGCAGGGTTTAGCATTCCTGCTTACTTATGGGGTTGTTTTTGGAGGAGGAGCTACTTTCAACGTTCAACGTTGGCTCTCAGAGTTCCCCTGGCCGGAGGTAGACTCTACATGCTGCAGGGGACCACTGTGTGTGGTATGTCTGCGGTAGGACGTAGTACGTCTGCTGATAGCCTTAGGTTCCATGGCAGTAAAGGTACAGAAGGCTCTTCCTCTCCACCGGCCTACCTCCCATTGCCTGCTTGGATCAGAGAACAACAAGCCAAAGAACGCTCTGAAAGAGGTTCCTAAACCGTTCTCGAGATGGAAGACTTACATTGCTCATCCTAACCTTGACGCACCATCTCACCCCCATCTCACACTTACAACTAATTTACCTAAACCTGATCTTTCCACCGTTGTGTGTGGAAACTTAACTTTCCGATGTAATAGCTAAATTAACCCTCATCTGCTACCTCCGTGTCTCCCAGAGCAGCAGGAAGCCCCTCACAGCTCCTAGTGATTCATCTGTCCTGTGCTCTGCCCGGCAGGCCGGGGACAGTGAAGGGGTTAACGGCGGAGCAGGGAGCAGGGCGTGAGCACGCCAGGCATGCCCTGTGAGGCCCTGTGCTGGAATGCGTGAGGAAGAATGCGTGCAGGCTGCAACAATCGTGGGAAAAAGACGCTATGGCCTCTTATCTCGTTAAGGAAGTCGGCCGCTGGATTCGAACACGCGACTTATCGCGTCCCATCGAGGAGCTCCGACCCGGTGTGTGGCGAGTTGCACATCGCTCCTGAGCAACATAAACACACTGGAGAGATGCAGCTAGTCTACAGTAGGCTGCTGCACACAGAGAGCTGCGACACTTCTGACCTAATTATTGAATTATTTAAACCCCAGAGAAACCAGCTGATCACACGATAAGCCCTTGTTTCCCCGCCCCCCCCCCCCCCTTCTTCAGGCAAGTGTACATACTTTCTGCTCACCCCACCCACAACATTCCCTCCAGAATTCAAGTTTTACCATGGTTTTATCATGGTTTTAGGTCATGGAATGTCAAGCAAAACAATGAGCAACAACCCAACAAAGTCGACAATTGTTTGCAGGAGATTAAAGTCAAAGTTCTGGGATGTTTTAAAACACACATGAGGGTAAGGGACGGGGACAGAAGCGATCCACTGATCAGAGCATTGAGACACCTTCGGTCGGATGATCCAAGCTCCTAAGATCTACCATCTACAACTACAACACCCACAATCCCCCTGGGCCTCAGACAGGGTTCTCCTCCACAGTGTAGAACGGAGACCCCAGAAGGTCACATGGTGCAGAAGATACCAGAGCTCCACACACACAAACGTGGAGGAGGAAACTACCAGCGATCGGTCGGACGCAGCGGTGACCTACATAGCCTCAAGGACACGGGAAGACGGCAGCCATCTTGCCAAGTGAGGAATGTGAGGAAAGATGGAGGATAAGTGGGACAATATGTGAGGAGGAGTCCATCCCTCTCCACACTGGACCCGCAAGCAGATGTGGTTCCATGATGGAGACACTGGCGGGGAGACCGCCATTACATCATATCTGGCCACATAGCTCATGCCACATAACTCACGCACACACAGACGCACGCGCCAAGATGGAAGGATTTACTATCAGCAGGGTATTATTTACTATTCAGTCAATCATCATGCTTTTTCCAAAGAGAGAGACAGATCCAGGTCGTTCAGGAGCGGGTTGGGGTAAGGGGGCATCTGGCTGTAGGATGCCCCACAGGTAGGCCGTGGACATTGGGAATCAAACCCAGAACCTATCATCTTGGTGTTCAAGACCAAAACGACTATCCTGCACTGACGGTGCGCTCAAAGAGGCCGGCAACCCTAACCTTGTTAGATCGCCTTTCATTTGAGTCCATCCAGAGTCCATCAGAACCCGGGTTCTGAGCACGGGTCCAGTCCCCCTCACCCCCCCCACCCCTGGGTCCAGTCCCCCCCCTTGCGCATTCCCCCGGGACCGCGCAGGGCACTAGGTGAGGTATTTTCCACAGAGCTCCTGACGTCAGCGGCGTGACTCTGAGTGTCAGCTGCAGAGCTCAGGTCCAGAGGCTAGGCTTTGGAATTCCCAGAGTAAAGAAATGTAGGATGACTGGAATACTGAGCATTTCTAGTGATGGCAGATCAGAATGTTTCACTAAATACCAGATGTGGTGAGGCACAATCATGCTTTAGTTGAGTGGCAAATAAACCTTTACGACCGGTTACGACCGGTTTCTACCGTTCTTCTCAGCCAATTTCGCTGTGTACAATTTTATTAGGCATTTGCTGCATATTTCCAACGCTATTGAAAGCAGAAATTATTTGTAATGAAATCTAATTGCATAGAAGGATATATTTTACCGTAATCAAAATTGGTCAAAGATTATTAGCTTGACAAATGCCAAGCGAACAAGGTCAAATGATCAATCGAAACAGTCAATTTAAGTAGGCAAATTCAACAGAACAATCCAGCGTGCAGTGGAAGACGGCAGACAATAGACGCGTTGTCTACTTTCGTAGCCCATTGGTGGAACAGCGCCCTCTGTTGGGAGGCAAATTAGATTCTTACTCCACAATGGTCAATTCTAGTCGTTGTTCCGGCAGCATATTGCCCATTAAATGTTAATTTTGCCTCTTTCATAATTAAAAAACTAATTATTAAAACTTCTCGGATGTTATGCTTTCATGAACAAGCCGCCACCTTTGTCGTTTCTATTCATAAAGAGTGGAAAAGTTGTAAAACTGCAGCGGATCTAATTAAACAGCAGAAGTTCATTAACAAGGAGCGCTGCAGCCTTACAACAGCAGTCCTTAAATAAGGAATGCCACCAGGGAATCAGATCAACACCAGTACTGTTCCTTAGCCTGGCCCCAAGAGACCGCCACCAGATGAGGGGAGGGAGGGGGAGGGAGAAGGAGAGGAATGGCTTGGCAGACATGTTTTTTGAGGAAAATTATAAGCAAACAACAAGGAGAGATCAGAACTAAGAGATAAATGAGCGAGAAACACATTTTAAAAGAGACAAAATGTCACTAGGGAACATCTTTATTGGACATCCTGACATTAAACGGTGTTCAAAAGTATAAAAAGTACAATGATAACACTCTCCCTCCTCCTCCAGTTGTCCCGCTGGGAGACAGATGGGAAGGGGGGGGGGGGTGGTATAATATTCCCTCGATAGGAGTGCTGTGTTCCGAGAGAAGGGGGTCTACAGGGGGTCTGGCTAGGGGGGGCAGGACCCCAGAGTCCTCCACCAGACCGTCTGGACCGCCAACGCAGGGCCTCTGACGTCCCCTTCGTTGACACATAACGTTACTCCGATCATCAATGGTAACGAAGCTGATATCACCATGGTAACGGAGCTCTCATCACCGTGGTAGCAGAGCTGATATCACCGTGTTAAAAGTTCTCATCACCACGGTAACAGAGCTGATATCGCCACGATAAAGCAGCTCTCATCACCATGTTAACAGAGCTCAGATCACCTTGACCATGGTAACAGCACACTGGTCACCTTCAGTAGCGCCCAGTGAAACCAGTCCAAACGTCTTCCTCTACCACCACCACACCAATTAGATCACCGCCCCCATCAGACTCTTTATGGGCCTCAGTCACCTGCCGGCCATCTTGGATCCACATTCAGGTCCCCCACCCAGCGAACGTTTAGAAACAAGATGGCTGCTAGGTGAATCAGGCCCATGGTTGGTGATTGTCTATTACCCCAGAGTATCTCTGTGATCACTGATGACCGTGTCTGCTTCCACCTCTGGGGTCTGACCGGGTGACCTCTGACCGCTGGGGGTCAGGGCCGGCTGGTACCTGGGGTCAGGGTGGAGATCAGGGTGGAGGTCCGGGTGGAGGTCAGGGCGGGCTGGTACCTGGGGTCAGGGTTGAGGTCCGAGTGGAGGTGGGGGCGGGCTGGTACCTGGGGTAAGGGTGGAGGTCAGGGTGGAGGTGAGGGCAGGCTGGTACCTGGGGTCAGGGTGGAGGTCAGGGCAGGCTGGAGGGCAGGCTGGAGGGCAGGGTGGAGGTCCGGGTGGAGGTCAGGGCCGGCTGGTACCTGGGGTCAGGGTGGAGGTCCGAGTGGAGGTGGGGGCGGGCTGGTACCTGGGGTCAGGGTGGAGGTCAGGGCAGGCTGGAGGGCAGGGTGGAGGTCAGGGTGGAGGTGGGGGTGGGGGTCAGGGTGGAGGTCAGGGCAGGCTGGAGGTCTGGGTAGAGGTGGGGGCGGGCTGGTACCTGCGGGCGGTACGGGCTTGGTCCTCCCTCAGCCCCTGGACGTGGGTCTCCAGCCGCAGCAGCAGCTCCTCCGACCGCAGCGTCTCGCCCTCTAGGAAGCGGGCGACCACGCCCTCCGCCGCCGCCGCCAGTGCCTGGGGGTGGAGCCAGAGGATGAGGACACAGGCAGCATGGAGTATTGCAGAGCTACGTGTTAGCTGCAGAGCTACATGCTAGCAGAGCTACATGTTAGCAGAGCTTCATGCTATCAGAGCTACTGCTATGTTAGCAGAGTAGCATATTAACAGAGTAGCATATTAACAGAGCTACATCTTAGCAGAGCAGCATGTTAGCAGAGTAGCATGTTATCAGAGCTACATGGTAACAGAGTAGCATATTAGCAGAGCTACGTGGTAGCAGAGCTACATTTTAGCAGAGCAGCATGATAGCATAGCTACATGTTAGCAGAGCTATGTATTAGCAGAATAGCATGTTAGCAGAATAGCATGCTAGCAGAGCTACAGGTTAGCAGAACTAACCGCCTGGCATCCATGCCATCAAGTACCATTTAACCTTAGCTACTATAAGAGGAGCTGTACGTTAGCATAGCCACATGTTAGCAACGTCGTTGGCCTAGCTGCACATAAGCAGAGATGAAGAGAATAGGAAAAGGGCTACGATACGTTGTAGAATAGTCATAAGAGTTATGAGTAGAACTCACCATCTCCTCGTCTCCTCCCTCCAGGGGGTCCAGCAGCACCTCCTCAGAGCTGGAGGAGTATCTCCCCCCTGCAACCCCCTCCTCCCGACCCGTCCTCACACTCCTCCCTCGGCCGGGCCAGCAGGAGGAGGAGAAGGAGGAGGAAGAGGAGGAGGAGGAGGGAGGCGCAGGGACACGATGTGTCTGATAGGACCCAGGGGAGAGGAGGTCTGGACGGACCGGGACTTTGTGGGTCTCCTCCCCGTAGTGAGAGGTGTTCTCCTGCAGCTTGGCCTTCATCGCCTGCACCTCCTCCTCCTCCTCCTTCTCCTGCTCCTCCCTCCCTGCTCCTCCTCCACTGCTGGGAGTCAAACCAACAACATGCTGGTGATACTTACACATCATGAACATCGTACATCATACGTGTCTGCATATTAGAATCATTCATCTAGTAGTCGTTTGTTTGTCTCTCCGACGTACCCAAGCCACGTGGACTGTGATTGGCTTCCCTTAGCCGGGGTAGGCGGAGTTCTCTCCTGGAGGCGGGACCTCATCTGGTTCACTTCCTGTCTGAGCTGCTGGTTTTCCCGCTCCAGACTGCTCAATGACGTCACACCCCTCTCCCTGTCGGATCCCTGACACGCAGACCCTCTCTGGAGACAGCAGGGTCAACAAAGGGTCACAAGGATATATATAGTCAACGATCTGGGATGATCATTAGGGTTAGAACCCAGAACGGTCATATACAGGGGTGGGGTCCAGACCTTTGGGGACGATCTCAGTCTCTCCAGAAGACCACTCAGGCGCTGGTTCTCCGTCTTCAGGGACTCCACCTGAAGAACACACACACACACACACACACACACACACACACACACACACACACACACACACACACACACACACACACACACACACACACACACACACACACACACACACACACAAAGCCAGCTTAGATTCAGGTCAGGTGGTGAAAGCCAAATCAATCGAAGCATTCTAGTTGAACGGTATTAAGGAGTAACCGAACACACACTACCAAAGACAGGCTAGCTGGCCAAGGGTCAGGGGTCGGGGGTCGGGGGTCAGGGGTCGTTGTGTAATGCAGGCCTGTGAGGCCCTTTGAGACTTTGATTAAGGGCTGTAGACGAATATAACTGTAACTATATACTATTTTTATTACTATACTACTAGTTATACGATAACTATATATGACTGTTTCCTCCTACATCAAACACCCGACCCCAGACGTCCAATCAGGCGTCCCTACCGTTAGCTCCGCCTCCCGGCGCTCTGCCCGCCCCGCCTCGGCGCTGAGTCGCCGTGCGGCCGTGGAGGCGGAGCCCTCCAGCGTTGCCATGGCGAGGTCCCGGCGGTGCAGCTCCGCGACCAGCCGGGACACCTCCTTCCTCACCCCCTCCAGCTCCCCGCCGTGGGTCTGCCGGTACCGCTGGAGCTCCTCCCCCAGCTGTGACATCACCGCCGCCACCGCCAGAACCACACACACACACACACACACACACACACACACACACACACACACACACACACACACACACACACACACACACACACACACACACACACACACACACACACAGTTTAGAAACTGGGATGCAGTGTGTGTGTGTGTGTGTGTGTGTGTGTGTGTGCGTGCGTGCGTGTCCTTAAGGAGCAGGAAGGAGTTAGAATAACCATTTTTTCTTATATATTAAATAACCTTAACATTGATGACCTAAATCTCTCAAATATAATGATATATAAATATTTATATTCCAAGATAATGCTGTTGATATTATTGATAACTTCAGAATCCTTTTCCCAGCGCTTACCTTCCTGGCGTCGCTAACGGCGACAGCCCTCTCCTCCTTGGCCCGACTCAGCAGCTTCTTCAGGTCCTCCTCCACCTTGCAGTGCTCCACCTGCTGCCTGCTGGCCTCCTCCACCCTGGGGACACAACACAAACACACACACACTTTTAAAACTCTTTCTAATTCTGAAGTACATCTCATCTTATTCACCCTCACGTCATCGTAGACTCTCACCGTATCTCATGCTCCTTGGCCTGCAGGGCCTGCTGCAGCCTGCTCACCTCCCTCTGGAGGCTCAGGACCTCTCCTCTGTCCTCCAGCCCCACCTGTAGGACCAGACGCCAGGTTACAGAGGAGACCAGTCCAAACGTCTTCCCAGAGGAGAGGTGGTCCTCCTCTCCTCTGGGAACAGGCGGTTATACCCTGGGTGACCAGCAGAGGGCGCTAGAACACCACCACAGCCAACACAGAGGTACTGCACCTTTGTCTTGTCTTTCAGAGGGAGCTCCTCTTGGCCCTTCGTCTCTTCGCTCACCTCCTTCAGATGTTTCCTCTGGAGCTTCTGGTAGCTCCGCTTCAACCTTGATAACTGTGTGTTTGGAAACCATGAAGGAGAAAGTTCAAGGAAGGAGATGGGGAGCGTTTTATATGAAAATAAAACAAATCGAGTGTCTTTTGAGGCTCAGTTTCATTTGTAGATTTGAAAGATGTGTGTGTGTGTGTGTGTGTGTGTGTGGTGTGTGTGTGTGTGTGTGTGTGTGTGTGTGTGTGTGTGTCTCACCTCCTCGTGGACCTTCTGTAGCTGCTCCTCGTACCGGGACGCTAGGCTCAGTCTCCCCGCCTGCGCGTCCTCCAGCTGCTTCCGAAGGTACCCCATCTGTGAGTGGTCGGACAATGAGGAGATGCTGGTTAGAACGGCAGAGGATGAGGAACCCTCTCTCAGGGAGTGAGACCTAGCTCAATGTCATCCACAGCCTGTGAATTTAGATTTATATCGGAAGATATCTCGGTTTCATTCAATATCAACACAAGGAGGTCAGCTTTTAATTACTCAAACATGAACAGGATAAATTAAGTCAGAATTTGTTGATAACTGGCAACCGGCATCAATAAAACGTCACATATGGCAGGTAAAACGTTCACCTAAAATCCCTCAGTTATTCCAAACTCCCATAGATGTTTCTATCGAGTTTGCATTGATTTGAACAGAAGGCGCTCGTACCTCCACTACCCTCTGCTCTCCAACTCTCCTGGCCGACCGCAGCTCCTGTTCCCCGGCCTGAAGGCGCAGCTCCAGGCCCCGGACCTCCGCCTCCCATTCCCTCTTCTTGTGGTCCATCATGATGTCGATCTGCCGCATGAGCTCCTGCAGCTCCGGCTCACAAGACGACAGCACGGAGCTGATGGAGATGTCGGGTAACGACAGAATTACGTCAGGTGACGGAGTAACGTTAGGTAGCGTTAGGTAACGGAGTAACGTCAGGTAATGTAGTATATAAAAAGATAGGTATATAAAAGAGAGAAAATACTACAAAAATAAGAGTAACGTTTCAATATCATTACAAAATTTAAAAAATAATAAAGTTAAGTAAAAGTAGTGAAGTAATATAAAAGTGAAAAGTATCTGTTCTATATTTACAATATCATGCATGCTAAATAGCATATATTCACTAACGGTATATACTGAAGAACAGTACAGCAGTGTACAGTACATATATTGGATTCGGATTGGATCGGATTGGATTAGTTCTAATGTTATTATATTGGGGATGGTTTTAATCAAACACGATATGAAGACAGTCATGTCTTCTAGTTATAACTGTTATAAGCTTCGTGATAACTAGTCTACACTGGACTACATTGATGTATTATAAACAGTTATTTCTGACCTCAAGTCGCTGTTCTTCAGGGTTTCCAACAACGGATCCATGACTCAGTGGATCTTTTTTTCTTCTTCTTTTCTTCTTTTTTTTTTAACTTAGTTTTACTTTGTGTTTCGGAAAGATGACATGATGCAAAGCTTGTAAAGTTGTGTTTGTTGTCTTGTCAGTGGCTGCGCGGCTTCCTGTTTAAGTTTTGTTGTTCAAATAAACGCTGGTCAATAAAGTTTCCGGAGAGTTGAACTGGCAAACGGTCTGAGCATAGAGCTAGAACTCACAGACACAACACTCCCTTCTTTATAATTGATTTTATCCAACATATAACTGTGAGCTGTTGAGGAATGGAAATAATTTCGGTACTAGTAATAAACGCATTTACTAGTTACTCATACAATTGTATAGTCAGTGCCACGCTTTGTACGTTTAAGTAAAACCCCAATACACGTTATTGTAATATATACGTGTAGTACATCTATGTATATTCTACACAGCCCTGCCGACGGTGGCACGTCGTAGTTTAAAGAATACCTCGTTTTATTTGAAAAATGCTTTCGTTTACGATCATATTACAACTCCGTTATGAAGAATGAGCGGCCAAATGTGGAACCATTCACGTAACCAAACATAATTCTACAGCAACTGTTTCAATATCAACATTATGTACTTGTCGTAAGCGACTAAGATGGACACGTGGCTCGTTGGTCTAGGGGTATGATTCTCGCTTCGGGTGCGAGAGGTCCCGGGTTCAAATCCCGGACGAGCCCACCTTTTTGGAGCTGATCTGTTTTATTTACATTGATTTGTCTGGTGTAATGATAGTAACATTTATCATTTCAGGGTTTAAATGGAAAAACACAAATAATCACACATCAATGCGTTCTTATTCCTATCGACGTACAATAAATACTATTTATTCTTTCAATATTTCTTCTGACTGAACATTTGTCTCCTGAAATAAACGTTTAATGTGAAAGAAGTGTTGTGATTCTTTTCTTTCATACATGTGAACCTTCAGATCAAGCGGCTCGTTGGTCTAGGGGTATGATTCTCGCTTTGGGTGCGAGAGGTCCCGGGTTCAAATCCCGGACGAGCCCTCACTTTTTAGTCTTTCCTCACCAAATTGCAATATGAATGGCTATCACATTTCACATTAACATTAATGTCCCCTTAATATGTAACAGTAGTCAAAAAATGTTCAATACCAGATAATTGTCATTTAACAAAACCGCAACAAACATAGTTGAACAAAATCAGATGTAAATAACAAATCTGAATTAGTCTCGACGATGATTGACCCAGTCGATGATTGAATTAGTCTATGACGATGATTAACCATTATTGTCATATGTGATTATCAAGAAAGCTGAGACTAATTCATCAGTTATTACGATGACTAACCATTATCGTCACATCTGATTATCAAGAAAGCTGACACTCATCATTCTATCCTTTAACCTTCCGGGAAAGAGTATTCCTCACACAAGTTCGATATCATGTCGCTTCCTGCACTTCCCCCAGCCCTGGCCCCCGGCCCCGACCCCCACGCGTCCACCTGTTCGCTGTCACACACACAACAAAGGCGACAGCACGCAGCCAGTGGGCCGGTCCCAACCAGGGGAGGGCCGTCGGGAGGGGAGGGACGGCTCCTTTGTGCTCCCGGCCGCCTCGCACCGTCTGGGGCGGGGGAACACAGCTGCTATTCCGGTTCAGCTTGGCCGGACACCGCCCCCCTCCCCCCACCGCTCCACACAAACGGTTTTAAACGGCCGCAGCAGGGCCGGTGGGTTAGTGTCTCTCTGTCTGTCCCGGTCTCTCTGTCTCTCTGTTTAGGGAGTTTGGTTCACTTATTTTTATTTGATTTAGTTTATTTCGTTTTTGGTCTTTTGTTTATTTTTATGAGGAGCAGATTGTGATACGGATTGGATCTACTATAGGCCTACTTTCTTTTTTTGTTGGATTATTTAGTTTCTTGTGTAAGTACATCTATACACATTCATATTGTGATTGACGCAGTATTTACATTTTAATTCTTGATGTTTCTTTTAGCAGAAGGCTACACATAGATAACAATTAAAAATAGTTATATTATATTATATAGCAGCCTATATTTTATACATATAACACACATTTGATGTCATAAACATATTTTATATTATGCCATTATATAATTGCATATTAATGTCATTTTTCAATAACACAATAAAAATGACCACCGTTTGCTAGATGTATCTACATTTAAACAAATTACTATAGAAAAGTTGCTTTGGGGAAAAGCTATAAATATGAATACCAGATATGAAATCACTGAGTTATAATATTTGTTTTCAAACATGTTTCTAACCAATTCCTTTTCCCTTTAACAGGCAACTTGGATCCCGACTGGCATCCCCTTCTGCTGCTAAAGGCTTCTGCTGCTAAACGCTAACCCATAGCTGCTAACTGCTAGCCTAGCCAGCCAACTGCCAAGCTCCAGCCTCAGCCTCTCCTTCCCCCTCCCCTTCACCTCCACCTCCACCACACCCTCTCCCTGTCAGAGGCCGGCCCCATGGTGCTGTGTGAGGACACCGAGTGCAGCGTGTGCCTCCAGGCCTACAGCCGTCTGGAGCGGGTCCCCAGGGTGCTGCACTGCAGGCACACCTTCTGCACCCCCTGCCTGGAGGCGCTGTCCCAGGGCGCCGGCGACCTGCTCACCGTGCCCTGCCCGCTTTGCCGTCGGGTCACCTGCGTGCGGCGCTGCGTGGGCCTGCAGGGGTCGCTGTGGGTGGACAGCAATGTGTGGGACTACATACTGGACCGGGAGGAGAAGGAGGAGGTGGTGCAGGAGCAGCGGCGGCCGGAGGAGGAGGTGTTCGGAGGGAAAGGGGGTCGGCCGTCGCCTCACGCTGAGTGGTGAGTTTCATTTGAGATGCGCGCACGCGCTCAAACACACAAGCGCTCACGCGCACACGTGTGCTCTCACACACACACGGGTGCTCTCACGCACACACACACACACATTCTCACGCACACACAAACGCTCTCACGCACAGTCACTCAATCTCAGACACTAACATGCTCTCATGCACACTTACACACTCATGCGCACACACATTCTCAGTCAGACACACACACTCACACTCGCGCTTACAGACATGCACATGCTGTCGCACACTGTCACACACTCATATACTCTCACAACCACACATGCTCTCACGCACGCTCGTGCTTACACAGACGCACAGGCTGTCACACACTCTCACACACACTTGAGAGTGTGAGAGTGTCACACACTCTCACCCTATAGAGTGGTCTGAACTAAACTGCTGTCTCCCTGTCTCCCATTTCAGTCCTGCCTCACGGCCCCCCAGGACCAAACTCAAGCTCCCCGCCTTCTTCAAGAAGTTCAGCCTCCTGAAGACGTCGACGGAGAGGGCCATGCCTGGAGACCCTGTGTAAGTTCTGGACCAGGGTCACATACTATATACTATCAGTTCTGGACCAGGGCTACCCACTTTAGACCATCAGTTCTGGACCAGGGTCACATACTATATACTATCAGTTCTGGACCAGGGCTACCCACTTTAGACCATCAGTTCTGGACCAGGGCTACCCACTATAGACATCAGTTCTGGAACAGGGTTACCCACTATAGACCATCAGTTCTGGACCAGGGTTACCCACTATAGACCATCAGTTCTGGACCAGGGTTACCCACTATAGACTATCAGTTCTGGATCTGAGGTCTCGCACATGGACTATAAGTTATAGGTCTCTAGAACGGCCTGGACCAGGGTCACCCACTATAGAGTGAGTTATGAACCAGGATCTTTCTTAAGAGAGACTAGGAATGAGGTCACTCACCTGGACAGTAGAAACGTCGCTCACCATAATGTCACCTCCAATACACTCTGTATTTACTAAACATCCACTTTCTCACACACACACACACACACACACACACACACACACACACACACACACACACACACACACACACACACACACACACACACACACACACACACACACACACACGTTACATAGACATGCAGGTTAGTCTAGACACAGAGACAATTTAGCCCACAATGTTTACAAAATGAAGAGATGTATCCATATGTCACTCTGTAATTGAGCATACTTCGTTTAATCACATTTTCGTTTAATCATGGCGTTCTGTTTCTCTCACAGGGAGATGAGGTCCTGGCGTCGCCTAGCAACCGCCTAGCGACAACCACCTTTAGCCCAAACCGAGAATCTGGATCAAGAAATCCATATTTATTGCTTAACTATGAACGTTGACAGGGAAGGAAGCCCAGACTGTACGTGCATGGCTCTTTCCCAGGCCAGCACACCCAGTCTCTCTCTCTCAGTATTCCCAGTCTCTCTCTCCCACCCCCCAGACCAGAGTCCCATTAGCATAGCAGCGCTGCATTAGCATAGCGGACCGGGTATTAATATCTGCGTGCTAACAGAGGCTGGGATGCGGATCAGTGGTGGTGGTGGAGGAGGGTGGCGGGGGGGGGGGACCCCTCTGTTAGGTCCGGGGTGAACCCGTCATCTGGTGTAGTGCTGGGATTTAGCTCATCTGGCCCTCAGTGAGGACGCCAGTAAGAGTTTGACCACCAGCCGGACCCCTGGGACCAGATGGTGTCCTCACAGCGTCTCTGGCCCTCGCATTGTATATTTAATAGATAATCATCTTTGTGGTTTGTTATATTTAAACGTATTCTTTGTGTTTTTTTTAATAAAATGTATTATTGGAGAGTGGTTGTAAGTGGGTTTTTCTTTTGTTTGTTGTATTAAAGAAAGTAACATGAAGTTATATTATACATTAGTTATTATTATAGAGTTGTTATTATGATTCCATACACTGGTCTGAAAAGGGTTTATTCCTATTAAACATTAAGTTGTCACTTTCTGTTCTATTCGCATATTGTATGAAACGTTTTACATTAACGTTTACATTAAGGGCATTAAATAGACGCTTTTATGCAAAGTGACTTACAATAAGTACATTTGTCAGAAGAAGAGAATACAATATATATCGCTACAGTCGGTACAGTAAGGATGTTCATAGAACCAAGTGCCAAGCACTAACAATCACTAGGTTAACCCATTCCCTGTATACAACAGAGATAGTTAGGATAAGATGCTACACAATCTTAAGTACTATTTTTAAGTGCAAGGACGTACAACATACAATAAGTGTGAAGGAGGGGTGTGGAGGGGGGGGGGGGCTATGCAGAGTTTAGGGGTGAACTCTGAACAAGTGAGTCTTCAGTCTTTTACCTTCTCGCCTTGTACTTAGCTGCTGGGTCACCCTACATTTCCCACATGAGATCAATAGTTATAATTAGTTCATCTTATCTTTATTATACTATTCAAACACCAGAAAACCAATACAGCTGTTTAAATATTCCATACTCTACCCTTCACCGTCACAACCAGACATAAAACCACCAGAGTGCCAGTAAACCAAACCTCGGACCACGTAACAGAGACCGTGGATAGTTTGGTTCCTCCTATGTGGAGACACCAGGGTCTAGGCAGAGCACCGGTCTCTGGGTCCCTGGGTCCCTGGTGAAGGGGACAAGGTGGTGGAGATGACCCCGCCACAGACTTACCAGGGCATGGCTAACAGGATTATCTCCTCCATTCACCTCACATCTGTCGAGCAGCCCCAAGTTCGGAAAGATCAGGACACAGAGAAGAGTTAGGATCATTAAAGTATGACGCCACTGTGTGTACACACACGCGCTCATGAATAGAGTGAGTCTGAGGGATCCTGCGTGGATAATCTGCCCTCATTGTTGGGGTCGGCTGAGCTCTCTAGGACCGCTGCATGTAGGCTAAGCCTCTACTGGGGGAAACTAAGGCCACTGGTTAGGACAGGGGCCTGATAAAGAAATACAAAGTAACAGGAAGAACAGTGTTATGATTAGGCCTGCAATATTACCTTATCCACTGAGGATACGATTAGGCTGATACTAATTATTAACTATTTATCATGTATGAACTTTACAATACAAGTGCTTCATATCAAAACAGGAACATAAAATAAACAGTAAGATCAAATCAACACAAGATGATAATATTCCCTATGTGTGACGGATCAAATACTATTATTATTACATAAGTGCTTTGTTTCAAAACACGAACATGATGACAGAAAAGAAGCAGATGTCATCATTTCTCATGCCAGCCCCTGTTCCTCAGAAATGACGAATCAAAGATGTTTTGTATGTCGGACACTTATGAGGAAATCTGATTGTGGTCGTACCTGTTTGGGTGTGGAACCGGTACTGAGACACTGTAAGACGGGACAGGTACCAGCAGGCAGGCCCAGGCAAGCTTAGAGATAGACTCAAAATAACAAAAATTGCGAAATTGAAATGGAAAAATATGTTACTCCATTACTGGAACGATACAGGAAGGAAAACAATAAATGCACCATTATGGAAAAAAATGCACACACCCAAAGAAACCTGACAAAAACAAACCTGACACACACACACAAACAAACAAATACAAACCTGACACACACACACACACACACACAGATCCAATCACCATCAGGAAGTTCTCTGTAAACCTTTCCCCCATATTAATATCAGATTGGGTGTCAGTCATGACTGAATATTGAATCCTGGCCATATTTACTGTCAGTGCTCTTCTCTTTTTCTTTTCTTCGCTTTGTTACCCGTGGACCACCCGTAGTTATCCGTCATCTGACTCGTGGACTCTACTGTATGGGTAGAGTCGACTTGGTCACCATCAACCGTATCCATTTCACTGAAAAGCTGCATTTCCTGTAATTTGAGCTCCTAAAAAAAGAATCAAACGTCTTTAGGAGCCTGCTTTACACACCAGGTGAAGAGAGACTGTTGAAGCCTCCTGCCAGGCAACTTTCACTCGGCTTTCGTCTGAAACCTCTTGCAGAGCTTGCTGAGGTTTGGGAGAGAAGAGTTCGGAAGGAAGATACGAGGAGGACACAGGATCTGGTATTAAGTCGTCTTTATTGATGGTGTGAGACATGCCAGATCTCTGTACAGTGGATGGTGGGATAGCTCTATGGACACAGTAACCAAATCAGATGGGAACGACCTCTGACCTTCCACGGGGTCATGCGCTACACACATACACCCCCCCTCCTCCTCCCCAGTGCATCGCCATAACAACATCCTATTTCTAGCCATGGTGTCCCTCGTCGTCCCGTCACAAATAAACAGGTGTTTGTGCTGAACTCAGGAGCAAGGACACAGTACACTTGTGTGTGTGTGTGTGTGTGTGTGTGTGGGGGGGGGGGGGGGGGGGGGCTGTTATTTACACAAACTCATACACAACGAATAAATAAATAAATACCCTTCCACTAACAAAGGGCTCTCCAGTCCCCACTATGGGCGACAGCCAGGGCAGTAGGCCTACATTCCATTTTTCAGAGTAACAAATGCTTGTTGTCGTCATGGAAACACTAGTAAGTCGAGGCAGCCAATCAGGGGCCGGGGACAGTCACGGATCGAACGCGGTGTTTTCGGATTTGCGGAAACACGACAAACACGTTCAAGTCATCAATCATCACCAGTGTCCGAAAATAACCGTGGACCTCCTGCGATGACTCAATGTTTCACAGTTCCAGAGAGAGAACTGATTCAGAATCCGATTGAGGCGATTCAACAGCGCAGACGTCGTCAGGTTTAAACAATAGCAGGAGAGGTTGGGAGGAGCAAACTGTTTATCTCTACATTTGAGAGTCTGCAATCCTTCCTGTATTCCACCAAGTCTATTATGATTGATTATTAGGCTCATGTTGACAAAGGCCTCCATCTCAGATGTGTAGTATTTTTATTTATGTATTATTTTGTCTAAATCCCAAACACAGCACCCTCAAGTGTGATAAAGATGGTTATTTTACTTTTTTTTTTTACTTTTTTCTTTTCTCACTAACTAGGACAGGTCTTCAAAGTGCAGTAAGAGGTAACTCCAAAGTCAAATTAAATTAGTAACTAACTAGTACATTACAATTCCTGCGCCTGAGATAAGAGCAGGGCAGGCATAATGTCAAAGACTGGAAGCGAACACCAACACCAACCGAAGAAACAGCGCCATCTGTGGTCAAATGTGGTAGTGCGACGGTCTGAAATTGGGGCCAATAGGCTATATGCACACAATAATTCCGCATTGGTTCTCAGAATGCTTCTACAAATCCGGTTCCGGCGTTTTACCGATTTCTGCGACCCACCGAAAAGTGTGATCCGAGGCGGCGCTGTTTTTAAACATGCACAAGTTTGTAGCGTAGAAAGGCATGAAGTCGTGCGGAAACATGCACAAGCTTAAAACGTAACATGTGTATCGTCATCCGGTTTTTTTGCCCGGTTTTGTGAAACCGGGCAAAAAGCAATAGCATGTTGATCCATAGTGGGTATGGGTCTGTAAAATGCTAATCAAATCAAATCAGGGTGTCGATGATGATACAAATGTTACGTTTTAAGCTCGTGCATGTTTCCGCACGTGAACGACTTGCCTGTCTACGCTTCAAACTCGTGCAGGGGGTCGCAGAATTCAGTGTAACACCGGAACTGGATTTGTAGACGCATTCTGAGACCAATGCGTAAGTGTTGCGTGCATAGATTGATTAATTGTCACGTATGTTACCATTCCATAAAAGCACTAGCAAATGCCATCACTGGAAACGTTTTAAGTTGGAAATAGTCATTCTGATATCCTGTATGTATTTGCTAGGGCTTCCGTGTGTTTTGCTTTGTAGTGTTTTTAAATGTTTACAATGACAATTCAAACACAGGCGTCATTTGGAACCTGGTGTTGGTGAGGACGTCGGTACCACAATTGAACAGGTTTGTCTACTCTTGTGGTTGCTTATTTACAAATAAGTATTTCCCTCACTTCACAATCACCTGAAAGGTCTACATGTGCAAATGTTGTCTTCTCTTTGTTCGACAGGAATGTCTCCGTTGACTCGCTGAACAGCTGTTTAAACACCAAAGTCACAAGGTTTACATATAGTGCGCTTGAAACCATAAGGTCTCTCTCCAAGGAACATAAAATACACTATTTACAGGGGGGCAGTGTTCCCCCCTGGCGTCTCCGGGTGTTCAATTATGTGGCCGATCCAAACACAACTATTGAGACCAAATCACACACCGCAACTGATATCGGATATCAGGGCAAGGTGTTTCGGGGTTACTCTGTGAGGCGCCACAGAGTAACGGGGCATATTGGGTGACGGCTGGAGAGAGAATAGAAGTCACTTAGAGTGCCAATACTAACTAAAGTTGCCTGTACAAAATAAGCAAACATTTACACACAAACTCACAGGACCAAAAATGTTTTCTGAAGTAAAGTATAGAAATCCAGGCCAACAGTGTTAAAGGTCCCATGACATGCCACCAGGTGTGAGTGTGATTAGCCGTTACAAGCCGTTTTGGAAATCTGCCCCTTATGACATCACAAGTGGTCCTGTCCACTTAGATGTGTGCTGGATAGATCAGTCTACCAGCCTACCCAGTGGACTGTAGCAAAAGTTGCTCATCACACATCTAGGTGGACACGCCCACCTGTGATGTCATAAGGGGCAGATTTCCAAAACGGCTTGTAACAGCTAATCACACCACACTTGGTGTGGTGTTAAGAAGCAGAAGGACATTTAAGGTTTTTTTTCCTCTTTTAGAGAGTGCATTAAGTCAACGGTGTTGTAATGACATATTCAAACATCACGATAGGACACAGGTATGCTCAAAACACGATGTTTCATGCATGCCGTCCTCAGACCCCTGTGGTCATGGATCTGTGTCTCTGTACACTCTGCGTTGGTGGAGATCCCAAAAATAAATTAAACATTCCAGAGAGTTCCCTGAATTTATAAAAATACAAAAAGAAAGATGAGTGGTATCTTACCTTCGTCAGTTAACAAAAGGGTGTACACATTATAGGACATCCTGCCCCGTTTACATTTTGTTGATATTTTCCGAACTTTTTGGCAATTTCATTAACAAACTAGATTTGACACATTTTCAAGAACCCAGTAGTTCAAACTATTGATCCGATATTCAGATAAGGCGTCCATTCTCCAATGTGCAAATTAATAACATTAAATTTAAAACAAACAAATCGTAAAACAAAAACTTAAAAGAAAATCACATGGTGTAAAAGATGTTCTCTGATTGGCTTGGGAGCATTAGCAGGAGCACCCGCCCTCGGTAGTAACCTGCTCCTGTGGTTTGTCCAACTTGATGTCAATCACTGAGGAAAAACGTTAAGGAATGACTCGAGCAGGGAAGACATATTAGAAAGCAAACATTGATTAAGCAAAATGCTTATTTAAAAAAAACCCATCTTCTTAAACACCAATTTTAAAACATAACAACCCTGACAAATTACACTTTATACTACATTATATATTGTAATGTGACGTTTACGCCACTAGAGGACGCCACAGCACATAACAAACTACAATGTCTAACCTCCCAACTCCACCACAGCCAGGAAGACAGTCAGTTCACGTGTGTGCGGTGCGCGTGCGTACGTGATAATTTTAGAGATAATTTTAATTCAGAGCCAAGCTTATTAATGAGCAGACCTTAGTCTTCTACACCGCTGGTGGTTCTACAGCATCCACAACGTTCTCAGAGACAAAGAGAAGAGAGTCTTCCTGCCCGAGTGACATCATAGTCCTTCATAAGATGAGCACTACTGCTGAACTGACTGAATTCGCCACAGAAATGGGGGGACTCAACACACTCACACTGTGTGTGTGTGTGTGTGTGTGTGTGTGTGTGATATTGTATGACCGTGCGTGTGTGTGTCCCAACTAAAGAAGTCAGCGCCGCATAGCGCAGACCGCATCAGCACCAATGGTCGCATTCTAAAAGTCGTTCTACGGCAATTTACGCTCACCTTCGCTTTCAGCATTTATTCCTCAAACACAGTAAACCAGAAAGGAAGAGTGGAGTGCTCTGGAGATTTAGCGTCGCCGTCGTTTGACAAACGTCTGAGGGCTTTGATCGGCCCGATTTTTCACATCGCCATGACGGTTGCCGGAGCAGCTCAGCCGTCTCAATCTCACCGCTAACTGCCGCAGCTCGCCCCCTCCAGGGTATCATAGTGAACGAGCAAGAGGAGGCGGTGTTGGAACGCAGCCGGTGTCTCTGCACCAGACCTTGACACCCGCCGTCAATCACCCTGACCCTACCGCCTGCCCCCTCGTCAATACAGTGCAATTACCATCCCTTCTCTCACAAAATATTACCAAGAAGCCTTTGGGGCCAGTGGACCTGCAGAGTAAACACTATCAACACTAAACGTCCCGGTGCTAAAGCCCGTGTCCTCAGGCTAGCCGGCTTCTAGCTAACCTTCTGTGTGCGGGAATCTGTCCCGGTTTGACCTTTGCCCTTTACGGAGATGGCGCCATATCCGTGGTTTGTGAGGGGAGGGGGCGGGGTGTCTGGCCAGCGAGGGGGCCCAGCTGCCGTTACAGAGGGGTCGATACCCGGGGCAGGAACCAATAGGAACACTGCAGCGTCGGCAGGGCCAGAACCACCCCAAGGTGCTGTCGCCTGTCGCATCCATCACCAGGGTTACGGCGTCATAAATGCTCCCCGCCTGGCCTCCCGGAGACCCGCCCCCGTCCTTCACACAGACGGGCGCGGCGCTACGAGGTGCAGGGCATGACTTTGAAACACAAAAAAATAAAACAACTTTTTGGTTAAAGTAAGATCTCCTGAAGGGTGTCCTGAAGGCTCGTCCTACACTGATGCTCTATAGAAATAGAGCTTTCATTTGTGTTGTGAATTGATCCTGCTGTCACGGGGACGCGCCACTTCCATCAACATTTAAGGAGGATTCAGATGCAAGGCGTTGAGCTAATTAGCCGTAATGTGGGCTCAGAGGAATCATACTGCCATAGTAAAACCCCAAAGCTGTCACGGTCGGGCTATCGAGCTCTGAGACGCGCCTACGCTAATGCCCTGACAAGGTCCAGCACTCATAGATTAGAGAAACCAATCAATAGCTGTTAGCGGTGTCAAACCAGCCGTCCTCAGACTGAACCCAGGTCAGCAATAGCTACGCTATGCTACAGGTCCACATGTCTCCAGGGAGAGGGGGCCAATTGAACCATTTCCAACATTTAGGCAGAGGAAGCCTGTCAAAATGATTGGATCCATACCCGAGTCTCACAAAATGGACGTGTTGTGTTGCTCGGTTTAGGCAGTGGTGCCATCCTCTTCCTCTTCCCTGTGAGCGCAGTGTTAGTTCTCTAAATATTTGACCACCCCAGCACGCCACTCGTGCCTCTCCTTCCCCTACGCATCGTCTCGGCCCTGTCGCCCACAGTGACTGCACGCGCAGAAGAAGCAGCGTGTGTCTTTGAATCATCAGGCAGTTGGTTTGTAGAAACCTTGCAGTACTTTTGCAATCCTACTCAATATTTATTTTCTACAAAAAAAAAAAAAATGCACCGTCACATGCCGACCACCTCAGCCAGCTCTGCAGTCCCGTCGTGCCCCAGGATGACCACCAGAGGGCCGGAGCACCAGAGGACTTAAGGCCTCGTGGAGAAGGGCCCTCACGCAGAGAGTGTCTGAAGAAGGCAGACGTGTTCAGAGAACATCCTCAACCAAACAGTGAAGAGGATGATGGGGCCAGCATCAGGACAGACTGTCAGAAGTCATCGTGACATGGGGGCACTAATGAGGGGTGGTTATGTGCACACAGCGACAGGAAAGACAGTTTCATAAACCAGCCTCGTTTCCATAGAGACGGTGGTCTTGGCTGACAGGAGTATAAAAGATCTGTCGCGTTTTTTCCAGAGGTGCAGTCAGAAGCTTAATTAAAGAGGGATTTAAACATTGTATAAATCCTTGTTGTTTGTACAAACAGATCACACATAAAGGAACATGGCAACAGTCCTTATACGCCTCAAATTGAGGCGTATTATATAAATGGATCAGAAGACAGATCCGAAGTGATAAACTAGTTTAACACAGAACATGTGGAGTGATTGTGATTGTGTAATTAATATTCTATGTTTGCATGAAACTCAAATAAAATATCATATAATAATTTGAATCAAAGTGAAACGTCCAGACATAAAGTCTTTCAGTAGTCCTACATGCAAGAACACAAGAAAATGATAAAAGGCTATTCTCTAGCTAGGCTATAAGCTAAGCCATTGGGAACCAGTGTTAGCATTGTTCTGTTCTTTAAAACGCTCCACTGCTTATCAATACTGCCCACATTAACAGCACCCGGAGGTTCTGTGTGTTCCATCAACATCAGACGATGGTAGGGATGTATCTCTTCAACATTAGCGTGTGCTAATGGGGTATGACCAGGGCATTAGTCAAAGGATACTTCCCTCTTTGCTGGTCTCCTGCATACTCTCCATCCCAGGAAGAGCTGCGGCCACACGCCGGAACAGCTGCAGGACAGACAGAGAATGAGGTTGCTTTCACACATGAAATCCAACCCCTCCAAGACTCCCACCTGTAGACGTCAGTACATGGACTGTGTTCGGTGCGTCATCAGTATTCGATAATGGAGAAGGAAGCTCACTGAATGCACGTTTAAGAGGTAAAAAAATAGGCTATTAGCGCTTGTTAACGACAGTGACGAGGTGAAAACGGTGAGCTCTGAATGGGATGACTCATCCACACACACACACACACACACACACACACACCAGTGTGGCAGAGCTTTCCCGAGCAACACCGTCTCTTTGTTCTTCATCCTGTTGTTTAGCCTCCCTCCTCCTCCCCCTCCTCGCGTTTTGACCATTTTAAAGCGCGTTGAAGAAAAGAGCCGTCTGTGTTTGTCTGGCCGCCAACCGCCGGGCAGAATCACCACGGCCGCATTGACAGACACGCCTTCCTCTGAGCAGCTCGCGCCCTCGCTCATCGTCAGATTAACACAAAGATCCCGAATTAAGAGTGCCAACGCCCTGCTTTCATCAAGAGCCTCGGATAAAAGCCTCGGCTGAATGCGCAGCCCTCTGCCTCGTGTTATTCCAGTCATCATTGTGAATGAATAAACATTGACTGGGGATTTAACTTGTTGTAAACACACACTGAGAACAAGGTTGTAAACACACACTGAAAACCCATGGAACGGTCCAACGGGGCCCCGGTATGCTCTTTTAAGGGCCTTAAAACCAATCTCTCTTCCTCTCCTCGTAGCGAGAAGCCCACACAGAATACCAATCGCTTGTTGGAGGGCGTTTGTGTTTGTGGATCCCGGTAATAACAGCGGCTCTGACGCTAGCTCTGACTCACTGATCCACAGGCTGCCCGCGGCACAAGCCAAGATATCTGCCATCTGACTGTGGGCTAGCTACGTTAAGTAGCCATGTAGCTGTGCCGCGGGCCTCCACGTCCCCAGTGTATCCTTAGCCGTCGCCTGAGGTTCAGTGCACCTCTCCTCCCAACGGATAAAACTCAGACGTCAGGGCGGAGGAAGGCCCTCTTCGTCTTCCCTGCAACGTTGTCTTTTTTTTTTTTTTTTTTTTTTATTGGTTTATTTGGATGGGACAATGCACATTAATGGACATATAAAAACATGTAAATGTGCCGGATTGTAGCAGCTAATGCTAGTTTCCATCCGGAGTCCCAAAACATAAAAACAGTACACAGTGTCAGAACAACAACAACAACATAGTATTATAAAAAACATAATGCAGACAACAACACACAACTTTAACGAAATAAAACATTGACATTTTGACAACACTTCCAATGACCGGGGGACCAAATGAGTTTCTGAGAGATAAAGTGCAAAAGCGCCAAGGTGACAAGTGCTAAGTGTGTGTCTGGTTGTGTCTGGTTCCTCTATGACGGACTAGCGGAAGAGGTTGGCGTATATTAATGTTTGTGTGTACGACACGTCGTCTTCCCACTATCAATCCGCAGATCTTCTTGGCAGACTCTCAGACGTAGGAACGATAAATACTGACACCAGCATGGAGACCCACAGTCTACCTATGGCGGATATTGCCGCAGAAGAATACTTTAGACTCAACACTGTCTTAATGCTCGGCTAGACTAACGTTAAGATTCTAATGCTAGGCTAAAACTGGTCTCCTGAGGCTAGGCTATGCTAATGCTAGTCAGCTAGCGCTGGGCAAAGATAAAGCTAGGCTAACGCTAGACTGCCAATGCTTTGCTGGGCTCACACTAGCCTGCTAATGTTAGGCCAGGCTAACGCTAGCCTGCTGAGGATATGCTAGGCTAACGCCGGCCAACCGACCTGCTTGACGTTGTAGCCGGTCTTGGCGCTGGTCTCGATGAACATGACGCTCAGCTCCTTGGCGCGCTGCTCCCCCTCCTCGATCGTGATTTGCCTGCAGAGTAAAAATTATCAAATTACTGAACACACACACCACTAGAAGAGGAAATTAATTAACATACCACCAGAAGAAAACAAGTCATATCACAGGAGAATACCACTGGAGTAGCAAGCAAGGGTGTTTGACTCCCAGCCTAAAAAGGTATTTGGTAAGATCAAGCTTACCAAAAGGTATTTGGTAAGCTTGATTGTGCTCGATCACTGTCTTACCCCTACCTGCTCTCTGATGACATGTATCTGGAGTCACTGTCTAACCCCTACCTGCTCTCTGATGACATGTATCTGGAGTCACTGTCTAACCCCTACCTGCTCTTTGATGACATGTATCTGGAGTCACTGTCTAACCCCTACCTGGTCTCTGATGACATGTATCTGGAGTCACTGTCTAACCCCTACCTGCTCTTTGATGACATGTATCTGGAGTCACTGTCTAACCCCTACCTGGTCTCTGATCACATGTATCTAGAGTCACTGTTTGTCACTTTGGACAAAGGCGTCTGAAATGACTCAAAGTATTGAATAGTAAGTCACGTTGATTTACTTACAAAGAAACCTCTCTAAATTGTAATTGTACGACACGATTATGTGTGTCAAAATGATCCTCTGGAGCCTTCACAGATGAATGTCCTTTATTAAAAGTTTACACATTCAGATGTACCCACCAACACCAGACCTAATTAGCATTAGAGTGTTTAAACAAATTGAATTGAATTTTAATCTGCAAGCAAATTCATTCCATTCCATTAGCACAACGTTTTAATGAAGTCTGCTTGTTTTGTGGTTCTTTGAGACAAACACTGGAACGCAGCAACAAGGTGCGTGTGAACCGTCGTCATTTAGGGGATGAGCTCAATGTTTACAGGGTGAGGGGGACGTGGAAGGTACAGGGTGAGGACATGTTGGAGTGGTAGAACCTTCATCGATGGGTCTTTCTGGTCGAGGGAAACAACCACAGAAAATGACCTGGAGCCAAACCACCATATTAAATACATATCTATATATAGGAGCATTATAATACAGGCATTCAGTCAATTCAGTCAAAGCAATTAGTCTGACTCACTAACAAGCTCTATTTTTATTGGAATCACCGGTTTAAGAGCAGTGATGACATCACCGGTTTAAGAGCCGTGATGACATCACCGGTTTCAGAGCCGTGATGACATCACCAGTTTCAGAGCCGTGATGACATCACCGGTTTTAGAGCCGTGACGACATCACCGGTTTCAGAGCCGTGATGTCATCAGGCCGCGGGCTTCGCTGCTCTCAAGACAGAGCGGAGGTGAGCCGTGTCCATCATCCCCTCACTCATCACACTGTTACTCCATGAAGGCCGTAAGAGCTCTTTCATCAGGGCTGGTCAGATATTCCGTCCGTCTGTCTAGTGAAGCCTGACATTACAGAAAGGAACAGTGGTGATCAAAAACAGTGGGATCCAGAAAGAACAGCAGGATCCAGAAGGAACAGCAGGCCTTTGTTCCAGGGAGAGAGAGCGAGAGAGAACGAGAGCTCTACAGCATCTACACTCTGACACCTGATGCTGCTGTGCTCCAGGGCTGAGGGACTCACTCCCCCGGCTTATTCATCACCCACCAGGCCAACACACACACACACACACACACACACACACACACACACACACACACACACACACACACACACACACACACACACACACACACACACACACACACACACACACACACACACACACACACACACCTCCCTCTCACCCTGCAGCTATATAATACACCATGAGTCTAGACAGTGTCTAGGATTCAGGCCCACTATCACCATGTAACATCGCTGGTTTGTGCTCGCTGTGACACAGACATCCAGTTTCCGTATTGTGCTCACAAAGAATTGTTAGTCCCACTATCTCCATCACTGAGAAGGCTCCTTTCTGGCAGTGAGCAGTTACCGGTTGCCATGGCTACCAACAGATTCTAAACTCGACGCAGCCAGTGGGAGAACACGGACGGACTTTGATTCCAGCCAACACAAGAGTTGCCTGTCCTTCATGTGTGTTTGGGTTCGATTCGATGTGTCCCTGAGCAAGATGCCCTCAAATAACCCCTACCTGTCCATGAATTTAATGCATTTAATCTGTATTCGCTTTGAGTTTGGATAAAAGCATTTGCTCAACAGTGTTTCATGTTTCAGTTAACTGTTGATAGTTAACTGAATAGCATGAGTCATGACCTATGTATATGCAGGGCATCATGTACATGTCTGATAGCAGTAGAAGCTAACTGTTGAATTGCATGCATCATATACATGTCTGCTAGCATTGGAGCTAAATGTTGAATAGCATGCATCATGTACATGTCTGCTAGCATTGGAGCTAACTGTTGAATAGCATGCATCATGTACATGTCTGCTAGCATTGGAGCTAACTGTTGAATAGCATGCATCATGTACATGTCTGCTAGCATTGGAGCTAACTGTTGAATAGCATGCATCATGTACATGTCTGCTAGCAGTGGAGCTAACTGTTGAATAGCATGCATCGTGTTGCTGTAAAATAGCTCTTTGAGCTCAGTCTTTTTCCCCTGAATAAACACATCTATATAGGTACACGTCTGCTAGGAGTAGAAGCTAACTGTTGAATAGCATGCATCATGTACATGTCTTCTAGCAGTGGAGCTAACTGTTGAACAGCATGTGTCATCTTCTAGCAGTGGAATCTGAATAGCATGTGTCTGCGAGCAGCGGGCAGCAACACCACATTATCTTTGGACAGGTTTTCGATGGTTCTGACAGCGCCGTCAGGCACACAAAACCCATCAACAAAGGACATGAAAGAACAACTAAACGCTGTGCTCTGCTCGTCCCCTACACTACACACAGCCTCTGTTCCTCGTAGAGACAGAGAACTGCTTCTCAGAGTTCATAAATTAATCATCCATTATTTACAGTTTCTAACCCGGTCCCCAGAATGCCCAAGCAGTTACAAGACGATCAGTTAAATCTCTAGAAACTGATTAAATACAAAACACTGAAGAAGGATTCAATATATATACATAAAATATGTAGGCTCATTGGTAGGCCGCCACAAAACTGTTTTCCCCTCTACCTCATCAATGTTAAAGGTCCCATGACATGCCACCAGGTGTGGTGTGATTAGCCGCTACAAGCCGTTTTGAAAATCTGTCTGTTATGACATCACAAGTGGGAGTGTCCACCTAGATGTTCGCTGGATAGATCAGTCTACAAGCCTACCCAGTGGACTGTAGCAAACGTTGCACATCTCTCCGTCACACATCTCTCCGTCACACATCTAGGTGGACACGCCCACTTGTGATGTCATAACAGACAGATTCTCAAAATGGCTTGTAATGGCTAATCACACCACACCTGGTGGCATGTCATGGGACCTTTAAAGGTCTCAGGGGAAGGAGACTGCTATCAGTTTAATGGCACACGTTAGCCTCAGCTGGTGGCCAAGGAAACTGTAACCAGGAAGAAACCGAATTGAACAAAGTAAAACCAAGCAACATCTAAAAAAAATGGACATGAGCCAAGCCGGGTATCGAACCCTGGTCTCTTGGGCCGGCAGTCCCTAGTGTATTACGGTTTCAAATGATCTGTAGCGGTTACTATGGAGATGATGGGGATTTGATCATAAGCACAGCTCTTTGTGTCTACATCCTGCTCCTCGCCCATCTTTGTTCATTCATTCATTCCACCCCATTCTGATTGTCTCTATTGAACGGTGCTATACATAGCCAACTGTATCTGAGCTTGTCATCTGTGTACATAATGACAGACGGACAGGGAAACTATACAACTCATAAAAGACCACATAGCGTCCAACATATTAAATACAGTCAGGATGTCAAACCGCCTACACAGCTTGGCATTAAAGCCACCCTATAACCAAGTCTTCTTACGCAATGCCTAACCAAGTCTTATCTGCTGTTCTGGCCATCTGGGAACGTCATTAGAACTCTTCCTGCCTCTCAACCAATCAAACAGTCATTGGTCAGAACACAACCAATGAGGGTGTAGGCAGCAATGAAGCCCAAAGCACCTGGTTGGTTAAGAAGCAGTAGAAGGCAGGGAGTGTCCGATGGGCTTCTACCTGGAGGTTAACGGTAGAGTCGTGTTCTGAGGAGGAAGTCCCTGCGGAGCCAGGTTGTGATTGGTTGTGTTGTGAATAGAAAGAATGAAGGACTCGCATGTAGGGAACCGCTGTGGCCCAACATTGCTCCGGGCTTACAGTCACGGTTCAGGAAGGAAAAAAAGTTTCTAGAATGTTCCCCTGGAAAACCCTGACACACAGAGGTCCTGCAACAGGCGCATGTTTCAGGAACGTTGGTTTCAGGTACATTTTCGGTTTGAACTAGTAGCACCATCACCTCTGTGGTCACTGGCCCCTACAAGCCGTTTCCAAATCAACACTGTGGTGACATCACAAGTGGGCGTGTCCACCCAGATGTATGTAGGCTAGATTGCTAGGCCAGGTGCTACAGTCCACTCCATTAAATCAATTCCAATCCATACCTTCCACTGCACTGCATGCCCAGAACGACCTTACGAGAAGACTTATTTTTGAGTGTAAAGTGTCATAAATAACAAAGGACATTTTGAGGGGCAGAATTGAACCCCCGTTTGGTCCAGAGGGTCGATCGTGAATCACATCCCTGACAAATCCCCTGGATGTGGGGGGATTACCCACGGCTGGCTGATCTTAATACACTTGGGTTAAACACTTCGGCTCGATAGAAAGCGGCTGGGCGCGCAACTTCCTCTTCCTGTTTGACCAGGAAGTGAACCGAACTGTAGACAAAGCAGTGAGGATCAAAGTGTCTTAAAGAAGTGACATCACGTTAAGTTCGAACCAAAGTAAGTGCCATCCCAAGTACGAGCCATTAGAAGTGACATCATGATAGGGAATCAGATTGACTCAAACTAACTGCAGTAACACAGAGATGGTGATGTTGCTACCGGCTCATATTCGTTTTTGGTTACCCTTTAACCTTCAGTTGGGAATATGTGCTTAAAATGATTGACAAGTGCCCCAGGTCACTAAAACCATGACCTCACATAAATTACCGAAATTGCAAAAATGTTCAATCATAATTTGAGTCACAACTTGTTTCCCATTCATGATTATTCTTTACTCAAGTAAAACTTTTGAACCTATTCCTGAAATCATATTTGAACAGACAAATTAATCTAATTAGGACTGTGTAGACTTTAACACTAGAACTTCAAAATCATGTGTAGAATAGAAGAAGTTTTATATTTGTGCAAGGAAACCTTCGCAGCCTCCAGCCATAAAAAGACGGAGCCACAAAGACACTGGTAACTCGTAGTGTTGACCGGTACGAACCTCTTATCCGCCAGATCCGTCTTATTGCCCACCAGCATGATGATGACATCACTTCCTCTCTCTGTTCTGACATCATCGATCCATTTGGACGTCTGCTGGAACGAGTTTACATCTGTTGAGGGGGAGCAGCGACAAAACACAATCAAATAACCCGGCCCACTCCAGCAATTAAGCTGCGCCATTAACCGGCATCAAGGCTCCCTGCTGCCGTATACTTTATATAAAACGAGAGCACTTTGGTGGAGCAGAGTTAACCAGAGCAGTTTGCCTCCATGCATGTCCCTGTAATCCGTTATTGTAGCAATCTGATCAAACAGAGAGGGGGGAAATGGGATTAGAAGTATTAATCTTGTTTAACTCAAGGATCCGACATCCTAAATACTTCAAATGTTCAACAGCAGATGAAACACGAGTGTGTATCTACAGGAGACAGAGTATCGTAGTATTGTGTTTCTCTTTGTGGAGCCCAGGGGCATCTCCGACCTGATTAAGTATGCAGGTTTATAACGGGTGAAAGGGCAGATTACCCTGGACAGGATATGTTTAATAACAACGATCATCATTGTATGAAAAGATAGAAAGTATGTCCACGAGTTAAATGTTATTATAAAAGTGTAAAGAGATCTAGGAAGCAGGGTAAACTGTGAAACTCAAATCTAAATGATAAGTGTTTATGTTATTGCTAATCTGTGTAAGACATTGTTGAGGATTTCTGTGAAATATGAGTGGAAGTGTGTGATCTCATAAAAAAAACAGAAAACAGGATCAATAGTCATAATCCGCCTCCTGTTCTCAGAGGACCACCACAATGGCTCATATAATCTTAACTTTATAAACTGTAGATTGTACTGTATACACTGGGCACAATATGGTATACACTGTACTTTAAAGACTAGTAGTAGTAGTATTAGTAGTAGTAGTATAGGATTAGTAGTAGTAGTAATAGTATCAGTACTTCTGATGTCGTAGACCACCATGGCAACAGTAGAGTCCCTGATGTAGAGGTGTGTGTATTGTATTAGTAGTATAGTATTAGTATCAGTAGTACTCGTGATGTTGTAGACGACCACGGCCACAGTAGCGTCCCTGATGTAGAGGTCTATGTATTGTTATAGTATTAGTAGTATTATATTAGTAGTAGTATAGTAGTAGTACTTGTGATGTCGTAGATGACCACGGCCACAGTAGAGTCCCTGATGTAGAGGTCTATGTATTGTTATAGTATTAGTAGTATTGTATTAGTAGTAGTATAGTAGTAGTACTTGTGATGTCGTAGACCACCACGGCCACAGTAGAGTCCCTGATGTAGCTCGGGATCAGACTCCTGAACCGCTCCTGACCCGCCGTGTCCCACAGCTGCAGCCGCACCTGAAAATACACAGTACTTTGACTACTACAGTAGTACTATCAGAACCATAGTAGTACTCACACAGAACTATCAGTATTCTAGAAAACCTCAAACAAGACTATCAGTACTCACACAGTACTTTCAGCACTCTAGTAGTTCTCTGTTTTCTCAATACTCACAACATTATCTCTACTCTGAAGGTTCTCAAACAGTAATATCAATACTCTTATCTCTTATCTCAGTCCTTTTGAAGCAGTCTCACAATACACTCCATCAGCACTCTGGAAGTATGTATGTACTTATTAATCGCACAGAAGTACCACATCAGTATTTACAGCAACCAAATATGTTTGACAGTACAGACGTTTCCTATCCTTAGCTGCTAAACTTCTGCATTGTTCAGATAACGTTCATCAAGCCTTATAGATGTCTGACCAAACTGAGAGACCACACACACACACACACACACACACACACACACACACACACACACACACACACACACACACACACACGCGCGCGCACGGGAGTCGACCCGCTGACAGGCCGAGGTCATGCTGTCGAACGTGAACATTCTTCCACGAAACAAACAGCCGTGCACGTGTCTGTGATTGTATAAATCTCCATAATCCCAGACGGGCGCTGGCCTGCTGAGTGACTGCACTCCCAGCAGTCCACCGCTCAGCCTGCACTGCGCTCTAACGAGCACAACAGAGGGGAACGGTGCACTGTGAACCCGCTGAGCCTCCATACTTTAGATTGGTATCATTTCCTTCCCCATCGCGCGTTGAGAGAGAGAGAGAGAGAGAGAGAGAGAGAGAGAGAGAGAGAGAGAGAGAGAGAGAGAGAGAGAGAGAGAGACACAGAGACAGAGAGAGTGAATGAATGAATGAATGAAAACTTTATTGAACAACAATTAACAAAAGTGTTCAAAAGGATAAAAAAACACAATAAAGCCCAAAGGCTTGTTTCCATTGTGGTCCTTTAGATAATAGAGAGAGAGAGAGATACAGTGAGAAAGAGGGAGAAAGAGAGAGAGAGACTGCTTTGTTTATCTTCCATGTCAATAAAGCTCTTTCCAATTTAACTGAGAGACAGAAAGACAAAGAATAAAAGAGGGACGGTGAGCAAGAGAGAGACGGACAGAGAGAGAGACATTGTTTTTCAGGTTGTTTCCTGCCTCACCGTCCGGTCTTCCAGGTACATCGTTTTTGACAGGAAGTCGATTCCGATCGTGGCCTGAGATAATAAGAGAATGGAGAACATGGTGAATATAAACAATCACACAAAAGCACATCAAATTAATACTATAATAAGACAGTTGCAAAAAATCTGTATAAATAACGGTGCAGATAAATGTTTGGTAATACTACACCAGTGACAGTATTTATCACACAGGCTCAGTAATACCGAGTGTACTACAGTAATATTGCAGTTCTTGTGTTTTTTGACCTGCCAGGACTGAAGTGCCTGAGGCAGGCGTGTTTAAATATAGAACACCACACAGAGACCTACACACGGAGAGATTAGGTGCGGAGTGAATAATTCATGCTGTGTTAAAATATTAAGCACCTCCCATGGTTAGAGAAACAGAACCAGGCTCCACGGACGTTGTGTTTGCTTAACAGTGCTGGAGAATGTTATGGAGATCTGAGGTGTATAGAAATCCTTTTTAAATCACTTTAGGTTCTCAAAGTGTTGAGGAATTCAACTCAGAGTTCAGCTGAATAATGTTAAATAACATTTATTGTCTCCAATACGGGGAATGTATAGCATGGTGGCATGTTTGTGTGGTGGCATGTTTGTGTGATGGCTAGCCGGTTCCATTCCATCTCAATTCACTGCAGCTTTTTTGGAGAAAAGCGACTGCTCAATGAGGAAATGTTAGTGGTGTAATATATTGGGGGAAGCAGGTTTCAACGTTTCAGGTTTCTCACTGCCCCGACCACAGTCCCAGCCTCGGAGGGATTCCCAGGCCGGCTTCAGAAGACTCTCCCTAACCCTGAGCACTCAGACGAGGACAAAACCTCCCAAACCACAAGGAAAAAACCTGAAGAGGGAACACCATCTAACCAGATCTCAACTGGCATAAAGGAGGGGTTCTGAGAACCACCATTTTGAGTTGATAGACACTGAAAATATGAAACTACAAAACATTCATAAATTATAAAGAAAAACAGCTGAGTTGAATATCATAGCATCTCATCTCATCTGGACTGTCCAATCATAATGTAGAATATTGTGTTAACTTCTACTATAATTATGTTTACCTCAACATTTATTAATACTACTCATACATTGATTGATGTTGAATATTTTTGCAGTTCTCTTAGTTACATGCTTTATTTGACCACCCTGTGTGCGTTCTGCTACTGTGACAGCAGAGCCCCTCGTCAACTTTATCTGATCAGTCTGCTCTGCCTCATTATCCCTCAAGATGGCTGATGTTCACCTCCACCTCCCTGTGCCTCCACGCGGAGACACGGAGCAGGTACTCCACCACGGGAAGAGCTACACCACCCGGACGTGTCGGGCGTCTCGCCGGTGGAGCGGGACCTGACGTGGTCACAGCTCCGTGACCACAGGTCTGACAGCTCCCCATCGCCCACACAGCCAGGCCGTTCTGCTCCCAGGCTTTCAGCACCACCCACCTCCACCACCACCAGCCTCATCCTCCCCACTCCTTCACCTCCCTCCCTCCCCGTCTCTCTCTCTGGGCTGCTTGTTGGCATCATGGATGTATACGAAGAATCTGACACAAAAACACGTTACTGCTTCCCTTGTCTTTCACCAAATGAATGTTTCACAGTCAAACATATTTAAAGCCTTCTGTTGCTTCTAGAAGATCAGTAGCAGAAATGAGAACTATTCGGTACTATTTACTATGTAGTCGTTTAGCAGACATGTTTATCCAAAGTTAATTTAGATACATGTCATTAAGTATCTTAGCTCTTAGATCCCCAATGTCTAATCATTGGACATTGGGGATCTAATTGCTTCAGAATAGCAACTAAAGTAAACACTGTATTGGCGACATCCATGCACATGGACTTTGTTCAAATGTTCAAGTTTAGCAGACATGTTTATCCAAAGTTAATTTAGATACATGTCATTAAGTATCTTAGCTCTTAGATCCCCAATGTCTAATCATTGGACATTGGGGATCTAATTGCTTCAGAATAGCAACTAAAGTAAACACTGTATTGGCGACATCCATGCACATGGACTTTGTTCAAATGTTCAAGTTAATACCCAGCATCATTCCCCTTTTTAATTGCCTTCAAAACAGTAGTATGAGAAAGTTGGAGCCTAATTAGTAGCAGAGATGTACTTCTGTTCTGCCAGGTTTAGCCGTTTATGAATTAACCAAAATCTGGTGTCGGGGCAGAGAATATATTTGTGTAAATCTGCGTGGGTGATTTGCATGACAAAACGTGAACACAATATGGATTACATCCTCTGTTGTGCGACTGGGAGAGACCGACTGTAGCTCTCCACTCCACTAAATCCGGATCATTGGACCAATTTGTCCTCCATCCAGTGAAAGGAGTTGTGGGTGCAGTACGCACTGCTCGCTATGCTAACTAGCTCGCCACCACAGAGCCTTCAGAACCTCAGGGGAGGGTCCACGCTAGAAGATGCTAACGCTACATCATTAGCTTTACAACAACTCACAGTAGGCAAAAATTTAGAAATAAACTATTTCCTTCGAATGTGGCTTCATACATTTCTTCCCACAATAATAATAAATAATTCATAGTTTTTCAAGGCACTCAAAAGGTGTGTGTGTGTGTGTGTGTGTGTGTGTGTGTGTGCGTGCGTGCGTGCACTCTGGTAATGAGTCAACATTTGTCTAGTGCCAGACTCAAACTCTTCCCAACACTGCCTCAGAATCTGTTATTTGCTACTCGTTCCATGCTCTGGCTGCCAGGGAACAGAGGGGGTATTGAGGCCTTGTGTGATTGCAGAACCCCAGCGCTAAATCCACCAGGAGAAAGAGTTTAATCCTCTGATGAAACCCAGTGTTACAGCCACAGACTGGTGTAATCTGGTGTTACGTTGAGGATATAAGGGGTCCTTCTTCAGGTGTTTTAAAGATTAAGTTTAGTTTAATTTAAGGAGATGTGGGAGGAGGGAGCAGTGTTTCAATTTCATAATAAGAGTTTAGGAATTAATGTGCGGTTGCGGTTTAAAAAAGGCACACCCTGACTAGTTAGAACCGAATTCTCAGAACCAATCAGGGAAGAGACGCCCGCCCGGATCTATGATTGATAGATCCAACCACCGTCTACGAGGGAGGGGGCAGCAGAGTTTATCTATCCACCAGACCTCAGGGTGGACCCTCCCACTTGTGATGTCAGTGGTGGACCGTTCTCACAGTTTCGCTGTCGTTTCTGTCTCCAGAGAAGCTAGCTAGCTCAGAGTTCAGCCACGTCCGTCTAATCTTATAGAGCGAGTTGAGGGCTCTTCTGTTCACGTTCCCCAACAGCGGAAAATGATCTGGATTCCCTTCTTATCCGAACAGGGAGGAGAAAAACCGTCACCATTTTTTAAACACACTTTATATCGCAAGTGAGGGCTCAGGGGCTGCATCAAATGTCTGTTGCAATGCTGGTAATTTAATAATCCAGGGACATGTCGTGATGTCATGGCAACCATACATCAATATTAATGTGACATTTGAGGACAAGATCAGCCCTAAAATAAAACACCCACGTTCAGCAAAGAGCGAAATGTTTCACAAAGAAACGCATCAGTTTTCATGATCCCAAAATACTGCGGCGGTGGGTAATATTAGTGTTGGCGCTGGCGAGTCGTTATAGTTGCATTATTAAAAAGTAACTCGATGAACAGAGCATTGTGGACGCGTTCTGCAGCGTGGAGGAGGAGGAGGAGGAAGGGTCTCTCAGTGGCAGTAAGATGCATGGCTGTTTATTATGGGCTGGAAATACGATGTGCTTAGCAGGAGCGGTAGAGGTCAGACACAGCCTCAAGGTGTCGTTTACAAACACTACACACAAACACTCACCAAAGTACACACACTAACAAAAGCCCACATACACCAACCGAAACACACACCAATAGAAACATGCACAAACGCTAACCAAAAACACACACTCACTAACACACAAGAACACACACAGAAGAAATTACTTTAAGCCAACATTGGGGTTTGAAATAGAACAGTAATCCAGTTAGCCTACACAGTATACTGTACACAATATACTGTACTTTATGTTTATTTTACATAAGAGACTCATTCTCTCCTCATACTATGTCATGTTTCACCGTACAGCCCGGAAACCAGTCAAACCATTAACAACCCGGTTGGTTTTATTTTATGTACACTTCTCTATTACTCCACCTCCCTGGTAAAATAGATCTTTTACCCCACCTACCTGGTATGTGTTGTCAAAGCTGTCGTACATGAAGCGAGTGATCAGGGACGTCTTTCCAACTGCAAGAAACAAACAGAACAAACAAAACATGATTGATTTGCAGCAGGCGAGAGACCATCACTGTCTGCAGACGAGTTCAACTCTGACACGCAGTCGACTCCAAGTCAATTGTGACTCCAAACAACGTTAACACAACACAAATGTATTCTAATATCACATCGGGGAGTTGCAACGTGATTCCCTTGATGCAAACAGCAGATTGTGGGATTTATCCTTCTGAATAAAACGAGGGGAAGTGAAGATGAGCTAGTTTTGTGTCACTGTCATAAATGACCGTTGCACCAGCCTTTAATATAACTGTCATCGTCTCCCCGGTTGGTCAATTATGTCAAAGGTCCGCCCATCATTCAAAATGACCAAGGAGCAGTATTAGTAGTGGCTCACACTTTCATTGTAACCCCCCCTCTGCTGCCAGCGGTTTAGGATGGGGATCACACAGGGAGGAGAGGGGGGGGGACAAAGGGGGTTTGGCCAAAGGTTCAGCTCATTAACTTTACATTTACCCATTCATTTTTCACCATGAGCAAGTTTCAATTCCGAAGCTAGACAATAGAAATAGAATAAAATGGGGGTTGAAATGTAAATCTGAAAACAAGGAGAAGGAAGGACATGACTCCATATATTATGGGATGTTAAGAATTCATTCTGCTAAAGGACCGGTTTGAGATCCACTCTTCATCCCAGCGAGCAGTCAGACACCTGCTGGTTCACATGCTGATGCATTATGGGTACTCAGAGATCAGCTTGCTAGCATGGGCGGTCATTAGTGATCGCATGGGGAATCAAAAGAGAGGAAGGTTATCTTACTCGCTCATTATAACAACATTACGTCATTTTGCAGAAGCTGCTCTCCAAAGAAACGTAGTTAGTTCAGAGAGTCATTAAGGAGCAGGTAGGGGTTAGACAGTACAGAGACAGGTCATCAAGGAGCAGGTAGGGGTTAGAAAGTACAGAATCAATATTTAGGAGCATCTTGCTCTAGGATGCCTACAGGTTAGACTGTGGACATTGGGGATCGAACCCAGAACCTTTTGGCTGGTCGTCGAACAGTCTCACCCCTGGACAATACTGCCCATGTGCAGATCGTTCTCAGGCAATTGACTTGAACTATCTGTAGTGTATATTTCACTGCTATGCTACTAATTAGGCTCCAACTTTCTCTGACTTTGTTTTGTTTTGAAGGCAATTAAAAAACGTGAATGATGACGGTAAATGGACAGTTTAACTTCTCGCAGAACATGGTACGGGGAGGACACAGGACGCATAGAAATAGAACTATAACCATCAAAACTCAGCCGGAGGGAACACTTACAAACGATGATACTATAATATATACATGTATTCATTCAAACATTTTCTCCCGTCTCCATCATGTCTGTAATTTACAGCCACAGCTCATTTACATAGCAATGCCACTGCGTTTAAGATGTTTTTTACAGCTGTGTTTACAAGGTCTGAGTGACTAAAACACCAATACACCAGCTTGATGAAGAGACACCATCTGTTTCCAGAGAGTCTTAAACAGCTTTAGTGGGATTCTAAACAGTGGAACTAGGAAGGTATGAGGCAGATATCTCAAGTTATTCCCCCACATGACGTTTTCCTTGACTATGAAGTCATTCAGCAGATGGTTCCGTCCACAGAGACACACAGTGGCTTTTTGCTGAGTGTTTGCTGTAGATACATGTCCTTAAGGAGCAGGTAGGGGCATCATGCTCACGGAAGACTAAAAAAATAAGGAATCAAACCCACCAACGTATGGCTTGGAGTCATGAGCCCTAAAACTATCCACTAATCGCTGTGGAGAATCAGTTAATATGGTTTGTTCCATGACTCCATTTTGAGACGTCAGCAGATTCAGCTTAACATTACAGAACATGTTTTTTTCGTATCACCACAATATTATGACCGCTGGAACGCGTCCAATGAAACCAACGCGGCTCAGCTGTCATCGTGACTTCCTGTCATCGACAGATTGCCCACGGGAGTGGGAAACATTTCAGGTTTTATCTCCTAGTCACCCTGCCCCCCTCCCCACCTGCTGCCATTCACGTTTCCTCTGCCGTCTGAGAATGTAAACACTTCTGTTACGTTCAACAGAAGAGGGCCAGTGTGAGGACGGTTCAGGCCTTAGTGAGTACATTTACATTGAGTTGACTTACATACAGTAAGGATGTTCATAGTACCAAGTGCCAAGCACTAACAATTGATAGGTTAACCCATTCCCTGTATACAACAAAGATAGCTAGGATAAGATGCTGCACAATGATAAGAACTATATTTATGTGCAAGGACGTACAACATACAATAAGTGCGTAAGAGGGGTATGGGGGGGCTATGCAAAGTCTAGGTGAATTCTGAACAATTGAGTCTTGAGTCTTTTGCGGAACTCAGCTCTTATCAATCCCCTTTATTACCGACATCATCCTCAGGCCTGTAATGGAGCTGGGCATTAACTCATGATGTCTACTGGCTGCCTTGACTAAATTCCCTTAATGTCCTCCCGTTCAGAACGATCCCGTCCCACCACCATCTGCCCGTGAGTCAGCCTCCACATTACTCACAACACAGTCGATGTCTTGAGTTGTTGTCGACCGGCCGGGGGGGGGGGGGGGGGGTTGTTGGCTACAGCGCTACGCTAACAACATCAGTACACGCCCAATCAGTTTACAGATATTTATCGGCGTAAGAATCCATCACATCTTTATTCCTCCACACCGGCTTCCCTGATTGGCTGTTACTGTGGTCTGGACTGGAGGGAAGGAGAGGTTTGAGGGCTGGGGGGGGGGTATGAGATCCATTAAGATGCAGGGGACGACCGCCATCAGCTGAACACATCTCTGGGTGATCTCCTCTCAGCCAGCGCTAGGAGACAGAAGGTCAGCTGGTGACGACCTCCGGGAGGCCACTCCGTAGCGCAGAGTCAGCCTCCTCAGAGCCGTTCTCTCTGGGTTCCCAACCGGAGGGTCGGGGGCCACTCAGGGCCCCTGGTGAGCGTGTGAGGTCACGTAGACGGCTGACTCACACGCTCACGCTGTCGATGTGTGATGGAGCGTTTCTGCAGGTCTCGTACACTTCCTGCTCGTCGCCATAAGCAAACGACCACCGACTAGTGCGGCGCCATTTGCATACACTTCTGCTGCAAAGCGGATGTAATCATCCGCACAGGTACAGATTCGTCCCACACTTAGATCACAGAACGTGTTCACCTCTTGTTCTGGCCTCCCACAGCCTCTGTGCCCAGTGAACACCAGTATAGCATCTTCTCCTCGTCCTCACCCAGACCCCGTTCGAACACCACCACACCCATGTACCGCTTCAACGATCAGGAGTTGTTCTTACAACACGGTTTAGGGACCACACCACCACACCACTCCCCTGTGGTGCTGCTCTGAGGCGGAGTGTTGGCAGCATGATGTAGTTTATGTTCCCGCCGCGAGTCCTCGCCACAACACATCCTCGCCAGGACCAATTAGAGAAGACGGAACACGGGGTGTCATAGCGCCGGCTGTCTCCTCCCTCCCGCCGAGTCTCTCTCTCTCCCCCTCTCTCTCCCTCTCTCTCTCTCAGCAGCAAGGCGTGGAGACGATGCTTGCGCGCCGCGACCCATTTCCCCTCAGACGTGGTGCTCCGCACTTACTCAGACCGACTTAACGACTCACCTGTCGTCAGACGAATTCGCTCCGCATCCAATCCACTCACAAAGAACACTTTTGTTTCAGAGATGCAGAGCGCTTGGATTTCTATTCCTATAGAGATTTATATTCCTTCTATTCCTTTAGCAACGAGCAGTAGTTGCAGAAAGCTCATGCTAGGCGGCCGTTCTGCTCCTCCAGTCCAAGACGCAGGGTGGTGATGCTGGAACCGGTTAATTGCATCGTTTGAGAATAATGACCCACAGCAGGAGGTGCAACATGCTGCCATGCAGTTCTCCCTGGGTGTGTGTGGAGATGGCTGTGCTGTGTTCCAATATCCATCACATCCGCACTCACTATACTTAGTTTGAGTACGTAGGGACTTCCAATTCAGATCAGGACGAAAAGAAGTGTACTGAAAGGACCCGGATGCAAATGTGTTTTTTCGTAGGCGTAATCCGGGAAATGTCACGCCTCAAGCGTTAGGATTGGACAGGCAGCCTGTCAGTCTCGCACTCGCATGCCAGCCAGAGCTCCGTCATCATGCCTTCATTCATATCTTGTCTACAGCCGCTCTGCCGCTCCGTGTTTACTGAGATGAAAATGTATGTCAACTTCGCCTTCATGCTATGACTCTTGCCACGCAAGCCTGAACACGTTCTCAAAGGGAGACAAATTAAAGCCAATTCTTATTCACCAAACACCTGTAATGTTAGAGATCGTGAGATCCCCAAAATTGAGGTTAGGCCTACAATCAACACGACACAACATGTGGGGCTATGCCTTTGTAATCTTGGATATTTCTATAAAAGAAAAGTTGATTCATTTGTTTGCTCTTTTGTTTTATCATTAGGCTGTGTTAATAGGCCTACATAGTAAATAGTTCATTGTTCTTCTTAATTACGCAATTAGGCCTACTATAATTACATTAAGCCTATGTAGAAATTATTTCTGTATACATTTGTCAACATAATGAATAACACAGACACGAGAATCAGAAATGCGTTTGACTAACGTTAGTTTAATATACATTACAATTTAAGTTACCTTCCATGCAATCGCGCCGACAGATGCAGTCATGTGACGGATTTTGGCCTTTTTGTATTGGATCAGGGACTTAACCAACGTGATTGGATAATCTCTGGCTATCCCCTCATTAATATTCATGATTTTCCCGGATTCCGCCAACGAAAAACACATCCACGACCCGGATGGTGTACTCAAAACAGTCAAACCGCGAAGTGTGGATCGATGCACACTTTTCGCACTATAGGCAGCCATCTTAGCTACGTAGCAGAAGAGACAGGGCTGGGCTGAGCCAACGTCAGCACATTTTTCGCCATTCATGGTTCTGGGCTGGTTACATATCTCGTGAACGTGCGTAATCCACGATAACGTAAGCCTGGTTTGAACTAACCTGAACAAGGCGCAGCTGAACTGCGTTGATGGAACAGCTTTAGCCTCAAGTGGAAGTTGGCGCTAGTTCTAACTGGGCTTAATCAACTAAGCGCCACCTTCGTTAGCAACTTTGATGGAATAGCCCTCTGGAGTCTCAGTTTTAGTGGGGTCGTTAATTGTGATGGTGTTGTTTAGTCATCGCAGCCCCTCTGGAAGAAAGGATTGAATACTTTTAAACATTGCCCACGAACGAGACAAATAACCTCCAGGAACAACGAGGAGGGAGACATTAATCATGGTTAATCTGAAGGAGGAACGGGGATACGATCATTGAGGAAACTAAGATCCATTAAGTCGACTTACTACACTCATCTCCTTCTGTGCCTCATCATGAGAGCGAGTCCTGGAGGGGTTTAGGTGTTCAGAGGTTCACAGGCAATGACAGCTGGAGGTCTCCACTAATGAACACGGGTGGATCGAGGGAGACCAGCGAAAGGATAACTTAGTGCTGGATGGCAAGTCGAGGAAAAAAGCCACGCCGGACTCTCCTCTATCAGGAGGAAGCCTGGGAAACATCCTAACAGTTAGACACCTTCCCTTGGCTCCTTGTTCGAACCCCTTCCCTTCCCCAAACCGTCCTAGATGGATGGTCATGAATCGAGAAAGCCCAGATATACGATGGGTAGATCAGCCTACCAGTTGGTATGGTCCAATGAGAAGGCTGGTAGGCTGATCTACCTATCATACATCTGGGTGGCCACTCCCACTTGTGATGTCACAAACGGGCTTGTAATGGATAATCAACATCAGGCCAACAAAAGAAAATAGAGGCCCTTTAGCAGTCTAGGGTGCCGTGTTTGTGTCTCTGGCCTCACACGTGAGCAGACGTCATTCAGCCAATCAGAGAACACACTCACACTCCCTGGTCCCGCCTCCCAGGCATCAGGACACTGGGATAAAAATAAGGACGGGTTTGTGGCCCCGGGAATCAGCTCAGCGCACCGTGCACAGGGGACAAACAAGAGTACACAGGATGAAATATTAATCCAGAGGGCCCGCCGAGGGAGAGAGAGAGGAGAGAGAAAGAGAACGAGAGAGAGAAGGGGGGGAGAGGAGAGAGTAGCCGGGAAGAGCAGCAGCAGCGATCTGAACATGACGTCATCCACGGTCTGAATGCCCATGTGAGCCGTTCAAAGTGGGCCGCTACCTGTGTATTGGTTTGGGCAGCTGCTGGTTCATAGGAAAGTGCTAAATAAACACAGTGTGTTTACCGGGTGTGTATCAGGTTTAATCCATCTCCTTCCCCTTGCTCATGATGGTAGTGTAGGAGCCAGGAATTAGTTCATTCTTATTTGTTATGGGTTGTAATGTTAGTCTTGTTTGATTGCGGTGTGATTGAGAGCTAGGTCACGTGGATACGGTGGTGACACTCGGTTACTATTAAGCACCCGTTTCACCTGTTCATGTGTGTGGAGGCAGAGATGGCGAATGGGTGTTTTTATTGACCACAGTCTTTTGATCCAATATTCTTTTGATTGCATCATTTGATTGCAACATTTGATCACTGCCATTATTACTTTGATTATACTTTGTGGACATTCTAAGAAGTCTAAATTTTCAGTTTCCCTTTAGGGATTAACGTTCATCTCGTCGGAGGCGGGGTTTGAACCGCGGCCCCTGGGGTGGTGTGGTCCCTGCAGCACCGGCCCCCATATTAATCTCTGACTGGATGGAATTTAATGAACCTGAAAAACACTGCCGCTCTGCTGGAACTACTACAGGGTTTGACGTGTCTTCAGGCAGAATTTACGATGGCCATCTGGAGTTTGAGGATGCAGCATAATAAGGTGTACTACGGTGTGTAATATGCTTATAAAAACAAGGCCATGGAAAGGGGGGGCTGTGGAATAAAATTGGCCGTTACATACCGTCTTTACATAGAGTTTATGAACCTCTTCACAACAAAAAGTCTCCTTGTAGCGAAAAAATTAATTATCTCTTACAAAATATAGTTTCCCATTTTTCAGCGGCATCTTAACAAGCACTTACAACCAGAAGTGCTGTTTTAGCAAAACACAGTCATGCATTTATCTAAGTATCCTCTCTGTGAGTAATCCCTTTTATGTGTGGTTCTCTTCAGGAAAACACAACACAGTCTGTAATTAAATACCAAAAAAAGGCTTTGAATCCAATCTTAATGCCTTTAGCCCATAGCAGCAGCTCCCATGCATGAGGAAAAGCCGTCAAACTTAATTCATGTCCAGAAAAAATTCAGAGAAACTTTAAATAAATGGGAAACTAAACTTCCATGTGATTTGGATTCTTTCCAGGCACTACAGACCTGTCTGAATACCAACCTGAGCCTAGGATTTGTATCCTCACCCTACCCTCAAACCTCTCTTGATGGTAAATTAACTGCACTTTTTTAACCTATGGCCACTGAAACTGCTAAAACCAGAGCCTTACATTCACCCATTAGTAATATACTCATTCACACACCAACGGCGGTGTGTGAACGTTTGCATGAACGTGTGTGAGAATGGGTGAATGTAACGACATTCACTCATTCATACACCTGTTCACATGCCGACGGCGGCGGTTTCAGCCAGCAAGGCAACAGCCAGCTGCTCGGGAGCAGCTAGGGTTAGGTGTCTCGCTCAGGGACACCTCCACACTTAGTTAGGAGGAGCCGGGGATCAAACCCTGCTCTAGCCCCTGAGCACGCTAGCCTCCTTCACCCTGCTTAGCTCTCTCCTCCCGCCCTCCTCTACGTTCAGATCCATCAGCGAGGGTAAAGAAAAGGGTTTGAAAAGCACACAGAGGAAACATTACAGAGCATTAGCGCCGTGCCAGAGCGGAGGAAATCGATCGGACGTGAGCAGAACGCACGGCAGGTAATGCAGCGCACACTACATACGATTAGGACGAGAGCTACCTGCAGCCCCAGGATGAAAACACCCAGGAGGAAGCACTCTTTACCAGGACCTCTGAATAATGGATGAGCCTTCAGCGCTCAGACCCAACAGAGCCCCACAGCGACTCCGCCGCACGTCTGAGAACACAAAGAGCAGAACCAGCCGCTCCCACCGCCGCTCCACTGCTCTGAGCCGGCCGGAGGAGCGGCTCTCCTCCGCTCGCCACCGTGGAACCACGCGGACGCACGGCATCGAGCCTGGGGATGCGCCCCGCCCCGCTCTGAGGGAGACCCCCCCCCCCGGTGATGGGGGACCGGGCCACCGAGGGAGGGAAGAGGAGGAGGAGGGAGGAACAGGATCACGGCCATTTTGAGACCAGAGGGCCAAGAGAGAGGGAGTGAGAGGGAGAGATAAAGAGAGGGAGAGAGAGAGGTAGAGAGAGGGAGAGAAAGAAAGAAAGAGCGAGAGAGCGAGAGAGAGAGAGAGAGGAACAGATAGAGAGCGAGAGTGAGGGAGAGAGCTGTCTGCTCGATGGTTTGATATTTAAATTTGATTCTGTCATAGCAGCCGGTCGGCTGGAGGGGGATGAAGTCAGAGCGGTTGGAGAGGAAGAGGAAGAGGAAGAGGAAGAGCGATGCTTTAGAACAAAGAGTCTGTGGTCTCTACGGGGACGGAGACCACCGTGAAGATGAGCAGGCGCAGCCAATCAGGGAGCAGTGAGGTTCACTGACTCATCCTACAGAAGTAACCGGAAGACGACCTTTAACTTCCCTCAGTCCTATGTGGGGAGGGTTCCTGATGTCCTGCCCTCACCGACACTGCTCCGTACCGGTTCTGTTCCCGCTCTGACTCACCGCTGATCGATAACGGCACGACAACGTTTAACTACCTGGGTCAACTCTCTTACCACACAAGCAGTTGACTTCTGACCAGACATTAGACACAGGTGGAGTCCCAGATCAGTTCAACGAACCCATAACGGCTTTCAAAACGTTTTGTTCCATAAACTCTTATTGCGGACACAATGCCTCATATTTATCACCTATAATAGGTTAACTTGCGTTTACTCATCACTAATTACTGAGCTTAATAATGTCAGTTAATCAATTAATTACTGCGCTTGTCAGTTAATCGCTTAAACGTTGCACTTTTGAGTGTAAATTATCTCTGTACAAAATCCTCTTCACGCCTTTTAAATCACTTAACTTTGTGTGCGTGTGTGTGTGTGTGTGTGTGTGTTTAATCTCTTTAATGAGGAATAATTTACGCAAAATATAGATCAGTGCTAAAATGTCAGCTGTAGAACCAATGTTTTGAAGTTTCCTCATCAGCCAACAAATAATAAAGCTCTCGATTTTAATGTTAAGTTGGTGACCGCAAACTAATTTCACAACTCATATCCTGACAAAATATAATATCAAACACCAACCTAATATCATTCTCATAAGCTATAACCAATCAAATATATTCTAATAAGTCCACACCGACCAAATATCATTCCCAGAAGCCAACACCAACCCATAGCACTGGGCAAGGGACTCAAATGAACAGTAATTAGAAACAGTTTAGTTCCATTTCCCAGAGTCTGCCAACCAATTATGAAATATGATTGGTGCCAGAGGTGTGAATGACCACACACACACACAATATCCAACCACCATCGTAGGCGTACACTTACGGTTTATTACTCATGATTGTACTTCCATCAGCCCACGCTAAAGAAATATATATATCCAATCTAACTAACAAAAACCTTTAGTATCAGTGAAAATATCATTAACTGAGGATAATGATTTCAGATATTCGAACCAGTAAACACAATCCTCTGATTGTGATGGTGTAGGCCTAACCTACTGGAGCGGGGTTGATTATTTTCAAGACAAAATACTTTCTATATCCAGTGACGTTAACAAATCCGCCTCCATGAGTATTATACACCTTTGCTAACTAGCTAGCAACACTAGAAGCTAGCTGCTACGAGACAGAGTGACTAGAGCCTCCTGCTAGCTCCCTAAGCGAGCTGCTTGGTTCTTAACCCGATATGTTGTGTTGTCGTCTCGTCAAGTTACTTACACCTCCTCATCTGACGGCAAACTGCTTACATCTGACCAATCAGGGCAACACTTCACGAATTGTTAAGGAGAACTCATCCTACCTGTCAATCACCTATCGATGCCAGACACACTGAGGGAGGGAGGGAGGAAGGAAGGAAGAGAGGGAGGGAGGGAGGGAGTGCAAAGGGACATTTTATTGGTTGTTATTCTGGCTCTCTTCAGCTATTTTCTGCTTTCTCACTATATACATATATCTGAATTCACTTTAAAACATGCATTTGACTCACTGTAAGACATGTATCTGATTCACTGTATACACGTATCTGAACTCACTGTAAGATATGAATCTAAATCCACTGTATACATGTATCTGAACTCTCACTGCGACTTGCTCTGGATAAAAGCATCTCACCATCACCCAGAGACAACTCTCTAAAAGCCTGAAGCCTTCCTAATAGGCTTCGGTGTGGGGGCTCCAATGGGGGGAGAAACACCACACTCTTTCCAGTCGACTGAGCTTTCAGGTGCAGTCGGGTGTGTTTGAAGAGTCCTTTCAGACGTCTCCACAGGGAAGTACAGATGACTGTGTCCCCAAACCGCCACAAAGGAGGGGGCTCAGAGAAATAACCAACCCGGCAGGGGAGGAGAGAGAGATGGGAGGCAGGAGAGAGAGATGGGAGGCAGGAGCCGGATGGTGTTAGATAGGAAATAGTAGAACCAATATTACAATGGCTTTGGAAAATATGAAAGCTAAAACACAATAAGAAGAAGAAAGTTGATTAATACTACTAGGATAAGATCATCAAATAAGTGTGGTCGAAATTTCCCTGCATAACCAAAATGAGAGCAGTGGAATCAATAAGTGATTAGGAAGTAATAATGATTTAATAATTAATTCATAATCAATTCATAATCAATTACGCTCTGACCTCCAGTGACCTCTCTCATAACGACCCCCGACCCTCCACCAGTCAGCCTGAGTTCCTCCACAACAATCCATTCACTAATTACACCACCTCTTCTCAAGAACACCACCGTGTGGAGCCGGTGGGGGCATGAATACATGAACAGAATTTAGTTCCACATTGTGTTTTGATGAACTATTGTGTTTTGATGAACTAACTCCTGCTTTTCAATCGACCACCCCCAGATAGACCAGTCAGTCTCTGGGGGTTCCTGAAGCTGCTCTCGGCCCGGCTGTTGTTTCAGACATCAGGCCGTGCAGCGCTTGCATTTTCCGTAGTTGTTCCAATATTGATCGCAGACTTTAATTGTTCTCCTCTCATGTGTAATTCCCTGTGAACGAGAGCGTCTGCTAAATGGCTCACTGTGGGTCTGATGCTCAGTATAGTCCATATTGTGTGTTTTATCGATGAGGCTTCTGTAATCAGACCTCAAACTTAGTTTGATGAGGCGAACCGAAGTTCAGGCTAAAAACAGCATTCTGGATCTGACAGAAAACAAGCAGCGCTTCATGTCCTATTAACATGTTAAGTCCCGGGCTTGAAAATCTGAGCACTAGCACCCCCAGGCTATGTAGTGTAGCGTTGGGCAGGCTAGCTAGCTCTACAGCCGGTCGGAGAATGAAGCGCGAGGAGGGATGATGTCGCTATTAATGGGCAGCTGAGACGATCGATATCAGACCAACACTGTCCAGAGTCGCTTCCAGTTCCCCCATCCATCAGGAGGAGAAGGAGGAGGACAAAGGAGGAAGTGAAGGGAGGAGGAGGAGGAGGCAAATGAAGGAGGGAGGAGAAGGAGACAGAAGAGAAGAAAGACATGGAGGAAAGGAAAACCCACTGAGGAAGACGAGGAGGTGGAGCAGGAGAAAGTAAGGGAGGAGCAGGAGGAGGAGAGGTTTAAAAAGAACATGAGGAAGATGAGGAAGAGGAAGAGGGGTCGCCTGCAGGAGAGAAGTGGAATCTGACAGACTTCTCCAGACACCAGCAGATGAAATCTACAGGCTCTGCCCAGCTCATCCTCACAACACACACACACACACACACACACACACACACACACACACACACACACACACACACACACACACACACACACACACACACACACACACACACACACACAGAGCAGCCTGCTCTCCTCAGAGTAAACATCTAAATGAAGCAAAGTCAGATATATAACTTCAATGTTTATTTTGTACATTTTCTTATTACATATTCAAACATCCGTTATTTATTTGACCTAACCATTATTTAACCAAAGACAAACTATATTTCAGGGCGGCTGGCCAAGGCAGCCAGCAGCAGTCAGCGAGCGATCCAGACGGCTATGAAGTAACAGCTGACAGTGTTAAATAAAACCAGAGTCCCAACATAAAGGCTCTGACAGGAGGGACAGAGACCGGTCAGAGAGGCTGGCTCCCCTCCTCCAACACCCATTCAAACACGTTTACCTGGGATTCATCCTGCTCCCCTGTCACTCCACTCTGTGTTTCTATATTGTTTAAACGCTCCTCTCTGCCGACTAGCCTCCAAGCAGAACACTCTGCCATCTTGTCTGAGCGCGTGGGAGACAAGAGAAGAGAAGGAATGTTTTATTTAAGAGACGATTCCTCCTCTCCTGCTTGCCAGTGGCTCCGCTGAGGAAATAGACTTTCTTCACGCATCTCTCTGAGATTAGAAACTGTATTTCATCGATGAGACAGATCTCGCATACAGCAATCAAAAGTCCCGCTACGTTCAGCCACTCGAATACAAGCGTTTATGGGTGCTGCAGGTTTATTGGCCTTTTGAGCACCGGCGGCCATCTTGTTCGAAATGCTAGGTTAGAACAACACCAAGTGATTAGAACTGTATTTTGAAAAAGTCTTATTGGCAGGGGAGGTTTTAGTGGCTTCGGTTTCAAATCGTCTCAAGAAAAGTGATTCAGCTGCTGACCAACAGCCCATGTTGTCGTGTTCCTAAACATCATGTTGCCATGAAAGATATCCCAGTAGCTCTCCAGCCGTGTCATTTGGCAGATAAAACACAAACCCTTATTTTAGAAAAGCTGTTGGTCGGTTATAGTCCATAAAGTCAGTTATGATCTATAAAGACAGTTATAGTTTACAAAGGGCAGTTATGGTCATGGATTATACAATATACTATTGGATCATAAAGACACTGCAGTTGTTTAGTTTGTACAGTTATAGTTGTGGTTTATAAAAGGCAGTTATGGTTGTGGTTTATGTAGACACCATTAGTTCAGAGTCACTCCAGTCCAAGACTGCCTACTTTCTAATCGCTCTCAACTGTCGAAGGAGAATGAGACTGAAGAGTCAGACTTGTGGTCCAACTCTCCTTCTGCTGCCAATCTCAACGGTGACGTGGCGATATTTAGAAGATGAAGTCTGAGAGGGAACCGCCGAGGCAGAGGAAGATGGCGTTCGGGTCTGATGGGTTTAGACCTGCTGAGGCGGTTCTCCTCCCTCTGCTCTCGTGGAGTCAGACAGAGCAGCGCTGCCTCCTAACTATCTCCTGGTCCATCTCCCGTCAGCTTTGTTCAGCCTTAATCGGTTCCACTGTTCAGTCACAAAGCCGCTTCACAGGCAATACGACGTTACACCACACCCCCTCGCACTAAGCTCTCTAAAGGACATGGATCAACTCCCCCGAACCCGGGGGGGGGGGGTGGGGGGCTTGAAGAGGAACCAGGGAGAGGGACCCCTCCTTCCAGGGACCGAGAGGGTCTAAGGTGAAAGGGTCAGACTTATAATTGCAGCACAACCAAAACAAACCAGGTGGATCCGTTAGAAGTCAAGGATCCACAACTCGGGCCAAGACCGCCAGACAAGGTGGAGGACACCATAACCAGGAATTAACCAGGCTGTCCTCAATGCCGGGGTCACAACAGATGGGGGCTAGGGTCTGGACCCCCAGAGGGGGACTAGGGTTTTGACCCAAGAGGGGGACAGGGTCTGGACCCCCAGAAGGAGACTAGTGTGGACCAGAGAGACGGTGGGTCTGGAGTGGACCCCCAGAGGGGGACTAGGGTCTGAACCCCCAGAGGGAGACTAGTGTGGACCACAGAGACGGTGGGTCTGGACCCCCCAGAGGGGAACTATGGTTTGAACCCCCAGAGGGAGACTAGAGTCTGGACCCCCAGAGGTGGACTATAGTCTGAACCCCCAGAGGTGGACTAGTGTGGACTGAGACACCCAAGGTGAGCATTAATAAATGATGCCAACAGGCCCGGCGGCGTCACGCCTGCCTGGGCACCCGCCCCAATTACCACTGACATGTCACTGGCTGCTGGGCCTCGTCTGAGATCGTCCAATCACGTGTCCGAGGTCGGGGCCGCTGTCTGGATGAGGACTGGCTTAGGAAAATAAAAGTCCCCTGGCACTGCGGTGCAGTCTGGGTGAGAACACAGCACTGGTGCTCTGGTAGTCTCCTACCTCTCACTCTCTCCATCTCTCTCTCGCTCTCCATCTCTCTCTCTCTCTCTAGCTCTCTCTCCGTTGCTCACTCTCTCTCAGTTTATGTTGCTGTACATCTCTCCTTCTGCCTTGACCTCACTCCACCTCTCTCTCTCTCTCTCTCTCTCTCTCTCTCTCTCTCTCTCTCTCTCTCTCTCTCTCTCTCTCTCTCTCTCTCTCTCTCTCTCTCTCTCTCTCTCTCTCTCTCTCTCTCTCTCTCTCTCTCTCTCTCTCTCTCTCTCTCTCTCTCTCTCTCTCTCTGACCACCCCTCTCTTCCTCTCTCTCCTCCTCCCTCTCTCTCTCCTCACATCTAAAAACCATCTCTTAAAGCAGTCTGGTCATTTAGTGGACAGCCTGATCTGTACCAGCTCAACACACCTGGTGATGATTGAATTGAATTGTTTATTGATCCACATCAGCTATCTCATCCACAGACGAGTGCTCTTCTACCTGTGGTCAAGTTACAAATTGCATTGTCATTTTTAGACATAAACATGCATTTATACAGCATACAACACAAACAAAAACATAAAAATAAAAGAGGAAATAAAAATCATTACTTGATATAAGTTGGTTATATTCTGTTCTGATCAACCCATAGTCATAGTACCCTTATTTACTTCATGAGATCCACAGGAAAAGGTACATAGCCTCTTTTAAAAGAGGAGGAATAAAAAGCCAAAAAGAAATCATGTAACACCTTGTGTAAAGAAATACAATTTTAAAGGCCATCTTACTTGTTTCATTAACCAAAAAACGTGGTAAAGAATTCCATGCTACCATTGCTCTGTAATGCAGTGTTCTCTGCCCAGCCCCTGTTCTATAAGCAGGCAACAAAAATCTCCTCTCTGATGACTGCCGTGTAGAGTATGTCTATCACAAGAAAACATTAACTATTAAATAAATTAACAGGACTCTTTGTTCTTTATATATTTCTCACAATACTAACAAGAGAATAGTGTAACCTACAGATGACTACAGCTACATTAAGTTTGTCCTTACACGACCACATTACTCATCAAAATAGATAAAAGTAGGATTTAATCACAACCCATTTTGGGCACGTATGAGAAAAAATGCCAAGGCACACCTGACAGTTGGAAAGGGTTTATGGCTGACTGAGCACAGCCGGGCCTGTAACTGTGATAAGATCAAATTGGTTTTGACATCAGTGATGAACGCTTGGTTTTATTGGCCCGGACACACAACCGCCTGTCAGGAGGAGGAGGAACCGCCGTCCAGTTTAAACACAACATGCTCCGTATATCATGGCTGCCTTGGCACCTGAGCTAATGGAAAACATCTTAAACAGCGGCCCTCAGTAAATGGACTGCATTTATACAGCACTTTTCTAACCAATGGCCACTCAAAGCGCTTTACAATACTGCCTAACATTCACCCATTCATGCACATTCACACACCGACGGCAGTGTCAACCATGCAGGGCGACAGCCAGCTCGTCGGGGGCAGTTAGAGTGAGGTGCCTTGCTCAGGGACACCTCGACACTCAGCTAGGAGGAGTTGAGGATCGAACTAGCAACCTTCCGGCAGTTCCGGTTACCAGCCAACCTGCTCTACCTCCTGAGCCACAAGCCGCCCTAGCACTGGGGTGGGGGTGACTGGACCTGAGCACAGAACCATTACTCAGTGATGAGGACCAGTCAGTCCTGGGTGTCAGAGCAGGGGTCCTCCTCTCCTACCACGGCAGGGTTTGAGGAAGAGACAAACACATTGAAACAGACCGTTGAGATGCTTGAGGAAATAAAAAACACACGCAAACAACTTAGTCATTCTCAGCTGAGTCGACACTGCAGCCCAAGTTATCTCCACGTCATGAGCGGCCAGGGTGTGTCCCGACACACACACACACACACACACACACACACACACACACACACACACACACACACACACACACACACACACACACACACACACACACACACCGCGATATCACACACTTATCCACGGCAAACATTCACACACCGCCTCGCATAATCTCCCAGGGCGAGACACACACAGGCTATCGATCTGATCGATTCTTCCGATTATTTTCGAGATTATTATTAATTTGTCCAGGAACGAGAAGTCGTGCATCAGGATATCAAGGCGATGCCTACGATGGTTTATTGAATCGCGTTGAATCATAAATCAATAAAGTGCATCCTGAAACACTGTTGCCTATTGTATTGTTCGATTACCTCCGCACCCGTCTGGGCAAAATAAACACACACGCACACGCACGCGCATACACACACGCACGCACGCACCCACCCACCCACCCATATTCACACACGCACATAGAGGATGACCAAACTTATTTGAGTCTTGAACCACACACCCGTGACATGTCTCCGTGAACGGAGACCGGGGACCCGCAGACCGGGAGACCGGAACACGCAGCAGGTGCACCGGTTTCAAACACCCCCACGAGGGGGGATTAAGGGGAGGAAGAGGAGGAGATCAACTTCCCCGGAGAATTCAGCCACACTTACCACTTTGCTCCCCGAGAAAGACGAGTTTGAATTTCCTTAAAGGGTTCCCAAAGTCACTGCCCACGGACATCTCGGGAGGGGAGGGGGCTTCCGATGAGCTGACGAGACCCGGAGAACGGCTGTGTTACCCCCGCTGCTCGCTCTGCGCGGTGCTGCTGCTGCTGCTGCTGGGAGAGGCTGGTTGCGAGATGCGACGTCTCTCTCTCTCTCTCTCTCAGGTCAAGGCGCTCCGTGATGGGAATGCTGCTGCTGCACACGCCAGCTTTGCCCTTGTGTGCGCTTCTGCGCCTGCGCGGCCTCTCCTCAATCCCGCTCCCTCCCCCCCGCTCTCTCCCCCCGGCCCGGTGACATGACGTCATGTTGAACGGAGATGGGAGGATGGAGGTGGACGGTCCGGTAGACTACACTTTATAACGTGTTAAACAACTTGATACAGATAAGACTTTCTCAGACAGACATTAGAACAGACTTAACATGTAATTTCAAACTTTTTATTAATCCGGGAAAAATACTCTTTTATAATAACAAAATACACATTTCAATAATACACAATTATAATAAAAAAACTAAATCCATGATGCCAGTAAACATCCTACTTTGTAGAAGTAAGATACTGTAAATATATTGTGTTGAGTAACAGTGTATAAATGTATCAAACAATGATTATAGGCGGTCACATTAGCCTCAGTTCTTTGAGACAAACATCTGCATGATGAACTTAAATATTAAGCTAAAGTATAAATGTTGCCCGTAGCAACGAGACACCTGAATCGGTACAGTCCTGTGAACATCCACGCGTTTATCCTTCACATAGTCAAGAATCATACTGGCACTTAGACGGTGGTGTACTGGTCTGCTCCCAATCTGTCCTGACACTCAACTGCATCTCAACATCTGTCTAAAAATATATCTCTAAAAACATCCCAGTTTGAGGATTACACATCATGAAAATTAATTCTACTTTGAACAGGAGGTAATTCAAGGTCATGGCACTGAGGTCAAAGTTTGAGTCTTGGTTTGTGTCATTTCCATCAACGCAGCTTAAGTATGGACAGTTCGTCAAAAAGAGGGTTTTGACCTTTAGAATGCAGTGGAAATTAGCTTAGAGCCAGCCAGTGTTACAACCAGCCAGTGTAACACCTGCCAGTGTTACAACAGCCAGTGTAACAACAGGCAGTGGAACAAAAGCCAGTGTAACAACAGCCAGCGTAACAACAACCAGTGTTACAACAGCCAGTGTAACAACCAGCCAGTGTAACAACAGCCCAGTGTAACAACCAGCTAGTGTAACAACCAGCCAGTGTAACAACCAGCCAGTGTAACAACAGCCCAGTGTAACAACCAGCCAGTGTAACAACCAGCCAGTGTAACAACAGCCAATGTAACGGTGAAAATCATGAATTCTCAGCGTCGCAGCAGCCTCGTTACAGGAGGTTGTACAGCGCCGGGGCGAGAGCAGAGCACTGTTACGGCTGTGAGCTGGCGGGCTGTGGTGGTGGAGCCGTCCGTGTTACAACGGCCCCTCCTCCGTCTTCTCAAGACTGTACTCTCTGGTCCTCCGCATCTTCCAGCCCAGCATGACCAGGAACACGATGCCCATGGACTTGAAGGCCAGCTGCAGACCCAGGTACCTGCAGGGGGCCCAGAGCCAGTGTCAGCACTGCCCGTCCAACATCACTGGGAATTAGCAATGGTACACCAACACACGTTACCACACAGCAATACACATTAGACGTGACCAGCTTCTTCAAACCTGTTCCTCAATGTGTTGTTGTCGTAGTAACCACAGCTCAGCTTGCTGCCACACTTGCGTTTCCACCAGACGCAGGACGAGTCGATGGCCATGCCGAACAGGGCAGGAGCAGGAAGCCATGCTTGAAGACACGTTAGCGTTAGCATCACGTTACTAGCCTCTGGACGGCGCACTCAACATGTTTCTCAAAACATTCATTGATTCAGAACAGCAGTGCAAAAAAAATTCCCCAAGGGAATACCGCTTCTGGTAATGGCTAATAACACAACGTCTGTTCACATGTTAATAATTTAACATGTTCAAATGTACGTTTAAGTATGTAGTTCCTTACCAAGAACCCTCATGAGCATGAACTGGATTCCGATGGCAAAAGACTTTTCCTCGGGCGGAACGGTTCTGAAAACAACGTCAATGAAATACGTCAACAGATGAATCACATTTTACAATTCGTGACCATGGTAACCCAAGTCAGCACCGATAATCATCTTAGAAGGCGCTTCTACCGTACATATGTCCTGAATGAGAAAGTATGAGTTAGGGCGGCTTACTTTAGAAACCCTACAGGTCCGGACATTGTTGACATTGGGTTCAAACCCAGTTAAGCACCCTAACCCCCGATATGTACACCCCCTAAAATATCATTCCCAGTTGAACCCAGTTTCACATCCAAACCAGTGGCTGCATTGGGAGTGTTCCCTGGTCTCGTACCGGAGAACCATCATGTAGATGGGGTTGTGGGAGAGGCTGGCGATCAGGCCGGCCAATGAGATGGTGAGCATGACGGGGAGCAGCAGGTGAGGACAGCTGTTGGGGCAGTGTCCGGGCACGGCCTGGGCCTGGCTGTCGGCCACACACCGGCAGCTGGTGTACACCTGAGGACCACAAACACACACATCCACACGGTGTCGGTCGGGACAAGCCGTTGCAATGTTGACCCTTTGATGACATCACAAGTGGGGGTCATCCACTAAGATGCATGATCAGCCTACCAGGCAACCCAGTGGACTGTACCAACTGGTAGGCTGATCCGTCAGAAACATTCAAGTGGCGAAACAGTCACCCGTCAATATCACGAGAAGAGAGTGTATAAACAACACACTAAAGATTCAGATTCTGTAAGCGCTAAATCTTCATAAACGTACACAGCCAGCGAGGAACACAAAGAAACCCACCCTAACTTACGTAAGGATGGGTTAGCCTAGCTAGTATGCTAGCATGCCGCTGGTATCCCCCTATGGAGGCCCTGGGGGTCTTAAAACCCAGCTATCCAGTCTCGGCACTGACCTCTAATAGGCTTCTGTCCAGTCCCCACCAACCAGTGATTACTGGGATTAATCCATGGAACCACCACCCCTGCGCTACGACCGATCGACTGGTACTCCGTCAGCCTGTCGCCCCGCCTCCACCCCGCTGTAGATTAGGCTAGCTAACATGCTAACACGTAGCGCTGCTCCCCTCTGGAATACCCACTCTACGCTCCATGGCTAATTACATATTGATTGCGTTATTGATTGGGTTGTTGTGTTGACCCAGCAGATTCTGTCTCTCTTCAGATGTTAAATTATATGAGGATACAGATTTAAAAAGTACACCGCACTGAAGAGCTTCTGGATTAACCAACAGTGTTGTTTTGTTTCCTGTTAGCACTGAAGAGCTTCTGGATTAGCCAACAGTGTTGTTTTGTTTCCTGTTAGCACTGAAGAGCTTCTGGATTAGCCAACAGTGTTGTTTCATTTCCTGTCAGATGTCTTCCAGCACAGTTTTAGCTTCTGTTCCTTATTGTTGTTCACCTGACCTCTGACCCGTGGGTTACTCTGCCCCCTAGTGGGTGGAGGGGGGGGGGGGGGCTCACCTGACCCCTGACCTTTGACCCCTGGGTGACTCGGCCCCCTAGTGGACAGAGGGGAGGTGGGGGGGGGCTCACCTGGACTTTGAAGGTGTTGTTTGGGTGCCGGGTGAAGTTGGTGCAGCCGGCGTTGCACGGGGAGACATACTCCACACCGTCAGACCCACATACTGGGTTATACCCTCCCTCGGGACACGAGCAGTTAGAGTAACAGACAGACCTGTGAGTGGGGGGGGGGGGGGGGGGGGGGAGAGATGGGGGAGAGGTGAGAGAGAGATAAAGAGAGGGAGGGGGGGAGTGAGAGAGGTTGAGAGAGAGAGATAAAGAGAGGTAGGGGAGAGAGAGGGATAGAGAACAGAGAGAGTGAGGATCTTTGGAAATAACAGTACATCCCACATCAGCAACGACCTTTGACCCTGCTAGGTAGAATAAGGGCCTTTTAAGGATCGGGTGGTTTATCTTGCTCAAGAATGATGGTAGATTGTGGACACTGGGGATTGAACCCACAACCTCTGGAGTCCAACCATGCGACTGCACTATCCTGCCCCACCCTAAAAAAAACTAACAAACACAAAAAATGAACGCAAAGACAAAAGATGAACGCAAAGACAGAAAACAAACACAAAAAACGAATGTAGAAACACAAAAAACTAAAGCAGAAACACAAAACGACAAACAACACCTAAAGTGGACCCAGAGGGGCCGGTCTTACCCGGGGGGTGTTGCGGGGGCGTGGTTGACCTCGAATACGTCCTGCGAGGGACAGCCCATGAAGAAGACGGGGACGAGGAGGAGGGCCGAGATGGACAGCACCACCACCGAGAAGCGGGGGATGGCCTTCAGCGATAGCCCCGCCCTCTTCATGATGATCCCGCCCACCAAGATCCCCACCGCTAGCGCGGGCAGGTTCACTGCACCTGCAGAGCCGGCAGCCAATCAGAGGGGTCCATTTAGAGATACATAGACCTATAGACTACAAGTTAAGATACTACAAATACATCGACTTCAACGTAAATGGACAACAGAAGACTACAAAGAAACTAAATAGAAGAATACGAACAAATGAACTACTTGCAGACAAATAAGTATGATTATAAATCGTAATAAATATAAAAACTACAAATACAAAGACTACAAATACAAATACATATAGACTACAAACAAAAAAAAGTGACCTCTAAACGATTAATGACAAAAAACAACAAACACAGACTATTTATAAATAGATACGTGTAGGATGCTTACAGGCAGACTACCGCCATGGGGGTTTGAACCCAGAAGCTTTGAGCAGGGATTCGACACCCTGAACACTATCTATCCCTGATCTGCCCTGATCCAGAGAGATAGATGAGCACTATCTATCCCTGATCCAGAGAGACTCAGACCCACCAATGAGCAGGCTGCTATCCACGGCGGAGGCGCTGTACTGGTGCTCCAGGAACTTGTTGAGGAAGGTTGCCATGCCGGCGATGACGGCGGAGAAGCAGCATTGGGAGAGGACCAGCATCAGGAAGAACGGACTCAGCAGCAGACGCACCAGCAGACTGGGGAACACTGGGGACACAAACACGGAAATGGTTATATACACACATATACACACACATTTCAATATATATACACACACACATCAGTATATACACACACAGACACATCAATATATGCACACCTGTATACACACACACACACGCACGCACGCACGCACGCACACACACACACACACACACACACACACACACACACACACACACACACACACACACACACACACACACACACACACACACACACACACACACATATAAGTCACTCATTAACTCATTTACTAACTAACTAACTCAATAACTCGCTAACTCACTCACTAACTAACAAACTAACTCACTAAGGGCAACTCGCTTGGTCACTCACTAACTCACTCTTCAGGAAGTCCAACAAAGACGACTTTTGTTTCTTGGTTTCCTCCATCTCCAGTCTTGTGGTCGCTTCAGTCCCATTCACCTGACAAACACAGACATGTACAGATTACAACGTTTATAACAATATTAAACATTGAAATATTATTATGATATTAAACCTTTAAATATGCACCAGACTTGTATAAGGACAAGTGTAAGTACATGTGAGAAGAGGGTGAATATCTAAAGTGTAGCTCAAATGAAGTGTCTTCATGTAAAAAACATTGAGAATATACAAATAAATTGTATGACTGCAATGACTTGGCTCCGCCGGCAGGTGGCAGCAGAGGGCAGAGGCTCTTACCTGGTTCTCCTCGTACATGCTGCGGGGGAAGAAGAAGTAGGGGATGGAGGTGAGGGCCAGGCAGCAGGAGGAGACCAGCAGGCCCATCCACCACGCCCCCACCCAGCGGGGGTCGTTGGGGGTCAACTCCTGGTGGGTCACTGAGAACAGACAGAATCCATCAGAGGAAGTCATGGTGCACGTATTGGTACACGTATAGTGTACCCACCCCCCCCCCCACCACCACACCCCTCTTATGCACTTATTGTATGTTGTACGTCCTGGCACATAAAAATAGTACTTAGTATTGTGTAGCATCCTATCCTAGCTATCTTTGTTGTATAGACGGAATGGGTTAACCTAGTGATTATTATTGCTTGGCACTTGGTTCTATGAACATCCTTACTGTACCAACAGCGATATATATATATTATATTTTTCTTCTGACAAATGTACTTTGTAAGTAAGTCGCTTGTAAGTCGCTTTGGATAAAAGCATCTGCTAAATGCCCTCAATGTAGATGCAAATGTAATCTCTGCTATTCATGTTGTCGTCTTTTTCCGTCTGTTGCAGTCTACTTGTATGTGATTGGTTGGTTATGGGGTGTGGTGTGTGGGGGTACCTGATCCGGTCTTGTCCACGTCCACGTAGACCCGCAGAACCACAGAGCCCAGCAGGTAGCCGAACGCAGGCCCGAAGACAGAGACGGCGAACAGGATGGCTGGGGACCACAGGGAGAACAGGTGATGACCAGAGGGAGAACAACAGGGAGAAGAAGAGGTGAGGACCAGAGGGAGAACCACAGAGAGAACCACAGAGAGGACCACAGGTGAGGACCAGAAAGAGAACCACAGGTGAGGACCAGAGAAGAACAGGTGAGAACCATGGTCTTGTGGGTCACGACCCCCACGACCATGCTTCTCCTGGTCCTGGGGACACGTGCGTCATTCAGAACCACCCCACACAAAAGGAAGGGCCTGAGACCGCGTCCTGGGTCGCCCCCCTCCCCCCTCTCACCCCCCTCCCCCCTCTCACCCCCCTCCCCCCCACTCACCCCCCTCCCCCCCACTCACCGATGTAGAGAGGCGCATTGGCGGCGCCGGCGAAGTCGTCGATGTAGGACAGGCCGTAGGGCTGGATGGGCACCGAGCCCACACCGAACAGCAGCTGGGCCCCGCCCATCAGCAGCCACACCCGGTGGGAGTCGCTGAGCCGCAGCGCCTCCTGGCCCGCCCCACACTCGTCCGGGGAGCTGGCGTTGGCCGGCACCCTGCAGAGGTCATGGCGGTCTGGGGCGGGACGCAGACGGGGGGAAGTGAGGGAGGGCGAGGAGGGAGGGCGGAGGGGAGGACGAGGTAGACAACAAGGGACGGAAGCGAGTGAAGGACAAGTCGAGGCAGACAGTCTGACGGCTTCATTTCCTGGAGATATTTCGAGATATTTTGAGATATTCCGAGCCCCCTGATTGGTCCTCTGCGGCGGGGGTTATGCGGGCCGTGGGAGCGAGCGAGGGGAGAATTGGTTTTAATCTCCTTGGAATCTTCCCTCAGCACAGAGATTAAGGGTCTGCGCCTGATTTAGGCGGGCTTTCTGTCCAGCGCACCTGCAGGCGATCTGCAGATGACCTGGAACGCATCGCAGGCCAAACCGCCGCCAACAGATCATAGCGATCTTAATCACTGAACTCCGAGAGCGATAATCATTTGTTTTCTTGCTCCGCTGTTAAAGATGTGTTTACCCTGGCGACTCGCTGGGAGCTCTGTGGACCCTGAACTGCTTTGTCTGATCATGAACACTAAAGCCTGAGGAGTCGAAACGCAGCCGGAGATACGGAGTGGGGCTCCACGCCAGTGCTGGGGTTAAGGACTCTGAGATAGAGATAAAGGTTGACTAAAAGTCAGGTAGACTAAGGTCAACCAAAGTTCAACTAAAGTCACTAATTCAGTGACGTCTGGTCATCAAGACGTCACTGAATTAGTCTCAAACTCTCAAACTCGCATAGGATGCGAGTTTGAGCCTCCTTAATGTACGCACTTAGTGTATGTTTGTTGGGTTACCAGTTATTTTATTTGCTCATTTTAGTTTTCTGGGTTGAGAGAGTTATTTAGAAAAAAATCCTGTAAATATTTTTTCTGAGGTTGTTTTTCAAAAACGTCCTGCACTTAAAAATAGTACTTAGCATCGTGTAGTGTCTTATCCTAGCTATCTTTGTTGTATACAGGGAATGGGTTAACCTAGTGATTGTTAGTGCCTTGCACTTGGTTCTATGAACATCCTGACTGTACCAACAGCGATATATTGTTGTTTCTCTTTCTTCTGACAAATGTACCTATTGTAAGCGGCTTTGGATGAAAGCGGCTGATAAATGCCCTGAATCTAAATGTAAATGTTAAAAGAGTCCATCATCCTCTGAAAATGCAGCAGGAACAACATCGTGAGACAGAGTTCGCTTTGGAGAGGCGTGTGACTGACGGCAACGTGGGTCTCCGGTGGTCTGTGTGTCGTAGACCTACAGCCACGGTGTCGCCACGGCGACAGGAGGAGGAGGTGGACTTCGGTCGGGGACCGGGGTCCTCCCCATCCTCCTCGACCGGAGGAGGTGTGGCAGGAAGTGGTCTTACCGTGCAGCACAGAGTCGAACTGGTAGGCGGGGTACAGGAAGTGAGGTAGTGTCAGCATCAGGGCGCTGACCGCCATCAGCAGGCCTCCCATCCCGATGAACCTCGGACGGTTCACCCGACTTCCGAAGTAACTCACGAACACGATCAGGACGGTGTTGCCGACCTAGGAACACATGGTGCACACACACACACACACACACACACACACACACACACACACACACACACACACACACACACACACACACACACACACACACACACACACACACAGGTTCAGTAAGTGAAGTAACGTAAAGTGAGAAGTCAACAGACTTCTCACTTAAGAACATACATTTACATTTTGGGCATTAAGCTTTAATCTAAAGCAACTTGCAATAAGTACATTTGTTGGAAGAAAGAGAAACAACAATATATCGCTGTCAGTACAGTAAGGATGTTCATAGAATATTGTTAGTGCCAAGCAATAACAATCGCTAGGTTAACCCATTCCCGTATACAACAGAGATAGATGGAATAGGATGCTACACAATAGTACAAAAGTACTATTTTTAAGTGCCAGGATGTACGACATACAATAAGTGCGTAAGAGGGGTGTGGGGGGCAAGGGGGGTGGCTATGCAAAGTCTAGGTGAACTCTGAACAAGTGAGTCTTGAAGACCTAGAACCTTATTGAGCTCTTAACGCTCACATGGTGCTGGACCATGAGAAGCTGTCCATGTGAGCAGAGGTTCCCCAGAGTTCTGAACAACTGTTCCACACCAAACACAATGTTTTCATATATCAGCTGTTTGCACATCCAGGGGTGTATCACGTTTCAAGCGGTCTATCCCATTTACTGCTGCAGTGTTTCTCTGACGAACTATGACCCAAATAAGAATGAACACAATACTACTAAAACCAAACCGATTCCAAGTATCTGAGTGGGAACACTCGACGGAAGAACATTTACGAGGCCAAGTGAACTCTCTCATGTTGTTTGGACGGGTTTTATCTAACTGGGCCTGAGGACATGGCTCAAAGACCACACCAGGCTGAACCATACCCCCCAGACAGCGGGGGTCGGACAGACACCGGGTTGTACCAACCCCCCAGACAGCAGGGGGGGGCACAGATCTCCCTCGCCTTCCTGTTGATCTGCTGTTGTGCTATCAGAGACACAGATCTGGGACCTGTGTGTTCTCTGATAGCAGAGCGAGAGCGAGAGTTCATGCTCTCTCTCTTTACTATCTTTCCAATGGCTCTCTCTGTCTGTCTCTCTCTCGCTATCTCCCTGTCTGTCACTACCGCTTTGTCTGTGTCTCTCTCTCTCTCTCTCTCTCTCTCTCTCTCTCTCTCTCTCTCTCTCTCTCTCTCTCTCTCACACACTATGTCTCTGTCTGTCTCTCTGTCTCTCTCTTTCTCTCTCTCTGTGATTAAAATGCCTTCCTGTCTGAACACATGTACCTGGAAGACTTAATGTCGAGGAAAGGAATTCCAATAATCTCGCTCCATCTTTCCCTCTCCATCCTCTCTCTCTCTCTATTCTTCTGTTCACCACACTTTAATACTCACTCCCCCTTTCCCTCCCCCCCTTTCCCTCCCTCACAACCTTCAACTCTCTGCCTCTCGTTCTCTTCGTCATTCAAATCAAGAGACGCAGAGACAGAATGAAAGAGAGAAATGATAGAAAGAGATGGAGGTTGCAACATAATGAAAGAAAGAGAGACGGGGAGAGAGAGAGAGAGAAAGATACAGAGAGAAAGTGAGAGAGGATGACTGTTTGTCTGAGGACAGAGAGAGAGATTTATACTTTGACCTCCTAATTTTTCACCTGCTTTGACAATGTTAACGTTTGTTTGTCATGCAAATAATGCTTTGCCAATACATTTAATTTGAGTGTGAGTGAGAGAGAGACAGGAAGTCAGAGAGGGAGACAGAAAGAGAGAGAGACAGAGACAGAGAGGGAGACAGAGAGGGAGTGAGATAGAGACGGGGACAGAGAGAGAAAGAGACACAGAGGGAGACAGAGACAGAGAGGGAGACAGAGAGAGGTTGACTGAGTGTCTCACCTCGTGCAGCGAGGACAGCGTTCCTGAGGAGGAGAGAGAGAGAGGGAGACAGAGAGAGGTTGACTGTGAGTGTCTCACCTCGTGCAGGGAGGAGAGGGTTCCTGAGGAGGTGCTGCTGAAGCCAAAGCGCCGCTCTATGGTGGTGATGGAGCTCTTGAAGTAGGAGCTGTAGAGCAGCTGGGTGAGCTGCAGCAGGCCGTGACACAGCACGAACAGCTGGGGGCAGAGGTCAAGGGTCAGGGTCAGGCCAGGCCAGCTCCTCATAGAGGGAGTGATGAAGAGAAACTTCTTTTTAGGACACGTCGGCCAGCGAAATATTTGATTTAATATTAGAGCATGATCATGGGAAAGTACAAGCAGCAAAGTTACCAAGGATACATTCAGTGAGACAATGGGTGAACAAGATTCTTAAAGGGAAACGTTTGCATTGTGGGTAGGGAATATACAGTTAACAAAGGTAAGTGGGAGTGACCATTCTGGAGCATTTAGGATTGGCGGGAGAGGCCAAGTTGATTTGTAATACACTATGGGGAAGTGGACATGTCTGCAAGTCTGTTAAACAGGGTTGCAATACACTAAATCTACACAACAAAGAAGTCAGTCGATTGGCCTGGCCTCAGTGGCTCCAGTGAGAATGCAAATCTGAACTACCTTGACCTTTCTCAGTTAGAGAGAGGAAGGGTGCTATCTTAAAGTCCAAGGAGAATGTAAACAGTTCCTTTTAGATTGACTAGTAATTATATAAACAAGGTTAATGCAAGGTTTATAATTGTGTATTATAGTTCTGATTAATATTTCCATGACATGGAGGCTATCAGACATACACACACACACACAGGTGTTTGCACGAGCTGGGAAATAATCATGGTCTGCACCCCCTGCTACGACGTCGGACAAATAGCATTGATCCGATTCAGGATTCCATGTATTTACCGACTTTCAGGAATTTTTATGCGGAAACTGAGCAGCCTGTGACTTTTCGACAACGCACCAACGAAGAAGTCCTCACTTATATCAGAAACATAACAAGCTAGGGGATCGAACTAGCAACCTCCCGGTTACCAGTCAACCCGCTCTACCTCTTGATCTAAGCTGACCATAGTGAAAGGGAGGACGTGTTTCGAGAATCGGATGCACATTGCTGGATGTCTGTGTTTCTGGTGCGTCTGCGACTCGAACCCGATGCCAGCAGGGTCCACCTGATAGACAGCTGACTGATTGTGATACAGGGCTCAGCCACTAGGGGAGGTGTTACATAGCGCGTAAAGCATCACCAAGTGTTGTTTAAATGTTTGTAAACACAGTCCACTTAACACACTTCACATACACTACACAAGACGGCTGGTCGCCTAGCAACATCTCGTCTGTCGGTTGGACGTCGACAGACGAGTTTCCCGAAGATGGGAAGGAAAAGGGAAACTAACCGGTCTTAGCCGGTGGACCTGATACCAACTGATAAGAATGGTTACTAGTTACAACACACTGCATGGAAAGGCTGTATTGACGTCACAACATCAAAATCCTAATAACAAAGCCACATACTTCACATTCTGCTTGGCATTCTCTGGTTGGTATTTCGTTTGATTAAATATTAATAATTCTCTCTGACCCCCGAACACACAGAGGCACAGAGCCAAGTGGCCCGCTGGCTGCACACCAAACAAATGGAACAGGCTCCTCGTAAACAGACCGTACACAGCTTCAATACACTGGGGTCGCCCAGGGGTATGCTGGGATTTGGAGTTCTTTCATTAAGAGACAACAAGGGATTAGTCCATGAGAGAGAGACATGGGATTAGTCCACAGAGAGAGAGACAGAGAGGAAGGAGTGAGAACAGGGGAGAGAGAGAAAGACAGACAGAGAGGGTGAGAGAGAGAGAGAGAGAGAGAGAGAGAGAGAGAGGTCAGAGAGGGAGCAGAAGAGAGTTGGATAGAGAGGGAAAAAGAGAGAAAGACTGACAAATTCACAGATTGTCTCTTTCTCTTTCATTCTCTCTAGCTTTCCTCCTCTCTCCTTCTCTCTCCTGCTCTCTCACTGACTCTCAGTGACTCTCTGCCCCTCTTTGTATTTCAACTTCACTGATTCTCTCTCCCCCTCCCTCAAGAGCAAGAGAGCAAGCGACAGCAGGGCTACAGAGAGGGAATGGCCTCTTGGTTCATCTGTGGACCAGAGAATGCTCTCATTAAAGCACAGACTTCTGGTTCGTTAACAAACACAAAGCGCTCTGCTCCCGTCCCCCCCCCGGACGTCAGCTTGCGCCCTCTCTCCCTCTCCTTCTCTCCTTCCCTCCCTCTCTCCCTTTCCCTCTCTCCAACTCCAAACTCTTTGATTGTCCAAATGTTTAGACGCCGGTCGCTGGCCTTTGTGGGAGAATATTTAGCTTTCAGACGGCCGGTCGAACCCTCGCACGGTGAGACGCGACAGCAGATAGAAACCCTGAGGAGGTGGAGCGATACGCTGGTCCACAGCCTCCAAACATCTCATATTGTGTTGATACAGAGGGAGGGATATTTATACAGGACGTTTGTTCTGCTAGAGACTCACAGAATGCATTGATGTCTGTTTATTAGCGTGCATAATATTTATGAGGGCCTGATTGTGATTAATTAATCAATGTTTGGTACGAGAACTTAGAGATGTAGCTCAGAGCTGGAACATTTATTATATAGATGAAAGTATAATGTATATTCAATATGTATAATATACAAACAACAGCTATAATAACTGAAACATCAAATAGATGTATCATGTATAATTCTGTAGAGCATGTTTAATGTATCCAACATACAGTATATAATAAATATTCCCTGCTGAACTCTGCTCTGACCCACAATGCACTATTGACCAAACTCTCATATTAAGATGATGAACGACTTATGAACGACCGCAGGAGCCATAAGTCACTGTAGGGGGCCGTGGGCCCCGTATCTAGCGGTCGTCGCCGGGTGTGGAGACCTGGAGGAAGTCCCTCCTCACATCTCCATGACGACCCCCCATGGAGACACGCGCTGGGACCATTAGCCCAGACAGCCCTGGCTTCCTACAGGAAGTACTTTTAACACAGGAAAACAGCTCCCAGCTCTCTAGCAAAACAAGGAACCGCGATGGAAAGGCTCGCTATAGCCTTGATATATCTGAAGAACTTCCTGCTGAGGAGGAACAATCTCCCAACATTCTTCTGCACAATAGGATCAAGATCAAAGCTCTGACCTTGACCCCCCCTCCCCGCCCCCGCCAGGACGCGACCCTCACCCCTCAGAATAACTTCTGGCTCGTAAATCTCCCACGAGATGGAACTCATCCATGATATCTTGTAATAATGATGATAATAATAATAATAATAATAATAATAATAATAATAATACATTTGATTTATAGAGCTTTTCTAAATACTCAAAGAAGCTTTACAGAGTGAACACAAAATAAATTAATTTAATAAGAACTTATATAAGTAAAAATATAAAAAAGGAGGAAGGGGAGAGAAGGGAGGGAGGTTATGTGGTGAAAGCGATCTTAAAAAGGTTATATACACTCTTATGGCATATCTACGTTGTATAATATTCTTCTGTTTTAATATTGACATACAATCAACGATGGGCCTATTCTACTGCTGTGTGTCTGTTCAAGATGTAATAAAGCACTGAGGATGAAATGCCTTACTGTAACAGAATCTAAAGGCGGCCATGTTGTCTTGTTAAATACACCACGTTTAAAATCCAACAGGGAACAAGTGCGGCGTTCTTTTAAACCAAAACACAAGAGGGAAAGGAACTGCGTGTTTTATACGCAGGTGAAGGCCAGAGCAGAGTCAAAGTCGCACCGAAGACAAATAGTGATGAAAGACAGCAAACACAAAGTGCTGAAAAGCTTATTCTGCTGCCATCAGAAGACAGATTCCAGCAGACCATGTCTGACCGGCTCTGCAGAGCAGGTTCACCGCAAAGTCTGAACACACTGTGAGTGGTAGGCCTACCTAACACACAGACCTCCCCGCACTCTCTCTGAAACACAGAAAGAGTAATGATGGACCTCGGACTCTGAGGAAATATTGCATTAACACCACAGCACAGCGAGGGCTGAGGCTGGATTCAGATGTATAGGACATCATTGATCTGCCTCATGTTGCTTTATATATACTGTAGGTGCAGAGAGAGGATTATGAATAGGTTCATTATTTATTTGGATGCATAACAAATAGTTACATGTGTGTGTTACATTACAGACGGTTATGTTTGGAGGAAAATTTGAAACGTCAAAGTTTAGTTAGTTAGTATATATATATATATATATATATATATATATATATATATATATGTTCTGGCAAGGGTTTGAGTTGGTTAAGGTCCAGATCAGGGTCTGTGAGTAAGCAGCAGAAAAGTCTGCATCGGGATTCAAGCTGAACCTACAGACACCCGCGCCTGGCTCAGAGGCTGTGGGGAATGGGCCTCTGCTCCCCAGGGGGGTAAAGGAAGGCAGCCCTCGCTGCTGGTTGGCCCAGGGACGAGCTGTGTTCTCTGGGTGAGCACCAGACCGTAGGGGGGAATAAGACTCCTGCTGTGTTTAAGGCTGCAGCCATTCCCTTCATCCCTGTTGGACTTTACTTTACAACTGACGCCTGCGGTGACAGACTGCAATCAGCATCTACTGTCAATACGCTGTGATTAGCATCAGCTGGCCAGTAGTTACTGTAAATACTGTTGATTGCTGATAATCGTCCCACACAGGAATACCTTCAGCACTGGTGGACATAACAAGTATGGCTATTTCAATTGTCCTTTATATATGTCTATGTATAGTGATTATATAGAATAGGACTATATAAAGTGAGTATGGTATACAGGGCTATGATTATATTGTATATAGGAATATATATAGTGTATATTGTAGGCCTATAAAGAACAAAAAGTACTTATAAATTGCAGGGCCATATTTCTTATGACCTTGAAAAAGACATTACTCTTTTAATAAATGTAGTACATTACTAATATATGCTTTAATATTACCCAATGTAATTTCAGGTAGGCCTAATTTACATTCAAAACGAAATATTTCAGTATAGTAAAAGGTAGGTCTAGGAAGTTTTAAGCTCCCTAATTATTATTTTTTTTACATTCGGCACCAGTAAGCAGGTTATTTAAAACTTTAAAATATATATATTTGAAAATCTTAGTTTCTCTTTTCGTACCCAATACTTATTATTACTTATTACTTTTACAGTTAAGTTACACCTCACAAACTCACAGACGCGACTAATGCTCGTTTATGATCGACAACTGTTTGCACTGATCAGCAGAATCACATTCAGCGGAGTCTCACTGTCCTGCGCTCCGAGTTGTGCTTCAGACATTCATGCATCCCCATTCACCGTTGGAGGGATTGTTCTCGGCAGAGCTCCGGAGACATAACCACACGGAAACACTGACTGGATGTGTATCTCGACATCTCCTATCTGCACATCTCCTGCAGGTATGTTATTGAGACTCCCTCCACCACACCGCTCTATAGTCACAAATCAGAGCTCCAACAGAAGAGAAGCATACCTTGATGTTCCCGAACAGCCGCTTGGATTTTTTCATGTCTTTGGAATATAACTCCATGATGATGTCCAGAAGGTGCTGGTCTCTCTCTGCGTGCAGGTCTGCTGTGCGCTCAGGTTGTCCTCCTCCTCCTCAGAAGGGCTTTATCAAAGTGCTTGATGTCGTCAGCGAACTCTCCTCCCACAACACAACACAACGCACTCTCTCTCACTTTATTTCCCGATAAACGTGACGCGTAGCTCTCCAACACAAGAACATTTCAGATCTTATTCCCCTGAAGGAGAGACCTCCAGACCGGACCCCACTGAAGGAGGAACCTACAGACCGTGTCCCCCTGAAGGCCTGCAGGGGCGTAGGAAGCGATCCTGGGCCGAGGGGGCCAGGCTCAGCGGGAGGCTGGGGGCTCCTCCCGACGTCATGCTGCTGTATTTAAGCCCTTTCTACTCTTTTCCAGCAGCAGGCCATACGACTTTTTAGTATATACTGTAGCGACCATGCAGGGCTAACATGGGAGAGACTTGGGAGGTTCATGGGGGGAAGTCGGAGAGAGAAGGGAGCGACACCACGATTAGTCATAATCGTGACTAATGGTTCTGATTAGCTAACTTTGGATAACAGCCTTGTTATTTTTATGGGCACTCTTCCAACCCCGTTATAAAGCCGGTATAAAACTAATAAAAATAAAAATAAAAACACGAGAAGGACTGTAATAAAACATGGTTCCCGGTTAAACTTCCTGGTCATTCAGATAGCTAGCAAGTTGTGTGGCGCTTTTCATTTAGTCTCTTTCCATAATTGTTGGTGTTTTTTTCGTTCAAACCCGAGTTTGAGTTGATTTGTTTCTTTTTGACATATAGACACATCTCGTCATAGATGGCCATTGTTAGAATACTTCTTATGTTTGCAAGAGCGCTACTCTATGGAAAAGGATTAGGGCCACATGTGATTATATTTTTGGAGTTCTTTAAACTCAGAACCCAAAAAGAAAATATAAGTGCTTTTAATAATCCTGGAGGGCTACTTTGTGCTCAAACCATGGACAAAAACAATGTCTCCTGTTGGACCTTACTTAACAACTGACGCCTGCAGTGATAGACTGCAATATAATAACAGGCTAGGATAATATAGTAAAGAGTCCAAGCCAAATGCAATCAGAGTTGTGCGTTTCCTCATGAGACACCCTGGGCTCCAGTCCCACTAATTAAACCTTTTTATTCAAAGGTGCCTTTAACCCAGGCTTTAAAAGCAGAGCATCTGACTTGAACAAGCGCTCAAAGAAGGCCTAATACATAGACACATTATATATAAATAAAATGTTCTAATATTGTCTTGTTTTCATTGGGAGAAATATGTAATAATGGGCCACAGAATTGTCAGTATTTCCCACTTATTGTGTATAAAATACAGGGGGTAAATCTCCACACAAAGAAAACACACTTCAAATAGTTACTTTGAGTCCAGAGCGACTGGACCAGACTGATTGATGAGCCCAGCCGAGCACAGACCCAATGGCAGGAGGCTTATATTAACAGCCAATGGAAAGGCCATGCAACAAGTTAAATATAATCTGGCATCAACGCTCAGAAACCTCCTTTAGCAAGCCGCCATCACAAGACGCATAAAAGTTCCTCGTCTCGGTCCACAAGACCTGCGGTGGACTGGCAATAAACGTCATGTTTCAGTTAAACCTGCTCCCTGGTGACATGTCGCCAACCAGATGACATGCAGTGACTGCTGCTGGTTTGGACTGCAACACAACTCATGGGTTCTCCTTTACCGATTGGCTCAAATCAAGTGTCAGATGGTCTGGTGGACAGTGTCACATGACATGATCTGGCACCTGTTTGAGCCAATCAGAGGACGTCAGTTACCTGTATTAGACCAGATGTACAAAACAACACCATTTGATTCTTATTTCACTGATCATCAATTCAACCTAGTATGTTGAAATGATGGCTAAGCATCTCAAAGTAGCAAAACCCTGGCAAGGGGCAAGCAACTAATTATAATTAACCATAAAAACAAAACATCAACACTGAAAATTAACCACGCAATCCTCATGCCATATTCCTAAATGCCGTCGTTATAGAATCCATTTTACTTTTTGATAGTTTAAACCTGCCAAGTTGTATGCGTTTATTACCGGCAGAGCGGTTAGCCGATAAGGACGATGTGAGAGATTACCACTTATTGTCTCCTGGCTTAGCCACATCTGGGCATCCTGCCAACAGATGAATTAACGTCTCACTGCTTCCACGGTATACTGTACATCAATATCAACTGTACATCTCATGTACTGTACAGTAAACACTGTCCTATACAGCGGACATACATCCTATCCTGATGCTGCACAGTACCACAGCCATGATACAGTAGACTCTACTGCACTGGTTACCTACAGTAACCCTGTACTAGACCATACAGTGGATACTAGTTACCACTGCACTGGTTACCTCTGCTCTCTACAGTGACCCTGTACTAGACCAAACAGTGGATCATTGATCTAGATCCCATCCGTGTTGTATTTTTGGTCACATCATACTGGTTACGTTTGCATGTTGAATCATACAAAAAACTGGTAAGTTCGCAGGAATGAAGTCCTGGGAGTCCTACGTTCTAGAGAAGGGCCTCATCTCTCATAACGCACAACTCTTGTTAATTGGAAGCAACAGCAGCTGTGTCTCCACATCCGCAGAGGAGCGAAAAACGCAGACCCCCAGTGGGAAACCGGGATCACCGCCCTGGGACTCCTGCCCGGCAGCTTGGTCCTGGAAGTAGATCCAGTCCCCCCTGCCAGCGGAGGGATACGCCGACTTCACCGCTGAGCTGGAGCACGCATCAATCAACAACCTTTTCATTTATAGAAGCAAAAACATTAGCACTTGCCAAATGTCAGGGCTGTGTACTTTAGATCAACGCTAAATATAGCCCTACCAGCCCGTGAACATTAATCTGTAATCACAGACTTTGCTCCTCCAGGTCATGGGAGGAGGAAAAGGGGGAATCGGTTTGGGGAGCAGGGAACTAGCCCAGACTAGCGAGGAACCACAGCCAAGGCGTTGTTGAACAAGTCCTGTTTAATGTGTGAAGAAGATTCATTCAGAGCGGCTGGGAGCCAGCGACCCGATGCAGACATGCAGTGACCTCAGCACTCCTCCCAGGGACGGGGGCGGGGGTTAGGAGTCTCTCGTGTTTCACAGTGATGGCTCCTGTTCCACATGTTCACCGATAAGAACAGAACGCCGTCCGGGTCGTGGTTTCGGTCCTGACGAAGGTTCTGGTTCCTGGTTCTGGTTCTGACGCAGAACAAACGTGCGTTGTGTCTGATGAGCCGTTACAAACATACGAAACCGGACAAAATGGCGGAATTCACAAATCTGAAATGATGGCAAACCATGGCAGCAAATAAAAACTATATATATATATATATATATAATATAAAATTAAAATAAAAAACGTCAAACAATAACTTCTGATTGATAACCAATACGAGTACACCAACCAATCCATCCGTTCATCTTGAAGACCAGGCGTGTCGTGTGAAGGTGGGATGTGACCTGCTGAGGTCAGAGGTCATCAATGGGGGTCTGTGGCACGTGTTTTTAAAATTTTTTTTTACCATGTCGTCCGGAAGAAAAAAAGCGAAAATATAAGCGGCAACATCCGTAGAGCATCGTTAGGGGTCGCCATGGAAACGTCCATCTGAAGAAGCTCCTCGTACCGAAGGACAGCCCAGCCGAGCGACTGGAGAACAGGAATATATACAAATAATACCATGGATCGCCCCCACTGGAACACTGCCTTACTGGTCCACTGGTTCACCCCCCCACTGGTACACTCCCCCACTGGTCCACCCTCCCAATGGTCCACTGGACTGACCTCCCACTAGTCCACTGTCTCTGGTAACCACTCTGCAAAGCTCCACCACAGGGACCACACAAGCGTGTAAAATACTGTCTTTAAGGTTGGGGTTTCAATTCCATACATGGTAGCATACTGGGAGGGGGGGCAGTACACGGGGACTCCTTGGCAAGGCAGGGGAGGGGAGGGGAACCCCCAGCACCTTTAAAGCTTGTGGAAGATATAAAAAAATTACGTAACAATGCTGTAAAAATTTAAAACCGCTATACTATTAAAAAAAACGTCTTTACAAAATCCAACCGTAACAGATGCTGCTTTCTTGTTTTGTATAATATATATAACTAATTAAACGTTTGGTGTAATTAGTTCATATACATAGTTCTGTAAAAAGGCACGATTTCATCCCATACTCCACAAGATGAGGGGTCTCAGAGGGAGGGACAATAGAACGCATCCTGGTGGTTCTCAGGGGGAGGGACTGTAGAAATGTTCTGTGGTTCTCAGGGTGCGGGACTATAGAAAGCTTTCGGTTTGTTCTCAAGGGGAGGGACTAATGAAATTTTATGTGGTTCTCAGGGGGGCGGGACTATAGACAGAGTGAGGGCGGGACTATAGACGGCGTGGGGGCGGGTCACACGTAGGCTCCCAGGGCGGCATGGAACTCGGTCAGGCACTGGACCAGCTGCTGAAACTTGGGCCGCTCCTCTGGGTCCAATGCCCAGCAGCACGCCATCACCGCAAACCTGCAGGGAGCACAGCGGCCAATCAGAATGGAGCAGGAAGCACAACAGCCAATCAGAGTGGAGCAGGGCACACAGCGGCCAATCACAGCGGAGCAGGGTGCACAGCGGCCAATCAGAACAGAGCAGGGCACGCAGCGGCCAATCAGAACGGAGCAGGGCACACAGCGGCCAATCAGAACTGAGCAGGGAGCACAACGGCCAATCAGAACACGACACCCAAGACAACACTAACCAGAACACAGTACACACTGCATCCAATCAGAACAAAGAATCAAACCCTGACATCCAATGAGAATACAGAACCAGACCCCAACGACCAATGAGAATACAATGGGGAACAGAACAACCAATCAAAGACGAAGAACCGGCAGAGACCCACAAAAACAACCTATCAGAAGACAGCAGGTAACAGAACAAGCAACCAATCATAAAACAGAACTTCAACAACCATTCAATATACAGAGCAACATAGAACCAAGGCAAACAGGGCCGAGTGTGGCCCTGTTTGCCCCCCCCCCCCTCCCCGGGCAGAGGAGGAAGCTGATCCCATCAACACCTATTCTTGCTAAAGGTCAAACAGCGAAAGAACAGCGTGTGATTTTGTGCAGGACTGATTCATGTTTTCATTTGGTTTGTTTGTGGAGGGAGGGACGGCCCTACAATCAATCACTACTCTGTTGTTAGGGAGACGGCAGCCTCTCGTTCGCTAGAAACACACTCGCCACCTGCAAAACAACCTGTGAAAACTGAATTCATACGCTCACCTGCCGATTTTCTAGGTCTGGTTCTTCTAACACTGTCCTGTACTTTCTGCTGTGTCACTAAGAAAACCCTTAACTGCACCTACTAACTTTAAGTCTAAATCCGTTGTAAACACACTCATGTAGTGCTGGAATGTGCAGTGGGCTTGTCCTGTTCTCTACTGTACTCTGAAGAGGAGTTCAGTACTAGCAAACATCTCCTGGGTGTTTGAGTAGTAGAAACCCGAGTGATGGGAACCAGAAGACCAACACGGCCCCCTGCAGTGTCTACATAATGATTCTAAATATCCCTGCGAGATCACAATCTGAGGGGATATTAATGAGAGTAGGGAACAGAAAAAAAGCATGGGCCATTAAATATTAAATCAACTAACAGTTTTCTGTTCTGTTCTTTAGATCGGCATCTTACGGACGATGATCAGTTTGGCATTCGTAAAGTTACCGATGTCTGTAAAGTTAACGATGTTCATAGGGTGAATGATGTTCATAAAGTTTGTAAACTAAACGATGCTCGCGAAGTTACAGATGTTCGTAAAGTAAACAATGTTCGTGAAGTTACCGATATTCGCTAAGTTTGATGTTTGTAAATTTGTAGCATTTGAGGCATTGAGGGACGTTAGGTGACCTACAGCTCGTCAGGGCAGTTGATTGGCTGAGCTATCCTGTAGCCATCCTTCAGGTAGGCGGACATCTCGAAGGGGTCGATGTCCACGTAGGGTGTCTGGCCCAGGGTCATCAGCTCCCACAGTGTCACACCAAACGCCCACTGGGGAAAAAAACACCAAAACAGTGACTACACAATGACACAACACACAGTGAACATGCATCGACACAACACAGAATGAATACGCATCCAGCTCAATGCATTGACAACACAGGAGCGATGAGCATCACATTACTTTAGGCATTACATTACGTTAGTCATTCAGGAGACACTTGAATTCAAAAGAAGGCTGATACATCCTGTTCGACTGTAGTTACAAGAAGGAGCAAAGACAATTTCCACTCTGAGTCAGATAAGGGAGTGTGATTGCCAAGCTTACAATTAGGATTGAAAGTTGAGCAATGGTAATTATGATTGAGGAACAAAACGTTTTACAGAAACAACACAAGGAAATGTTGGCAAAATTCACGTCAGATATGAAATATTCTTACTAAATGTTTTGATAAGGAGCTCGGGAGGGCTAGCTAGGGTTCATGCACTTGATCAAGGCACTCAGTGGTTACTTGGATGCCAACATTTTACATTGATAACAGAAAACAAACCATCTACATGATAACACATTTTGGACAGAGACTACAATATGGTCCTTTGTGAAAAATAAACAAATTAAGTTAAGTCTATCAGCATAATATCATACACTCATGTATCCACATGGTCTAGCCCCGGTAGGAGACACGCAGGGCTCGTTTAGAACCCTTGAGCTTCCAATCAGATTGGGTCAACGGCCGACCACTGTAAACATAGTGCCACACCATTAAACCAGGGTCCCCCGAACAACAACACACACTCCCTTTAAAGGACATGTGGGGACTTCAGGAGCAGGGAGAGAGAGAGAAGGAGGAGGAGAGACTATAGTGATGAATGGGGAGTGTGTAACGTGAAGTCCATTCATGGAGGCGAGGGTGCCAGTGCTGGACGTGTGCGGGCCGTCTGGAGTGTGTCCCGCTGAGATCACCCACGACACCGGAGCCCCCCTGAGGGAGCAGGAGGGGCCCCTACGGTACCCTGGAGGGTGAGGGCCCTTCAGCTGTTGTTTATGTCTGGCTCCTCTTTCCTCGAAGTGTGTGAGTAAAGTTAATTGCCAAAGCGTCATAGCGATATGTATATACAGCGGTAAATAGATTTCTGACTGGCATTTCTTAACTGTAAGTGTATGCGTGTGTTGACCGGGGCAGGAATAGGGGGTAGGGTGTAGTGTGTGTTTCCAGTTAGATCGGAGCAGTCTGACATTTCCAGGTGACTCTGGGGACCAGTGGAGGCAGGGAGGTCGTCCTGCTACTGGGGGGGGGCGTTAGACACATGGTGCTGTTCTCTGTACCTCCCTATCCTCCCCTCACACACAGTGTACACTGCCTTGTGGGGACCTTGCCTTGACCACATGAACACACACAGCCTTGAGGGGACATTACGATACTGTTACCACACACACACACACACACACACACACACACACACACACACACACACACACACACACACACACACACACACACACACACACACACACACACACACACACACACACAGGAGGGACCTGATCTTTCTAGTCGGGACAGTGGCAGCAGAGTGGTGTCATCAGCACCATGTGACCTGTGGTTAGGATGACACAGGCCCACACCCCTGATGACCGCATCAGAAGTTCCCGTTTCAGCATGTGACATTTGATGGAGGTCACCATTGTCACACATTCGTCCATGTATCAACCAACTTGTTTCGTCTCATTTTACCTCTGTGATTTGACAGCTGGATTGGTGACCCCTAAATGCTCCAATCAGGAGACAGAGAGATGGATGGACGTATAGATGGATAGAAGGGGGAAGGAGAGTGGTGGTCCACAACATAACCTGATGGCAACCTAGAGCAGGATGACCCTTAATGCTCCTATCTGACCGAACTTTAGATTAAAGTGTCTGATAAATGACCAAACGGTATATTATTATATATTATGTACTAATAACCTTTAATAATATAGTTTACACGCTGCTTTAACAGGAACAACATAACAACAGTGAGCCCCAGAGTAAAGAGCAGCTGCTCCGGTGTCTCACCACGTCGCTGGCGCTGGAGAAGTCGTGGTTGAGCAGACTCTCCAGGGCCATCCAGCGGACGGGCCGGTTCTCATTATCCCCCAGGCAGTGGTAGTCCATGGGGAACAGGTCCCGGGACAGGGCGTTGTCCGTGATCTTCACCTGCATGTTGTCATCGATGCTGGGGAGATGGGGGGGGGACGGTGTTATGCATCATGAGGAGGAAGGCCACACACAACATGAGAAAAGGTACTGCAAGATTTAAGAGCTGTAATCTGAGTCAATTGGAATCGCCTAGCCATCTGTTCTCCTTGACTGTGAGCCTGCCTCTGTATGAGAAAATATACCACCAACAAACAAAAAAAAGAAATATTCAGATCTTTGTAATGTGAAGACAAACCAGTCGTATGAGCCTTATATAGGCACCCCTCCTCCCCTAGTCCCTCATAAAGGAACCAGACAACGGACCAGGGAGGACCAGGAGGGTCATCCATCACCCTCAAAGGAAAAGGTCACCTGGGACTAGAGACCCTTAAGTCATAACACTTGATACAGGTGCACAAAATGAGCGTATTCAGCTGCCTTAACCCAAAGTTTAGAGCAAGTTTGAGTTTATTTTCTGTTCCAGGCAACAGTAACGGAATACGTTGCACTAATAGTAATGGAGCTAACCCTGTGTGTGCGTGCGTGCGTGCGTGTGTGTGTGTGTGTGTGTCCACCAGGTTACGTTATATTTATAAACTCAGTCAGCCCTTGCAGCCCTTAAACTCTTTGTGAAGCTACTCCAACTTCAATTGTCTGCTTTGTCGCTCGGCCTCACTGTAATTTGCGTTGGATTAAAAGCAGAAGGACGACACCAGAATGTAAATAGTGGAAGGTGAAACACAGGTGGGACCCAAAGCTTTTAAAATGGATTGGGTTATAGAGCCGTCTCAGGAGGAGGGAGAGGGAGAGCAGCAGGGAACCCCAACACTCACACACAGTTCCTGGCAGCCAGGTCTTTATGGATGACCTCTCGACGGGCCAGGTAGCTCATCCCACACGCCACCTGGATCACCATGTAGACCAGGTCCTGCTGAGACACCGCCTGGGAGGGGGGGGAGGGGGAGAGGGAGAGAGAGAGAGAGAGATACAGAGACAGAAAGAGAGAGACAGAGACAGAGACAGAGAGAGAGAGAGAGGTTAGACGGTTTATTTAAAAAACGTTGCACCACATCCCTCTCATGGCGGTCAGCAGAAAGGTGTTTTCCACCAGAGCAGAGTGCACTAGTGTGTGCAGGAGATGTCGGTCTCTGGCGACAGCAGCAGTGAGCAGGTAGTTTGTGTGGCGGTTTCGTGTCGCTCCAGCAGATAAGCATGAGTGTGTGCGATGAATCCCCCTGTTTTCATTCTTCTGTGCAGAAGGACGACATGCAAACGAGTCAGAAGTGAGGTCAAAGGTGTGTTTCACGTGCGTTGTGGTGCAAATTGTTTTCCACTTGCCTCAATGCTCTGAGTTAGAGGGAATCTATTACACAAGACCGGAGCTCAGGTATGACTGACACACACACTTTTTGTTATGTAGTGCTTGGGGCAGGGCCAGAGGAGGTCATGTGCAGCTGTCAGCATGACGAGGTCCAGGCTTAACAACAAGAGGAGCAGGAGACGGGCCCCCAGGGCCTCTGTGAACCTGCAGGAGGCGGGCCCCCAGGGCCTCTCTGAACCGGCTATCCTCCTCGGCAGCCGAGCGTTGCACCCTGACGCCTCAGTGAACCTTTTTCTAAGAAGCTTGACTTAGCTCACATAGACATCCTGCTGGGGGCCCTGGGGTGACACACACACACACACACACACACACACACACACACACACACACACACACACACACACACACACACACACACACACACACACACACACACACACACACACACACACACACACACACACTTTGTGTGGTAGGTGTGGCATTCTGCTTGTGTACACCTCCCGTTCTTCTTATGCAACACCATGGTTGGCTGAGGAGTCTTCGCCGGCGGTGATTTATGAGGTATTCTGAGTGCCCGCCTCTTCTCTGATACGGCGTCTACTCCAGCCAATACTCGTCATCCTAATCCCCAAAATCAGTCAAGAGAAAAGCTCAACTGATATCAGCATACAAAGGCAGGGCGCTCTGTGTGTGTGTCTGGAGCTACGCAGGGCCTGCAGCCATCGTGGAGATGGTGAGGAGGTTCCTCAAGCGATCCTGGAGAGGAGGTCTAGAAGCGATCGCTGTGAGGAAGGGAGGAGGTGAGGAGGTTCTTGAAGTGTTTGTGGGGAGAAGGTGAGGAGGTTCTTGAAGTTGAAGCGATCACGGTGAGGAGTTGAGGAGGTTCTTGAAGTGATCACGGTGAGGAGGTTCTTGAAGCGTTGTGGCGAGGAGATGAGGAGGTTCTTGAAGCATTGTGGGGAGGAGCTGAGGAGGTTCTTGAAGCGTTGTGGCGAGGAGATGAGGAAGTTCTTGAAGCGTGGGGAGGAGGTGAGGAGGTTCTTGAAGCGATCACGGTGAGGAGCTGAGGAGGTTCTTGAAGCGTTGAGGGGAGAAGGTGAGGAGGTTCTTGAAGTTGAATCGATCACAGTGAGGAGGTGAGTAGGTTCATGAAGCCATCATGGAGAAGTGGCGACGAGGTTCATGAAGCCATCATAGAGATGAGGTACTTGAAGCAATTGTGGTGAGGAGGTTCATAAAGTGATTGTGGTGAGGAGGTTCTTGAGATCATCTAGGTGAAAGTATTTCATGGGGAGGACTGGCCGTTATGTCAGGCGTTCAGCCACAACCTCCAGATATCCACCAGATGTTCTGTTTCAGTATCTGCCAAACGCTAATGCTAGTAATTATGTCTTCCAAAAAACACCCCCCATGCCAACACACACACACACACACACCAGTGCCAACCGCTTGAAGGTTTGAATGAGTGTCCGTCAGTGTCTTCACGTGCCAGAAAAACAATGAGAAGAGTGCATGAATGATTGAGTGAGTGGGTGTTGTTAATTGTTAATCAGTCTCCAGGAGACACATGTAGGAGTTAACGAGCGCGTGAATAAATTAATGAGTGTCTGTATCTTCCGATTCCAAGACCACGATGAGAGTGAGCAAAAGTGAGTGAGATGAGTGAGTGAGAGGGTGATTGTTCATCAGCCTCCAGGAGACATGTGAGGAGTTAATGAGTGAGAGGGTCGGTATCTTCAGATTCCAAGACCACAATGAGTGAGTGAAAGAATGAATTAATGAGCGAGTGAGAGGGTGATTGTTAACCAGACTCCAGGTGGCAGGAGATGGAGAGGAGTCTCACCTCACACTCAAACAGAGCTCTGATTGTTGCCAGCGGAGACAAGCTTCGTCTTGCGACGGGAAGCGGACTCTTTCAAACACCTTCCCACAGCGGCTCGCATCTGTGGGCCCTATTGTCCGCGTGTGCGTACGTCTGCTGGCAGACGCAGCGGTTGTATCTCCCGCACACCGTGCCAAACACACACAAGACACCCCGGGGGAAGCAAAGATAGCGGAGCCATTGTGTTCCATCGCACATCAGAACACCACCCCCCCCCCTCTGCCCAGAGCCTGTCGTCTGCAGGACTGCCTCCATACAGCCCATAATAACAAGGCTCACCCGCCGTTTATTGATCAATTGGAGCCGAATGTCAAAATGCCTGCAACCATTTCTGCAGGAGTCTGAACAGGGAGACTGATTACACAACGATGAGCCAGCTAATGTGTTGAAGGGTCTCGATCTAATGGCCCGCCGTGGGGCCGTGGAGATGGGTAATGTTGGGTTCTCGTGGTCGGGCTGTTGACTTTGGAGATTGGAAGCCTAGCTTCAAAAGGTGTTTGTGTGTTCTATATAGGGTAGCTACGGTAGCATCATGCTAACTATTACCACATGAACCACCAACACACTGAAAGAGACATGCTTACGTCATACAGCTTTTTAGCTGCTATTTCAACATTTTAAAAAGAAGGTAAACAAGCTTGATCCTAATTAGATTAATGCTCATAAACCAAAACAAAAGTGTACTTGACAGAGAAGGTAAGCATTGAAGAAGAAGTGAGAAGCTAAGAGATAGCGGTAGCTCACCTGGGAGTCGTTTGCATCCACTAAATCTTACACTGGTGCAAGAAAAGCTGGATGTTGCTTCCAGGTAAGCAGTGCAGAAGCTATATGATAAGAAGCTAACTAGCGGTAGCTCACCTGGGGGTTGTTAGCCTCCGCTAGCTTGCACTGGCGCAGGAAGAGCTTGAGGTTTCCCCAGGCCATGAAGGGCAGCAGCACCATGGGCGTCTCCCCGTCCTCCGTGCACACCTGGCTGATGGGCAACAGATTCCTGGAGGAAAACACAAAACAAATAGAAATGAAGACATTATATATGATGTCTTATCCATATAAATGATGTCTAATAGATTGTGTTTAAATGGTGTTATGTTTCTTAGTGCTAAGAACATACAACACATTTAGTGTAGTGGCTCTCAACCAGTGTAGCCTCATGTCATTAAGACACACTTTCAACGCGCAAAAAACGTGGCCCAGCATAAGAGACAGCGAGGGCCAACCCTTCACCAGGAGAGAGACAGCGAGGGCCAACACTTAAGCAGGAAAGACACAGCAGAGGGAACCTTTGGTTTGTTTGTGAAGGTGCAGTGTTTCCACCGACTGTTCACCATGCACTCCAGACGGTGTGACTACGCTCAGCGCCGACTGGAGCTCTGAGCTCTGACTGGATTCCAGGGAGGTGTGAGACGGGGAAAGTGTTGATGGGAAGGCGGCGATGCCGGTGGTGCTGGGAAGGGGACTGTGGTGTCGGTGGGGCTAGGAAGGGCGTAGGTTGTGAGACACTGACCACTGCCAGACAGGGGAAAGAGGAAGGGACTGAGACTCTGCCCCACGTCTCCTCTCCAGGATGCAGTGATTCACATGCTGGCAGCGCCATCGCCAATCCCACCCGGGGTCATGACCTCTGACCGAAAAAACTAGCCGCTTCAAATCACCTCACCGACATGATCTCACTGACTTCCCGTGCCACATACATGGAAAACAAATTTCCACGTTGAACCTCAACGAATGATTTGAAGAATCATGAACTATATTTCCCAGAAGTGATAGGGTGGTATATTCCACCCATCACTGTCTGCTGCTGTACTGGTCTTCTAGCACCTCCATGAGCACACATTCTAGTCTGAGAGCATTCCATGGAAGGGGCTTCACTTGGGACAAGGGGATTCGCTGTAGGCTTCAGCCTAAGAGGAGGTAGCGGTCTCCAGAAGATACACCCAGCTCTCGTCTGGAACGCTTAGCTCAGCATGCCTGTTACGCAAGCTCAACCTCTGTTGTATGAGTTATTTCACTCATTGCGGCTTATTTTGCACTTCTATGTGACTTAACATCCACTCACCCATCATGAGATACGTTGTGGTGAGGGGCCTCGAAAATCAGGTTTCAATCCCTTCAGCATTCAGAAGGACCCTGTGTTATACTCTGCTTCTGATATACTAAACACTCAAAAGCCCAGAGGTGATATACCTAGGCAGGTGAGGTTCCTGGCCAGGTGAGGTACATGGTCAGGTGAAGTACATGGCCAGGTGAGGTACCTGGCCAGGTGAAGTACCTGAGCGTCCTGACTCACCTGTGGTGGAGCCCCCGCAGCTTGCAGCTCTCAGTCAGCATCATGGTGACCTGGACCTCTGATGCGTTATCTAAACCCCAGGTAGAAAATGTAGAAAGAGGTTACACACACACACACACACGTCAGCTAACAAAGGAGCGCATGGTGAAACCCTCATACACACAATGGCCCAGCTCACCACGCACACAGCAACCCCCACATCCAGGATATACAAGCACAAAAGCAATAATACACACACACACTACCACAACACTCCTCAGGTTACACACACACTACACAAACCCGCAGAACCCCCAGGTTACAAACTAAGTACACACCAACCCACAGAGGAAGAAAGAAAATGTGTGATGGTTCAGTTGGTGTCAAAGCCGCCACACAGCCTCCTATAGCAGTAAGCCATTAATTACCTTCTCCACACACACACACACACGCACACGCACGCACACGCACACACACACACACACACACACACGCACGCGCTGGTACTGATCTCCCTGGTTCTTAATCTGTGGCCGCAGTCTGGCTGCAGTTGGCTCACCTAGCATGCCACGGGAGCAATCATTGTTGCTCCAACAGGAAGTGGGGGGTCTGAGGCTGGCATGAGGCCGCCGTCCACCGCACCCTGCGCAAACACCGGGAGCCGGGGGGGGGGGGGGGGGCGCGGTGGGGGGCAGAGGTCAGCCGTCATGGCAACCCGATGAAAGGTAAGAACAATGTCGCTGAGAGACCCGCCCCTGCCGGGAACCGTTGAGCCTTCTTTACTTGGCGTCGGACCGACGGCGCGAGAAGGGCGTGTGAATCGGGTTCCCCTCCCGGACAGCGGTTCGTGTCCTGAATCACCGCCACCGACCGTGTTTGTCAAGATTTGTCAGCTCTGAATTTTAAACAGTCACGATTTACGAAGTCTGTGCAAGTCGGAGTCGGAGCGCGTCCCGTCTCTCTCCCTCCTCCCTCCCCGCCTCGTCCCGTCAGGGGGAGGGGGGGGGGGGGGGGGTCGAGGACATGCATGGGGGGTGTGTGGGTCATCAGTGGCACTTAATGTACACACTTATTGTACGTTGTACACCCTTGCACTTAAAAATAGTACTTGGCATCGTGAAGCATCTTATCCTAGATGTCTTTGTTGTAGACAGAGAAGGGAACATCCTTACTGTACCGACAGCGATATATTGTTTCTCTTCTGACAAATGTACTTACTATGAGTCTCTTTGGATAAAAGCGTCTGCTAAATGCCCTAAATGTAAATGTAAATCAGCAGGATCCATGTGGGTTGAAGACCTCTGCCTGCAGATCGACTTTGATCAGAGCTGCCGGCGTGTCTCTGGCACGCCCGTGTTAAATTACCACTGCGGCCGTCACAGTGCAAAGGTAGCGTCAGGTTCCCCTCCCTGCCAGCCGGGCGGTGAGGGCAGGACCCAAGCCAACAAAGACTGATCGCTAATAAATCCAGAGAGGTAAAACGCTTATTGTGGTACAAAACAGTATCTGTGTTCTGTAATCTAACCCAGCAGACAGTGGGTTGAACTTGACAAAACAAACCACAAATCATCCATCCACATCCTTGAATGAGGTATAAACATATCTCATAGCTGGCTCCAGGAGCAGCAAAGTGAAATTCTCTGGCGAGCTCAGAGCTCTTGTCAGAGTGTGGAGAGAGGGGGGTGAGAGAGGCAGAGAGGGAGGGAAGGAGAGAGGGAAGATGAGAGGCAGGGAGGGAGAGATACACAGAGAGAGAGAGAGAGAGAGAGAGAGAGAGAGAGAGAGAGAGAGAGAGAGAGAGAGAGAGAGAGAGAGAGAGAGAGAGAGAGAGAGAGAGAGAGAGAGAGAGAGAGAGAGAGAGAGAGAGAAAGAGGCAGGGAGAGAGGGAGGCAGAGAGGGAGGCAGAGAGGGAGAGTAGGGAGCATACCTTTCACCGTCTTCACAAAGACCTGCTTCTCTTTGGTTGGGTCCTTCTCGTCCAGGAGGAGGCCATGGAAGATGCGGCCAAATGTTCCTGAGGCAGAGGAGCGAGACCAAGAGGTTATTTAGGAGGAGGATGAGCAGCCAGACCCAAATGTCAGTGATGTTCACCGGAGCCACGTCTGGGTCTCGCCCAGGCAAATATGCCTGGGCGAGGTTTACGGCTCCCAGAGCCCTATCCATCGCGGCCAGACCTGTCACCAATGAGTGCCAGACCAGGACTGATTACCTGGAACACTGAAGAGCTTCCTGAACCTTCCTCGGGTTCAAGAGCTCAGTAGCCGGTCGCTGGTGATGTCATTACCTTGTCAATACCCCTAACCTACCTGATCAATTCCCCCAAGACTGCATCCCCTAGCAACTAGTGAACTACCCACAACTAGTCCAAACCCCACACGTAGCTAGTCCTATCCCCACTCATAGCTGGTCATAACCCCTTCACAATACCTAGTCAACACTCCAAACATACCTTGTCACAACCCCTAACAATACTAGTCAACTCCCCTAACATACCTAGTCAACACCCTACATAAACCTGGTCTTAACCCCTATGGGGTAGGTTAACTAGTCCACACTGCTAGTCATAACCCCTAACACAAATCATCAACATGTTGACTGGGTATGTTAACTAGTCCACACCGCTAGTCATAACCCCCAACACAAATCGTCAACATGTTGACTGGGTATGTTAACTAGTCCACACTGCTAGTCATAACCCCTAACCTACCTCGTCAACATGTTGACTGGGCATGTTAACTAGTCCACAACACTAGTCATAACCCCTAACATAGTAGGTCACCTCCCCTTACGTACACTCATATAATTGGTCCCGTCTTGTATTCATCTCTGCTGTATTGATGTTTTGATTCGAGCACAAAGGCAGATTTCCACAGATCGAGGGGAGGTGTGTGGAGACACATCAGCGCTGCTGGGCTCCAGGGGCGCAGCGAGCAGAGCTGAACTCTCCTTTGTCTAAACTGCCGTCAAGTTGCTTCAGGGACCGCAGGGGAATTAACGATCTGCTGGCAGTGAGACGCCATTAAGCAAAATAAACTATCAACGTAAACTCTCAAAGGAAAAAAAAAAGAGGCGGCTGAACGCGGGCCCCGGGGCCAACAGGGGCTCCGTGTTCAGACACGCGCCCAGGAATGGCTGCTCCACCGACCGCCTGCCTCCGTCCTCAGTGGTGCGGCGCCGACCTGCACCGACATGCCCGGGCCCCGCTGCACAGGAACATCCAGCTCCCCAATGCACACCTGCACACCCTCCTCTCCCTCGTCTTCAACCTCATCCTCCTCCTCCTTCTCGCCCTCCTCACCTTCCTCGCCCTCCTCCCTCTCCTCACCTGCTCACCCTCCAACCCCTCCCTCCTCACCCGTGTCACCATCCTCTCCCTCCTCCTCATCCTCTTCCTCTCCCTCCTCAACCCCGCTCTCTCCCTCCTCACCCACGTCACCGGGGCTCGTTGAGCGATCTGAGTGGCAGCACAAGGTGTGGGAACTACAGGCAGGTGGCTTGCTGACGCAAATTGACACATACAGCAGGAATTTAATGAACAACAAGCAAATGCTACAGACGTGCCGGAGTTACAACACGCAGGTGTTTATGTACGTTCCTGGAAATGCCTTATATGTTTACAGATGTCGGTCGTGTTTCTGCTCGGGTTATTGACCCGACACGATGCCTCACTGTTGCGCTGTCAAGTAAGCCGCTGCACTAGCGGTCTTCACTCAAGCAGAAAGTGCCAAATAAAAAGATGATTCACGATTTGATTGCATAAATATATCAAAGCTACTGCGAGTCTGGACTACAGGGGAGAGTTCAGGGGACAATAAAATACTGCACACACACTTCAATTTTATTATAGGATGGAGAAATAGATAGATACAGATACGCACCCCCCCACACCCCCCCACTACCCTGTCCTCTGTTCCTGTATGTTTTGTTATGTACGGACTGGTTGATGGCTGGTTGATCTCACACCTTCGCCGCTTTGTTCCCCCCCCCAGTCTAGCAAGGGTCTGTGTCTAGCCCCCCCCCCCCCCCCTCCCCTGTTGCAGGTCTTGTGTTTATATGTTGTAAATGTACTGACTATGTGCTTATGTTACTGAGGTGTTTTTTTCCTGTCCCCTCACTGTACCCATAGGAGCATAGTCTGGGGGTTGTCCTATTTTTTTGGCCTCCCCTCTCCTCATGATGTGTTATGCTGTATTTTCCAATGGAATTTCCCCCCGGGGATCAATAAAGTATACCTAAACCTAGAAATTAATCAGATTTCCTTTGTCAGATTTATGCAGATTCCAGAGAATGACCCTGGACTATTATTTTATTGAGTTATGACTATTGTCAAAGAATTTGGTTTACGTACATGATCATCCCACCTATTGTCGAACAAAAGCCACATTGAAAAGATGATATGTTTTTGTAACTACAAACACACCTGGTGTATAAACAACATTTGATCCAGATTTACCCCATCAAACTCAGAAGCTAATTAATGTGTAGAAACATTCTGGTTTCCTCGCGGCTGACAGGAACAACACGGTGGAAACAGCCTTCTGTTCAGATACCTCTGCTATTATGTTTGGCAGCGGCTCAATGTCTACACACGGCTGCTCTGTGGTTGTGCTGTCACTTGGGCTGTTGTGAAATGCAGTGCATGCGTGCGTGTGAGAGAGGGAAAAGCGTGTTTTTGAGAGGATGTACGTGCTTGTGCGTCGTGTGTTAGAGTGTGTGTGTGTGTGTACAAGCGTGACTGTTTTTGTACGAACATGATTGTGGGTTTATACGAGCGGGACTGTGTATGTGTACGAGCGTGACTATGTTTGTACATGCACGTTTGTGAGTGTGTTTGTAAGAGCACGTGTATGCGTGTGTGTAATCAAGCGAGTGTGTACCTGTGCGTGCTTGTGTGTGTACAAGCGTGAATGAGTGAGGTTTTTGAGAGGGTGTGTATGACCCTATGTTAGCGTGCATGGGTTGGTGAGAACATGTGTGCGCGTGCATTTGTGCGTGCAAGTGTGTCTGTGTTAGAGTCTGTGCGTGTGTTTCCAGGGTTACCTTCGTGCAGGACGTCCCGCAGTGTGACCCTCTCCCTGGAGATGGCGATGTCCTTGACCTTGGCCTTGGCCTCCATCAAGGTCACGCTGCGGAGGTCGTTCTTCTCGATGCGCAGCGACGGGTAGCCTGCACACACACACACACACACACACTAGGAGTTACCACGTCACTACACACACACACACATTAGGAGCCATCACGTCACCACACACACACTCACATATCTGGTGTGACCACACAAACACACCAGGAGGAACCACACACACATCAGGAGTTAGCACACAAACACACCAGGAGGAACCACACACACATCAGGAGGAACCACACACACATCAGGAGGAACCACACACACATCAGGAGTTAGCACACAAACACACCAGGAGGAACCACACACACAAACACACCAGGAGGAACCACACACACAAACATCAGGAGGAACCACACACACAAACATCAGGAGGAACCACACACACAAACATCAGGAGGAACCACACACACACACACACACACACACACACACACACACACACACACACACACACACACACACACACACACACACACACACACACACACACACACACACACACACACACACACACACACACACTGTAGTCTGCCAAAAGGATTTTCTTGCCATTAATGTCACCTGGTGACCCCTGGTTCATAACCATGTTCAAAGGAAGATTGTCATTGACGTGACCCTCCTCAACCAGAAGCTCACGCCCCCCACCCCCACCCCCAGGAGGGACCACCGGCCCGCGTGATGCCAGGACCGGGAGCTGCAAGTAACCAACCGCAACAGCGGTGCCGTAGAGACCCCCAGCGTAGCTAGAGACGGAGGTTTACATCAGCCTGCCACTGAGCAACCGTGGGGATGCCCCCAGCTGTGCATGAGTGTGTGTGTGAGGCACGAACCTCCATCACACACACACACGGCGAGCCCCTTGCCTGTAAACACACACACCGCCTCTGTACACAAGCCGCCAGAGAAGAGCGATAGCTCTCGCTCGCAGGCTGGGTGGTTGGTCTGACGTTTAGCGGTGGAAGAGACAGTAGGTTCCCCACCGGTGGAGTACAGTATAGAGATCTAACATAGGGGGAGGTGCCGAGGTTAAACAAGAAGACTTGAAGGCTTATTTCACAGATCTTCACCGCTGCACTGATGAACAGTACTCATCTTCGACCAATTTCAATGATATTCTTTCAATCGTTTGTTCTTTCGTTCCGTTTGTTTAACGAGAATTAGACTACTCTGAAAGGAGAAATAAATTGTAATGTCATGTTTCAGTAGATAGCGCTTTGTACTTATTCTTCTATAATCGATGGGTCGGTTTACCCAAAGTGGACATGATTATGTTTTTATTTTTAATTTCTTAATTTTTTTAAATACACCACAAATCCAAACTGACAGCATTCCTTTGTCCTTCCGGCCAGAGCCAGATATCCTATCATATCTCAAAGACCCAGCGGGCCGTGAATTGGCCTCAGAGTAATTAATCATTAATATCTACACAGGCGTGGTCATTTCCAGTTTCAGCCATGATTAATTGTGAACCCAGGGCTGTGGTTAATCCTGTTTACTGACCACAGAGCAGCTCTGTTCCATTACCACCACTGTCTCTGTGAGCGGGATCATTGGGGCGTGGAGAGACAAGCTATGGTTTCCTAGTCACCTCCTGGTCCTGACTGCTCGGGCAGTCGAAGCAGAAAAGTCACAGCAGGGGTTCTTAAAGAGTCATTGAACCCCAAACCATGTATTATATGATCGTAAACATAGTAATCTATGCCTTTGTATCACTGTTACTGAAATAAGTCCCCAATTTAGAGAATAAGGGGTTAAATCCTATGTTTTTGCCGTTCTCCACAAAACACGTTACTCTTTGCTGAACGCAGGTGGCGTTCTGTTCATGACCTAGGGGGACCGACGGCGCGGTGTGTGTGGACGTGTGGAGCTCTGTCTGGGCAGCGGTGGACTGCGGTGTCCGTGAGAAAGTTGGGCTTTTTTTGAGAGTTTTGGTCTAAAGACCAAAACATTTATTTTTATAAATCACATCATGTTCAAACTCAATCTGAATCAGTGGCTCACTGGCTCTTTAAATCACGGGTCAGGACCCCAAATCGGGTCTCGATCCAGTTGGAAGCGGGTCATGGTCTGACAATGACCAGAACCCCTGTTCACAAAAGGATGATGGATTTGGGGGTACTGAGTTAGCAGAGTGTGCAGTTTGATCCCAGAGACACACTGAATTTAAAGATCTGAATCTGAATATGAGGTTATATGAGGAAGTTTAAGAACCCCCAAGTCCACAAACGGAGAACTAAACAGTTCTGGTTGTAGAACACAGCTCACTGCTGCCATCTGGTGGCCAATACAAGTTGAGATGAGCTTCAACCACAGCTTCCTAAAATACACATACGCAAGAATAAGCGATTAAAAGGTAGGACGTGCAGTGATGACTTGAATGATGTGATGGTAATGGTGAGAAGACATGAAACAAGAGGGAATGAATGGAACCACGAGGCGATGGAACCGTACTGCTGCAGTAAACTCTAGGGATAAGCTAGCTGTGGTGCTGAAGTCAATGCTAGGAAGAGGCTTGTTGGGCTACTACAGCTAATGCTAGCATAAAGAGTTTTGCCTCACATGACTAACAAGACAAAACAAATTATTTGCCTGGGCGAAATGAAGATATTGTGTTTCATTGACTAGTAGTACTAACAGTGATAAATTGCCAAACAAGACAGAGAAGCCAGCCAATAGATACATTAGAAATACAAGCTTTGTATGCATCCACATTCTTGCCGAGATGAATCCCATTTGTCCGGACATGTGTGCTTTTATAAGGCTAGTGTGTGAGTTATCCTACGACTTCTGGAATAACACAGAGCTCTGGTCCCTACTACCGCTAGGTTTAGGTAACGCTAGGCTAGCCAGACTGTGCTAAGCTAGGCTAGCCAGACCATGCTATGCTGCAGAGGGTACCTTCCCCTCCGTTAGAAACCACAAGTGAAACTTACTTTTGGTTTCGTGGGCGGGGGCCCCGGGGTTGGGGTAGGAGGAGGATGCGGCGGCAAGCTGAAGGATGGGTGCAGAACCGGGGTGGTTGTCTGATGGAGAGAGAGAAGGTGGAGGATAGAGAGGGATGGAGAGAGAGGGGGGTGAAGAGAAGGTGGAGGAGAGGGAGGGATGGAGAGAGAGGGGGGTGAAGAGAGGGTTGGAGGAGAGAGAGAGAGATGGAAAGAGGAGGTGGAGGAGAGAGAAGGGTGAAGAGGGTTGGAGGACAGAGAGGGAAGGAGAGAGGAGTGGAGGAGAGAATGAAAGGAGTGTAGGATAGAGAGGGATGGAGAGAGGGTGGAGGAGCAAGAGTGAGGAGTGGAGGGGAAAGAGAAAGAAAGGAGTGGAGGAGAGAGTGAAAGAGATAAAGAGAAAGACAGACAGAGACAGACAGACAGGGAGAGAGAGGGGTATGCTCAATGGAATGCTCGCCATCATTACAATATGACCTCATCTAATGGAAGCCTGATTGCAGATTGGTTTGAGATACGCTGGTCAGCTGACATCCATTACAGTAGAAATGCTCAGATGAGCAAACCCACCGCATGAAGGGTAGACTGACCCATATAAAGGGTTTGGTCCCAGGGGTAGACACACAGTGCTGGATACAAACACATGGACCCAACAGCCACAGACAGATGCTTGGAGGTGTGACTTTATGGACATTAGTGACAGTGGCATGTGTTCACCCCTAGATGGCGACAATGTTACAACATAAAGACAAAAAAATAACTGTATTGTTAATAATTTTGTAAATACAAAAAAGTGCATAGTAAGTGAGAATATGTGCTTGATAATAGTCAAGAAAATAATTAGATCTCCATTTAATATAGGTTGACAAGAACATGAAAGATTAATCGTTCAAACAGTGTGTTGCCATCCAGGACGTTTACGTTTTTCGGTTAAAACAAAGCTAATTCATCAAATTAATATTTCACAGAAACCGCTGGCTGTAGAAAAACCCTGAGGGATCTATGAGGACTACCTAGTTTAAAGATTTCCAAACATAATCAAAAGGCCCCTAGATGATCGATGGATAGATAGATAGATAGATTGATAACTTTATTTCCATGTCAACACAGTTGATTGGAATTTGTCTTAGTTCCACACAGGTTAAAATAAGGCAATACATCAGCCTAACAGCCAACCAGGGGGCTGCACCAACTGTGGATGGATCCGCCCACTTTGGCTGCTACACAGGGAATGTTCAAACGCCTTATTATGGTTTATCAGCAACACACCTGGGGGTATAACAGCAGCCCTTTAAGAAACCTCTGAGTATCATTTATTTTTACACTGAGTATAATTTAAAAGCAGTAGGATTAAGATGCATTGCATATTGAAACAGGACGTTCTGGGGCGGGACCATGCAAAATGATGCCCGTGATTGGACCAGCATACATATGTCAGTTACAGAAGTATATATAAATATAAAGTCATTTAAATAACAGGCGAGTACAATGGGACTGGTTGTGAGTGCGTGACAGTCTGCCAGGCAGGCGCAACAACGTCCTGACCTGGTATCACAACCTGCTGCCTCCACTTATGCTCACAGCCTCATTCTCACAATCACCCCATTGAAACTTTAGCATGCCGTGCACCTGCCTTGCTCAGGGGACACCGGGTTCAACACTGGTCTGTCTATATGAATCGCTTTCAGAGCAGGAGGTTTAAGCATGTCTTTAGAGGTTTTGTACTAGCGGTTAGTAGCTAGCTAGGTACCGATCTTTCTTGGTTTTGCTTGCTCCCTGCCTTCAGAGTTCTGTTTACTTAACTTACCTTAGAACTCTACAACGCCAGAGAGCAACGCGAGAACCATCTAGAGCTGTTTTCAGATCAAATAATATATCAAGCCTAATGCAGCAATTAGGTATTTGTAAATATTAGGTATTAAACAAGTACAATATTAGTCTCATTTAATTAATACCCCATTTTGCTCCAACATGAACCAATGTGACTCAGCTCACACCAACATATGCACCATGTGAACGTGTGGAGGGGTGACAAAAAGGTCAGAGGTCAGAGGTGGGAGGCGGAGTTCAAAGGAAAGGCTGGGAGAAAGAGGGTGGAGGGGGTAAAGGTCTTACTGGTGACGGAGGCTGCGTTGTTGGGGGTGTCCGCCCTCAGGTACTGGGTAGTCTGGGTGGAGGGCTGGGAGAGACCCTGGGAACTCCCGCTGTCACTCACACTGTGGGAGACAGAGGGGAGGAGGGGGAGAGAGACATACAGATATTATGAGCAGATGAAGCCGGTACACAGTTTAGTATCTCCGGCCACTTTCACTTTGCCAACACAGCTGGTGTTGCTCCAACACACTCTGAGTGGGATAAGGTCAGAGTGATGCCAGTGATTTTTGGTGCCTTACAAGCACCATTGGTCGCCGAACCAATAAATGGACACTGAGCTTGGATAAAAGCTACAGTACAGTTCAGTATATCACAGTACTGTACACTTGTGTCTCTACTATAGCAGGAGAAGAACAATAGCTGCAGGGACATAAATGTGGATTGACATCAGATTTGTTTCGTACAGCCCCCCCCTTCTCAGCCAATCACAGATCTGCGTCACAAGCTGCCATTTTTTTTTGTTGGCAACTTAATTCACCTTCCGAGAACTCGGACCAGCCAGTGGTCTTCAATTGCTTTGTCTGACACTATTCTTGTGACCCAACCTATTAATTGATAATTCTTCTAGGTACTAATAAATGTTCGGTCCTGTTCTCCTTGTCACTTTACGCTTGGAGATCAATCACATCTCACTTTCTTCCCTGTGATGTTATCGCATTTTTTTTAGGGATAAAGTTTATCGTAAACAAACTATCGGTAAGTTTATCTTAAAACGTTCGTGGAATGCATAAAGTTAGTGTTTTGTTATTATACATGTTTTATGGTGAGGAGACAAACTGCAGAAGCTGGTGGTTTGACCGACAGTAGACCCAGCCAGTGTTGTTATTTTCCTTGTGGGGGTGACCTGTTCCTTTAAAAGGACATCCACCTACAATGGGAACCCAGCCAACTCTGCACTTACCATCACAGCCCCGTCGACGTTTAAAGAGCTTGTATCCTAGCATCCTCGCAAGTGACCTCATCAAAAGTCACTTTACGAGAAAAATCTAAAACTAAATTCGGAGCCACTTCATTGTTCCTTCAGCGTTTCATTGGCTTACATTTCTGTGACATCACATTTAACTGTTTGTGTTTTTTATGTGTATGAGTTTATGTGCGGACGTCTGAACTTGCGTCTTCAGATCTGGGAACATTTTATAGGATGCAAACTATGAAGATACACCCCACCAAGAAAACCATGGGAGCAGAACGTCGCATCATAGCTGAACTGACTGACTACTGCCTTCTTGAGGGTGAATCATCAGTGATTAGTAAGACGACTAAATGGACAGAAGCTCATGGTTCCCCTCACTGAATGCATTCCTCTCTGTCAGGCCTCAGCTCTTCCTGGGGTTAGTTTGGCTGTTGGACGACGTATCCACCTAAACCAGTCTGCCAAGTACGAGGCCCCAGTCTCCACGCTAGCTGTCGCTTCGTAATCCCTGAGATTTAGAGTAAGTGGGTCTGTCCCGGTCTGTATATAAACACCATCTCAGCAGCGCCCTCCTATCTCTGCATCCATCCCCCTTTCTCACTCCATCCGTCCATCTCCTACCCCTCTCCCCCACCCTTCTGCTCCCCCTCCCCCTTCTCCTCCCCCCCACCCCTCTCTCTACCCTCTCCTCCTCCCTCTCTCAGCCCCTCTTTCGCTCCCCTCTCCTTTCTCTCACCCCCTCTCTCTCCCCTCTCTTGGTCCCTCTCTCCTTCCTCTCACCACCCTCTCTCCCCTCTCCTCTGTCACCCCTCACCCCTCTCTCTCCCCCCCTTCTCTGTCTGTGCTCCACCCACCTGTCCTCCATCTCCACCCTCTTCATGCTGTGCAGGTGGAGGATGGCCAGGATGATGGCCACCAGGAAAATCACGATACAGCAGACGCTGACGCTGATGTAGAACACCCGGGTGGAGGTGGTGGGGGTGCTGATCCCTTCCACTAGGGGAGGGGGGAGAAGGTCAGAGGACAAAAGGTCAGCCACAACGGTTTGAAATAACGTTCACTCAAACTTTCTTTGATCCAGGAAATAAATATTGAGGAGTCCTCATTTACAGTGCTGACGAGATACTATTCTAAATACAATGCTGTTAAAAATACAAAAACTAAAACTGAAAAAACTGAAAAAGTGATTGAAAGCACAGAAAGATCAGGTCTTTCAATTGGTTTATGTGGCAAGGTGCTTTTCAAGTTGAACAAAGCCTCGAACCGAGCATAGTAGCACATCTGGCTCAAGGGGCATGCAGGTAGACTGTGCACATTGGGTTTCAAACCCAGAACTTTTCAGCTTGGACTAAATACCTGATCAATCATTACTAATACATAATCCATAAATTGAAGTCACTGATAATACAATCTGAAGCTAAGGGACTAATAGTCGATTATAGGAAAGCTGTATAATTCCAGAACCAGCCACCAAGGAGAGGAAGGGAGAGGGGAGGAGAAAAAGGGAGAGGAGAGGAAGGGAGAGGGGAAGGAGAAAAAGGGAGAGGAGAGGAAGGGAGAGGAGAGGAGAGAAAAGGGAGAGGAGAGAAGGAGGGGAATGATAGTGGGGAGGGATGGGGTTAAAGAGGAGAGCTGGGGAGAACTAGAGGGGAGAGACGTGAGGGAAGAAGAGGGGAGGGACGAGAGAGATAATGAGGGAAAGAGAAAGAGATAGAAGAAAGGTACCCTCCCCCCGGACCACTCTCCCCTCCACTTAATGGAGCCCCTCTGAAAGACCGGCAGCTCTGTCTTCAGTGTCTGCTGAGCGGTCCTCGGACCACTAAGAGCTCCAGGGGCCCCGGGCTCTGCAGGGCCACCCAGGCAGAAGAGAGAGGAGCTCCAGCAGGGACCACTAATGGAGCCATAATGCCCAGGCCCGGAGCATCACAATGGGCTGGTCTCTCTCTCTCCATCGGTCTCCCCCCATCCACTCTACCTCTCTCCCTCTCCCCCCATCGGTCTCCCCCCCACTACTCTACCTCTCTGCACTTTCCCAGCGTGTGAATCAGACACACTCAGAGCCACAGAAGAGGAGGTATGGTGTTCAAACTCTACTCTGCTGATCCTGCCTTCTTATCGTCCTATCTGTCTGAGGCCCACCAACGCCACGCCTGACAGGAGCAGCACTGAAGGACGAGAGAGAGGGGGGGAGAGAGGGAGACAGAGAGCAAGAGAGAGAGAGAGAGAACGAGGGAGAGAGTGAGAGGGAGAGCGAGAGAGAGAGAGAGAGAGAGAGAGAAAACTTACATTCAGGTCTTTGAAGGGTAGCATTGTTGGAGAGGGTAGGGATTTTTGGGTCAGAGTCTATTCCTGAGAGAGCGAGAGAGAGAGATTAGATGCAAGGACTGGTAGCAGTACAATGATGGACTCTGTTCAGACCATCAGATATCCAAGTAGGACCTGAACCCATGGAAGGAAAAAGGTTCAACCTGATGCATTCTGGGATGCCGCTGAACTACTTTGGTAGAGGCTGCTTTTAAAGCTTAATTCCAATTAATGTGTTATTCAATCCATTGGATACTATATTATTGCATCAGTTCAGGATGAACCGACAGAACAGCTCTTAAGAGCTGTAAGACCGCAGAACTTCAACGGACAATACGTTGTTTTTTCATTGGTCAAGGCATGAACTCAAATGTAAACTACAGGACCCTACAGTGTGGTTTACTGAAGAGTCTTGTTGTACATCACAAGACAACACTTACGAACAGGAGGAACCCATTGTGAGCCAGAACAAAAACAGATTCAAGCCAGCTGCGTATGACACAGTTCACTCCCCAGTTCACATGTAGTTCATCAACCGATACAAGGAGTGACTGTGAATAACGCAGCTGTGCACTTTATGCAAATCTCCTCCACCAATAACATCTCACATCCTTAATGTGCGAGAGTCCCGCCCAACCACGCGGTCCCAGCCAGAGTAGTGTTCACCCACGACAAACTTTACCGTCGCCACCCCCTCCATGTGGTTCATAAAACACAAACACCATTTATTCAGCTGGGCTAATTTGACTCATGTGCTCAGAATAGAGCAGGTTATGAATTCTCCGCTGGGAGTCTGTTGGTCGCATATAATTAACTGGGGGGGGTTGTAAATAGACACCATTGTTGGTGTCGTTTCCTGGTTTTAACCCAAGCGTGGAAATACAGCACGGTGAATGGCTGATTATCTTCGTCTGGGTGAGAACACGTGCTAAGAGAGACTGGCACACACACTGTCGTTGGAATGACTCAAGTTATAGCACAGTTAACACTTATGTTTTGATCTAAATAAACTCAAAAAAGATAGTATGGAAGCAATTTAATTTGTCGTTTATCATTGACCCTCACAATTGGTTCTATGAACATCTTTACTGTACCGACAGTGATATATTGTTTCTCTTTCTTCTGACAAATGTACTTATTGTAAGTCACTTTGGATAAAAGCGTCTGATAAATGCCCTTATTGTAAATGCAAATGTGAAATTGTAAAGGCTGTATTTAAAAGACTTTCCAAACGTTTGATGCGGATGATCAATTTGATGAAAAATGCATTCATAGTGAGCAAGTGGTTCCACTCCTCAACAACCCCTCCTTGTCTGGTGTGTTCTGGGTGCCGGAGGTGAGGTAAGGTGAGGTTAACTTACGTTTGTAGCAGATTTTCCTCCTCTTGAAGTTGAGCACTGTGAAGTTGGAGGCCTGGATGGTGAGGTTCAGCTGCACCGTGAGCACCGCCTCCCCGTCCACCTTACCGGAGCAGAACAGGTCCACGCGGAACACTGCACACACAGTAATGTAGAGAGACCCAAGCAGTTATGTAGAGCGACACACATTCATCCAGAGAGACACACACAGTAATGTAGAGACACACATGAATATAGATAGACAGAGATGCGCGCACGCGCACACACACACACACACACACACACACACACACACACACACACACACACACACACACACACACACACACACACACACATGAAGAGCGACAGCATAGAGCGACTCCCAGAACACACACAGTATTATTAGTCCAATGGACCAACAGAGGTGAACTTCATTAGTCTGCTAATCTGAGCCCTCTCACAGATGACATAGCGCTCCCTTGTCCAGGATGCTGTTCTGGACCCATCTAACGGACCAGGCCCTCACATTAACACCAGCAGCCACGCCTAGACCCCTGCTCTGGGAGCCCTGTGTATAGAGGGCTCTCCAGGGCCCCCCAGGTACACCAGAGGCCCCATGAGGTGACTTCCTGTAAGGGGGGGGCCAGGAAGCAGGGTGTGGGCCAAGCGACCCTCCACTCGCTCCTCCTGGCTGCACTTAACATCTCCTAGTGGCTACCTCTAGAACTGAGGGCCCATGTTCAGCATACTGAACCTAGCTTCAGGACCATCATGCTGGACCAGGAGGTCTTTAGGACATCCCTGCTTCTACTGAGTATGCTCCCCCTGGCTGACCAGGAACCTTTATGAACCTGGGTTCTACATACCAGAGGAAACCTTGGGCACCTCTCCCAGGTTGGAGATGTTGCTCTTGGGCTGGTTCATGGCGGCGGGGTTCTCCACCTGGAAGCCCAGCCGGTAGTCCGCCTGAGGGACCACAACACAACACATTCATGAAGACGTTTGTGGACCAGCTGTTTCAGCAGCCGATACAGCCACAGAAAACACTGAGAAAAAAACATTGAGAATGATTCGGTCAAACAGCCTGTTGGCTGGCCTTTACTCTCATATGCCAAGAACAGTAAACACAGTGGATTTATATTAGAATAAAGGTGTGTGATGATAAAGGTGTAATGTAATGTGTGCTGCGAGTCTATGTCATGCGATACTAAATAGTGGGGTGTAATGTAATGCGAGTGATGTAATGTCTTGTGATTTAGCATGATGTAATGTTTTATGATGTAACATGATGTAACGTAGTGCCTACCTTGGTCTTGGAGTACCAGGTGAAGTGCAGGCTGTTGGTGTCGCTGGGCACGGGCATGATGAAGGAGAGAGCGAAGTGGCTGACCACGTTGTCCCGCACGTAGTAGAGCTCCGCGTCCAGCCCTGCCAGGGAACACGTGGCGATTAGTAAATTGACTGTATAAAGCGCTTATCTAACCAGTGGCCACTCAAAGCGCTGCACAATACTGCCCAACATTCACCCAATCATACACACAGTCACACACCGACGTCGGTGTCAACCATGCAGGGCGACAACCAGCTCGCCGGGAGCAGTCAGGATGAGGCATCTTGCTCAGGGACATCTCGACACTAGGAGGATCCGGGAATCTAACTAGTAACCATCCGGTTACCAGCCAACCGAATGCCTTACTACTGGTTTAAAAAGGCACAGCCTGGGTACTGATCAGGGATGTTTTTAAAGTGTCTAGTCTGGTGATAACATAAAAAACAGCTCTGCGCAAGTATTGAACAGATGGGACTAGACCCCTTAACCCTGTGGCTTTACAGAAACATGGAGGCACGTTGTGACCGTACAAGATGTACTGTTCTTTTTTAGCAACATTATTAGATGTGTAATGAATGTTCGCAATTACCGGTACAGCGTTTACTCCATACCGTTTAGACTCCACCACTCTCCCCTCCCTTTGAGTGTAAACCTTTTAATTGGCTCATTTGTAAAGTGGTCGACCACCACCAGGAATGACGAGGTTCAGAGCCACGACAAAGGACTTGCTCTCCACAGACGGGCTCCTTTCAGGAGGAGAATGAGAGCAGGGCCAGAGAAAGCCTCACTCTGCCACATGAAAGACAGCACTAGTGTCCCCGAGTTCCCGACCAATGACAAAGGCTTCTCCATCTGCTAGCACTTGTGGCGTTTGCAGCCCGGGAGAAGAGGAAGAAACTCACCAAAACCAAGAAGGACACTCTGCTTTAATAACTTGAAACGCAGGCGAATGACTTGAAAGCAGGGCAGTAGACCTTTTCCAGGTTCTATTTGTGTTGTCCATTCATAAGCTGCCCCACCAGGGTATACTCTGTACCGGTCAGACCCTGTGCTGAGTGACCAGGTGATGGATGCAAGCACAGAGAAGAACATCCTAGCGTAGTAGAATGGGGACCATATTCACTGTTCTGATCATTAGGAAGTTGGAGATGGATAAGGTGAGGGTCCGGTGAGGACAAGTTGAGCATGATCATGTCTTTGATCATGCTCCATGCTAAATTTTGATCATGTTCTTTTCTTGATTGTTCTCAGTCTCACTTTACAGTTGCTTTGATTGTATAAAAAGTGTATTCGAAATTCCAAATGACTAAATGGAAATATAAATGTCTCTGAGGACCACGGTGTCAGATCGACCGTAACAGGATCCCACCAAAAAGGTTGCAGAAACAAAATCAACCAGGTCTTTCCATGGAGTGGAAGAGGGCAGCGGAGTTGACGAAGGGCTGAACGTGTGAGGTTATAAAGGCAGGACCCCCCCCCCCACGGGGGCCTGGGGCAGGGTCTCTGTCTGGCGGTCCATCCCTCTCCCAGAATCAGGTTGGGAGAGGGGGGAGGAATGCGCCCCAGGGTGTGGGGTGGTAAGCTGACAGGCCCACAGACACACCTCCACAGACAGGGCCAATTAGACCGCAGCTCCACAGGTAGGGCTGGCTGGATGGAGATCACAGCAGGCACGGGGGGGTTTTAGACGTATCATTTACATTTACATTTAGCAGACGCTTTTATCCAAAGCGACTTACAATAAGTACATTAGTCAGAAGAAGGAGAAACAACAATATATCGCTGTCGGTACAGTAAGGATGTGTTTAGAACCAAGTGCCAAGCACTAGCAATCGCTAGGTTAACCCATTCCCTGTATACAACAAAGATAGCTAGTAAGCTAGGATAAGAGATATGAGATAGGATAAGTATCACATTAGCTTGAGGATCAGCCTGGACATGGTGGGATGTCACTGGTTCATCCTAGCCTCCCAGACTGAGACTGTACCAGTGATTAAGGGCTATACAAATAAAATGTAATTGAAATTGAAGGCCTCCCCACAATTTTAAAGGGCATACATACCTTCACATCCTAACTAATTCAAACAATTTATTTCATGAATCAAACATACCACTCAAAGACGACAAGCACACAATGACATTGTCGGAAGCACAGCACTGAGACTGGGTTTAGACCCTGTATTAAAAATACCTCTCTGTGCGTCCAACTCTAACCGGGGGGCTAAAAATACAGGTGTTAACGCATGGAGGACAGACGTACGGACGCCTGTATGGTACGGACACCCGTCGCAGGGTAATTATGACAGCTGTGTGCGGCGGCCATGAGGTTGTTCACACGTTACATGAGAAGGGCTGGCGTGAGGATCACTGGCATAAAGCCGTATATATGGAGAGACCGGGATCGCCACATGATACCAGAGCTTTTCTGGATTTTCTGGATATTAAAGGCCTTGTGAATGTGATAAAATGTGAAGTGATATGATCTTCTTGTAATACAAAGCAGAGTGAATTTCATAATCGGCTTGGTACACATATCTAGAACATGGATAACGACGTCACCGATTTGTGATAACATGGAGTCAATCACGCTCCTGTCAACACCCATCCTCTACCGGAGGTCTCTTGAGCAATCAGGGAGAGCTGCCAGACATTTAAATGATCCTGGAATTAGCTGCAAAAAGACTCAAAACTGCTGTCTGTCTCTCTGTGCAATTCTACTGGGAATGCTCAAAGAAACTGGGGAAAGGAGGGAGAGAGGGAGGGAGGGAGTCTATCTATCGGTCTGTTGTTCCGTCTTGGTGCACTTGCAAGCAGGCGTTGTGTTTGCTCACGACGTGGACATGCTGGTTAGCTCATGGCAGAATGATTCATGCTAGCTTAAAGGAAAACCTCAGGATTTTTAACCTGGCAACCTAATTTTCCAATCGTTTTCTTGGGGAATGGGATAGGACCAGTAATGAGCCAAAACGCTGCTGCCTTAATTCACAAAAACAGGCTGCGATCCAACAGCCCCCTGTCAAAATACATCATTATGGAAAGGTCCCCACACAGAGGAAAACAACTTGGTTTTTTTTAAATTTCACTTGATAACGTCTGTTTGTTATTGCGTCCCACCAAGTCCCGCTCAACTAAATAAGCAATTGATATTATTCTTGTACCAAAAATATTAATTTATATATTTGCAACAAAAGATCGATACTTGAGAAAAGATGACACACATAATAGCCAAGTGTTCCTTTAAATATTAAAAAGAATGGAACTTGGCGTCTGTATATTTTATAAATTTACATTTATAAATACAATTACCATGCAAAATATCAGCATGCTATGACCTACGTTTTTATCCCCACACCTAGTATGATACTATCTCTAGTGAACCCATTCCGACTGTACTGTAGATCAGATAACCAGATGCACATGAGTTATTTGTTGCTGAAGGTGATAAACATAGTACCGGCTGAAAGCACCCAAGATAAACACAAGAAGTGTCGCTAGCTAACATAGCTACAGGCTAGTGGCTCTTATTGTGAGGGGGGGGGGGTTGGGCAGAGAAGAGAAGCTTCTTAAAAGGGGACACACACACACACACACACACACACACACACACACACACACACACACACACACACACACACACACACACACACACACACACACACACACACTTTTATTACTCTTCACAAGACTCACTTCAGTCGGTAGAGTGCTCATATAATTATAAAGCCTCACTTCAAAGCCTAGAGGACTGAAGAGAGAACATGTTTCTATCACAGGGAGTGGGTCATATCAGAGAAGAATATAAATACCCTTTCTAGGTCAGAAGCACCATGTTGTTTCACAGCGCCACATCCATTTGATGTGGGCTGTGTTGTCAAACAGGATTTTCTTTAGAATCGTTTAATCTGAAGACACAAACATAACCCTGGAAACCATTGTGATGGGCTGGGAGAGAGTGGCTTGTTCTGATTAAACTCAGGATTAGATAACTTACTGGCAGTATATGACTACAACCTCCTCCATGCAAATAAACTACAGCAGCTACACAGAATAATTCATGTCGTTTAATATGCTCAATTATAAAAGAGTATACAATATAGAGTAGAACAAATCTATGGCTAATTGTATAAAGTAAAGCAAGTAAAATAAGAGATATTGTATATTAAATAGAAGAGATAAGGATATGTATATATCCTAGTATATATTGGAACAAAATAAAGTACAATATAGTATTACAAAGTTCTGTGACAGAGTAGTGTATAATAAAGTATATAATATAGGGTATAACAGGATATAAGAGTATAATTAGTACTCCAAAGTTATATAGTAAAGTATAAACAAGTTAATAACGGGGTAAGTCATAGAGTGTGTGAGTACAATAGTGAATATATAATACCATAGTAGAGTTTATAATGGAGTGTAAGAGGGTAAACATGCAGTGAGCGCTGGCTCGTGTTGCAGGCTTTGTAGCCGCAGAACAAAAAGGTATCCATGTCCAGGTAGGAGGGGCCGACCAGGTGCTACACAGACCGGACTGTTGTTCTCCCCGTCTGTCGTGGTTCCTACCTCGGGCCCCGGGCCCTCTACCTCTGTACCACTGTGGCCCCTACCTCTACACACCAAGGGCCCCTACCTTTAAACCAAGAGCCCCTATCTCAACAGATCAAGGGCCCCTACCTCTACACCAAGAGCCCCAACGTCTACACCAAAGGCCCCAACCTCTACACCAAGGGCCCCTACCCCTTCCATGGGGACCCTTACACTACAGGGGCCTCGTTCTCCCCCGGGGGGCCCAACCTCTCTCCAGGGGCCACCACTGTGGAGGCCACAATAGATAGAATGGTGGCTGTGGCCCCTCGCTAGATAATTGACTGCATTAACCTAGGAGGGCGACTTTGTTCAAGAGGGAAACCCCGACCAGATGTAACGGGAGGGAGGGAGGGAGGGAGGCTGGATAATGACTCACAGACTATCATGTCGTCGTGGGTAACAGCGGGGGAACACCAAAGATGTAACCCTACCGAGACACAGATAAGTATGTACCTTTAAGCTTGATCCAACAAATACCATCAACATGGCAGCTAGCTGGCTCAACGGCAACATGCTACTGAGCTTACCATGGAGACATGGTAATGTTATGTAGTCCTATGCTAGGACTACATAACTTTTTTAGCATAGGCAGCCCAACTGCATAGCATGTGTCATAGCATAAGCATTCCCAACTCCATTCCAGGAAACAGGAGTTTGTATAATTGACCACTGTGAAACCCAGTGATAAACACTGGAGTGGACCTTTATTAATGGAAGATTATGAGAAAGATCCTCTGGTGAAAGATCCTTTCTAGAGTTCCTGGGAGTGTAAAAGTGAACTTGTGTGAGGCAGATACTACAGAGTTCAGCATGGGACAGCGAGAACCTCTGACAAACCCAAACAATTCCTGAGGTGGAGTCAGTCACGCGAGGAGAATCTGAAATCAACCAGGCCCTCCCTACAAACCTTCCCGTTTAAAATTCCCAAACACCAGTTCTGCTCCGGCCCGAGATGAAAACACAGCCCAGCTTTGGAGCTTTGGTGGATTACATTCCACAGCAATGAGTAGAAAACGTCACCGTGTTTGAGGTTTTCTTTAACATACTTCAAAGAACCCATGCATCACCCGGCCCCTCCATACCCCAGATCAGCCCCAAGGCAGAGAGACCAGGGGAAGGGACGTCATCTTAGGAGAGGGTGAATGGACGGCATTTATACTCTGCTGTTCTGGTGGCCGCTGCGACTGCTCTCAAGAGAGCTCTAACGCCACACATTCTCTCACACTCCACTGGGAGCAGTTAGGGTTTCAGCATCTCGCTCGAGGAAACACTGACAACACTTGAGCCTGGGGAACCAGCCTGTGAACTCAACTGACAAGCCACCCCCGTCCAGTTCCCAGATGACCCGATCTGCATCCACCCGATGAGGAGCGGTGCTCCCCAGCAGTTGTTTACTGGTGCGTTACCAGTGGACAGGAAGGTTTACTCACTAAACAACATATGGTTGACTGGACAAACAGAGCCATCCCTAGCTCCCGCCCGGGTCCGGATGGGTCCGGGTGGAGGCGGGGAACACAGGATGCTTAAGAAGACCCGGCACGCCACCCGGACGTGGATTTAGGGCCGTGTTTTCACATGGCAGCCCGTGAATATGGCTGTGTGTGTACACTACAGACCGGGTTCTCATGGCTACGCAGAGACCGGATTAGTTCAAATGTATTGAACAGAGGAGGTGAAAGGGTGCATTGTCTAACTGGTCATTGGAGGTAGCATTAGGAAGGTGAATACAGACTCCAGCATGATGAAATTCAAGGAGGATGTTTTGAAATTGTTTTGGGGTGTATCAGGTACCCACACACTGAATTCACCTCAACATATCTGTTGTTTTCCTACACACAATATCCAGCCTAGTCTTACCCTGGCCTTCAAAGAACCACTCTCTTCAGTCCCATTGAGGATCCCGACCACAGACAAACACACAAAGACCAGATCTGAAAAAACAGGACCTCATCCAACTATAAATACATTCCCTCCAAGATGGCCACTTATGGACAAAGGGGACATCAGAGAGCCCCCCCCCTCACTACCCACCATTCAACTGCAGACTCTTTGGTATCCAGCATGAAGAAAATTAATACAGCTGTCAATCATTCTCTGGCTTGTTTCCGTCTCCAGGCTTCTGATTGGCTGACAGCTGACTGAGGAGGGCCGCAGTATGGGTGCACTATTTGAAATTGTGGTAGGGTAAAAGTCACCATCTTTTGGCATAATGATTGTTTAAGGTCATACTTTCTAGACTCAGATCTAAAGACATGTATTCATACATTGAAAAGAAGAAGCCATTAAAAGGTTTCAGTCAAACCATTCACAAATGAAAGTTAGAGATTGAAATGCAGTCTCCATTCATTCATGGTTCCACATCTAGCTGCACGGTAACCACATCAATAATGAATAGGCCATGGTCAGATTACAAACATAGTGTTTGATACGGTGAGCACACGGTCAGCCCTGAGCTAGCGGTCAGCTCTCTGCCAGGGGCACAAAGGCATTCTTTGAAGCAAACCCAAATAGCTTAAATATAGTTTAAATAGCTTTTAATGGTTATTGGTGGGAAACCGGGAATCCCTGCACTCACTTTCATTCCTCCACACCGATGTTTGCTAGTATGGCGGGAGAGGAGAGGCAGTGTGACCGACCAATCACTGGCCGGGGAACATACTTCCTCCAGTGTTCCTCCGACTGGGAATATTCCCCTCGGAACGACTGGAAAACATCCCACAGCTGGGTCTTCCATGGAAAACCTGGCTCCAACACCCGGCTATTATCAGGAAGGGCTAGCCGAGTTTTGGCCGTGCAGAAGGCTTTCTACAGCCTGTTGTTCACACTTCTGCTGCTGAGTGATCATACTGATGCTGAGCTTCTCAGAGGAAAGGGAGCGAGGCGATGGGGGGACTGAGATCAGCAAGCAGACTTCATATTAAAAGATCCACTAAATGCAAAACAGACCCACACCTGGGGAAATGTGTGGAACTGCAGTTCACCTTTCTGGGGTGCATGGTCAAGCAAGCTTTCAAAACAAGGATTTGTAGGTTTCTGTTTTTGGTTCTGACTTCCTTTATAACATCACCATTTATTGGGGTATTTAAGTGGGCATTTAAGACTTAATAAGATTGCCAATTTTTAGGTAATCTAATCCAAAATTCAGATATAAAACCATTAGAACTTCCTGAACTGTGAAGTCCAAGGTACAGGACATCTATAAATCATTTGTTTATGATATTTTACTTATGGAATGGTCAAAAAACTAAACGTAGAGCAAGGTTTTATAAAACTGTTCAGCGCGAGACGCTTTAGTGTCCTCATGCAGTCAGGGGCCATTTGGAGAACGCATTAAGACATTAAATTAAGTTATAATGATTCAGTTTCAGCGGGACCATCTTCAGCCTGGCACTCCGCTGATTGGCTTGTGGTGAGGTGGGAGAGGAGGGGGGAGGGGAGGAATGCACACGATGATGGGGGAGGATGGGAGGTTAGCAGACCGGTCCTGTCGTTGCGGAGGATTTACGGACAGAACAACTCCCTTCCCATTAGTCACATGTGTAAAAACAATCATGGAGGCAGCCAGTACCTGACCCAAAGACAAATCTATAAATAAGGAACGGCCAGGGCCTTCCTGTGCACTTCCCCGTCCCATCCCGCGGGATCCATGTTCGTTAAGGTTATGAAATTAAAACGCTTCAGGAAAAGGTTTGCAGTGCACTAAACCGTCAGACCCCGTGCGGTCTGCAGCTAAACTCCAGCGTGCTCTCTGGGCCGTTAACAGATAACGGATAACCCGCCAACATGGGACTTGATTACACAGTAGAGGCACACTTAACGTTTAACAGCAAAAAAGCCCCCTACCCTTTGGAAACTGGTGGTGGGGGGAAAAAAAATCGATTCTGTTCCGTACCGCAATATTTTGCGCACGCAATAATATCGATACAGTAGCCCAAAGTATTGCAATATTAAAAAAAGTTTTTTTTATTTAGCTTACTCTGATAGCATGTAACATGTTGACCAACTCCTTTTTTTGAACAAAAATGCCAATATTCCCAAATTAATTTTACATTTTGGTTGATGACCTTGCAGCCAACAGGACTGGACTCTAGCAGTACACATTTGTTTATTTTTCTCAATTTGATTGAAGCTAGGCCTGGGCAATAAAACAATAAATGATCGTATTGCGATAAACTTTTGATCAATATCAATAGAAAACATGTTCAATATATATCGATAAGAGACTGGACCACCGAATCTAGCAGCTGGGTTTGTTACACAAACACGGTTCCATACTTATTTACAATAAGTGAGTGTTTTTCATTGTTGTATCAATATTGGAGTATTTATCAAAGAATAACAGTGGAAGGTCATATTAAGTGTTAAACAGAAGTGTTTACATCCAGCATGGTAATTCCTAGTCTTATTAGGTCATTACAATTATCAAGTTATCGATATCGATCAATAGGATCAAGTTATATCGTGATGTCTTTCAGCCATATATCACCCAGGCCTAATTGAAGCTCTAAGTTACTCTTATTTACATGATTATTCTCAGGTTTATGTTACTTTATTATGTCTGCTTTATGTTACTGTAATTAAATTATTTTATGTGTCAGTTTTATGTTATGTGCTGGGAGCTCAGCATTTATGTGAGAGGTCTCTTACTATGGTCCTGTGTCCTGAATGTTCAAGGACAAAGTTTTTGCACCACCCTCCTAGGTTTTTACACTTCAGGTAATGTGTAGAAGATAATGATGTTCACAGAATTAAATGTGACATTTGAAGCGAGTTGGTCATATTTTCCTCATTATTTGTAATGCCTTTGAATAACATGGGAAACATGAATCGCAATATATCGCAGAATCTAATCGCAATACTTGCTGTAATCGCAATAATATTGAATCGTGGCCCAAATATCGCAATACTATCGAATCGTTACATTTTTGCCAATTCCCACCCCTATTGGAAAGACAACCAGTCTTTATGATAGCAGGTAGAGGGTGCTTGGTTCTAATGGCCCGGTGCCAGAAAGTGTTGCTGAAAGCTTTGCTGGGTTTCAGTTCAACGACCTGAATCGACCAGGTCAGAAAACGTGTTGTTGGACCATAAGAGGATAGGTACGTGGGTACATGTCAATAACATTAACTATTGATCTCCTTACACTTGGTTCTTGGTTTGAGCCCTGATGCCCACCGTCTACATGGAGGTACCCTTGAGCCAAGCAGCCTTAACCCATACCTGCTCCTTAATGACGTGCATCTCAGTTCAGTACAAGCTGTGTTTGGATAAACGCTCCACAACATCAAGGTGATGGTAAAGAAGGAGAGCTACATCCAAACGCATGTTCTGATTGGTCGGAATGCTATGCCCGCCCACATGAACAGTGCGAGGGGATTGGTTAGACAACAGAGACCAGACAGGTTATCCAGTTATCCAGAACCTTGTTCCGCTCATCCTGTAGAAAACAAATGGACGGCTGAGATCTGCAGAAGAGATCACACAACTATGGACGCCCAAGGGAGGAAGGGGGAGAGAGGTGGGGAGGGAGGGAGGTGGGGGGAGAGTGAGAGACAGAGACAGTGGAGATACTAAGATAGAGGAGGTAGAGAGATAGGGGGTAGGAGAGAGAGGGGGCAGTAAGAGTGATAAAGGGAGGGGCAACGCAGAGAGGAGGTAGAGAGACGACAGAGAAGATAAAGAGAAAAAGGTAGAGAGACACAGGAAGACAGACCGAGAGGGAGGGGAGGGAGGGAGAGACACACAGGGGAAGGGGAAGGGAAGAGGGAAAACAAATGTCGATCTAACCCAGGATTCAGGCTGAGGAATGGTGGCCATCTCCCCAAACAGCCCTATCTGAAGAGGAGGGAGACCCTCTCTCACTCACAGGAAGCTCTTGTTGACCCAACAGGGGATCCAGGGCACTAACACTGATGGGTTCCTATTTGTCTTATTCAAGGGCCTCAGCTAAACATGACAGAGCGCAGCGCTGAGGCAGAGAATCAGGGCTGCAACCATTCGTCAATTCAATGATCCATCGCTGCAGGACAAATGCAGTCCATGCATTATCAAAACTCATTAATAAAACTATAATTTTACAGTTGTTTGTTTGCATTTGTAGCATACTGTATAAACACACCGAAGAGACGGCAGATATGGTTCAGCGACACACTTAACACAATGGAAAGACTTTAACAACTACAGTAGTGAGTCTCAAGCTGGGCTGTGTTTATCAAAGTGGCTAATGTGTGAAGCTAGCTCTCCCACTCTCTCTCTCTCTCTCTCTCTCTCTCTCCCCACTGTAATCTAAAACTCTCGCCCCTTCATTAGACTGTGCCATGGTGCTCACGCTGCTAATAACTAGCTTCCAACAGTGCCTCCCACACAATTAAAGCTAACCCAACATTAACAACTCCCTGATAAAAACAACAAACCAGCACCTGTGTGGAAGACTAGGAGAAAATTTCAAAATAAAAGCCAGGGGATATAGGCATGGTTAATCAAAATAAAAGCATGTCTATGTATATCTAGTTTTGCCTCTCCTTCGCCCCTAAATCCTTGAACTATCAAGACTCCCATTTCCTCAAGCGTTCTCTGTGTCACAATGACAGAGTGCTTGGAAAATGAACCACTGGGCAAAGTGTTCAGGGGGGATTAGTGTGGAATGGTTTAATGGAGGTTTCTCCAGGTACCAGAGGCCGTAGTAAAATATGAGACACTAGAGACAGGGGTAGGCCAACAGATCTGTTATCACAATGTCCGTTGAAGGCGTTAGTCTTTTTTAGGCAAAGCTACAAGCGGAGAGGGGACACTCCTGGTAAAATGTCCCAGTTGCTGGTTTATTCAGGTTTCGTTGATACGAATGGTTTCATGTTGTAGGCTTTCCTCGGTCTTCGGCATGTCTGATTTTATACCTGATGGTAAATCAGATGATTCAAACATAAAAACACAGACAGGAACCGTTTAGCTGTGATCGGGTAAAAAGGTTCAGGAAATGGAATCAGGTTACCTCGATAAACCCTTAAACGGCTTGAAGAGACAGCATCTAGACTTGAGCGAGATATTAAATAATCCTCATCCTCCTAATCCCATGACAGTCGTTAAACCCTGTCTAGGATTATCCTACGATAGATTACATCTGTCATCCCCAAGGAATCCTATCCTTTCACTTTAGGATCAGGATGAAGAGGCCCCGACATGAATGAAACTGAATCGAATGTAATGAGAAGGAGGGTTGATATTTTTTTCTGCTAACAGGCATTGGGAAACAGGAATCCACTCATTTTACATTTAGGGCATTTAGCAAACGCTTTTATCAAAAGTGATTTCCAACAATTCACACACAGCCAGCTCGTCTGAAGATGTTATGGTTGTGTCTTGCTCAGGGACACCTCGATACTCAGCTAGGAGGAGCCGGGGGAATCAAACTAGCAACCTTCCGGTTACCCTATCATGCAAAATAAAAATTAAAAACGAATAATAAGAGGGCAGTGTTTCCTGAGGATGTCATTTTCCCTGCAGGTGTAGTGGTCAGGTCCACCTAGACTGGACCCCACCTGCTCTACATGATTCATCCGACCACTTTGTCCTGCGTGCCTTTATCTCAGCAGTTAGCCCGACGTGCAATTATTCCTTACCAGTAAACGTTGCGCATCTGGGCAACAGTGAGCAGTCTTATTTTGATGGAAAGGGGCACAGGTCTGGAAACAATACATGTTGTACCAAGCTATACTGCCTCGAAATACAAATGATGTGAATACGTCTATATGCAAGGTAAATATGCAAAGCGAATGCACGTATTAGTGACAGTTGCAAACTTAGAGACAACAACCCATCTGCAAGATGCTGCAGAACCTAGTAACCTAACCTATTAGACAGCCATCACATTGACAATCACGTCTCAAACACATCAACTGGTTTCAAACACATTCAACACTACATAAACACCGAGGCATACTTTCCTTCCAGTTGTTCCTGTGTATAATAACCAAACACATGAATAATGTTAATGTTTATTGTTCACAATCATAACATGCAAGTGTGCGTGCACATTTTTATGTGGACACCTTGTCTATATTTTCATTGCCTTTCATCTTACTTCTGTGTTTTGTATTTTAAACTTTAATATAATGTCTTCCTTCAGCTGGGAAGTTGTGACAGGGTCAGCCTTTGGATCAACAAGTTATCTGAAACAAAAAAACACAAAACTTACCCAGAAACTTCTTCACCTCCTCCAGGCTCATGTAGACGTTGACCCCCTGGTTGTTGTTGCTGACGGCGGGAGGGGAGCTGCTGGGGCCGGCGAGGCAGAAGGCCCCCTCCAGACCGAGCAGACACAGGAGTCCCCCCAGCCTCCACAGCACCCAGTGAGGCCAGGCCCGCAGCCCCGGGACCCGGGGCTCACACCCGGGACTCGACCCCAACATAGCGGCGGTGCTCGTTGTTGTCTGGCATGCAGTTTTTGTGTTTCTCTCCGTTGTCCCCGCCTGAAACTAACCCCTTCTCATCCGTATCTAAAGGTAACCCCGGGAGGCAACATTACTCTGGACTTAATAACGTATAAAAAACGCACTTTTTATCCAGAGACTCACGAACCTTTTAATGGGTGTTCTCGCGAGATCCACAGCTGTCTGTGGTAGTCGGCGGCGGTGTTCTCGCGATGCGCAGCTAGCCACCAGCTAACTATGATAACCAGACTGGGGTGATCGGCCGCGGTCGGGCGTCCTCGGGTTTTCCAGTGTTGAATTAAATCCCAGTGCTTTTAATCACACCCACCAGATGTTGAGGTCCGGTAAAGTTTCATACTTGTACGAGTAAACACGATAAAAGCGCCCCAAAAAAGTTATGGAGCTAGTGGAGCCAGTATTCCCCTTCCACGGTTCCTTCCTTCCCCGCTGTCCCACTTTTTGGTCTGTGGGAGAGAGAGGGCTGCTGCGCATGCGCTCACTGCTCTGACGACAGAGTCCGAAGAAGCGCGGGTTCGTTTGATTCAGATCCAGATTCAGATTCATGGTACTTTATTAAACCTAATGGAAATTGTTTAATAAAATATTGCTCTGCTCAGGATCTATAAAATAACGTGTTATGAAAAAGTACAGAATATAACATTTAATATAAGTACAATATGAAATACAAAAATAGTGCCCAGAGTATGGAAATACAAATATCAATTATAGCTGCTGCGCAGCAATGGGTCGGGTCCGGGCTAATTTTGGCAAATTCTGAGCAACAAACAGGAGAATAGGAAGACAGGACAGTTGACCTTATAATGTTCAATTTGCACCAGTTGAGGATTGAACCCACAACCTCTGGAACCAAAGACCATTGTCTATCGCACTGAGCTAATTGGCAAGTGGCATTTCAACAGTGGCTTCACAAATTGAGTAAGCCATTCACTGTCGTGCAGGCAGATTTGAAACCACAGTAAAAAGAAAAATCAGTTTTTGAGGTAAAATTATGATATGTATTTGTCAAACATCTACTATGAGTCTAAGATGTTAGGAGCCTTCGCACATGGTCCAGTCCAAGCTATTTGGATTTTTAAATTTAGAGGCTTGCTGTGATGCCACCATCAGTACAACTGTCATGTGTTTCATGTTGAGGACATCTGACATTTTGATCTGTCATCATCATCATCATCATCACCACCCTTGCTGGGTCTCGAACTCACAATTCAGAACATTTTGTTGTTTTGTTTCGGAGTGCCAGCCCATAATGATTTTTTGAAAAAGGGGTGCCATTCCGAACCTGAAAAAAAGTCTGCCTTTGAAGGGACCTGCAGTTGTTCCCATGAGAGCAGAATTCAAAATGTTCTCAAAAATTCAGTTTTTGAGATAAAATTCTGATATTTGCCAAACTTCATCAACCATGACTCCAGAATATTCTCAATATAATATAATATTCTGCCACAGGTTGTTCAAAACCCAGTTAGAATGAAGTTGATACCTCATCAAAATACCAGATGGCCTCATTTAGAAATATAAATTCTTCTTGATGGAGACAGCACACCTCTGAATAAAAAAAAAAGAGAATCCAGGACACAATTGTATTCCTAGGTTGTTTTCTTTTTCTGAGAAAATCATCATGAATGAAAACTCACCAAACTCTGCACACAAAAGACAATAGTCCTGATGGTGGCGCTACAGCAAATGTCTAAATTTTAAAACTTTGAAAATTCATACGAAATCAACCATATGCGACAGCTTCACAACTTCCATTTAACTGTAGCCCCAACATTGGAGAAAGTTATGTACATTTTTTTTCCTTCACTCTGTTTTTTCAAAGACCAATTATGCTTTTCCAGCTTTTCAGACTCATAATGATTATTACTATCCTGTCTTCCTATTCCCGTTTGTTGCTCAATTGCCAAATTTTGCCCGGAACCGACCCATCGCTGCGCAGCACCTATAATTGTATTTTTTATTTGGAGGCTTGCTGTGATGTCACTATGAGGACTTCTGGCATTTTTATGTGTCATTATCATCATCACCCTTGCTGGGTCTTGAACCCACATCCCCTCGCACCACAAACCAGCGCTTAACTCAGTGAGCTAATTATCTGGAAGTGAGACATGGTGTGTGTCTTCTCAAATAGACTCAAGGAGTCAGTGTCCGGACAGCTGTTGTAAAGGCAAATTTAAAAAATGGTCAAAATTTCAGAAATTCAGTCATCTAAACAAAAATCTGATAATACATAAATTGCATCTTGACAGCATGGAAATGTTGGTGATTTGTTTTTAATGATAAGTGTTTTGCTTCATAAGAGAAAATATGATGTTTAAAAATTCCACTCTCACATTGGCTGCAGTTGTTCCCATGAGAGCAGAATTCAAAATGTTCTCAAAAATTCAGTTTTTGAGATAAAATTCTGATATTTGCCAAACTTCATCAACCATGACTCCAGAATATTCTCAATTTTTTTCAGGAAGATTGAAAATGTATTTATCAAGAATTTGATGGTATACGTTTACAGTACTGTTTACAGTCATACGTTTTCATGCACTGTAGGATCAATTTTTGCTTAATCAAAAATCAGAGAAACAATTTTTGTTGAGGACGGTCTGGAGATGCTCTGTACCAAGTTTGGTGACAATTGAGCAAAAATTGTGGGAGGAGATACATTTTAAAAGTTTTACAGTTATTGAAAAAAAACAGAGTGATGGACTTCATAATTTGTAATGAGTTTAAGTGGACAAAAGTTTCAGCAGTATTGAGGCTACATTGTGGTGAAGTTTCAACACTGTAGCATCTACCGTTGGTTTGGTAGGAATTTTTTAAGTTTTTAAATTTAAACGCTTATTGTGCCCCCCCTAGGAGGGGGGGGCACATGTCCTTGGAGTTGAGTGAATCTGGCATGGGACTGGACCTTTGTGCAAAGTTTGGTGAGTTTTCACCCATGGGAAGTATGACTTCCTTGGAAGAAGAAAGAATTCCTAGGAATACAATAGGTTCCCGGCAGCTTAGCTGCCCGGACCCTAAATATATAGGAAGCAGGCACATAAATATTGATAATTTTCATTCACATATAAATAGTCATTAACATAAAGGGACTCAATTGCTTTGATCGCATTTGAGTCTCTTCAAAGTAACATACATACTAATTTCAATTTGGTAAAAACGAATGAATGACGTTAAATAACACACATAATGATAACTTTAAATACTGATTTTTTATATGATTGATTTAAATGAATGCAATTAAGAGATGAGAAGGCTGATTTGTTTACAGAGGTTAATTCAGCTTCAGGATGTTACCCCAGAATCTAAATCTTGTTTAATGTCAATTCCTCTTTGTGTAATGCCGATAATAGACCTAAACATTGGTCAGCTAATAAAACAAAATAAATTTAAAAAATACCTTTTATGTTAGGCTGCTGTATATTTGATGTTCATGCTGTATTGACTAAGGGGGGAAAACACAATCTTTGTTCCCAATCATGAAATAAAGGCCTCTTATTGGTCGACATTAGGCCGCAGAGAGTGCTCAATGAAACCCTGCTGATGCATTAAGATGATGTCACCCTTTGTAGCCCACAACATGGGTCTCCTGGGATGCAGGCTCTGGTTGATAATGATATGTGTCTGATATCAGGCTGCATCTATTACGATTGAACAATGTCACCAATAGATTTGATCCATAAGTCAACTTGAATGCTCACGTTTACGATCAATGCAGTGAAGTGGTTGTTTTGGTGTGTAACAATGGAAAATATCTCATCAACTGCTGCAAGAACAGACCAACAACACAAAAGTAGGTTTTACATTTTATTATTAAAATATTCACCTACAAAACACCTATGAACACTATTTACACAGTAGCTAGCAACAGACGCTTGCTCAGAAAACAAAGGAAGGCAAGAGAGTAAACAACAAATGTACAAAGAAGCTGGTGAGGAACGTCTTTCTCTTGGAGGGAGGGGGTTGGATTATGGGATGTGCTTTACTTTACAGTCCTGTACAGTGTTGCATCGACTGGAATCGATTGTTTTGTCTGTTGCTAATTTTCCCTGAGGGAATTCCCAGAGGGAATATTCCGGAAAACTCCTATGGTTCAGTGTGGGCTGCGTGTCTCTGAGGTATACGGAGGCCGGGAGCAGAGTGCACTGCCAATCCTGTTTATAATACACATGGACAACTTCAGAAACCGATTTGAATAAACTTTGACCTCTTGGTTATTTTGAACTATATTTTCTCAGAGTCACACCTCTTCGTCTCCTAACCATCCCTAAAAGGAGGTATCCTTCGCCTCGTTCCTTCTCTAGGTTGATTTCCAATTCCGAAATGGGTTTTGGGGAGTTTCCCTTGGAGGGGGTGTGGTCTAATGCCGGCCCCTGATAACCTATGAGTCTGTCACTGTGATAAAGGGCGATACGACTAAAGATAGCTTTGAATCTCTGTTGATGCCTTCAACCCTCTTGGTCCGCCGTGTTTGGGGTCCTCATTGCCACACGCTGTTCCAAGAGTCAGAGTTGGTCCGTCTCTGAGAAACAGCGCCCTCTGGAGGCCGGGCACTGACATAACACCAACACAAACTGAACCTTCTTCTCAAATGGAGGACGTAGTTTCTGCCTTGAATGACACTGTCCGTGTCTTTATGCGGCGGCAGCAGGGACAGGTGTTTCAGCGGGGACGGAGGACTCTGGATGGAAAGAGGAAATAAAAGAAAATCGACAGAAAAATAACCATGAATACAGAGTGACTATCTAATCAACCGGCAGCTCGTTAAAACATAACACAATCATGGGTTCGATGCACAGTGGATAATCGTCAATACAATGGACAATACTAGTGTCAATACTATATTGAGAGATATTGACATAATCATGAATACATATTTATATGTATTTGACTACATCCAAGCCTATTTCTCACTCTATTTCTGTCTATTTGTTTGGAGAACACAGTCTCATGTTCAAACCCGATTGTTATATTCACGACCGTTGTCCTCGGCCGATCTTTCTCAAACGTACGAGTTTTGTCGGGAAGCGATGGCTCACAGATCTCCCTGAAGCAGACGTCCTGCTGGACCTTGTAGGTCCGCTTGTACCTGCGGGGGGCAGGGAGAGACCAGTCAGGTTCAGGGGCTTTGTGAGGACATTTAACTCACACACAAGTCTTTGGACAACAAAGTGAGGACTTACAGGTAGTGACACACTCCGTCCTCCCAGACCGGGACACTCTTCGTCTCCGAGAGGAGACGAGTGCAGGGGTGAGGCACCCGCTGGCAGGCTGGGGTAGAGAGGGGGAGAGAGCGAGAGAGAGGAGGGGGGAGAGAGAGAGAGAGAGGAGGGGGGGGGGGGGAGAGAGAGAGGGGGTGGGGTAGAGAGAGGGATGGGAGAGAGAGAGAGAAAGAGACATGGGTGAGGGAGAGAGAGAGATAGAAAGAGTGAGAGAGAGGAGGGGGGAGACAGAGAGAGAGAGAGAGAGAGACAGGAGGGGGGAGAGAGAGTGAGAGAGAGATTAAGACAGAGACAGGGAAACACACCTCATTCTGTATATGAGTGTTAGTATACAAGTGGTGTGAGTGAGGGACCCTGGGTGGTTAAACAAGGTTCAGAGGTTCAGAGGTTCAGAGGAGAGGAGGAGGGGAGGAGAGGCTGGTCTCAGGCCGGGGGCTACGGACACAGGAATGCTGCAGGAGAGGAATGTCTAAACAACTTGACCTGGACGCGTAAGGTGAGGAGACACTCAGAGATGGGGGGCAGGGGGCAGCCCTTAATCTCCCTAGTCTGGCCTCTCTGCTGTTGCATGGAGACCCCCAGTCTGTGTGATGTTGGTGTCATTAGGCACATGGATCAGGTAAGGCTTAGGCTGTCTTCCTCAGGTAGGACGACAGGTAGCCTGCTGAAAGTGGGGATCGAACCCAGAACCCTTCGCCTGGACCCAAATCATTATCCGGAGTTTCCCGGCTCTGCTGCTCTATGATGGTTATAGCTTCCTAGCCTGGCGGCTCATGCTCATTTCCCATGAGCCGTGGGGGGGGGGGGGGGTTGCTAAGCGCTGTAACAGTGAGGCCGTCCTGCGCAGGGATGAGGTCATAACCACAAGCTGTAGGAAACAGTGCAGGTTCTCATGACGAGAGGGTCTCTGGTCCGTCCCCTCACTGGGAAGGCGGAGGGGAGGGGGGTCTACACGGAGGAACTCGACTACACTCAGCTCCTGCGCCCAAATGTTCACTTTAGTTTAGCATATGCATGTATATGTGTGTGTGTGTGTGTGTGTGTGTGTGTGTGTGTGTGTGTGTGTGTGTGTGTGTGTGTGTGTGTGTGTGTGTGTGTGTTGAGATGTGCGTGGCCACGCATCAATGATAACATTTAATAACAGCTCACACTGCCTTCCCTCCAAGCCAGCTGGACCGTCACAGAACCCCCCCCCCCCCCCTCACCACACACACCACCACACACACCACCAGCACCAGCACCACCGACCCCACCACCACCACCCCCACCACCACACACACAACAACACCACCGCCAGCCCCACCACTAGCCCCACCACCACCACCACCAGCACCACCAGCCCCACCCCCAGCCTGGTCGTCTCTGAGAGACACCAGCTGTCCTCAGCTCCCCGGCACTGTGCTCTGATTTCAGCCTGGCTGAGGGAGCTGGACCCGGGCTATGGCTGGTACCACTCCACCCTGCCCTGTCCTGATACTACCCCCTCCTCCCAACACTCCCCTCTCCTCCTCCCAACACTCCCCCCTTCTGACACTCCCCCCCCCCCCTCCTCCTACTCCTAAAAGTCCTCCCCCCGTCCTAACACTCTCCCCCCACCTCCTCACAATACTCCCTCTCACTTCAGTCTAATTCCGAGGCGGAGAGATGACGGGCCAATCAGAGGTGGCCATGAGCCCCTGATCCCGCCCCCTCCTGGCCCTGAACCTACCAGGCTGGGTCCTCACACCCTCCTCCGGGACCTCTAGCGCCAGGCTGATCTTATTGGTCGTCTCCTCGATCCGCTCTAACCGCACGGGGGGCTCCGGCCCTGCAGAGGAACGATGGTACCGTCACACATGGTATATAGAGAGAGGACTCACTGGTACGATGGAGGGATACTATATGGTATATATATACTGTATATCTATAGTGGTCTTACTGGTTCGGTGACGGAGGATCTTGCGGGGGAGGTTGGTGAACTGGGCTGTGATCTTCCCTCTCCGGTCGATCAGCTCTTTATATCTACAGGACAGGAAGTGGAGCAGGAAGCAGTTAAAAAGATTTTCGATAAAAGCGTCTCATCAATATAATTTACAGTAACATGAACATCTAGTCATTTGACTTCTTTCCAAACCAACATACAAATTAAGATCGACAATACCTGTTTTTGCTATTTAATTAAAGTTTCCTGTTTGGTTTGGTTCCCGATTGACCTGTGTTCGTCACTGACCTATGTTCGTCAGAGTTCTCTGTGTCGGTCCCGCCCCCCCGTTCCAGAGGGGGGGTCTTGGGGCGCCCGTGACCCCCCTGACCCAGCGAGGACAGCCTCTCTCTCCTCCCCATCCGCCCCTCCATCGGAACTGTTCCACAACACAGGAGGAAAGGGTTTAGTTAGAGCGGTTAATACTGACCCCTGCTGGCACTCAGAGGGAACTACATCCGCCTGCTCAGAGTGGGTGACGCTCAAACTTGTCTTAAAATATAACTACGTTCTTTAAATAAACGTAAGAATTTTGAATAAACACCACAAATTCATCAAAGTAATTTTTTGTTTTGTACCATGGTCGATGGACACGTTTAGCTTTTAAAGTGCAGCATAGTCAGCAGACAATTCTGAATTTGTTATTCATCTAACTGATTATCTTTACAATAAATGATTCAAACTAATTACCGTAATACATTTCATAAACAACTCAAAATTCAAAGTGGTTTCTCCATGACTGATGGGTATCAATCATTCACAATTGACCCAAAATATCAGAATTAACGATTCAATGTGCTTTTGAAAAAAACAGCGTTGAGATTGACAGCCGAGGGCGTGGCCGGGGGGGGGGGACTCTGGGGGGCGGGCCTCCACTCACGCGTGCTGAAGGCCAGGTGGCGGGCCGTGCTGTGGACCGTCTCCTTGCCGTGGGTCCGGACGGCGGTGAGGGTCAGGTGGTACTGCTGCCCCGGGCTGAGCTCTCGCAGCGTGTACGCGCCCTGCCGCCCACTGGGCAGGAAGCGGCTCCGCGTGTTCAGCCCCCGCGTTACGTTGACCACGAAGCCGTCCGCCGCGCCGCCGGGCGGGCGGTCCCAGGTGATGAGGGCGGAGCTGGACGTCACCTGGGCCAGGGACAGGTTCTGAGGGGGGAGGGGCCCTGGGTGGGGGGGGGTTACGTATGTTGAGTTGAGGACGATGGGGTGCGTCTTCTGTCTTCTTGTCACCAGAAGAGCATGAGGCTCTTTACTATCATCCATTCATCATTCATCCATTACCCATCCATCTATCATCCATCAATCATCCATCAATCATTCATCCATCTGTCATTCATCCATGCATTCATCATTCTTTCATTTCCCCCTCTTCCTGCACAGCCCATAATAGTTGATCCAAAGTGGGCGTGGCCCCAGCGCTCTACTCAGCCAGATGTTGAGTGACAGGCGGGGACGTACGGGTCCAGATGTGCAGGGGTCCGGCCGGCCGACTGGTGGAGGGGAACTCCTCCGCCCGAATGCCGCTCTGGGTCAGCACCTCCAGCGTGTACATCTGGCCAGGAAGCAGGGAGCTGTGGACAGGAAGTGACCTCGTTTACCGGTGGCCAGTCTATGCTTGGGTTATGTGTGTGTAATATGGGGACGCTGTCATTTACTCTTTAATGTTTGTATTAAGGTGGAGTCAGGTTACATTCAAATGTTAAATACACTTTGTCATTTTACACTTTGTTGAAGGGAAGGAAACCCACCACAGTTTGTTATTTTCTGCTTCTTTTCACCAAAAAAATTCAACTCACTAAACTCACTATTTTTAATTTGGAAAACAGTTTCATACACAAGTGACTTTTAAGGATTTTTTTAATCCATGTTATTATTGATCAGGTAGGGGTAAGGGGATCTTATCCAGGGATGTTTATAAGTAGACTGAAGACATTGGGTATCGAACCCAGTACCTTTCGGCTGGGAGTGGAACACCCTCACCCCCGACCCAGATAGTGTGAAGTTACTTTGATGAAAAATCATTAAAGCGACAATATTCATTAAAGCGACAAAGTTCGTGTCCCCCAGACACGAACCTGAAGCTGAACTCGCTGACGCTGCCGTTGAGCAGGGCGGTCCGGGCCCCGCTGGCGTCGGCGGGCAGCAGGGAGAGGCGGAGCTGGGTGGCGGCGGTGTGGCGTGCGGCCTGCACCAGCCAGCTCAGCCACACCGCCGTGGAGGAGACGTTCACCACCGCCAGCTGCTCCACCGCACGCGGACCTGCAGCGCACACCGGGGGAACACATGAGCACTTCACTCATTCATCCACCTGGCATTCATCATTCACCATTCAACCACCCTTCATCCATCTATCATTCATCCATACATTACAGCTAAACATTTAACTCATCCATCAGTCGGTCGTTTATCCATCTATCATCAATTTATCCATTTATAACAGCTAAACATTTCTCTCTCACTTATCTCCAACCACATTTAACACCCAACGTCCTGCAGCTAGTCTTTACTATCTGATGTACAACATGTCATGTCTTTCTGTACCATGGAATACTAATGACGAGGCGAGAGTCAGTGTTATATCACCAAAACACACCAAAAGGTGAAAGTAGTAAATATATAAGCATATCTAGGTATGAAACACAATGTAAGAGGTGCATAATGTCCCCTTTCCTCACTGTTTGGTTCAGGGGCAGAGCATGGCATTAACCCCGCCCTGGTTAGAGGTTTGATTCCCACACATCATTAATAGCATCCACCCGTCTCTCTACTGCACCATGACTCAAACGCCACCCGTGCTCTGGACTCACGGGTGCGTATGAGGGCGACGGCGGGCTGGCTGATGTCGTTGCTGTTGGCGTTGCGTTTGATGGAGAAGGTGGAGATGTTGTAGAGCTCCCCGGGGGTCAGGCCCTGCAGCAGATGGCTGCTCTGCTGCCGGTCCAGGAAGTCCGTCTGCCGGCCCCCCCGCCCCCCGCCCCCGCCTGCCGGCGCCGCCAGGGGGGCATAGGTAATGGCGAAGCCCGTGACCGGGACAGGCGAGGGGTCGGGCTGGTCCCAGCGGATCTCCAGCTCGCTCTCCTCCACCCGCAGCACGTGGAGACCCGACGGAGGCAGCAGGTCTGGGGAGAGAAACCAGGGAGAGCTGGGAACCAGAGACACTCTTCACCACCTAAAACATGAACTAGAACTACAATACATTACCTTAAACATTTACTAGAACTACAATACACCACCTTAAGCTTCGACCTACAGTCCCCATAGTGATCCAAACCTTTAACATGATAGTCGTACTTCAAGCTCACTTATAACTGATTACTTGAATACATTCTTGTATACTTCTCACTACTTTAAGTGACATAGAAAAAGGGGCAGAGATTTTTATTCTTATAAAATTTAATAATAACAATTGTTATTTTCTACTGACCTTTGTCACAGTCCTTGCCCGTGTGTCCGACCCTACAGGTGCAGACGTAGTTCCCCTGCTGGTCGCTCCTGCAGGCACCGCGGTTCCCACAGGGCTGCAGTACACATGGATTCTCCACTAGGGGACGACAAACACAAGCAGCTTAGATCAGCTGTTGGACCACAGGCTGATGTTCAGCATTTATCAGCGTGATCGTCCAGAAACACTTACACATCTGACACTGATCCCCGAAGAATCCATCTCTGCAGAGACAGCGGTAACCTCGACACACACCCCCGTTCAGACAGGGGCTGGAGCTGCACCAGTCCTGCTCTGAACACACACACACGCACACGCACACACACACACACACACACACACACACACACGTAAGTAAGGTAAGACCCTAAATGTACGAAGTGAGCCTACCATGCTACCATGGTAATGTCGGTTGTCCCTACACCACTAGTTACAAAGTTAAAAGCCCCTCAACCCTCATCCTAACATGAGGGTGATGAGTCTGCAGGTGAGCTCACCTAGCTGGCAGCTGGCCCCACTGAATCCCTGCTGACAGCGGCAGAAGAAGCCTCCGGGCTGGTTGTCACAGGACCCCCCGTGGAGGCAGGGCTCGGAGGCACACTCGTCCACATCTGCAGGGGGGGGAGACACGCAGAGGGTGTAGAACCGAGCTTTACCGGCCACCAGGTGGCGGCGTTCTCACGCGTGGAGAGGAACAACGCTCTGAGTTTGAAGGTGTTCCTTCGTTCACACACATCTGTGAACCGATGGGTTCACGAGACCATGAGACGTTTTGTTTTAACCCTTAAGGACACCACTGCTGTGTTGGAGCAGAGCTCATCGGCTGGTTATTTGCAAAGATCAGAAATGTGGGAATAAGTCGAATAAGACTACCCAGGCCCTGGTTTGTTGCGATCAATATCGGGGTTAGAGGAGAGTGATGCATTATGGTGTGTTGCGGTTATTGTTTGGGTCTAAGGGAGAGTGATGCATCATGCGAATATATTGGTGCAGTTAATGCTGGGGTCTGGGGGAGTGATGCATCGTGGGAACGGTTTGGTGCAGTTAATGTCGCGGTCAGAGGAGAGTGATGCATCATGGGAACCCAGCGGTCCCAGCCCTACCCTGGCAGGCGGGGGGCAGGCTCCAGGTGCCGCTGACCCCACAGAGGGTCCGTGTGGCCCGGGGCAGCGAGGTGAACCCGGGCCGGCACACGTACTGCGCCACCGCGCCCGGCGCCGTGGACGAGAACTGCACCTCGGCGTGGATCACCTGGGGGGGCGGCCCGCAGCCCGGCCCTGTAACACACCGGAACACCTCGGGATCAGGTCGACATATGTGCATGTTTATACACCCTTCATAACCATCCTAGAGCAAGATGACCCCTGACCCCTAACTGCTCCTTCATGACATTGATTTGATTAACCTGTGAACCAGGCAAGAGTCTGCTGAATGACTCATGAATAAATAGGTACAGAACAGATAATGAGTAGAGGAAAGAGTCTTGACCTGCCTACCTTACTATAGATAAAGAGGTACATAGTAGATAATGCGGTAGAGGATAGGTAATGAGTAGAGGTAAGAGTCCTGACCTGATTAACTAAAGAAAAATGAGGTACGTAGTAGATAATGATGTACAGAATAGATAATGAGTAAGGGTAAGGTTCCCGACCTGCCTTACTATAGAATAAAGATAATGAGGTACAGAGTAGATAGTGAGGTACAGAGTATATAATGAGGTACATAGTATATAATGAGGTACAGAGTAAATAATGTGGTACAGAGCAGTTAATGAGTGGAGGTAAGGGTCCTGACCTGCGTTGGGGCCGGGCGGGCGGGTCCTGCTGGCCTCACAGTGTCGTCCTCCGAAGGCGTCGGTGCACTCACACTTGTACTTCCCGATGTAGTGGAAACACGTCCCGCCGTTCAGACACGGGCTGGACGCACACGGGTCCGGTTTACCTGGGGACCACAACCCAGACCGTGAGGGGGACTGGGGGGGGACTAGAGGAAACCGGGTCCGGACCTCTACACCAGGGCCACCTCACGGCCCTCCACGGTTCCTACTGAGGTCCCATCGAGATCAGCGATCAGAGCTGCATTAGGTCTGATTGAGGAGCCCATGAGAAGATGAGGTTGTGTTTGAAGAGCAGGTAGAGATACACAGACATCGTTTAACAGCATACCAGCAGCCTGGCGTTATCATAATGGTACGTACCCACTTCACAGTGCTTCCCCGTGAAGCGGTAGGGACACACGCAATGGTAGCTTCCCGCCTCCTCCTTACAGGACCCTCCGTTCCGACAGGGGCCCGACGCACAGGTGTTCAGCCGGACTGGAGGGACAGCACAGAGAACCAGGGTTACCACCACCACGATCATCATCATCATCATCACCACCATCACCATCACCACCATCATCAGCTCCACCTCCATCATCATCATTACCACCACCACCACCACCACCACCATCATCATCATCACCACCATCATCAGCTCCACCTCCATCATCATCATTACCACCACCACCACCATCACCATCATCACCTCCATCACCACCACCACCATCACCACCACCAACACAGGTATGACCAGGTCTGTTCGTCCGTACCATGTACTCTGACCGTAAGCTTAGCCTCAGCGTCGTACCTTTCTCGCAGTGCTTCCCCCAGTAGCCGTGCTTGCAGTCGCAGGAGTATCCACCGTGGCGCTCGTAGCAGTAGCCTCCGTTCATACAGGGGGAGGAGTCACAGACGGAGCGGGGCTGTACTGAAGAACACACAGCAACACTTGACTGTGTCCCATTGGATGTCAGATGGGAAGAGGCCGTGAAATCGGTACAAACAGACGGTTGCTAAACATTATGCAACGTAGCAAACTACCGAACAACTCCTGGTCTTGTGACGGAGCTGAAACTAAGCAGTTAAAATAAGGAATCATTCATCGTTATGCTCAGGTTTCATGAAACTGTTCTGGAAATAAACAAGCTTCTCTGGCTGCCAAGAAGCAAAACAATGAAACAATGATGTAACAATGATTCAAGCGATGACATCAGTCCTATTTAAGCAATACCATCCGTTTCCTCCAGTTAGCATGAGGGTTGAGCCCCTTATGGGACGGTTAAGGTATTTGGTCTTAACCCCCCACCACACTACGTCCTGGCACTTAAGCATTGTGTAGCATCTTATCCTAGCTATCTCTGTTGTATACGGGGAATGGGTTAACCTAGAGATTGTTAGTGCTTGGCACTTGGTTCTATGAACAGCCTTACTGTACCGACAGTGATATATTGTTGTTTATCTTCTTCTGACAAATGTACAAATTGTTGTAAGACGCTTTGGATAAAAGCGTCTGCTAGATGCCCTAAATGTAAATGTAAATATAGTAGTACCTCTAGCGGGTACCCTGCGTGTGCCAGAGGTGTACCCAGGGCTGGGGGGTGTTTCTGGGTCTTACCATAGGGGTAGAAGTCCTTCTGGTCCAGCTCCGCCCCACTGGTCTGACAGGTGCAGAGGTATGCCCCGCCGTACTCCAGACACGGCCCCCCGTCGGGGCAGGGCCGGTTGTTACTGCAGGGGGTCTGGGTCACCTCTGGAGAACACAGAACACACTGATGAGAGGGGTGGAGGGAGGGAGGGAGGGAGGGAGGGAGGGAGGGAGGGAGAGAGAGAGAGAGAGAGAGAGGGAGAGAGGGGAGAGAGAGAGGGGAGAACAGATGGGAGAGAGAGAGACAGACAGAGAGAGATAGAGAGACAGAGAGAGAGAAAAAGAGGGGAGGGAGAGAGAGAAAGAAGGTGATAGGGAGAGAGAGAGAGAGCAAGAGAGAGAGAGAGAGAGGGGGGGGGGGGGGGAGAGAGCGAGAGTGAGACTAGGGGAAGAGCGGACCCACCAAACTGACAGTAGAGTCCAGTGAACCCTGAAGAGCATTCACATGTCCCGTTGAGGTCCACACAAACGCCTCCGTTCTGACACAGACACTCCTCTGGAACACAAGGTCATCATCATCATCATCATCATCATCATCTTCATTATCATCCTCATTGGTTGGGTGTTGACACTAAAAAGTAAATGTGATCTGTGACTTTTACAGAACTTTGCCAGTTTTTTTTGTTTTTGTTTCATTTGTGTGTGTGTGTGTGTGTGTGCGTGTGTGTGTGTGTCTGTGTGTGTGTGAGTGCGTACGTGTGTGCTTGCATGCGTTTGCATGTGTGTGTGTGTGTGTGTGTGTGAGGGGGGAGGCAGAGAGAAAGATAGAGAGACTGTGAGAGAGCGAGAGCAACTGCTTTGGCAGTATGGATGTTTATTTTCCGTGCCAGTAACAGAGAAAGAGGGAGAGAGGAAATGTAAGACACATAACAAACAGCCCAGAGCGCGTCCTCACGACACTAAAGACTTAACAAGGCTGTGATGAAGTAACACTCATGTGGTGTTGATCCAGGATTGGCTCCTTCCTGTGATTTATTGTAAACTCTGTCCTGCTGCACTGTCCTCTCATGGCCCGCCTCTTCCCCTACACTCATTCGCTAGCGCTCAGCGCTACATCCGCTAGCTCTTAGCACATGCTAATTCAGCTAGCTCTAAGCACATGCTACATCAGATAGCTCTTGGCACTGCAACCGCTAGTTCTTATCGTATGCCACATCCGCTAGCTCTTAGCGCTACAGCCGCTAGCTCTTAGCATATGCTGTATCAAGTAGCTCTAAGCGCTACATCCGCTAATTTATATCACATGGTATATCCACTCATGCTTAGCACATGCTATATCAGCTAGCTTTTAGCACATGCTTTGTCAGCTAGCTATTAGCATATGCTTCATCAGCCAGGTCTTAACTCTATATCAGCTAGCTCTTACCAAATGCTACGTCAGCAAGCCCTTTAGCACGTGCTAAATCAGCTAGCTCTTAGCACACGCTAGCTCTGCTGGCTCTTGGCAGATTCTACATCAGTGAGCTCTTAGCACGCGCGCTACATCCGCTCTCCATCACACTTAATTTCCTGACTCTCAGCACATTCCGGAACCGCCCGCTCTCCATCCCGGGAATGTTTGTATTTCCTGGTGTTTCCTAATTGCTGCGGTGGATCAAAGCTAACGGCGGCGGCGGCGTAGCGCCACTAAATGACTCCTCTTTGAAGTCCCCGGGGCCGGCGGCGCAGAGGAGGATGCTATTATTTTTGGGATGATATGGAGCCCGTTTGTGATCCAAACACACACGACCCGGGGCCGATTAATGGAGGGTTAATTTGCGACAGGCACTTTCATTGGCCACCTGCGCAGCGCAGGGCCTTTGATCCAGGGGCCCCTGATTAGGCGGCCCCTGTGTCTCCTCCCAGGAGACCCCGACTCCTTTTTCCACTGGCTGGTCCAAGTGAGCCAGCAGGAAGGAATGTGGGAGACTTAGGATCGTCTCCGTGAACCCTGATGGTAACTACAGCTCAGAGCGCAGGACCAGACGCACAGATTCAACCAGATCGGGGAGATCTGGCCCTTTATCTCTCTCTCTCTCTCTCTCTCTCTCTCTCTCTCTCTCTCTCTCAGTTATAATACAGACAGGTGATTGGTCGTCCCCAGTCTGTCTGTAGTCATCCCAGAGCGGGACGACCCCTGACCCCTCCCTGCTCCTGCGACCTGACTCTGAATCCCCTGTGATGGGTCTGGATGTGGATGAAGGCGTCTGCTAAAGGCCTAAGCGGCGTAAACAGCCTGAGCCTCATGAGCAGTGGCAGGTGGGTTCCTGGTTTGGCCCTGATGGACATATTTCCCTGCGGCCGCGCTGGGAGCAGCTAAGAGGAGCGGAGCGGTGTGGCAGACGGCCAGGGCAGAGTGTGGCAGATCGCTCCTGCAACCTCTCTCTCTCTCTCTCTCTCTCTCTCTCTCTCTCTCTCTCTCTCTCTCTCTCTCTCTCTCTCTCTCTCTACCCCCCCCCCCCCCCCCTCTCTCTCTCTCTCTCGCTCTCTGAAGGAACAACCTGCATACCGATCGCCCGCATCCACTCGTAAAGACGGCCTTAAGAGTCTAGACGGGCGCTTCCTCTGGGTGGAGGGCTCGTTAACCGCTCGTTAACTGCCCGTTAACCGCGGGTTAGCCACTGGTTAAGCGTTCTTCACGGCGTGGGGCGGCGAGGTCGTGGTGGTGTTTACCACAACATACCAGCGCACACCGCTGGGGGCCAGAGACACGTTCCCTGAACCTACACGGTACGGTACATGGGACGGTACCTTCACAGCTGTCTCCGTAGAAGCCCGGGCTGCAGGTGCAGTTGACCACTCCCTGGCTGGTCTGTTCACAGGTTTGCCGTTTCCCACAATCCTCTCCTGCACACGCCTCTGAGGAACCGGAGGGAGGAACAGAGGGGGTGAGGATGGGAGTCATGAACTGGAATATGAACTAACACTCAAACACACAGACATGTTTCCCAGAACCACCTCTTCTCAGCACTGAGCAAGACCAAGTCCTTGGGCCCTAGTTAGACGGTCTAAAATGCAGACGTCAAGGCGCAAAGTCAAAGCACTTTGTGGGCGGTTCTACGGCGCTGTTGCTATTATGACGGCGGGATAAATGAGCTTTGCGCCCGGCGCAAATCTAAAATGGGTTGGGCTGAAACCTGTAGGTGTGTTTTGGGCGTAACGTGCAATAAACCAATGAGAGTTCCACCTTCCATCCCCTTTAAGACCCAGCGCATTTGACTTGGCGAGTTAATAGTTTGACAGCGCGTTGCGTTCTCCGCTGAGACAGATGTATGACCACATGAATTTCAAACTTCAAATGGCTCAGTTTATGGCCAAATAATAGGCATAATTCACACATGGAATAGCGTTTTCTTCTCCAACTTCAGAAAACGGATTTGTCATGTAAATTTAAACTTAAAACTTAAATGACAACTTAAAACATATGATACGTGTTTAGTTTGCGTGTGTTTAAACAGATGGGTGCGCACACACACGCGCACCAAGCATCACCCGCATTCATTCATTCTTTTAAACACTCGCGGTAAAACTGTTTTCTCACGATCAAATACTCATCAATCCTAAAAGTAATGGGCTTGTACACGATGTCTGTGTCAAGAACATATGTGTTTGATGTACGGTGTTTGCAGATGCATTGATTTAAAAGTAGGCCTACAACTTACCGCTGTATCAGCTGTTCTTTCCCAAATCATTTAACCAACCATTTACCCTAAAATTAGATTTTGTTTTGCAGAAATTAGAACTGCTGCGTCCGTGTAGATGAGAGAAGCAAAGTGTATGCGCGTTGTGCAAACGCGACATTAGGCTTTGCGCCCTTAAAATAGCATCTGAACAACGCGCCACTGACTGTAGACTAGGTATTTCCCGGTCAGTTGCGCAATTGTACTGGCGCAATGCTTGGATCGGGAAAATAGCACCAAGTATCATTTGCGCCGGAACACGCCCCTGCTTTTCGCCGACACACCTCTCCAGGCGCCTGGTTGCTGCGGGGGAAAATCAGCTTTGCGCCGGGTGCAAACTAGCAACGACACGTGCGTCAGTGTAGAAAGTCTATTGCACCGGGCGCAAGATAGGGCCCCTTGTATGTTAACCGGCTCAGTAATAAATCCCCTCCTGACCCATGTGAGCCTCGTTTACGAGAACCAACAACCTGCCGTACCTGTTTGATTGTCGGCCTGCGTGGAGTTGGCCTGGATGACGAGGATCTCTGAGGAGGGAGAGCAGAGGAAGAGTCTGTCAGAGCAACACATCTCAGGCCTCCATCTTAGCTGTGAAGAGAGAGGCTTTCTTCAGGTCCTCAGGCTGTGTGTGTTCAGGTTGTGAGGCGACACACCAGGGCCAGGCAGTATTAACACCTTCTGTTTCTGCTTCTGTTATTGGTCTGAAGAAATGGGTCTGAGGTGATGTCACTCTATAAGGGACGACCTTTGAGGATGATTTGGAGCCACTTCACAATAAAGATTCAAGATTCAAGAAACTTTATTTATCCCGAGGGAAATTGCTGTGCAACAGCGATATAAAGTGGAGAAGTGGAGAAGTAATACAAGAAAGGTTCACCCTTTACAATTGATGGTTATTACATCTGTTCACGATTAATAAAATGTTAATTAACGGTTATTTAATGTTATTTAATGTTATTAAATGTTATTTAATGCATTAACCAAGTCTCTTTAATGTACCCCTTATCACAAAGTGTTAACAACGATTTGAATCAGAAAACAGCACTACAAAACTCTCTTTCTTCTCCTTACATACTTTTCTAACGCTATGGAGAGTGGGCCGGCTCTGATAACATTCCGACCAATCACAGCGTTGATACCACCGCTGGGTCCTCTATCCCAGTCCTCAGCTGTGGAATCCTAAACCCATCTCTCCAAATGGAGTGAATCCCGCACGCTCCACGGCGCATCCTGTTTGAGTTGGACAAGCGCGGCGGAAGCTAGCGTGCGGTTTCACACCGCCGCTCGCGGCACGGCTAAGGAAATAGGATGTCGTAAAAGGCCAATAAAACGCGTCGAGCTCAACACTTTTCAGGCTTTGTTCCCCGATCCTACCTCTCTCTCGGAGCCACCGGTCAGCATTCCTAGCGTTTCTGCCTCATGCAGACAACGTTTTATCACCAGGCTGAACCGAGAGGGAAAAGCAGGGTTTCTGAGAACAGATCCGACATGGTTTTCCTCAACAATAATGTCCTCAATAATGTCCTATTCACATCTCTTCCCATCTCTCTCTCTTTAGAGAGGATACTGTACAAATGCCCTCACATTTGCTCTTTCTGTACTTTTCTCCTGCTGTACTTTTGTACCTTTCTTTCCTCAACCTCACTTTGCGTTGGACCCCACAGCTGAAAGGTTGTTGGTTCAAACTCCAATGTGCACCATCGCCCTGCGGTCCCCTACCCGCTCCTCAGTGACCTCTACCTGACCCTATGTCTGAGTGGACAGAAGCAGGTGATGAACGACCTGGCATCACCGCTGTGTGTCGGCTGAGCGTGTGGCTCCTGATCGGATCGGGGAGGTCAAAGGTCACCTGTCTCACAGCGGTCCCCGGTGAAGGGCGGGGGGCAGACGCAGGCGAAGGCTGCCACCCGGTCCAGGCACTCCCCTCCGTTCAGACACGGCTGCGACACACACTCGTCCACATCTGCAGCGGGGCGCCATGGAAACAGAGTCAGGGCACGCTCAGAACCTTAGAGGGCCCAGAGACGGCCCAGGGAAAGCAATCACTTGGTGTGGGTTTGTGTGTGTGTGTGTGTGTGTGTGTGTATGTGTGCGTCTGTGTGTGTGTGTGCGCGCGTATGTGTGTGTGTGTGTGTGTGTGTCTCTGTGTGTGTCTGTGTCAGTGTGCGTACATGCGTGCATGTGCCTGTGTGTGTGTGTGTGTGTCTGTGAGTGTGTGTGTGTGTGATGAGGTTAGGAGACACTGAGCTGGATTAGCGGGCTGCACTTCCCCTGGGCCGGCCCGGTTTCAGCCCAGAACCAGGTGTGTGTTATTAAAATGTAATGCTGTGCCCCTTGTGGAATAACAGCACCCTGAACTCTACAGGAGCCTGATAATTAAATTCCCCAAAAGGTTTGCGTTTCATCAACAAACCAAAAATAAATGAAACGTCTTCGGTGATTAGACGGGACGAGATCCGCTGCGTTTAGTTTCCGTAGTGATACCTTCTCATTACGCTGTGTCAGAGATGAACTCTCATCTGTCCAGAGTGGAACTAAGAAGGTTAGAACCCTCAGCTGCAGAGTGGAGGATACGTCTACAATCATTGTTTTGTCCGTCAGTCTCCAATAAAACTGAATTCCTGACCACCGGAAACAGACATTCCAGGAGAGGCCCTCCAGAGAGGATCAATATAAGTCGTCCGGTGTCACTGCATGGACGGGAAAACCTTATTTGACATGACGCATGAGTGTGACATTATCCAGACATCTGTGAGCAGCTTAGAGGCACAGTGTGTATTTATTTATAAATTGTATTGAGTCATTTAGTCTGTCAAACCATCACGTCTTGTCACACTTTACAAAAGAAATAGGGATTGTTCTAAAATATTTAAAACATGTCCTCTCCAGAGCTGAATGTCCGTTCTGGGCTACCGTAGAAACATGGCGGGCTCCGTTGAAGAGGACCCCCTCCCAATGCTGATATAAAGGACTTATCGCAGGTTACGAAAACACCACAATAAATTTCAGTATGGATGTAGTTTCGATCTTGGAGCCGGTAGAAATCCCTCCCTTCCCGCCTCACGACCCCTGCGTGACCTCTGTGACCCCGGCGTGAACTCTGTGACCCCGGTGTGACCTCTGTGACCCCGGCTCACCTGTCTCACACAGCGTTCCCGTGAAGCCCGGCGTGCACGTGCAGCTGAAGGAGCCGACGCCCTGAACACACACACCTCCGTTACGGCATGGCGTGTCCCCGCACTCGTCCACGTCTGCAAACACACACACACACACACACACACGCACATTCACACGCACACACACACACACACACAAAAACACACCCGCACACACATACACAGTGTGAACAATCATGGCAGACTACTATCATCTAAATTGGAGTAGGCCTCAGAAATTCCAGAGGAGTCAGGAATACAAAGTTACTTCATAGCTGCAGTACAAACAGTTTAACACTTCCTGAGCTCAGGTGTAAAGTATGCTGATTGGTTCTGGTGATGAAGGGGGTCTCCCTGCAGCTACCTGTCTCACAGAGCGGCCCGCTGAACCCCGGGGGGCAGTTGCAGGAGACCCCGTTGACGCGGTCCTGGCAGGTGCCCCCGTTCTGGCAGGGCCCGGAGGAGCACTCGTCCACGTCTGAGGAGAAGAGGAACAGAGTCAGCTCACAGCCTGGAGGCCTCGGGGTGAAGGGTTAGATGAGATAGGACGGTGGTTTATTAATTCAGGATTAGAGAGGAACTGGAGAGGAACCTGCTAGGGTCATTAGAGGAAGAGGAAGAGGGCCAGCAGGAAGATCATCTATCATCTGGAGGGTTGTTGGTTTGATCCCTGAGCAACACATCACCACCTACATCCACTCCCATTAAGCTGTCGTGGCCTCAATGTGGGTTCAGTGTGGGTGTGAGACGTTGATTGTAAAGGGTTATTACTGGTTCACGTTTCATAACAAAACCGCCTCATCAATCTATCTAGCTACTATCTTGTTCTCCAACGTGAGGTCAGGTCCAAACCCCTCATCATGAACTAATCTAAAACCTTTCACTAAGAGAAGCCAGGATTGCACAGTGGCTAGTTCGACTCTCAATCACAAGGTTCAGGGAATATACTCCATGCCTACCTACCTACCACCCTCGGACCAAGACCTATCTAACATCTTACCTCAGACCCCTGCCTGCTCCCTAATGACTGTATTTGTACACTTTGGATTGACTAATTCCTTCAATGGCTGAACTTTATCTTGTGACGGTAAACATCAGGTATTAAAGTGGGACCCAGGGCTCCTCCTCACCTATCTGGCAGTGCCGGCCGGTGAAGCCCGCCAGGCAGGAGCAGGTGAAGGAAGGGTTCCCGGTGATGCAGTCGTCGATGCAGCGGCCTCCATTCAGGCACGGCCGCAGGTGCTGACACACTGAGGCTGTGGCAAGACAGGGACACCAGGGTCACTTTCAGTTTTAGATTCACTTTCACTTTTGCTTGTGTCCAATGTGGTTGTTTCCAGCCTTTTTTGGGGACAAACATTTTAAGTTTCAAAATGTTTTTGACCCCTAAATTCTTAAATGTTTGTGCATTTACATTTTTGTGCAAATGATGTGCATTTGTGCACATCATTTAAAACTTATTAACAAGGTATGTGCACCATGCCACACTAAGTGATGTGTTCATAATATATAGTGTTCATATATATAGGACCTATAAGACCTTTCCAAATAGCCAGCAATCAACAAAGTCAGCAATTAACCCATATGCAGAAATGGCGACCCAATGAACTATACAGTACAGGCAGATCTACATATAGATGTATTTATATTGATGTATCTTTATAACCAGAGTCGTTGCAGCCGCCCACTTCCACCTCGGCGTCGTCGATCCGGAACACCCATCTCCCGGGGTGCCCCACGTTGGTGGTCCCCTCCACGCCCGCCACGTCCGGGGTCCGCGAGCCCGGGATGTTGAAGTAGCGCTTCCCGTCGCCCGCGTTGAAACCTGCCTGGGGACACAGACAACATCAGCCACCACAAAACATCACAAAACACCACAAAACATCACAAAACATCACCCAACTTTACAGAACATCACCAGTTTCACTTTACTCAGCAAAGTATAAGAGCTTAAAGATTGAAGGAAAGTACCGGTCTGGGTGATCAAACCATTGTAACCGTCTCGCCTTGTTTCACTGAAACATCTGTTACCAATATCATTATCTAAATCTCTTTGTTGTGCCCATTCTGCCTAAGGGCATTTTGTGTTGTGAATGTAAACAACAGCAATACATCACTTTGGTCTTTATGAAGACATTTTGTAAAGTAAGCTCCATACTAATGGCCCTACGTTGAAGATGAGTGCTGTGTTGCCATTGTTTACATTCATGCCGGGCGCACTCACACTAAATGCCCTAAGGAATTGAGCCAATATATCTAGTAAGAAGCCATATTTCCTGTTTCCTAGGATTTATTTGTAGCCTCATTATGCAACCTGTGATTGGTTAGTAGCCAGGTGATGCTACCTGTGATTGGTTAGTAGCCAGGCTATGTTACCTGTGATTGGTCAGCAGCCAGGTGATGTTACCTGTGATTGGTTAGCAGCCAGGTGATGTTACCTGTGATTGGTTAACAGCAAGGTGATGTTACCTGTGATTGGTTAGTAGCCAGGTTACCTGTGCGGCAATGCCCCCCAGGCCGGCGGCGTCCCCCCCGCTGCTGGCATGCATGCCGGTGGTCCAGGTGATGTTGTTGTACTGGAAGATGGTGAAGGACAGATCTCCGTCCGTGATCAGGACCACCTGGAAGGTGTTCACCTGGAGAAGAACATCCACAAGGACAACCTGGACTTAGCTTCATCCACGGTATCGAAGAGCCTGGGGGAGAAGGCTTTGAGATCATATCATCTGTATCTGACGCTGTGGACCAGTTTGGATTAATGCGTTATGGAAATTATGGTAAATACCAAAAGCCGACGTGAAAATTGCACATGAATACCCCCTCACGCCGTAATTTCCACTGGAGAGCTCGTAGAATATTTTGATACACAAGCTGCCGAGATGAGATAACCTTTGACCTTTTCAGCAGTAACAGGTCAGGATCTGTGGGTCCGCCATGATTCATTTCACTACGACAACAAAAGCACTTGAACACAACGCACTCGTAATATCTAGTTCACAAATGGAAAGGATCGTCTTTTCCATTGCACGTGAAGGCAGCATAAGTCTCTCTGTGAGCTAGCAGCTTGAGGAGGTGTTGAAAGAGAACCTGAAGTGATGAGTGTGTCTCTGAGCTTATTTGTGAATCAGTCACATCACCAATTAGCTGGTTATTTACAGCCCAAACAGTGTCACAGTAGAGCCCACATGGTTGCTCTTCATCTGTTCTTGTGATGGAGTTGTGAGGAACCTTGGGGCCGGAGGTTGAGGGGCCAGAGAATGCCAGTGTGTCTGCATCTAGGGTTTTTGTCGTGATGTTTGCTTCTCAACGACCCTCTTGAAAAAGAGATTAATCTGTAGGCGTTTTCCTTCCATAAAGTTCCTGAAGCTCTTTAACCTAAACAGTCAAAGCCAAAGAGGTTTTTGTTTGAGTTCTACCGTCTGTGGACAGCTCTTCTGTGAGTGAGTGAGTGAGTGAGTGAGTGAGTGAGTGAGTGAGTGAGTGAGATGGTGAGTGAGTGAGTGAGTGCGTTAGTGAGTGAATGCGTGCGTGCGTGCGTGCGTGCGTGCGTGTGTGCGTATGCGTGTGCACGTGGGTGCGTGCATGTGTGACCTACCGGAGTGACAGCACTCCCTCCGAAGAAGGTGACGCGGTGCCAGGTGGAGACCAGCACCCAGGTGGCCGTGAAGCCGGGGAACTCGGAGTAGTAGGTCCTGACGTCAGCGGTGGCCCGCTGCAGGGTGCCGGGGTCCAGGCTCTCCCGGTAGAACACCTCCCCCGCCCGCCGGTTGTCCACATCGGCCCAGAAGGGCGCCACCACGCGGCGGTCCCCGGCGATGGGGAACGCCACGGGGGTGAACTGGGACACCTCCCGCAGGAAGGACACCAGCCCGTTGTTGTTGACCTGGAGACACACGGGGCGGGGACACCGGATTTACATTATCTTTACGTTATGCTTACACTACGTTTACACCAGGTTAACATTATGTTAACATTGTGTTTACACTACGTTTACATTCTGTTTACATTCTGTTTACATTATGTTTACAAGACATTTACACTAGGTTTACATTTTGTTTACTCTACGTTAATGTTACGTTTACGTTATGCTGACATGATATTTACACTACTTTTTAATTTTGTTAACCTCATGTTAAAGTTATGTTTACATTGCTTTAACATCACATTGACATTGTGTTTACAGTACAAGGGGTTTACTTTTAGTTTTTAGTATTTGTGTGTGGTTAAGCGGCCATTGCAACCAGTTATGACCGAGAGGCAGGGCTCTCAAAGGGGAGGCTACCTATGACCCCTGACCCCCTGACCCCTTCCCAGACCCAGAGCAACCACCTGAGGAATGTCAGCTCTTTAAAAACACACCATGGGAAAACACATTCAACGTTCACACATTCCCCAACACTCATCACATTGGTACAAATTGCAGTCATTCATAGTTGTCATTCTTGCTGTAGCTTCACAAAGCTACAACAAGATGTTTGAACCCAGCTGGTACAGTAACACACTGTGTTGATGCTCTTTGTGTCCAACAAGGTATCAGAGTGTTTAATGCGTGTATCAAGGCCTCTAGGGCGGGGGGTTTCCTGCCTGTATTTCCAGGCCTTGAACCTGGGCGGGGGGAAACAGGACGGTGGACGAACACGGGTCAGGGTGTTCCCGCTCCGAGCAAACAGGAGCCGGCCCCAACATGGCCGCCGCTGCCACAACGGATGTTTGAACTTCCCATGTAGCGAACAAACACTACCTTCATGCTGTCTCACAGCTGCAGCTGTGAAAACCTACCCGCTCACACAGAGAGAGAGAGAGAGAGAGAGAGAGAGAGAGAGCGAGAGAGAGAGGGAGGGAGAGAGAGAGAGAGAGAAAGAGGGGAGAGGGGGAGGAGAGAGAGAGAGAGAGAGAGATAGAGAGAGAGAAAGATAGAGAGAGAGAGAGAGAGAGAGAGAGAGAGAGAGATCCTGATCCGCCTGGAGACACTCTGGGGGTCCTGTTCCCTGTCTGTTCTAGCCAGGCGACAGGACAGTCCTTGGTGGAGCTTCTTACTAATGCTTTGATGGCCCTCAGCCTCGCCTCACCTTGGATTAAACAAATGAAATCAAACAAAGAGACTTCAGTCTTGTGGTGATCTGTGAGCTGAGCCTCAGAGTCCAGAGGAACCAAGTATTAAAGAGCTCAGCAACACAAGGTCTAGTCAACACCTGGAGCCTAGTCTGATGGTTGAAAATCCTAATGACCTCTGAGATAGTTGATGTGAAGTGAAGGTTTCTGAAAGTGATCTCTCAGAGAGCCCTGATGAGATCAGAGAGCTGCTGGGAACACTGGGAGCTAAACTTCACTGGGTGATATCCAGGAGGAAGACCACTGCTTTGCCAATCAGTGAGACGGTAGGAAGACAACACGATAACCTTTGGTTTTAATATTGAATTAAATTCTTAGTCTGTTCTTGTATTATAGTAGTAGTGTCGTAGTAGAGCATACCCTAGTTAAAGGTGGAGAATAGTAGAATCCGGGTGAAAACAAAGTCTTCTCTTTCCTCATGAGGTGGAGGAATGTTTTACCCATCATGCCATCTGGTTCCCCACTGTGACCCTGACCATGACCTCAGCCGCTCTCCTCTCAGCACCCAGGACCATGTGACCGGCGGTGACAGGTGTCGCCACGGCACCCGGGTTATGGGCTGTCATACGGAAACCATGGCAACCTAGGACTTCCAAGGTCTCCAGAGCAGAGGAAGTTTTCTTTGGCCCGGCGGTTAATTTGCCGACCGCAGCTTTGGGGAGACGGTGGAGGTGCTGAGGGTACCTGATCCGGGGGTGGAGGGCTTGGGGGGAGGAGGAGGTGGGGGGTAGAGGGGTGGTGGTGGGAGGGATTGAATGGTGGTGAGGGGGGGTGAAGGCAGTGGTGGTGGAGGTCAAGCAGAGAAGCATGGTACACCACAGGAGGGAAGAGAGAGAGAGAGAGAGAGAGAGAGAGAGAGAGAGAGAGAGAGAGAGAGGTGAGAGAGAGAGAGAGAGAGAGAGATGAGAGAGAGAGAGAGAGAGAGAGAGAGAGAGAGAGAGAGAGAGGAGAGGGGAGAATGAGAGGAGAGGGGGAGGGAGGGCATGAAGTGCCCGAGCTGTACGGACAGACTGGTTGTGGACGGGGAGCGTCGTACAGAGAGAGGAGTGTTAGAGACCAGGGTCACCAGGGAGGGTTCCACGCTCTAGTCCCATAATCCAATCTGCTGAGCATCTGGAAGAGCTTAGAGGAACGCGCTCTCCTTCCTGTTTGACAGTCCTATTAAATACGGACTCTGGCACGGAGCTGACCGCACAAGGAACCGGCACACCTACTGTCGGACTGGGCCCAACACTGCAGCGCTGCGCTGGTCATACTGGGAACCATGACTGGATATATTGGGAACCATACCTGGTTATACTGATAACCATACCTGGTTATACTGGGAACCATGTCTGGTTATACTGGGAACTATACCTGGTTATATTGGGAACCATTCCTGGTTAGACTGGGAACCATGACTGGTCAATCTATGGGAAGCAAACAACTGAACTGTCCTGCAACCCAGTTATGTGTCTGCTGTATATCATGATGTGAGGGAAAGATGTCAGTCTGACAGTCAATATATCTCTCTCACTTTCTCCAACCCCCACCCTTTTCAGTGGCCATAGGTAAGAAAACTGCTTTATGAAATGCAGTCCGAATGTAGTTGAACTCTCTCTCTCTCTCTCTCTCTCTCTCTCTCTCTCGCTCTATCTCTCTCTCTCTCTCTCTCTCTCTCTCTCTCTCTCTATTTAGGAGAAAAACAAACTTTAATCTGGAAATGGAGAGCCAAAATAAACCGCCATAACATCGAAGGAACCCGCAGACCGACCCAGGACAACATGGCCACTTCCACCTCTCCCGACACCCTGACCTCAACGATATGGCCCCCTCCTCCTCTCCCGACACCCTGACCTCAACGATATGGCCCCCTCCTCCTCTCCCGACACCCTGACCTCAACGATATGGCCCCCTCCTCCGCTCCCAACACCCTGACCTCAACGATATGGCCCCCTCCTCCGCTCCCAACACCCTGACCGCAACAATATGGCCGCCTCCTCCTCTCCCAACTCCCTAACCTCACCAAGATGGCTGCTTCCTCCTCTTCACTCTAGTCTCAAAAATGAGACTTCCGATCACTGATGTAAAGTATGGAGGCTGGGGGCTCAAATCTTGTTGAAGGGGGCGTTTCTCTTTCTTTTGCTTCATAAATGTTTCGACCAGTCATGTTGCTCGAAGCAGGATTCTGTCGGCACATAATTGGCTAATAACAGCGAAGATAAACTCAGCCAGCAGCAGTGAAACATAAATCATATACACAGTATGTAGACTGGCCACTGTAGAAATACATAAAAAGCTTCATCATCACGCAAAACAGTTTCTCTTCATAGAAGATCTCCGTAACAAAACCAGGTGTGATTCCGGCGTTGTAACACTCTATTAAGCTATTCTAGTCGGCACGCACACTTACACACACACACACACACACACACACACACACACTGTAAGGAATACATATTGATGTAGAACGCTACGTACACTCAACAAACCACACACTCAAACTAACCCCCCCCCCAGCCCTGGGAGAGCGGGAGCTCCCGGCTAGCGGTGGCTCAGATGAGCGCTAGCAGATGTTAGCGCGAGGAGCTACGTGTTCTCAACACATTCAAGCTCCACTCAGCCGTGATCTCACATGACGCGCCAGCGCTAATTCGTCAGATTCCTCCACAAACCACAATCTGTACAGCGTGTGTGAGTGTATGTGTGGTTTTTGTACATTATGCTACATAAATATGTATTTACAGTGTGTGTGTGTGTGTGTGTGTGTGTGTTTGTGTGTGTGTGCGTGTGCGTGTGCGCGTGTGTGTATGTGTGTGTACATCCATCCAATCGGCAGGCGATCAGTCACAGCCTTTGATCATAAGCTCCTCGTGAACCATCTCTAAGATCTGCCCTTCAACCTCCTGCCTCTCCTCTCCCCCTCCTCTCCTCCTCTCGTCTCCTTTCCTCTCCTCCTCTCCCCCTCCTCTCCTCCGCCTCCTTTCCTCTCCTCCTCTCCTCTCTCCCCTTCTCTCCTCCCTCTCCCCTTCTCCGCTCAGCCGGGATTGAACCGGTACCTGCCCAGTTAACCCAGCTGGACGGGGCGGGTCCAGAAGGGAGGGGTGGTGATGGGGAGGAGATGGTGGAGTTTGTGGGGACATGGGGACTCCCAGCGATGTGTGGGAGCCCCCACAGGAGGGGTGGGTGGGGGCTCGGAGGGAACCTTGAATGGAACTCTGATGATATCCATGATCTCAGGAGGCAGTAGTGCGGAGGCTGGAGGCTGAGGTGAGAGCATTTCTCAGGAAGCAGTAGTGAGGAGGCTGGAGGATGCGGTGTCTCAATGTGTCTCAGGAGGCAGTAGTGAGGAGGCTGGAGGCTGAAGTTGAGGGCATGTCTCAAGAGGCAGTAGTGAGGAGCCTGGAGGCTGCGGTTGAGGGCGTGTCTCAGGAGGCAGTAGTGAGGACTCTGGAGGCTGAGCAGCGAGGTGCACCGGGCTGTGATCGTGACATCGGGGGACGTTCAGGAACAGGCTCTGCAAACATCAGCTCCGAGGCTTCCATGTGGCAGACGCCCAAGCGCTCCGAGCTGGCCCCCGGGGAGCAAGAGAGAATCCACGCTGGGCCGCGGCTGAAATATCACCTGCTACTAGAAGCTGTATCGCTGCTCCTCTCAGTCATTTGGTCGAGCAGATGTTGGGTGGATCTAGCGGAGGCACTCAGCGAGATCGGGACTTCATACAATCATTTAAGCAGCCCGCCTCCTCTTTCATTCTCTCAGATTAGAAGTGAGTTCTGACCGCCGTTCAACTCATGCTGAAGTTATTGTTTACGGGATCTGAACCGAGATCTGAGGGACAAAAACCCGCTGTAGCTCTCTGTCCGCGTCTTATCAGGTCTTGATTCACCGCTGGCTCGCAACCTGGTGTATTGGATTTCAACAATTGTGCTATTTTTATCCCCTTCTTTCTCTCCCTCTCTCTCTCTCCCTGCCCATTTTTTTCTCCCTCCCTAGTTTGTACCTCCCTCCCACCTCCTCCCCCCTCCCCTCCCTCTCCCCCTCCCCCCTTCCTCCCTCCCTCTCTCTCGCTGAGGGTCAGTAGTGTGTTGTGATCGTGAGCCAGTGCACGCCTCTGAGGTCATCCCTGCTGAGCGGCCGCAGCAGAACCAACACAATCTGGGCCGCAGGTGTGCAGGCTAGCCCTGCAGGCTAACCCTGGACAACTCTGGACACGCCGTGTTGGGACATGACCTCACCGGGTCTCATCCCCCAACGCTGAGATTAGAAACATTATGCACTTTGCCCATTGTTGCCATGGTACCACCGTGACTCCAGTGGCACTTTGAACACTGTGTGAGGACTTTAAAGATGTGTGTGTGTGTGTGTGTGTATGTGTGTAAGGACTTTTAAAATGTGTGTGTGTGTGTGTGTGTGTGTGTGTGTGTGTGTGTGTGTGTGTGTGTGTGTGGTGCACCAGGTACACCAGGTACCAGGGCCGTGAGTGAGGCAGGCTGTGGTGCATTGAGAGCCCAGCAGGTGGTGTTCATTTGTGGGTCCGGGCGGCTGCAGGCTGCAGCCTCTGATCAAAGCTCAGCAGTGAACGTCAGCTCCGCCCGGCCGCACCGCATATTTGAGCTGCGACCTGCGATGGAATGGCTCACAGATGCTCCATAGCCACGCAGCCATCGACACACCAACCCTTCTCCAGCTAGGTGTGTGTTTGAGTGTGTGTGTGTGTGTGTGTGTGCGCACATACACACACACACACGCACACACACACGCACACACACATAGAGGACACAGAGCATATTCACACACATGTATGTACACATGTTCAAACACACATATACACAAACGCACACATAAAATACAAACATACAAATAGGTACATACAGCCATGTACACACACAAACACACACACACACACACACACTAAATAAACACACATACCACACGCAAAGTATGCCGAGCTATGCACAAACACACACGTACAAAATACATGTGCTAGCAAAAACATACAAAAATACAAAGACACACACTCACACACACAGGCTCACTCACTCACACACACACATCAAACCCATTCACCTCAGGATGCTCTTTCGGAGATCAAGTCTGTTTGTGTGTGTGTGTGTGTGTGTGTGTAGGAGTTCTGAGTGTGTGTGTGTGACCTCTGAGTGTGTGTGTGTGTGTGTACTCACATAGAGGCCGTTGTGTTTGTCTCCGAAGAAGGGGAACCCCAGGGAGATCTCCACCAGGCCGGAGCCCCCATCATCCTGAGCGCTGGTCCGTGTGTCCCCCTGCTCGGGGCCGAAGGGGTACATGTCCTCCAGGGCCACCACCCCCCCTGCCCCACGGAGCAGGGCGCTCAGGACCAGCAGCACCACCTCCAGGGCCCTCAGACCCCCCCACGCCCGCATCGCCTCTCCCTCTCTGGGCCACGGACACACACGCTCCCCCAAGGCCCCGACGAGTGAGAGAGAGGAGAGGAGAGGAGGAGAGGAGAGGGAGGAGGAGAGGAGAGGAGGAGAGGGAGGAGAGGGAGGAGGAGAGGAGAGAGAGGAGAGGGAGTAGATGGAGGAGAGAAGAGGGAGGAGGGACACCTGTGGCTGTGTCGACCCGGGCAGAGGGGGACAGGAGAGAGCGTTGTGGCAGCTCCTCTCACGTGCTTCTACTGCCGGCTCCTCTGGTCTCGAGCTCCAAGGTTATGCTCTCTCTCTGGTTCTTCTCTCTCTCTCTGGTTCTATTCTCTCTCTGGTTCTGGTGTCTCTGGCCTCTCTCTCTCTTAAAAGTCCGGTCTCTCTCTCTGTTGGTGGACACCTGGTCCTTTCTCCCAGGTTCCGGTCTCTCTGGTCTCGGTCTGATCCCAGAGTGGGTCTCTGTGGTCCAGTCTCAGGTCTCTCTCTGGACTCCTGTATCTCTCAGGTCTCTCTGGTTTCAGGGTTCATCCGGTCCTGGTGTCCTCTCTCTCAGGCTCTGGTCTTTCTCTGCGAGTGGACGGACTACTGGCTGGTCTCTTCTGTCTCTCTTCTGGTGTCTCTTCAGTCCTGGTGTCTCTCAGGTCCTGGTGTCTCTCTGGTCCTGGTGTCTCTCAGGTCCCAGTCTGCCAGGTGGTGGTTTTGCTCTGGAGGATTCAGGGGGTCCGGGTGTAAGGTGGGACAGGGCTGCGGTGGATTCCTGGCATTCTGCTGCAGAGTGGCTGGGCTCTGTGTGTGCTGCTCCTCCTGTGCTGCTGCTGCTGCTTCACCAGTGAGAGCAGAAGTGGGAGAAGACTTCTTCAGCGGAGGAGTTCAGCTTTTTTTTTCTTCCTTTTTTTTTTTTTTTTCTCTAAACAAGCGATTTGGTCCCTAATGGTTCTTCAATAAAAGCCCTATTCTGCCTGCCAAAGGACTTCTTTCAGCGCAGGCCCCGCCTCCCCCACAGGGACCAGCTACCTTGCATAATTAAAGCCCTCCCACCAATAGCGGGAGAGGGGCCGGTAACTGGATAAGCAGTGGGCGGAGCTATGATAATGAAAGGGCTGCATTTAAAAGGAATCAGGGCCTCGGCTCCGCCTCCTCCCTCTCTCTCTTCTCTCCCCCCCTCTCTCTCTCTCTCTCCCCCTCTCTCTCTCTCCCTCGGTGGAGGAGCGTGCAGCTTCCCAGCATACCAGCACACGCTACAGTGCTCTCAGGAACACACAGAACAGTTCTATCAGGAGGAGAACAGTTCTAATATGATAACAGTTCTAACAGGAGAACAGTTCAAACAGGAGAACTGTTCTAGGTTGTGTTGGTTCTAATGGAACATTGAATGAGGAATCAGGGGATCAGGACAAATAAAAAATACACTCACAGACACACACACACAGAGACAGGATCATACAGACCAGACCAGAGAGGGCAAAGGTCATGCTGTTGCCCACAGACTCTACATAAACACCCACACAGCCACTCAATGTCTCTCGCCCCCCTCTTACCCCCCTACCCCCCCCCCCCCCCCCACTCACACACACACACACACACACACGTACAAAGACATGAGACCTATTCAGTACACACTTGATTTAATGTCGCTCATTCGATAATCATTAGTCTCAGATATATTAAGTAAGTCGCCAAGAAACACAAATACTTAAGTGGATTTAACACACAAACATCCTTGGCATTCGTGATCCGTGATCACACAAAACATTTCACAATAATCAAGTATGGAAATCATGGCACATAACTAGGACCCTTTTCAACAATCAGGAATCAAAGAGCAGAATAATGTTAAAACTCTCACAGCATCAGTCACCCCGCGGCCCGGGGAATGTAAACATCGGATTATTAAGTTTGCTTCCCGTCTCATCGCGCGGCACGAGAACACATCGTGACAAAGCGCTTTCAACCTCGTTAGGACAATGCGGGTCTCGTGGTCGGGTGGGGGTCTGAGTGCAGGCCGTTTCATAACCCTCGGACCAGACCAGAGGTGGTCCGCCAGCTCAGGGAAAATCCTCCAAACATTTGTTGGCGGCGGTGAACGCGGATAAACAGAACCACCATTGTTTGTTGTTGTTCTGCTTTCCTGCATTCATGAACCCCAGCACAGTGTACACGTGTGTGTGTGTTTGTGGATGGATGTGGGGCTGTGTGTGTGTGTGTGTGTGTGTGTGTATGTGTGTGTCTGGATGTGTGTGTGTGTGTGTGTGTGTGTGTGTGTGTGTGTGTGTGTGTGTGTGTGTGTGTGTATGTGTGTGTGTACGTGTGTGTGTGTGGTTAAAACAAGGAGACATGACCCAAATGCTCTATTTCTATTTATTATCTATAAGAAGCCGTTTCTTGGGTCGGCATCTATAAGAAGCCGACCCAAGAAATGTGTGGGCTTGAACCTCAGCACCTTGTTTGAGAACATATCAGTTAGGTTCAGAGCCCATCAGCCTGTAAGATGACTGTTGGAACCCGTGGCATCTTCTGGGATCACAGTTAGGAGTTGGGTTAGAATCAGCACCTTTTGTAATGACTGAGAAAGAGCTGGAGTCGAATCCCAGAAAAATTCGACCCCAACTCTGATTAGAGTGGAGTTAGAGTGCTAGAACTAAATAGATTAAAGCTAAGAGCTGGATTTTGGGCTGGGTTTGGACCCTAGGACCTGGGTCAGGATCAGTGTTTGGGGCTGGGTTTGGAGCCTAGGATCAGTGCTTGGGGCTGGGTTTGGACCCCAGCACCTTGTGGGTGCGGACCTGGCGCCTCCTCATGTCCTCGTCCAGCTGCTCCTTCAGCGTCAGGACCTGAGGGACGCAGAGACGCAGCGTCACCACCAACACCAATCAACTAGTCACCCAACCAGTCAACCAGTCAACCACCAAAAAATGAGTCAACCACCAACACACCATCAACCAGTCACCCAACCAGCTCAACTAACTAGTCAACCAGCTAGTCAACCAACCAGTCAACTAACCAGTCAACAAACCACCAACCAACCAATCAACCAGTCAAACACCACCAACAGATGTTAAAGACTATGCTATGACAGCCTGCAGGCCATCCAGCTATCCCACGTGCTTTGCTCAGCGGCCCTTGGGCAGCACTATGTACAGTGTGGGGGTGTCTGACTACCGACCTGGCCCTCCAGACCCTTGACCCGCTGGCGGTGGGCTTTCTCCCGGCTCTCCAGGGCCCGCTCCGCCTGCAGCCCGGCGGCCCGCAGCCGGCCCGTCTCCGCCTCCATCTCCTGGGCGTGGCGCGCCGTCTCCTCCAAGAGGCGCTGGGACTGGGCGTGGCCCAGCTCAGAGTACCGCGCCTGGAGGGAGGAGCAACCACGACTCCTGGTTACTTCTCAGGAAGGAAGGTCTTCTCCTCGCTCTGCAGCCATAGAAGCTGGGCTCATTAGGGCTCATTTCAAGGGAGTCACGAGGAGTAACGCCTTGTTTCCTGCTTCGTTACGGGGACTCAAAACTCACTTGTTCAGAGTTCACCTAGATTCTGCATAGCCATTCAGCCCCCCCCAACAGCTCACTACTGCTGGCCGAGTTTGTTATTGTCAATTACGCACTTAAAGATCCCGTCTCCCGCTACATGATTTGCCGAAACAAATACGAAGTGAGAGAAAGAAACACCCCATTCAGCCAGCTTGCCCCCATGTCTGACTTTAGACACGGATCCAAAGTCTGACTTCCAACAGTTGAGCGATGCTTTGACCTCTGACCTGTAGGCTCTGCAGCTCCACCTGGTTCTCCGTCAGGTCCTGCTCCAGGCCCTGCAGTGCCTCAACCAGGCGCACCTTCTCCTGGCCGCCCAGCACCACCTCCTCCTCACTCCTCAGCCTCTGCAGCTCCGCCTGGAGGAGACACCTGGAGGTCAGCCTGCTGTACCTCCTGCCCCCCCACGTCGCCGTGGGAACCCCTTCATCCACACCGGACCCCACCCCTCCCTCATGATTAGATGAAGATCGCAGCGGCCTGGGCACTTCTCAATGGAACCAGCTGAGGTGTACCGGTTTCATGTACCTCCTCATCGGGGAGGAGGCTGGTCCATGAAGCTCAGACCGGAAGCTCAGATTGTGTAGGTATCACAAAGAACCCCCCTCCCCCAAGCTGCTCACGCCCCCCTGGTGAGGACTCAGGGCTCCACCAGGCCCGAGAGGGACTGAGCCAACACCCTGTCTGTCCACCAGGGTGTGACACTCTGAGGGACGGCTCCCACCTTCCCATGCGAAGGGACGGACCCACCTTCTCCAGGGCCTTGCGCAGCAAGGTTTTGTCCCTCCCCTGCCGCTCCACGCTCCTCTCCAGCTCGCCACGCTCCGTCTGCAGCGTCGTCACGGTGATCTGGAGGGCTCTCAGCCTCTCTTGGAGCCCCTCCCTCTCCTGCTGAAGCTGCTGGGCGGAGCCTTGGGCCTCTAGCCCCACCTCCTTTTGCCGCTTCAGCGCCTGGGAAACATTCGACGGGCACACCATCAGCCTCAATACTGACCGGCCGCAGCAACTGCTTCCGATTGGTTCAAATGGGACCCGGCCCCAGACCTCATGAGCCAATCAAGAGTGAATCCTGTTTTCTGCTCGACCTCCAGTGCCACTACAGTGAATTACTTGAATTACTCTTTTTTTATAGAATATAAGATTATAAATATAAAATTCTATATCATATCTATATTATAAATACAAAATTATATTCTATTATAGAATACTATTATATTTATAATAAAGATATACAATTCTAAATTATGTTTAAGACATATTTACTTATTTCTTACTCCATACTGAATAGAGGACAGTATGATTATTTATGTAACCCAGCGCCTGGTGGTCACCTGCTTCAAAGCGCTGCTCTGCTTCTCCAGCTCCGAGGCCTCCAGCTGCTGCGTCTCCACAGCCGTCTGCAGGCTGTGAGCGCGCTCAGTCAGCGTGTGGTTCAGCCGCTTGCTCTCCGACAGGGCATCCCTCAGGGCATCCAGCTGCTCCTGCAAAGGAACACACTGCTGTGAGACACAGAGAAGACCTGGGTTCACAGAGGAACAACATGTAGAGGAGCTGAATGGCCTTCATCCAATGCTGTGTTGGCTTCATCAACGTCATGCCGTCATGACCCCAGCCTGTTCTGTGTGTGTCCTTCCGCCTCTCGTTAGCCTCTGACCCTGCTGCCTCTTATTAGGTCTGTGATCCAGCTGCCGCTCGTTAGGCCTCTGATCCAGCTGCCGCTCGTTAGGCCTCTGATCCAGCTGCCACTCATTAGGCCTCTAATCCAGCTGCGGCTCGTTAGGCCTCTGATCCAGCTGCCGCTCATTAGGTCTCTGATCCAGCTGCCGCTTGTTAGGCCTCTGATCCAGCTGCCGCTCATTAGGCCTCTGATCCAGCTGCCGCTCGTTAGGCCTCTGATCCAGCTGCCTCTCATTAGCCTCTGATCCTGCTGCCTCTCATTAGCCTCTGATCCAGCTGCCTCTCATTAGCCTCTGATCCTGCTGCCTCTCATTAGCCTCTGATCTAGCTGCCTCTCATTAGCCTCTGATCCTGCTGCCTCTCATTAGCCTCTGATCCTGCTGCCTCTTATTAGCCTCTGATCCAGCTGCCTCTCATTAACCTCTGATCCTGCTGCCTCTCATTAGCCTCTGATCCTGGTCCCTTTTGTTAGGCCTCTGACCCTGCTGCCTTTCGTTAGCCTCCCGTTAGCCTCTGATCCTGCTGCCTCTTGTTAGCCTCCTTTTCAGCCTCTCGTTAGCCTCTTTAGCCTCTGACAGAGGTAGTGCTGAGTGCAGCAGGGCAGAGCTTGTCCTCTTTGCGTTGGCGGCGGCCTGACCAAAGTTTCCGGGCGGAATAAAAAAGATTTATATGACAGCGCCGTGTTTTTGTTTGTCCAACATCTTTAAAACGGCTGGACCAACTGGAGGCCAGGAGCTCTGAGGAGGAGCTCTGAGGAGGAGCCCTGAGGAGGAGCTCTGAGGAGGAGCTCTGAGGAGGAGCTCTGAGGAGGAGCCCTGAGGAGGAGCTCTGAGGAGGAGCTCTGAGGAGGAGCCCTGAGGAGGAGCTCTGAGGAGGAGCTCTGAGGAGGAGCCCTGAGGAGGAGCTCTGAGGAGGAGCCCTGAGGAGGAGCTCTGAGGAGGAGCCCTGAGGAGGAGCTCTGAGGAGGAGCTCTGAGGAGGAGCTCTGAATAGGAGCTCAGAGGAGGATTAACAAGTTTTGGGCAGTGTTTTACTGCCCAGGTCCTCTGTGTCCTCCGGAAAACCCACCGCTAGGTCAACAAGACCAAGAACAACCCAGCCATCCTCCAGAACTCAGAACGCCACGGCGAATTAGTTTTAAATCAAAGTGTGGCAACAGAAGGGCCGGCAATTCATCATGTTCCCCAGTTAAATTAAACATCTTAGAAAAACTAAGAAGGTTTACTGCTCTGCTCGTTTGTTTTATGTGACCTGCCTGAGTAAATATTATGCCGCGAGTTTAATTCCGCCGGTCGCTGCAGTCTCTGCTCCCGGAGCCTAACGATGAATCACCCTGCTCATTAACGGGTCAGCTGTCTCTCATGTTTACTATCAGATTTTTTGGGTAAACATTTACATTGCTACTACTCCTATTGTGTAAATAGATGTTTTCTACATTCATATTTTCACATTTAGTTTAACTTTTATTCACGTTTTTTTTATTGCTTGTCCGGTACTTTGTGCTGTGACACCTGAGTTATATCAACAAAGTAATATCTCATCGTGTGGTTAGTAATCTGGGCTCCAGCAGTCCTACTAAGTTACAGCAGAACTTATGGAGAGCAGGAACTGGAGGGACGGAGTGGCGTCTTGTTTCCTGTTTCATTACAGAGATGTTCTACCAAAGAGAAACTCATTCAGGGGAGTGGATGAGGCTTCCAGAGGGTATTTAATATTGTATAGTTCATTTCTACAGTGGCTCTTATATTGTTGATTTGAAACCTTTACACTTTTTTACAGTTTACTACGTCGGGTCGAGTTTTTCTTCACAAATAAGGTTCTTAGAGATCCCAGCCGACATGGTTGGCCGAAAAACAATGTGAAGCAAGAAAAGTGAAACAGCCCGTCCAGCCAGACCTGGTCTGCTTCCCGCCCTCAGACATGAACGCCCAGCCTGAGGTGTAAGGCCGTGGTCTGTCCCCCACCCTCAGACATGAACCCCCAGCCTGAGGTGTAAGGCCGTGGTCTGCCCCCCTCAGGGTAGGAGGCATGCCCAAGCGCCTGGTTACCTGCAGCACCCTGCGGTCCTCCTGGCTGCTGGCCAGCGCCCGCTGCAGCTGCCCCGCCTCCTCCTGCAGGGCTCCGGCGCTCCTCCGGTTGCTAGACAACGAGCCCGCCGCCCGGCGCAGATCCTCCCTCAGCCCCGCCTCCTGCTGCTCCGCCCGGGCCAGCGCTGCCACCAGCCGCTCCTCGCCCAGCACCAGTGCGGCGCCGCGCTCCACGCTGGCGGCCAGCTCCTCCCCCTGCTCCGCCAGCCGGCCCCTCAGCGCCCCCAGCTGGGCGTCCAGCTCAGCGGCACGGCCCACGGCCCGCTGCCGCTCCCCCTCCGCCACCCGCTGGGCGACCTCCAGCTGGGAGGCCCGGCCCTCCACCGCCTCCCGGGCTTCCCGCAGCCTCTGGAGGTCGGCCGCTGCCTCTGCCTCCGATCCATGCAGCCGCTCCTGGAGGAGGCAGGTCACCTTTACATTATCTTTACATATTGGTTCCCTTAAACTACCTTAATATTAACTTAACATATAGGTTACCCTTAAATTACCTTAACATAAAGGTTACCTTAACATTATGATACATTCCATATTTCGTGACTTTCCATTAAATAAATTACACTATGCTATATTACATTCCACTACATTATGCATACGAAAATTGGTCTGTGATGAATTAAATCAATTAAAACTGTCCTTGTTAGTTGTAAACCTTGTTTTCTCCACTGCCTGTGTGGCTGGAGGATTCTGCGGTATCCAGGGGTCCTCAACATACCTGCAGGCTCCTGGACTCGGCCTCGGCTCTCTGCAGGCCCACCCTGAGCCTGATCAGCTCCTCCCCCAGGCTCCTCTTCTCCTGCTGGGCCTGACGCCACGCCTCCTCCTGCACGCACAGGGAGCTCTGCACCCGGAGCAGCTGGTCAGACGCCTCCCGCTTGCCTGGGGAAACGCAGGTTAAAGAGACACCTGTTAAAGCACAGGAACACCGCCCCCTGCGGTGAAACACTGCTGCTACAGTTTGTTTCAAATGAACCATTCACTTATTCATCTGTTTTGTGTATCACTATTTATTGTTGTGTATGTCGTTCCTTTCTGATAGATTAGTCATACTGATGAGAACTGTGATGTTATCAGTATTATTTTAGCTTGGTTTCTGTTCCTCAGCAGAAGCGTCTCCTTGAACACTTAGATCTGGTGGTTCTGTCCCATGGTTCCCCTGGGTCTCTCACCCTCCACGCAGTCCTTCAGAGCGGCCTGGAGCTGCAGGAGCTGGGCAGCAGACCTCTCCTGGCTGGTCTGGAGCTCCTTCAGACGCTCACCCAGGCTGGTGGTCTGGGACCTCGCCTCGTCCTGCACAAAGGGCCACAGTCAGCTACCAGCTAGTAACTAGCTAGCTAGTGTGCTAACCATACACAGTAGGTGAGAAACAGGTTGGATTAAACATGCCATGTTGCTAAATGTACTGTGCTACATTTCACTCACTCTCTCCCTCAACCCACTGTCCTCACCTTCGTAACCCATATATCAGTGGCGATTTCTCTAAGACTGCAAGGGAAGCTCAGCTTCCCCTAAAATTTCTAAAGAGTAAATGGTCAAATATATACTGTTTTGTTAACATTTCATTGACTAAAAATGCGTTAGAACACAGAGTTTGTTCAGAATCAGCTGCTTATCACAGGCCAACTGACTCGATTTCCTTCTCATGCATTCCCGTAGCGTCACAGTGCATTTGCCTATTGAAGCTCAGCGTCCATCCACTTCAATGGGGCTGCATAAAACAGCTTTTTATAGTGCGTCGAAAGTCGACGGTCATTGGATAATGCTGCGATTATGTCCCTCCCACGGGTCCCTCCCACCCGCTAAACCCCTGAAGCCCGTGTTAGCTGTGAGTGTTGAGGGGGGGTTGGACGGGACAGTACCCTGTCTCTCTGGGAGTCTCGTAGCTCCTGGTGGAGCGCTCGCAGGGCGCCCTGCACCACCTCCACGTCCACCTCCTGCTCCTCAGCGCCTGGAGACGAGGACCCTGGGCTGTCTGGGACCCCTTCTGCCCCTGAGACACACACACACACGCACGCATACACGCACGCACGCACGCACGCACGCACGCACGCAAACACACACACACACACACACACACACACACACACACACACACACACACACACACACACACGCACACACACACACACACACACACACACACAAATGCATCTTCTAAATTATTAAACACAAACGTAGTTCTAAGACTCCCTGTATACTGTTAAATGGACACAAACTATATGTGAGCTACATGGGTATACCAAATATAAGGTGAGTCTAGTCTTAGTGCATCCATACGTTGGGCCGGCGGGTAGCTCCTCCATGGGGAGGGGGATCGTCCTCTGCGGGCCCCTTGATTGCGGGACAGCCCGGCCCGGCCCCCCAGGCCTAGACCGCAGCGCACCGCGGACCACAGGGCCCTCAGCCTCAGGTCCGTCTCCCGCTGAGCGGCCTCGGCCAGGCCCAGCTGGTCCTGCAGAACCCGGGCCCGGCCCTCGGCCAGGCTGAGCCCCAGGGCCAGCTCCCGGGCCTGGGCCTCCGTCGCCTCCGCCGCCCGCTCCAGCTGCTGGCCGGCCTCCCGGCACCGACGCTCCGCCTCCTGAAGGCCCGCCTCCGTCTCCTGCAGGGACTCTCTGCTCTGCCGCTCCGCAGCCTCCAGCTCACTCACACGCCGCTGGAACCCAGCGCACTAAGACACAGGACACACACACACCTCAGTATCTAGCACTGTACTACACACTAAGACTCACGATACACACATCTTAGTATCTAGCACACTGCAGTATATACTGGGATACACACACCGGACACACATGTTCAGTATCTAGCACACTGTAGCACACACTAAGACACACAGGACACACCTCACCTAGAATGAGTCCTGAAGAGCACACCAAAGTCATTACAATGAGCGCACATCTCCAGGGCCTCACCTCCTGCAGGGCCGCCTCCCTTCCCGCCTCACACTCCAGAACTCTCTGCCTCAAAGTAAAAGCCTCGCGCCGCGCCTCCTCCTCCTTCTGCTCTTCCTGGGATAGCCGGCCGTGCACCTCCTGCAGCTCTTCCTTCTGCTGGCGGCCCTCCCCTTCCAGCACCTTCAACTGGGGGACAGGCATCGGACACAGACTCAAACCACGCCCCCCCACCCACACCCTGCTGTGACGTCACACGCTCCCAGGCAGGACAGAGGGAGAGGACTAAATGCCAAACCATAACCCTGACCAACGCCGGACTCGCTTGTAACTCGGAACTTGAATAAAAGCATCCGCTGAAGGACTCGATGTGAAACATGAAGATAATGTTAATGATTTACATTTACATTCAGGGCGTTTAGCAGACGCTTTTATCCAAAGCGACTTACAATAAGTACATTTTTCAGAAGAAAGAGAAACAACAACATATATGGCTGTTGGTACCGTCAGGTTGTTCCTAGAACCAAGTGCCAAGCACTAACAATTGCTAGGTTAACCCATTCCCCGTATACAACAAAGACAGCTAGGATAAGACGCTACACGATGCTAAGTATGATGACCAATGCCTTGTGGTAGTTGTGTGAACGGAGGTCACCTGTCTGCGCAGCTCCTGCAGCTCCCGGCGGCCCTGCATGCGGGACTTCTCCAGCTGGCGCAGGGTGGAGCGCAGGGTGGAGGCCTCCTCCTGCATGGACCTCCTGCCCTCCTCCAGCACACACACACTCTGTTCCTGCTCCTCCCTCGCACGCCGCAGACTGAGGAGCAGGCAGGGGTTAGACAGTACAGAGACAGGTCGTTAAGGAACAGGTAGGGGTTAGAAAGTACAGATACAGGTCATTAGGGAGCAGGTAGGGGTTAGACAGTACAGAGACAGGTCATTAAGGAGCAGGTAGGGGTTAGACAGTACAGAGACAGGTCATTAAGGAGCAGGTAGGGGTTAGACAGTACAGAGACAGGTCATTAAGGAGCAGGTAGCGGTTAGACAGTATAGATACAGGTCATTAAGGAGCAGGTAGGGGTTAGACAGTACAGAGAGATGGTGTCTCTCACCACCAGACAGGTGATACCTATTGTTGTCGCTCTCGGCTCTCTTGATGGCGGTCCTCAGCTCCTGGTTGGAGGTGTGGAGGGCCTCCCTCTCCCGGCTCTGGTCCCCCAGGAGCCTCCTCTGCTCCAGGGCCTCCTGGCGCTGCTGGTCCCGGTCCTGGAGGGCCTCCTGATGCAGGCGCCGGGCCTCCAGCAGCTCGCCACGCACCGCCTCCCGCTGCTCCTCCGCCTGCTGCAGCTGCCTGCGGATCACTTGCACCTGGGGGGGTAGGAGCAGCTTCCGTCAGGACCAGTTATCACTACAGAGGACGCACTTCTAGATCTACACTAGATCTACAGAGAGTAAGAGAGAGGGGGAGTAAGAGGGGGAGAGAGAGAGTAAGAGAGAGGGAGTGAGAGAGTTAGTAAGAGAATGAGTAAGAGAGTGAGTGAGAGGGGGAGAGAGTGAGTAAGAGAGAGAGTGAGAGGGGGAGAGAGAGAGGGTGTAAGAGACAGTAACTCAAGCAAGTAAGAGGAGAGGGAGAAACATTTGGGTGAGAGTTAGGATGATGAAACCCCTCCTGGGGTGGTCTCGCCTCACGCACAGACACAGACACACACACACACACACACTTACTTTCTCATGAGGAATTCAAAAACAAAATCTTGCAAAGGAAGGTATCCGAAGAGGGCTAACCATAGTAACAGGTAGCCATAGTAACCAAGTTACAAGGTCAGGAAACGTTTAAAGGTAACTTAATATCCAAGTTCATGGTTTAAACTCTTTCAAGAGAACTGCTATCCATATTGACTTAATGAGCGATATCTACATCACAGCTACAGCTCCATCAAACGCTGATCACAGCTCTGTCACAACTACAGCGACATCAAACACTGATCACAGCTCCATCAAATACTGATCATCACTCATCACATATCAACCATCCCAGGAGCTGCTACAGCAGCCCCAGCCCCTCATGCAGAGCACCCAGTCTACAGGTAGGATGAAGGAGGGCTGGACACATGTTACCACAGCCCTCCTCAAGAACTCCTACAAGAGAAGGAAAAGCTTTTAAATCCTCCCTAAACCCACCGCCGTCAGAACAGAGGTCATATCTCTGCTGCTCTGTTTGCAAACATGACTAATTTTCCACGAGATCTTGGCTCAGGGTTCCCCCCAGCTCTTCTCCTCCTCCCTCCCTCCCTCCCTGCTCCAGCTCTGCCAAACTGGGAGACGGTAGGACCAATGAATTCTGCTCCGTCACCCAACACGCTGAACCCGGGAGCCCCCAAGGCCTGCAGGCCGACCGGAAATCCTACCACGAGAGGACATGATGGACAGGCACCGGGGAGGGGGCTGGACCTAGGGTGGTGGGAGATGGTGAGGGTGGAGATGGGGAGGGTGGAGATGGTGAGGGTGGAGATGGGGAGGGTGGAGATGGTGAGGGTGGAGATGGTGAAAGGGGAAGATGGTGAAGGTGGAGATGGTGGTGAGACGTGATGGGGGTGATGGTGGAGATAGTGAGGGGTTTGGTGGGAGGAGATGGTAGGAGTGAGGGGGATGGAGGTGGCAAGGGTGGAATTGGCTATTAGATGATGAGTGGGAGGCAGGAGGAGGAGGTGGGAGGAGATGGAGCGTTGTGGAGGCCCCACTTCTCATTACGGCCACACAAGATGGTTTCTTGTCTTAAGTTGAAAAAAGGTTTTACAAAAATATCAAGTAAAACAAAAACACCCATCCACAGTCCTTCCCACCCAATTATGATGAGGTGGGTTTGAGGTGGGGTGAGGTGGGGGTATTTCTGTTTTTTAATGGGGGGGGGGGTCTCCATGGCTCCAGTGACCTCTGGCTAGAAAATAAACAGCCCTGGCTCCAGTTTATTTACACAAGGGGTTATGTCAAAGTCTGATTTCATATGACGGTACCATGGTCCCTGCCATCGCCCCACACAGTCCCCTCCTCAGAGCACCTCCTCCTCCCCTCTTCCCCCACACTCCCCCCCTTCTCAGAGTACCTCCTCCTTCTCCTCTCCTCCCCCACATTCTCCCCTCTCTCACCCCTCCCCAAAGCACCTCCTCCTCCTCTCCTCCCCCACACTCTCCCCCTCTCTCACCCTTCCTCAGAGCACCTCCTCCTTCCCTCCTCTCCTGCCCCACACTCTCCTGCTCTCTCCCCCCTCCTCAAAGCACCTCCTCCTCTCCTCCCCCACACTCTCCCCCTCTCTCACTCCTCTCACTGAGGACCAACACTGAGACAAACCAGAGGAAGACCCACAGAGGCCATGGTCCTACAGGGTTCAGGGTGTCCCAGTCAGACCAGACCGTAAGACCACAGTATCTCTAGTCCCACTAGGTCTGAACTAGCCAGATTATTATTTTTTACTTGTTGTTGCCGTGTTTCCCTTGCTCTGCGTTCCTGTTTTTCCCAAAAGAGGAATACAAATAGAGTGAACTTGATTTGATTAAAAACAGGTTCTTCCCAGATCTGGGCAGGTCTGACTGGGTCTGGACAGGTCTTAGTTCTAAACAGGGACTGAATGGGTCTGGACAGGTCATAACCTCGACCATGGTTGGAGGCAACTGGGAGAAGACTTGATGGGTGCTGGGTTGCTTTGGGTGAGCAAAGTAAACAGGTGGGCTACGAGGGGGTCAGAGGACCAGAGCTGACCCTGTGACGTAAATCTACCCTAGCCGGGAGATTCCTCCCCTGTGCACTAGCATCAGTCAGCTCACACCAGTGCTACAGACGCTAACTACAGAGCTACAGAAGCTAACTACAGGGCTCTGTTTGCACCAGAGCTACAGACGCTAACTACAGAGCTACAGACGCTAACTACAGGGCCCTGTTTGCACCAGAGCTACAGACGCTAACTACAGAGCTACAGACACTAACTACAGGGCCTTGTTTGCACCAGTTACAGACGCTAACTACAGAGCTACAGACGCTAACTACACGGCTCTGTTTACATCAGAGCTACAGACACTAACCACACAGCTCTGTTTACACCAGATGAAGGGAGGGAGGGAAGGAGAAAGGGAGGGAGGGAGACAGAGAGATAGAGAAAGAGAGAGGTTTCTTGGCAGTGGAGAAGGTATACCATGGTGACATCCTGGCCAAGGTCAATATGGGCCTCCATACCTCCCTCCCTTTCTCTCCCCCCTCCACTGCCTTTTTGATTTCCGCCTTCTGTAAAGCTCTCTGAATGGCACTTCTACTACTATAACTACTGGTGATTGTGGTCAGGGTCAGGTAGTGTTAGTGGTTGTGGTCAGGGTCAGGGTTAGGTAGTGGTTGTGGTCAGGGTAAGGTAGTGTTAGTGTTCTGATCAGGGTTAGGTAGTGTTAGTGGTCAGGGTTAGGTAGTGTTACTCACCTCCTGGTGGAGCTGGTCCCTCTGCTGGCTCAGGTCTCTGATCTGCTCCATCAGGCTGAGCTTCTCGTTCTCCTGGCTGCTCTGAGACTCTTGGAAGCGCGTCTGTAGCTGCTGCAGCTCCCCATGCAGCACTGCCATGGAGTCCTGCAGCACAGACCGTTAGCGGTAAGCGGTTAGTGGTTAGCAACTAGTAATTAGCGGCTAGCAGCTATCTACTGGCTAGTGTTTAGCTGCTAGCAGTTAGCAGCTATTCTACGCACTAGCAAATAGTCTGTTTGACTGAACTCTCTCCACTCCCCTGACTGAGGTGGTCTAAGGTGGTCTGTAGTGGTCTGTAGGGGGTCTACAGAAGGTGTGTGGGGTGGGTTTTTGGAGGTCTATGGTCGGTGTGTGTGTGTGTGTATGTGTGGAGGGTGTAACCTTGTCCTGCTCCAGCCTGCTCTGGGCCTCTCTCCTGGTGCGCTGGAGGTCCAGACCGGCGGAGACCAGGTCCTGCTGGAGCCCCTGCAGCCGCTCCACCAGCACCACCTTCTCCCCCTCCTTCTGGAGCAGAGCCTGGTGGACCACAACCAGAGTCACCACCAGTACTGACCTGTTGTCAGGTGTAGGACTGGAGTGGAACATATATTGGAGGACAGACAGGAACATTTGTTGAGTGTTGACAGAGAGGGGGACTGACATTGAGGAGCTGAGGAGTGATGTCACTTCCTGTGCACAACAGCTGTAGCTGGTGTCATCCCCTGGCACAAAGGTGATCCAGAAACAGTAGAGCAATGAAACGGCCAAGCAATGTTCAACTGCTGATTTTGGCATGGATCACTTGCTCAATGACACACCGACACATGCACGCACGCACCCACCTGTTGTTTCTGGGTTTCACCGTGCAGCAGGCCTACCTGTGTGCTCTTGGTCTCAGCAGGCCTACCTGTGTGCTCTTGGTCTCAGCAGGCCTACCTGTGTGCTCTTGGTCTCAACAGGCCTACCTGTGTGCTCTTGGTCTCAGCAGGCCTACCTGTGTGCTCTGGGTCTCAGCAGGCCTACCTGTGTGCTCTGGGTCTCAGCAGGCCTACCTGTGTGCTCTGGGTCTCAGCAGGCCTACCTGTGTGCTCTGGGTCTCAGCAGGCCTACCTGTGTGCTCTGGGTCTCAGCAGGCCTACCTGTGTGCTCTGGGTCTCAGCAGGCCTACCTGTGTTCTCTGGGTCTCGGCAGGCCTACATGTGTGCTCTGGGTCTCAGCAGGTCTACCTGTGTGCTCTGGGTCTGGGCGGTCAGCATGCTCTGCTTGTGGTCCTGCTGCAGGCGGCTGACCTCCTGCTGCAGCGCCTCCTGGCCCCGCGCCCGCAGCTCCTCCGCCTGCCGCCGCTGCTCCTGCTCGCCGTGTTCTCTCTGGGCCTGCAGAGCGGCGTGCTGCAGGGCCGCATGCTGCCGCTCCTGCACCGCGACAGGAAGGAGACGAGAAGGACACACATGCACGCACGCACACACGCACACACACATTTAGAATGTGAAGAATTAGTTCTTCATGACATGCCTGTTTAAATAAAGGTGCAGAAATAAACACACACACACAGGCAGGCGCACACACTCACACACATGCACGCACGCACACATGTACACACACACACACACACACACACACACACACACACACACACATGCATGCACGCACACGCACATGCATGCATGCACGCACCCACACACAGGAATGCAAACACTGACCCCCTCACACACATGTAAGTACACCAGGACATTTGATATATTATTCCAGAGTTCTCGCTGTTATGTTCCTGTTCCTGATATTGTCCTATTTATATCCCCCAGCTGCACACTCACTAACTATTCCTCCCTGGCCGGGACTCAGCACTCATCTGCTGCAGATCTGAACCAAGCAAGAGTACCGTGTCCAGACACACACACACACACACACACACACACACACACACACACAGGCAAGCACACACACACAGGCAAGCACACACACACACACACACACAGGCAAGCACACACACACACAGGCAAGCACACACACTCTCACACACACACGCACAGGCACGCACGCACACACACTCACACACACACACACAGGCAGCAACACACACACACACACACACACACACACAGGAACATTCACACAGGCACGCACACACCCACACGCACACACTGGGCCCTTTAACTGTTTAGTTGTGTCCGTCCCCATGAGGAACAGGCGGCCGTACCGCGTCGGCCCGCTGGGCGTGGAGCTGCTCCCGGTGGATCTGGTCCCTGCTGCTCAGGCTCAGCTGGTGGCTCCTCTCCACCTGCACCAGCCTCTCCTCCAGGCCCTCCCTCTCCGCCCCCGCCTGCACCACCTGCCGCTGGGCCTCCGCCTGCAGCCGGCCCACCTCACCTGGAGGGACGTGGGGAACGTTTGGTTAAAGTTCAGAAACACTGAATACCGTTCAACTAAGTTCAGTAAAGAGTAGCAGTGACGTGTGTTTAAGTTCGAAAACTCTAAATACCGCTCAACTAAGTTCAGTAAAGAGTAGCAGTAACATATGTTAAAGTTCGGAAATGCTCAGTACTGTTCATCTTTGTTCAGTAAAGAGTAGCATGTTTGCGGTTAGTTCTATTTGTTATTCTTCATTCACTCTTCTAACATGTAGAAATCCAATGGGATGTCATGTTAGGGCTGCTGTGGCTGTGCGGACTGCCGGGGGGATGGGCAGGTTGGTGCGTCCTCCTAACCATCCCAAGGCCTCCCTCCTTTCATCCAGCCCGCCTCCCAGCAGCTGCTCCCAACATACTGTAAGTCCCAACCAGAAGCAGATGGGTGAACTCCATGATCTGTTGTGTTTTGTATGGTTGGAAAGGCTAATGTTAGCCTGCTTGCTTACCAACACATAAGCCACCAGTACGCTGTAGACTAATGAACTGAGACCATGCAAAGGATTTTCACAGCAGATTTCTAAATCTCTCAGCTGTTCAGCCTCCCCGCTGGCTAACGGTGAGCTGGCAGGGGTCCATGACCACCACACACCAGACACCCGGTTCAGCTGACAGAGTGCAGGACAGCTGCTGCTGCTGCTGGGGCTCCCAGCTGGAACACACTGGGTCTCAGGGGACAGGCTGGAGGGAGGCTAGGGGCCCAGGATGCTGGGGCCCCCAGCTGGAACACACTGGGTCTCAGGGGACCGGCTTGAGGGGGGCCAGTGGCCCAGGATGCTGGGGCTCCCAGCTGGAACTCACTGGGTCTCAGGGGACAGGCTGGGGGGAGGCCAGGGGCCGAGGATGGGGGGCTACGGGATTGGGAAGTCTTGGCGGTTTGAGAGGGTTATGGTTCTTTGGGTAAAAGAGGGGGGTATGGTAAAGGTGGACCTAGAAGAGGAAGTGGATGGAGAGGAGGTGGAGAAAGAGGAGGAGGAGATGGAGGAAGAGATGCTGATGGAGGAAGAGGTAGAGGATCAAAGGTGGAGGAGGAGGTGATAGAGAAAACAGAGGTGAAGGACGAGGTTTAGCAGTCGGAGGAGCAAGAGGAGGAGATGGATGAGGAGGTGGAGGAGACCTTGAAGGAGAAGGAGGTGTTGCAATTATACTCACGCGACAGTGCATCCTTGGCTTGCAGCAGACCACGCTTCTCCTCCTCCATCCTCTCCTGCTCC